>NC_081407.1:733937240-735137240 GCF_030272615.1 Cryptomeria japonica
TAGTGCTAAGTCGAGTATAGGCACTAACTTCTATAGCAACAAATAGAGTTAGGATACTACAAGGGAATATATAGTGGATCGTATTCCTCTAACATATAAATATTTTTAAAATAACAATAACAATTAAGTATTATATTTAAGGTTAATTTTATTTTTATGTTTAATTATTGAAATTGTAATTACATAGATTAAATTATAATATAATACTGGCAAAAAAAAAAGTTCAACTATTGTCTAGATTAAAAATTAAAGTGTAAATATTATCATATGTTGGATTTCAAGCCAAATAAAATATTTAATAGTGAGAGGTGATCAATTATTTCAATTTATTTAACAAATAGTATCAAATTTGTATAAGAAAAGCATGATTAAAATAGAGAAAGCCAAAATATGATTAGTAAAAAAAGGACAATATGTAGAACTCCTATTGAGACAAATCTATAGCTAGCATGAAAAGATTGATTATCACGTAGTAACAAAAGAAAATAGATAGAATTAACACTCTAAAGCATCTTAATAGTGGAAACCCAGGAATGTTTAGCCCTATTAGCATGTTCATTACAAAGGCAGATGATGATGCTGACAACAAAACATCCAATATTACTAATGACTAGTGAGGCAATTGAAACAGATTGAGTCCAATTATATAGAACAACATAGGAGCTCAACAACAAACTACCACAAAAGATAGAATTATGAAATCTATCTATTTTGAGACTAATTTTATACATTAATTAGTGGTTGTAACAATTTGTTTTGTGCATATTTGAAGTTGACTTATTATTCTATTGTACATGAATTTAATTTTTTGATAGAAAGCTCTATGGGAAGCTATATAGGTTAGGAGAGGAGTTTTTTATGTGCCAGTTATGTTTACAGTGGTTGATTGGATTGTATTGTTAGAAATATTTTTTCAATATTTTGTACATTTGAAAGAATGAATGAAAAGAAAAACTTGCATTATGAAGATGAAAAAATTACCTTAAAAAATGTGGCTATATCCCAAAGAGTTTTTTATGCTCATACTATTTTTTTTTTGCTTGATCAGTTGATGCAAAATTGTTCGAAGCACTAAGTTGGATTATCCAACCCATGATAAAAATATTTGTATACAAGAGCACTATGGTTTGACTATGTCAATTAAAAATATTATTCACCACTCTTATTGTGAACCCAATATTGAACTATATTTACACAATGTGATGCCTCTAAAATTTAAATATTGATGTAGTGACCTTGCACTTATCTATCACCTCACCTATCTTTTCAAGATGTATTACTAAAAAAAATATCCATAGTTTTTTGTCTTAATGGTGTTTTTTTGTATCTACTAACTATTTGCTACATGTTCAAATATTCTTATCGTGTACATGTAGTATAACTAGGGTAGGTCATTTCAATTTAGGGCACAACTTGAAGTGTGGGAAAACTCATGCAATATAAATATGAACACTATCCTTCATAATGGGACCCCACTAAAATTGTTATTCCATACCTAGCATCAAAAACTAAATTCAAGTAGTCCTTACATAACATAAGTGATCGATACAAAGAGGGTAATGAAATATTGTAAAGATTGTTCCAAAACCTACATGTGAATGCAATAAATGATTCAATCAATGACTCTAACATTACAAAGATCATTGAAAAAATAACAACAATGCAATTGTTAGAGATTATATATGAAATGTAGCAATCAATATTTATGGGGAACAATGATAACCTTTATGTGTAGGTTTGAGTGATCAATATGCATGCGGATCAATGATAATCTCTAGGTGTAGGTTTTGGATACTTTCCACAAAAATGAAATGGAAAAGTGATTTAGAGAGTCACCAAATATGATGACAACCCTATCAATACTTCGCCACACCTTTCATTCAACCTTGCAATCTATATTCACATGCTTTTGTTTTTCTTCGAGGAATATACTATGTTGTTATAGTTGCATATATTTACCAGTTATTCTCAAATTCCTCTTTAGGTAGTAATTGATGTCACCAAATGCAATTATCATACAAGTGCACTTTAAGTATAGTAGTAGGGGAAAGTCATATAGAAGATACTAATACAAATTACTAATATGTAGCATCTCTTCTCATGTATTAACAATGCAAAAAAATAATAAATTAGGATAGAGAAGAGAAGCATATTAAGTAGTATGCTCCCTGTATTGCAGACCAAAAAATTAAGCCAATATCATAAATGATGAGTAACCAATCATTGAAAAGTGACATACCACAAAACAACAATTACCTTCATTGTAATAAGTTATTTTCCTGTATTAGTCAAAAAAATTGGCATAGAATAAATATCCTATTTTGGCAAAATATTTTAAACATGGAACAAATCTCAATTTTTTGTTGCAAAAGGCAAGGACTCCAGAAGGATCACAATTCTTGTTTAAATTGTGTAATCACTTTGTGATTCTTGGTATTATTGATAGGGTTTCCAAGGGTTTGGTATTGTATTATTTATTTATGTATTTCATTTTAATTGGATTGTTATGTGAAATAAATTTTAAGAAATGGTCTTCATGACTTAGGGCTTTGCATAGTTTGGTTAATGCCAATACTATTAACAATTCATTATCCTGCCACAATAATATAATTATTAAATTGTGTAAATTATGATTTGGTTAATGATGTTTCTACTTCACTTTTATTGTAACACCTATTCTATCAGACTTTATTTCATTTTTCTTAATATTATCCTAATAATTTTATTAAATTTTAGTCACATGATAAAACTAATACAACAAGATATGAGTAGTGCTTTATGATTAGGTCAATGATGTTGCCACTTCAGTTCTTTGAAAATGTCTCTTCTATAAAAAAAAATATTGAGTTTGAATCATGTGATATGGAGAGGATTCTTCTTCATTTTTACATACAATTTTGAATTGGTTATTCATTCTCTTGAATAGTGTCATTTTAAATTTCCTTGGCATTGTTCTAAAACATTTTCAGGATGGTTTAGAGCCCTCAAATTGTGATCACATTACTATCATATCTTCATTACACATAATTCTTGGTATATTTGCATTACAACCATTTCCACCTTGCAAGTTTTTGTGACACCCTTTTATTCTAGTTTTCTAGAGTTTTATTGGGGAAACATTTTGGGAAGAATAACTTCTATTCACATGTTAAGGAACACATTCTTTCAAGGGCATCCTACAAAAGGTGATCTATTTCCTTCTTTATTTTCTCATCCTCTTATATTTTTCACGCCTTTGTAATTATTGTATTTTTTATAGTTCATCTTTGAGCATTTCCTTTTTTTTAACATGGTAAACATTTGAGTTTAGTGTATGATATTTCTTTATTTCTTAATGAATTGGTATAGATTAATTTTCTTATTTTTCTCACAATTTATTTTTAGAACTATGGGTTTCCCATCATTTACTCTCATATTTCCATGCACATACAACACTCATTCTTTATAGACCTAATCTTAATAGAATTATCTAGTAAAAGTACTCATATCCTTAAATTATAAACAAATATAAGTTTAAGACAACACACTATCTAAATTTGATAGGTATTTATGTGACTTCCTATGTTTGTTGAAGACCAAAATAAGGGTTTAGCCAATTAAAATCTCCTTAATAGTTACCCTCGATTCTCCTAATTTAAAAACAGATATTGGTGAATTTTTAGAAGCAAATTTTTGATATTATTTCATTTAGTATTTTTTTGTCATTATTTTTATGACTTCCAATGTTATTATTGTATGTATACTTTCTTATTTCTACAAGATATTGATAGCTACTAAGTTTTATATTTCTAGATAAATAGGTATATAGTGTGTAGTTGGACATTATTGTTGTTACTTTATTTTTTATTAAGGTAATAAAGGTTCTAAAAGGACCAAGAAACTTTACATTAAGAAAGATAAAAAAAATTAAGAACAAAAAGACAACAGGGAAATACCAAAAAACATAGTAGAAAAAATATACAATGGACACAACCAAACTAGACTACAATGAGAACACAAATAATCCACCTTAATTCAAGGTGTGTTAACAAATGATCTAAAAAAAATTTAATCTCAAGATGGGGATCTTTCTCTTCATATATAACTTTTTTGAAACGAGGAGGAGTTATAGGATCATAGATAGAAACATCATTTAGCCCCATATCATTATCTAAGGATTCCATCATTGAACATTCCATTTGAGGTTTTCCTTTGGAATCAACTTTTTGAATCTCCTAAAGGCAATCCACCTTCTTCTTCCAAACAATTTTTTTTTTCTTTAAGTAGGTATTGGGGGTATGACCCACAGTTCAACAAGAGTGGCAAATCACCAAGGATTCTTTGTAATCTATATACTACACTCAAGTACCAAATTTTGAAGAAAACATAATCTAAAAGAGGATCTTCTAGATTCTGTCCACAAACAAACTAAGTCTATCAAATAAGAACCTACTCATAGATTTAGTGACATTATTAGTAGTGAAACAGTGTCCAAAAAAGTTAGCAATGATCATGAAAACCTTTTCATTCCAAAATTTCAAGGGTAACCCAGATAGGCAAACCCAAATAGGAAAATTAAAAATTTCAATCATTAGATTGAAACTGGGAGATAAAATTTGAAGACTATGACCATTTAAACCTAGAAACCAAAGGCCTTTAATAAGAATCCTATAGATTTCCACTTGGCAATAAAAGGAAAAAAAGGAAAAAACCATTCAACATAACAAATGCCTCAGTGTTTCCACGAAGTTTCCAAACCTGATTGATCAATCTTCTAATGGTATCAATATTGGGTCAATTCTAACAAAATCTCCTAACAAGTGAGCTCATAAAATTTAAAATATATAATTTCAAGCCTTCTAGTAGAAGAAAAGTAGACAAAAGAAGATACAAAAGATGGTCCTCTATAGGAGAAAACATTATATTCATGGAGCAATAATAAACATTTAGTTAAAAATAAAAATCAAAATGCATGTTTTCAATGTAAGAAAAAACATCTTACGGTATGGTTTTGTAATTTATTTGAGCTAGTAATATTCTTAAGGAAAGGATCAAAGATCAACCAGATGAAGGTAACTTAGTTTGATAATAAGGATAAGAATTCACAAGATGATGAATCTTTTATTAATGATTCTTCTTTTGGTGATCCTAATAATGGATTCGTACTATAAGGCTTTAGTTTTGGAGGATGGTAGCACCAGAGGATGGACTCATTTTTATCGTCTCAAGTTGGCTTCTCACTTTGAAATGATGTTTTATTTGAGAAACACTTTTGGATTTACTTTCTTGAGTTCTTTTTAGGTTTCATTGCTAGTGTTGATAGACTTAAAAACAATGCATATATTGTGAATTTTGTTTTTTGAAGACAAGTAAGGGGTTTGGTATTGAACTCAATATGGATAGTTTCCTAGAGATTTCATGAGACCATGATAGATAATTATCATGAGGGTTAGAAACAACATAATGGATCCCCTATGTGTGCAAAGCTCAATATGGATTGTTGTTGAATAATTTTGTGTCTATGATTTAAGAGTTCAAAACTAAGAGCTTGAGAATTTAGCTCAGAGCTACACCTTTATGAGGGTCAAACCTTGTTGGGTCATGAGGAATCTTTATAAAGTTCCACTTAATTCAGGATTTGCATTTTCAAAGAATGATCTTCTAAAACATATGTCATTTATTTTATGTAATCAACAAATTTTGTGATGTAAGCCTTAATGGAGGATCCCTTGGCAAGGTGAATTTTGTTGTTATAGGGGTATATTTGTAAGAATAATGTAACAAGGGGGGAATGTTGGCATAACTATTCCATTGGTGTAACTAAATCATTAGTAGTTATTATAGTTATTTAACGACTAATGATGTTGTTAGTAAATTATAAGAATACCTCTTTATATATATGTTTTGTCATGTTGAATAATATCATTGAAATACATTTGCACTATTAATTCAATCAAGACATGTCATGGAATAGGAAATTATTTTTAGACATGGTTACAAATGATCTTTTCCTAGAACGATATAATAGATCTTTCACCTATATGTATAGATTAATTTTCATACTTAAATATGTATGGATAAATTTTGAGATCACAGTTCATTCATATCACATATCCTCATATTATAAACACTCAAATGTTCTTGAATTTTATTTAACAAGGTGACCATGGTTAATATATCAAGTTGATTTCAAAAATTTATATTATAAGGAATTGAATACCATGGTGGACCCAAACCCAATAGTGGACTTGGACTTATATTGGATAAGAAAAAACATATAAAATATGTATATAAAAAGATCAAGAACCTCATTCATTCAAGGTGACTTAGCTATCTTTGTTGGGGTTCTAAATGCCTAGCTAATAATAGAGCTATGTGTGAAAGCTGCCAAAGGTATCTTCATTAGGGTTATAGCCTCTTGGCTATTAGTTGATTTATGCACAAGAAATCAATAAAGACATGTCTAATGGTACACACTTTCAACTCTAAAGACAACTTCTACCCATATAAAAGTTAAAGTTATAAACACTTGATATAGCAAATCATGTTCGCCAAGTCATGTAGACTAGAGAAAGGGATAAATGATGTGCACACACTTGGGTAATGGTATGTGGATATTACCATTAAAAATTTCCATCTAACTTAGGCATGACCATTATTATATCATTTAGAAGCATTAAAATGTTGAATTTATCATTTTGATAATTATTCATCCTAAATTTGTAGGGATTTGATAAAATTTCAATGTGTCAATCGAAGATATTTTTGATCAACTTGAATAGGTATTGATAACTATGTAATTAATAAAGAGGGTTCATATCATTTCTTCTATTACATTTTAAAATTTGTCTTTTATTTTTATGATGAGGAGGTGGGCATTTGTTAGAAAAATGAAAAAGAGGACCATTGCCTTCCCTTAGAAGTTGATCATTTTTATGAAGTTAAGAGTTTTGATCTACAATTTAATTTTTCATTACCTATTTGTTGTAAACTAAACAAAATGTTTGGGTTCCTTCAATTTTCATTTGTGTTGAGTTTACTAAGTCTCGCTATATAAATTTTAAACCTTTAAATTTTTTTTATATATTGAACAATGCTGAATAAAATGCATAAAGAATAACAGTCTAAAAAGGCGCTACAAACAAGAAGAATATACATTAATCTAAATGTCCTTAAATACCAAATGACATTAAAATCACAGTCCATACAAGTTGAAACCATACAACCTCATTACATAGCTGAAATAATACAACGTCATATAAATTGATTTCGCTACTAATACAATCTGAACTTAAATAAACTTTGAGGGTGCCCCCGTCAGTCAGCAGGCACCGTCAACACGCGGAAACGTCCGTTTGTCGTCCATGTAGAAGTCAAGCTTTTTAAGCCGCCCTGGTTGTGGGAAATCAGCAGACGATTCACGAAAACATATTTTTCATTATATAACCTTATCCCAAGCCTTGAAATGGGGAACGCTCCCTCGTAGGATTATTTGACTTTTGTCTATGCAGCAATCAGACTGCACATTTGATCCTATTTTGAAATCATGTTTGATGATTCTTCACTATTGTTTGTAGTTTTTATCTGTTTTTTAATAAATTTATTTATGTGGTTGCTTTAGGATGCCGTGTATTATTGATAGGGTTGCCAAGGGTTTGGTATTGCATTATTTATTAATGTATTTCATTTAAATTGGATTGTTATGTGAAATCAATTTTTAGAAATGGTTTTCAAAGACTTACGGTTTTTGTATAGTAGTTCTAATGTTGATCTTATTAAGAAATTCATAGAAAATATATTAAAATAAAATTTAGGTCATGAATTTCATAAAAGAAGAGTTATGAGATTTCATTGCTTTTAATATTCTTGTAAATGATTTCTAATATAAAGTTGTTCTCACACATCATTTGGATGGTGGAGAGCTTGTATTCTTGAAAGAGAGTTCACAAGTTCAAATCTTATAGGAGTCAAGGTGTATACACCTCACACGTAGACCCAAAAATAAATCTACTTGTAACATAGGTTATTCTTTTCAATGACTTCTCAAACAAAGTTATCTTGAATAGTGTTATTTTCAGTTTCTTTGGCATTATTGTATAGCATTTTCATGACAATTTATTAGAACCCTCAAATTATGGCCACAACATTGTCATTGATGCTATGTTATTTCTTGGTATATCTTCATTACAACCATTTCCACCTTGCAAGTTTGTGTGAAACCCTTCTATTCTATTATCTAGATTATTGAGGAAACATTTTGGTCCAAGAAGAACTTCTATCCACATGTGAAGGAAGACATTCTTTCCAGGGCATCCTACTAAATGTAATGTCCCACTTTGAAATAGAATTTAATAATAAATTATTATAATAAAATTAAAATACAAAAAAATTAAATTAAAATATAAAAGAATATAATTAAATATAATTAAACTTTAATTAAGTTAATAAATGGTCAAAAGACATAAAATGAAAAGTTGTGACTCCCTCAAACATGAGATATAAATGGGAGAAGAGAACCTCATTTGAGGGGGACAATTTTGGAAGGAGAAGAGCATATCTGATTGAAATAAGAAGTGCAAATCTGATTGTGAAAAGTTGTGTCCCTCAAAGGACAGAAATAATGAAGAGTTTCACTCTTTCAAAGGGTACTAATGGTGAAAGGGTGTGTCTCTTGCCAAAGAACATACATGATGAAGAGGTGTGACCTCTCCCTTACATTAAGAAGTATAAAGGAAAGGAATCAAAACATCTAGGGAAGGAAGGATTGATCAGATCAAATCTATTATTAAGTTACAGGCAATAACATATTTGTTCTTGGTGCTATGCATGTGGGATGTGCTTAATATGTATGCCTAATATATGAAGCCAAATACTTTTCTTATGTAGAATTTAATAGTAATATTAATATAGACTGCAATATGTATAACAGCCATACTTAATTACATAATCAGAATATGTCATAGTAGCGAACCAAAGAATAAGATGGGCTGGTCATATTTTAAACAAATTAAGATGCAACAAACACATCCATATGCAGCAATCTCAGCATTAATGACAAGTCAAGGATCAAGTATTAAAAGATTAACATATCTTTAAGGCAACATTCAAAAAGTATTACGGCTGATTAACATGTCTCTAAGAAAACAAACTAGTAATTAATGTCATAAGAAATCATCATGAAAAGATGCAATGCAAATGTTGTCTAGAAATTCATTAAGTGTAGCGAATCAACAATATAGAGAGTGTAATCTGTGGAAGCGACAATTGAAGAAGCTTAATACGCGATTCACATAAGACAAATGTTCATAAATAAACAATTAGTTAGCAGCGATTGGAGAAGGAATGTTAACTAATTATGAATTAGTTATCTTCCATGAGGTGTGATTACCAAAGACATGAGACATGTCTTATCCAATAAAGAATTAGTTATCTTCAAGAAAGAAGAAAATAATAAAGAAACTGAGTCTACTCTCAACCTGCATCAAACTATTGGAAGGAGATGGAAGAATTGTTAGAGGGAGAATAAGAAGTTTACAAACACAACTATTCCCTAGTATGTTGTATTAGATTTTCCTCTCTATTGTTTACAAGTAATAATCAATTGAAATTATTGTTGAATCATATGGAAAATTTGTCGTACTATTTATCAGACATATATGCATGTTATCCTAGTCCTTATAGTAATCTTAATGAATTGAATGCAATATTAGAGATGTTTTGCTATTGGAGATGCATTATTTAGTTGTAGCATTCTATTCTACCCTTAGCATGGATGCTTAATTATTCTGATGTACTTAGAAGAAATTATATTCATCATATTATAATAAGTCATCATTAATTCATCCTATTTATGCCACATGTATTATAATAAGAAATATATTTTTGTAGACAATGTTTATATATGTTGTCATCATAAGTGCACCCTTGTGGAGGAAGGGTGTGGATGTGATGAAGGTGTAGTTCGAGGGGCTCGTAAGTAAGCCATCCTTGGATGACCAAAGTATCATCGAAGCTTGGATGGCCCTTACACGGAGTCAAGGAACTCATATGCATTTTCTACCCATTTCCCCACAAGCATGATAATATGGGAGAAGGGGGCTTGAAGGGAAAGCAAGTGTGAGCCTCCAAGTTGTGAGATTTTGCCAAGATCAAGAGGCAATGGAAAGCACAAATAAGAGAGAACAAAATAGATGATAGAAATAAACTGTATTCTATCAAGATAAAAATACTGATCAACTGGATCATGAATCACTACATACAATGAATGTCTGTGATTGTCCGTACAAACAATGTAGATGAGCCTTCTTATATAGGCAAGGCTAAGGGATATGTGAGCACACAAACATGACATGTGGCTCAAGAAGAAACAAGGGTAGGTAGGAAATAGGTGTGGGTAGGTAGCAGAAACAATATAATAGTCTACATGAGGTGGATCACCCATTGAATGTGGAGTGTAACAATAAGATCAACACCATAAAAGGTGGAAATTCTCCTACACACACTATCCCAATGTGGCACAAACACCCAAGTGTCTCATACCCAAACAATTATGAAATGCATGTACCTAGGTAAACTTAAGTAAAGTGTAATAATATCCAAGATGAATAATTATTTACACCAACACCCCCCCTTAAATGCAACTTAGGGGAATGCACTAAAGTCTACAATGCAACTAAGCAATGCAAGATGGGTCCCAGCTATGAGGCCATGTTAGGCACCCATGTACAAATGCAAATGCAATCTCCCATAAACAAGGAAAGAGAGAAAAATCCAATGGGAAAAAACCCTCCCCCAAAAGAGATATGATGAAAGTACTCGATGCTCTCAATGATGAATGAGAAGAACAAAACTATGTCCCCCCCATAAGAGAGAAGAAGAGACTATGAAGCCCCCCCTAAATGTCAAATCTCCTACAAAGATGGTCCAATGATGATGACCAAAATACCTCCCCATAAGGAAGAAAGGGAGCCAATGTTGCACCAATAATGTCAAAGTGTGACAAAACCATGTACCATGTCAATGATGATGAATCACTCGTTGCAACAAAAATAAGATCAGGCATGGAGACAACCTGCTATGAGCATCATCTGGATACTTAGAAATAGCAGAAATACCAGTACAATCCAAGTCTCATGGGAGCCATGCACAAATGTGTACAGTCTAAGTCTCAACTGGAGCCATGCACCAAGTCTCCCAAGATATTCCTAATCTATGTGTACAAGAGGATTACATCAAATAGTCAACAATGACAAGATACAAAGAGGTGTGGCACTTTATGATAGTGCGAGTACAACATTTCTCAAGCAAGAGCATACATCATGAAAAAATATTCAAATGTTGAAACATGAAAATGATGCCACCAACAAAGAAGCCATGTAGAATACTGCAGACGAAGATGCCTCCAAATGGAATTTCACCAAGAGATATTAATGAACAATTGACCCCCCATAAAAGGATCATGTTGGCACTTTATACTTAGTGCATATACAATGGGCCACTTGCATAATAAGGCAAAGTGGACTTCTAATTTCAATTTACAACTTCTCAAAATGAGATCTAAGAGACTTCAACAAATACTGCTAGTAATCTAAACTGAGATCCAATAAAAATACAAGCATCGAATATGCCAAGAATGGCCAAATACTGAAAGTACAATTTCTACTCAAAATCACTACAAATAGATGGCAGATTATGAAAGTAGATGAAAAAATATGCACTTTCAAAAAAAATGGCACTTGAAAAAGAGTCCATATGAGCCCAAACGAAGCCTCCAAAGTTGTAAAAATCGGGATTTCATGATTTCTAAAAAACCTATATCCAAAAATCATAAAACTCCTGCACAATGTACAAATCACAAAATTCTACCCCAAAACAAAAAAAATTGCTCGAAAAAATGAGTCCTAATGAGTGAGATATCGCTATTTGAAAATTGCCTGCAAAATTATAATTTCTGGAAAATTTCCGTCGCAGCGTCAAACTTCAAATGCCTCTAGATTTGACCTTCGAAATCCGATTTGAATGAAACAAAAGGTAAAACTGACTTTCTTGGACCTTCTCAATCCAATCGTAACCTCAAATTTGACCCATCAAGCTTCAATAATAACCTGCAATAGAAAACTCCAAAATACACAACTCCAAATAGCATCAAATTTCTCTCAATTAGCAAACCAATGACACTCTAATGGCTCTGATACCATGTGAGATTTTGCCAAGATCAAGAGGCAATGGAAAGCACAAATAAGAGAGAACAAAATAGATGATAGAAATAAACTATATTCTATCAAGATAAAAATATGGATCAACTGGATCATGAATAATTACATACAATGAATGTTCGTGATTGTCCGTACAAAAAATGTAGATGAGCTTTCTTATATAGGCAAGGCTAATGGATATGTGAGCACACAAACATGACATATGGCTCAATAAGAAACAAGGGTAGGTAGGAAATAGGTGTGGGTAGGTAGGAGAAACAATATAATAGTCCACATGAGGTGGATCACCCACTGAATGTGGAGTGTAACGTAACAACAAGATCAACACCATAAAAGGTAGAAATTCTCCTACACACACTATCCCAATGTGGCACAAACACCCAAGTGTCTCATACCCAAACTACTATGAAATGCATGTACCTAAGTAAACTTAAGTAAGGTGTAATAATATCCAAGATGAATAATTATTTACACCAACACAAGTGAAGCAAGAAGGTTGTAGAAGGCAACCTTTCTTAGGCTTGGTGTATAAATGGCTCAAAAAAAACCTTCGTGTTTCTTTCTCTCCAACTCATGCATTATAAATTTAGTATTTTATCTAACCCTAATGACAAGATGAATATGTATTTGTATTTTTTCTTATGCTTTATATGTGGGCTCTACATACAAGAGTGCATTTTGTTTAATAAATTGAGTGATTGGTAAGTTCATTTGTGAAGTGGTATCAGCTTCCATTATTATTACCTTAAGCATTATTTAAGATTATTGAGTAAAGAAGTCTCCTGCAATTGATTCTTATAAGTTTTTAGGAAATAAATCTCTTACAATTGATCAATGATAGATAATTGTCCCAACTTCCTAAATTTGACCATAAGGGGACATTACACTAAAGGTGATCTTGCCTTAATCATTTTCACATTCTCTTATTTTTTTCATGCATTCACCATTATTGTAGTTTTTATAGTTCATCTTTGAGTATTTTCTTATGTGTTATGAAAAATATTTGAGTTTATCCTAGTATTATTATGATCATTTTATATTTCTTAATGAACTGGTATAGTTTTCTTTTATTTTTTATCTCACAATTTCTTTTTAGAATCTTGGGTTTCCCATCCTTTACTAGCCTATTTACATGCACATAGAACGTGCTAGTTCTTTTGTAGATCTAATCTTAATAGAATTCTATATTAAATAAGTACTCATTACTCTTAAATTATAAAGATAGTTTTAAAGAAAACACTATCTAAATTTGATAAATGATTATGTGTCTTCCTATGGAGGTTAAAGACCAAAATAGGGGTTTAGCCAATTAAAAATCTCCTTAGTAGCTACCCTCAATTCTTCCAATTCAAAAATAGGTATTATTAATTCTTTAGAAGCAAAGTTTTATATTATTCTTAGCCATTTCATTATATTTATATTAATAATATTGTAGTGCATTTTCTTTATTTAGTTCAATCTAAATTATTTAGCGTTTTATAGTAAGTTTTTTATCGTTTCCAAGGTTATTATTTTGTGTATACTTTATTATTTCTACAAGCTATTGCTATCTAGGTTTTATATTTCTATTTAAAGTGTGGTTAGACATTAGTGACATTATTTTTTTGTCTATGAGCTACATTATTATTAGCATAGGCACTTTCAAATATTTTTGGGGGTTTTATCTTATTTAAAATTCTTTTTTTTAATCCACTTTCTAGGGTTTTTTTTTGCTATGTTATTGTTTTTTCATTTCTCTTATTCTAAAAGGAATCCATAGTATTTCATCTTGATAATTAATGTTGTTTTAAATTATAAAAAATATAGTTTTGGTTGTTTTAAAACACTATATTTTGATTACATATTGTTGGTTAACAGACTTGTCTTCCTTAAAATACCTCCAAACTTGACTCACAATGCCCAAGTTGAAAGACAAAAGAAAACCAACAGTTGAGTCACTTGCAATGGCATTTGCTAGTGCTCTCTTCTTATTTTACAAGGTGCAACTACCTTGGAATGACATAAATGAATGAAAACACTATTTTCCACCAGAAAGAAGAAAAGGCAAACTAACATTTACCCATAACCATGAAAGTAGTTGTGAAAAATTATAATAAAATGAAGTGGATGAAGATAAGTATGTATATGGTGAAAATGGATAACAATAAACAACAATATTGAAAGACTAAAATGGATTCAACCACCAAACCCTAGCCTAACAATGAACAAAGATCCACCATAACATATGAAGATAACCTAAGACAATGCAAATAACTCAAAAATCACAAAGATTATACCATCACATGTCCACTAGGGTTTTGATCTCCATTCTTCCTATCTCCATTGATCTTGTTTGATATGCTTGCTCTCAGATTTTTGTATGCACAAGAGCTCAACAAAGAACGGAATGTGGTTGCAAGTAGAATTGTAGTGTAGTCAATTGATCCAGTAGTTAGGGTTTGATAATGAAGAAAGCATCTCCTTAAATAGAAGACACAATAGAAAATGGAGGGTTAAGATTGAGAGGTGTAAAAAGGAGGTCGGCTAGGATTAGAGGGTAGGTATAAGAAATACCAAAATAATGAAAGGGGTAGGTAGTGTAGGAAATAAGAGATGAATGACATGTGTCATGTGTAGAAAAGGTTAATGAATTAATTAAATAAATAAAGATTTATTTAATTAATAGAAGAAGTAGGACAATTAAATAAATAAAATATTTATTTAATTTAGGAAAGGGATAATTTAAATAAATAAATGTATTTATTTAAATGAGAAATAAGGCTAGAAGAGGATAAATGAATTAATTAAATAAATAAAGATTTATTTAATTAATAGAAGAATTAGGCTTAGATAATTAAATAAATAAAATATTTATTTAATTAGACATGACAATTTTGGGTGTCTACATTTTGCCCCTCTTTGAGACAATGCGGCTTGTCGCGTTGTTTCAAAGAAGACAAGATGAACTGATACAGAGTTGCCCCAGGATGGGAATGATATGCCCCCTCGAGAGATTGGATGAAAAAGTCTGAAAAGATTGCAGACAATCTCTCGATAAGAAAGATGGGATAGAATGGACTGATTGGATAAAGTGACAAAGTCACGGGATGAGGAAGACTGACTCGGGAAATGAGGGCGAGGGCTAGGGTAGGCTATAAGATAGACCACGGGCAAAAGACATCCTCATTGTCATCCACACCCATAGAAGATCACAGTGCAGAGCGAGAAAAGAGCAGCAGCAGTCAGCAGCGATGGCATTCGTTCATAGATTCGACCGTGTCCGCCGATTCCAGCGACCAGCCGATGCAGGAGAGCCGGTAAGTACCTGAAAACCTCCTCGTACTTTCACGCATTTCGAGTTTTGTCATAAATGCATGTTTAGGAGCAATAAATGCGCTAGGAATAGGATAGTTAAAAAGTGCAAAAACGCGCAACCGCGTCTGTGTCAGCGCCAGGCGCGTCTGTGTCCAACAGGCGCGTCTATGCCTGGAACCGCGTTTGTGTTGATTGCGGACGCGTTTGTGAAATTCAGCAGCGTCTGTGATTTTTAGTAGCGTTTATGTCATTCAGGGACGTCTGTGTTCCCTGGTCGCGTTTGTGTCTGGCATAGGCACGTTTGTGTTCAGAAAGCGCGTCTGTGTTGCAGAGGCGCGTTTATGTAGTCTATAAGCGTGTTTATGAGTTAAAAGCGCGTGTGTGTTGAAACAGTGCGTTTGTGTGTTTAAATGCATGGTTTTAGTCCTTTAGGTCAAATCGGCAGTTCTGTGATGAACATACGCTGTCGATTGGATAAGCTGCTGAGAGGATACACTCAAGCAGGTCCTCTAGGAAGATTAGGATAGATCAAGGCACTTTGTGATGAACAGGGAGCACCAGGATAGACAGCACTTTGTGATGAACAGGGAGTGCGAATGTGAGTGACACTTTGTGATGAACAGGGAATGTCACACACGTAGTACTTTGTGATGAACAGTGAGCACTACTAGGATAAATAGCAACACTTTGTGATGAACAGTGAGTGTCACTAGGGTAGATAGCCATATGCATTTAGGTAGCAAGTAGCATTTTGTGATAAACAGTGAATGCCACGATAACTGACAAGATTGATTTGCTTGACTGCAGGAGTATTTGCCAATGTTGGAGTCACGGGAGAGATTCCCATCGACACAGAGACTGCGACCAGAGTTGTCTATCCAGGACATGATTTCCGTTGAGGAGATGGGTCTCACACATATGCTCTATGTGCCTGAGTTTCGGGCAAACATGGGGTTGCTGACTGCGTTGGCCGAGAGATGGCACTCAGAGACATGCACGTTTCACCTGCCGATGGGTGAGATGACAGTGACACTGGAGGATGTATACAGGATATTACATGTTCCCATTGATGGAGAGTTGATCCCCTACGACCGTGACGGTGACAGGGAGGCCTTGAGACGGGTCTTTCAGGATCCTGAGTTGGAGATGCGAGCAGGACATGTAGCCTGGGACACCATGACTGCCACAGGATTAGCATTGCCGGC
Source organism: Cryptomeria japonica (assembly GCF_030272615.1). Taxonomy (NCBI): domain Eukaryota; kingdom Viridiplantae; phylum Streptophyta; class Pinopsida; order Cupressales; family Cupressaceae; genus Cryptomeria; species Cryptomeria japonica. Next base: position 733,953,934 of record NC_081407.1, read on the forward strand.
AGTTGTTGGGGGAGTCATCAGTGGATACTTGTGTCCAGACAGGGCCACATGAGGATTGGCAGTGGGCTGGGGAGGGGCCTTGGAGACGCTGATGGCAGAGCACACTAGGTATGCATGGGGGCCATGTGTCCTAGCACATTTGTATTATGAGCTGCATCAGTTTGTATACCATGGATCAGTGGGTTTGGGCTGCGGTGTGACTCTCTTGCAGGTGTGGGCCTATGAGCACCTTCCCATCACACGGCCTATTCATTTCAGAGGCAGAGGATAGGGACAGAGTTTTGTGCACCTATATGCGATGATTACATCCCAGCCTCGGATTGGGAGATTGGAGCACTAGAGGAGAGTCATTGATGACATTGACATGGTGATCTGGAGGCCGTACCTGGGGTGCGAGGAGTGGGAGGACGATGCACTGGAGCTGCCCTACACCTTCCGGAGCAGGTACCTGATTGGGCGGACGCCCTATATATTAGAGAGACAGCTGGTGGACAGGGTATGCAGGCAGTATGGCAGGATTCAGAGGATGCCCCGAGGCTCGGGCATGTATGCCCGTACGGTCAGAGATCAGGTGCAGTTTGGCCCACTGCTATCATATGATCAGGCAGTTATGCAGCTAGCGGAGATGATGCCGATGCCATGGGACATGTGGCCAGAGGTAGATGATGCAGGGATGGACGCAGAGTACTCTGCGTACTGGGCAGAGCATCCATTTCCTAGGTTGACAGATCCAGCAGAGCCAGTGGATGGAGAGGGTGGAGGAGAGGATGATGATGGAGGAGGAGATGGAGGTAGGGGCCGGCGGAGGCGGAGGGGAGTGGTGGGAGAGAGACGGGTAGCACCTCGGAGGGAGGGAGGACAGGAGAGAGCAGCTCCAGTGGTGAGAGGACGGGGTGGACTGCCCCTACAGGTGCTAGCAGCACAGGGTCCCAGAGAGGGACAGAGACAGGTGCAGCCAGAGGGACAGAGACAGGTACAGCCACAGGTACCTATACAGGCGCAGGGACAGGTGCAGGCAGAGGCACAGGGACAGGCACCTGTAGAGGAGGAGCCACAGGCAGGGACGGAGAGCGGAGACTCTGAGGAGGATGAGGTGCTTAGGCTGCGGGAGATCTGCCAGGGCCAGGCAGATGAGATTGAGGATTTGGTTCGAGAGAGGAACCACCTCAGGATCAGGGTCCGAGATACAGAGCGGGAGAGGGATCAGGCCATCCAGAGATATACCGAGGCCGAGACAGCTCTGAGGGCAGGTAGGCGGGCAGCAGAGGATGCAGGGGCAGGCTACGCCTATGTTTTGCGAGCCGGAGAGGAGATCGCCTACTGGAGGGATCTATATTATGCAGCCGTGCCAGCAGAGCAGCGGGCTAGGAGCTTCTAGAGATCGTCGCGCACAGCGACGGCTACGGGAGGGAGCCGCAGGAGACAGGCATCCAGCGGTGGGGTTATGGGGCCTCCACCACCACCAGAGGGACAGGGGGATCCTGGGGCGGGTCCATCTATAGCTCAGACTCCGTCGAGGCGAGGCGGCTCCGAGGGAGGGAGTTCCTCATAGCTATAGTGGGCTCCCATTGTATCAGTAGATGTATCATTGTTGTATTGTAGACACCTGCAGGTGATTCTTTTGTAGCCATATGATTCTTTTGACATCATTGTATTATGACACATTTGATTATATATATGAGATGATTCATCTTTTGCGGCAGCTATATGCATGTGTACCTTATGTGATGAGATGTTCTTATGTGATGCATGTTTTATGATATGGATGCTTATATGATGCAATGCCATATATTTTTGTTCTTTTATGTTGTATATGTGATGCATGATGCAAATGAAAATGTATGTGATGCAAATGAATATGATAATGCAAATGTAAATTGTTGTGATGCAATTGTAATATCTATATGTATGTATGAAATGCTTATATGTGGTGATGCAGGTGCAACTATATGAAATGCAAATGTTTTTGGTGTGTCATCATACTCAGTCATGTGATAGCGGGCTACGCGGACTCGAGAAGGACAATGGAAGTCAATCAAGAAAGGGGGATGGAAGACAGAAGATATGAACGTGAAAGAGCTTCTTGTGCGTTATCATCATTGAGCTTTATTATGGCAGAATAGGTTATGACCATCGAGGCATATGTTCGGCCCAGAAAGTCATTGTACCTGTTTGCATGGAGATAAGACAGTCACAAACAAGGAATGCCCTAGTTCATACTAGACTCACAGTGTCCTCATATCCTTGGACAAGTCATAGCATTACTAAAAGACAATCCACAGACAGCAAATGCAAATAGGTGACGATACCCCCTCCTCGCCTTTCTAGTCAAAGACATCCTGGAGATAGAATCTCTAGTCAAAGACATCCCGGAAAAGTTAAAAGACATGTCACCAAAAAAAAGATGAAATCAAAAGAAAACCAAGACTCGACACCAACATCCACTGTAGTCCTCAAGTTTGTGTCTCTTGTCACTTGTTTAAGTCTTATTCGATTGTGGTCACAATGTTCACTTTCACCAAAAAGGATAGATAGCACTGAACCATATGTTGTTTGAGTCTGTTGAAAGATTTGATTTTGTTGAAGCTCATTGTTGCTGTTGCGTCTCATCTGAAACTGACTGATTCCATGAAACTGATACTTTATTGTGGAAAAGACGAAACCTTATTGCGGATCTGCGATGCAAAATGTTGCTTTATTGCGAATTGTGCGCGGATAGACTTGAAGGAAACTAGAAGAAACTGTACTCCTCGAAACATGTGATGTTCTCAGTTCCACACCCATTACTAGACGTAGGAATTGGCCGTAGTCACAGATAGGATCTGATTTATTATGGATGGAAAGGGAGTGAAAAGGGAGGGTTTATTATGAATGGCTAACCAATCTTGGGTAGATCAATAACAAGCCATGATGGGAATGGGTAAGTTTATTGTGAGTGAATTGGTCGTGAGTGTGTGCGAAGTGAAAAGATGAAAGAGAATCCTGAAAGAGGGAGGAGCAAAGTCTCTACGCATGGCGCTGGTGACCCAGTTTTCACCATGGTACTTGCCCAGGGCGCCACCGAAGTGGTTTTCACCGTTGGACGAAATTATTTTTCTTTACTTTTCTCGATTTTTCAATTTTTTTGTTGTCACAAGGCGCCTGTTTGCCAGGTTTTCATTAAGTAACGATTTTTTTGTTTTTTCTTTTTTTTTTTGTATTTTTGAATTTTTTTTATTTTTTTTTTTTGTGTTTTTGCATTAGGATACTCAAAAAGAGCTTATGTGTAGAACCTGCGAAGGTGCATGCTGTTGATAGGATCCTCCAAAGATTCCCCTTCTGTAGTTGAGAGTTGATATGCCCCAGATCCATATGCTGTTGTGATGATGTAAGGACCAAGCCAGTTGGGTTCAAATTTGCCCTTCTTTTCTCTATCTTGCTGATTCTTGGGGTTCTCTCTGAGGACTAAGTCACCTACCTCAAATGTGTGAGGCTTGACCTTGTGATTGTAACTGCGACTCATTCGTTGTTGGTAACCCTTGAGATGATTAAAAGCAGTGTGTCGTCGTTCCTCCAGCAGTTCTAGTTCTTGTAAGCGAGAGACCCTGTAGTCTTCATCGTTGATTATGTTTCTCAGGGAGACCCGTAAAGAAGGTAACTCGACCTCAATAGGCAAGATGGCTTCAGCACCGTAGACAAGTGAGTAAGGTGTAGCCCCTGTAGGTGTGCGGACACTGGTACGATAGGCCCAAAGTGCGGGATTGAGTTGGACATGCCAGTTACGGCCAGCGTTGTCGACTGTCTTTTTAAGTATTTTGAGAATTGTTTTGTTAGACGCCTCAGCTTGGCCATTACCTTGGGGGTAATATGGTGTGGAGAAATGATGAGAGATATGGAAGCGCTCACAGAGTTCACGAACATCCTAGTTCTTGAAAGGACGCCCGTTGTCAGTGATAATGGAAGTAGGAATCCCGTATCGGCAAATGATGTAGTTCAGGATGAAAGTAACGATTTGTTTCCCAGTAACTTGCGTGAGAGGCACGGCTTCAATCCACTTTGTGAAATACTCTATGGCTGTGATAATGAATTTATGTCCGTTGGAAGAAGGAGGGTGAATCTTGCCTATGAGATCGAGTCCCCACTGACAAAAGGGCCAAGGAGATGCAAGTGGCTGTAGTTCTTGTGCTGGTGCGTGTATGAGGTCTCCATGAATTTGACACTGCTTACACTTCTTGACAAACTGATATGCATCTTTTTCCATAGTAGGCCAGTAGTATCCAGTCCTGATGAGTTTCTTGGCCAAGGTAGGACCACTAGTATGCGAACCACATATCCCTTCGTGCACTTCTCGTAACGCAATCTGAGCTTCGTCACTCTCTAAACATCTAAGGAGGGTGCCATCTAGACCTCGTCGGTATAGGATATCAGCTAGGATAACGTATCGGGAGGATTGGCGGATGAAAGTGCGGCGTTGGTTGTTCGATAAATCGGGAGGTAAGATATTGTCGCGAAGGTATGTGAATATGGAACCATATAACTGGGATTCAGGACCAACAACACATATCATTTCCGTAGGCGTGATCTCATATGACGGAATCAGCAAGTTGTCAACCAGGAACTCATAGCAGGTCTCATTTTGCGGTAGGTCAATGAGCGAAGCAATTGTAGCCATGGCATCAGCAGTGCGATTCTGTTCTCTTGGTATCTGCTCAAACTCTATCTTTGCAAAGTGTTGTTTCAGATCATCTACCAGTTGTTTGTAAGGCATTAGCTTTTCATCTTTTGTTTGATAATCATCAGTTGCTTGACGGATGACAAGTTGAGAATCGCCAAAAACACGAAGTTCCTGGATCTTCCACTGAACTGCAATTCTTAACCCCGTTGTTAATGCCTCGTATTCCGCTATATTGTTGGTACAAGGAAATGATAAGCGGTATGACTTTGGTATAGAATCGCCTTGGGGAGTTATAAAGAGTATACCCGCTCCTGCCCCATGCTGTGTGTATGAGCCATCAAAGTATAGTTGCCATGGCTTTGCAGGTGATATTGTTAGAATGGACTCATCTGGAAATTCTGACTGTAGAGGAACATCATCTATCATGGGAGCATCTGCCAGTTGATCTGCGATGGCTTGTCCTTTGATTGCTTTTCTGTCCACGTATTCAATGTCGAATTCACTCAAAATCATTACCCACTTGGCCAGTCGCCCAGTAAGTGTAGCTTTGTTGAGCAGATATTTTAGTGGATCAATTCTGGCAATCAACTTGGTCTTGTGAGTGAGCATATAATGTCGTAATTTTTGTGAAGCGAAGACCACAGCAAGACATGCATGCTCAATTGGTGTGTAGTTCAGCTCATATCCCACCAATGTGCGACTGATATAGTAGACTGCTTTTTCCTTGCCGTCAGATATTTGCTGTGCTAGTAGTGCCCCCAGTGCTGTTGGAGTAGCTGATATGTAAAGTAGCAATGGTTGATCCGGAATTGGTGGCATCAAAACTGGCGGGTTCAAAAGATAGTCTTTAAGTGCCTGAAAAGCCTGTTGACAGTTCTCATCCCATTTGAACTTAATGTTTTTGTGTAGCAGGTGCTGGAAAGGATTACACTTATCTGCAAGTTGTGCTATGAATCTTCGTATGGACTGGAGTCTCCCTTGTAAAGACCGAAGTTGACTGATATTCTTGGGTGGCGGCATGTCCAAGATAGCCTTGACTTTTGCTGGATCCGCTTCTATTCCTCTTTTAGACACAATGAATCCTAGGAGCTTCCCGGAGGTTACTCCAAAGACACATTTCTTTGGGTTTAATCTTACCTTGTATTTTTCCAGCCTATCAAAAGCAACTGAAAGTATGTCCAAGTGTGTATTTCTGTCTATTGATTTAACCAAAAGGTCGTCAACATAATCTTCCACCTTTACATGCATGAGATCATGGAAGATAGTAGTCATGGCTCGTTGATACGTGGCACCTGCATTTTTCAGCCCAAAGGGCATGACATTCCAGCAGAAGGTTCCCCATGGACAAGTGAATGATGTTTTATGTTGATCTTCAGGTGCAATCCTGATCTGATTATATCCAGAGAATCCGTCCATTAAAGATAACATCTCATGGCCTGCTGTGAGATCAACAATTAAATCAATGTTTGGTAATGGGAAATCGTCCTTCGGACAAGCCTTGTTGATATCCCTGAAGTCTGTACATATTCGGATGCTGCGATCTGGTTTGCTAACAGGCACTAAGTTGGAAATCCATTCAGGATAATCAATTGGGCGTATGAATCCGACATCTAGTAATTTCTCCAGCTCTGCCTTGACTAGTAATGCCACCTGTGGATGCATTTTCCTCAATTTCTGTTTTACTGGTTTTGCCCCCGGTTTGACTGTTAAATGATGCATTACTAAGTCGGGGTCTAGTCCAGGCATATCAGCATAAGACCATGCGAAGTTGACTTGTCGTTCCTTAAAGAAGCTTATGAATTTTGCTCTCTCGGTCTCTGTCAATGATTGAGCCAAAAATATGTTGTGTGGAACCTCTGCTGTACCAATGTTTGTCTTTATAGTCTCTTCTACCAACATGGATGATTTTTCCTCGTATGATGCTGGGAGAATGTCAAGCCTTCCATCTTCGGGCGCCTCAGAGAGGTTTTCACCCTCAGATACGTCCTTTCTTTTTACTTTTTTAGAGTCAGAGAGCGCCACAGTGTGGTTTTCACCATAAGACCCTTGTTTTGTCTTTATTTTCACATTTTTGCAACTAGAAGGCCCGACACCCTCACCAAAGTATGCCATGTTATTTAGCTCTATGGCGTATCCTGCTTTATGGTCTCCAAGAGGAAGATCATCGCGAATGCCAAGATAATCAACAATAGCTTCGTCATTTTGAAATGTATCAATCTGTGGTGGTCCATCCTGATCCCAGTCAATGAGTTGGGGGTGAACGAGGGGAAGGTCTTTAGTGTTTTTAGAGTCCGCAAGGCTAATAGTGAAGATGTGGTTATATTCAGGTATGTCAAGGTAGTCATCGAGGTCGTCAATGGCACTCTCCTCATCAGTGTCGATCGTGAGTGAGTCCAAATTATCATCACTAGTAGCACCCTCAGGGACAGGTGTCCTCATCCTATGTGATCCTGACCTAGGGCCTTGAAACGAAGCTTGTGCGGGATCCTTATGGGTCGGTTCTTGACCAACTCTGAATTTCTTGTAAAACTCCTCCTCCTCTGTAGGTTCATCTGGCTCTCTAAATGTCTCATTAAGTTCATAGTCGCTGGAGGATTTGTCTAAACCCCATTCCCACTCATTGGAGTCTGTGGAATAATTATCCTCTTGTTGAACTTCAGCCACTTTGACTCGCCATATCTGTTTTGTTCTCTTGTTTTGAATCTTGGGATTTAGAAAACCAAGCCCCTTAGAGCGTTCCCTTCTTGTAGTTAGCTCAGGTTGTAGAGGCTCCATGACACCTTCTTTGCGTAGTCCGAGAGGACTTTTTCCATCATACCCGAATCTCTGCAGAATTTTGAAACCTTTACCATAGTTTTCACAGGGTATTATAATTTGATCATGTGTATCATCTTCAGCGTCCTTATATAGCATTTTATATAAACTTTCTTCCTCTAGTTCGCCCCATTTTTGAAAGACGGTAGGATCCCATTTGAGTAGCATGATGGAGATTTGCTTATTAGGATGTGGCCTCCCATATTCCTTGGGGGAGTTCACGACTTGTCGTAAGAACATTGTTTGATTCAGAGTGTATTCTTCCATGCCTTTGTCTTGAAACTTGGCTCTAAGTTCACCTTGTTTGGATGTCGAGGGCTTTAATGACTCAGGATCAATATATGCTGAAGAAGGAGTAGCCTCACGATTGCTGGGAATGATAATCTCAGTATGTGATCTCAAGTTATTGCAATATATGAATGGATTTGGATCACCATTGACCGTTACCTCGACTCCATTATGAGGAAATTTTATGCACTGATGGTACGTTGATGGGACTGCTCTCATTTCATGAATCCACGGACGTCCTAGCAATATGTTATATGTGAGGTCTAGATCCAGGACTTGACAAATCACGTCCTTTGTGACTGGCCCTATTCTTAGTGGTAAGATGACTGTGCCCTTGGACGAACGCTCTTCATCATCATAAGCCTTAATAGTGATTTGGTTTGTAGCATTCACAGCTTTGTCAGAATATCCCAATTGTCTGATGGTGCTCAATGTACAAATATTAAGACCTGCTCCTCCATCTATCAGGACTCGTTTTATTCGGTGTTTATGTATGAAGGCTTCAATATGTAGAGGTGCATTATGAGGCTGACTTATGGAGGCGTCATCGGCTTCTGTGAATGTGAGGGAGTGTGGAACGGATAGGTATCCCACCATGGCTTGAAACTGATCCACGTTCAGATCAGTAGGGACAGCAGTATCTCTCAAGGTTTTGTCAAGGACAGCTTTATGTGCAGGAGATATACGTAAGAGCTCAAGAATAGAGATGAGTGCGGGTGTTTTCCCTAATTGCTCTACAAGATCGTACTCAGGCTTAGTTGACGGAAGATTGGTATTCTTAGTAGAGGTTCCTGGCAATGTGATCTTACCTCGATGGGTTGTAACATGACATTCAGAGGTAGATGCGGACGAAGATCCCACACCTTTTAGGACAATTTTAGGTCGCTGAGGAGGATTCTCAGGATTTTTATTTTTGATAGTAATGGTAGAAATATGATTGTCCATTGAGATGTGATTAATAGTGGAATCATAATTGTAAGATGTTCTGGTGTAATTGGCTTGATCATCTGTGACTTTGCCTTTTCCCTTGTCATGTTTCGGGAATGGTTCCTTAAACACCTCATGCTCTTGGTTAGATGAATGTCCCTCAATCTCAATATCTCCTCTGTCAATGAGATCTTGTACAATGTTTTTCAATCGATGGCAATTACTTGTCTTGTGACCCTTGCTCTTATGAAATTCACAATATTCATCATCATTCCACCAATTCGGTTTTACCTTTGGTTCATATGGAGGAAAATCTGGGACCGTGATCACTTTGTTTGCTACAAGCTTTTTGAATACTGATTCAAGTGGTTCTCCCAATGGAGTGTACTTCCTTCATGGTTTAGCAGCCGTTTGATTGTTCACTTGATTGTTGGTAGAATTTGATCCAGAAAAGATGAACTTTGGTCTCACTGTGTTGGCATCAACCACACCATCATTAACTGTGTTCTTATTCTTGTTCCAAAATTTTGGTTTGTCCTTTCCTTTAAAGTCCTCTTTGTTTTCTTTAAATAGCTTGATCACTCCTTGTTCAATCAAGACCTTTTCTGTTGCTAGGCCCTTTTCAATGACATCCTTAAATGTAGACAAACAAGCTTTTCTGAGATCATAACCAATAGCCTTGTTAACATTTTGTGTGAACATTTCCACCATTTGTTTTTGCGGGATTTCACAAGAGCATCTGCTAGCTAAGTTTCTCCATCTTTGTAAAAATGACGCAAAAGATTCTCCTTCTTTTTGTTTCGTATTGCACAAGGTAGTAACTGAGACATCTGTTTCAATGTTGTAAGAGAAATGTTGGATGAATGCCTCTGCCAAGTCGCCCCATGACTTAATACCAGGAGGTAATTGAGAAAACCATTCCATCGCTTGATCTCCTAAGCTCTGTGGGAACAACCTCATCAAGTATGTTTCTTCTGCCGCTACCTCAATGCAAGCTGTGAAGAATTGTCTTATGTGTGCCTTGAGGTCTCCTCTCCCTCTATATTTGTCAAATTTCGGTGTTGCAAAGTGCGGAGGAAACGGAGGCATTGGAATGCTCTTATCAAAGGGATAAGGGCATATATCTCTCATAGTATATGTGGGTTTTGATGTGCCCATGTCTTCCACTTTCTTTTGTAGATCTCTAATTTGTTGCTCCAAATTATTTTTGGGAGGAGATGGATTTCTTGTAGCATATCCCATGTTTGAAACACCCATTTGAGGAGGAGCTTGTTGCATGTATGGATGATACTGATCGTAGACATGTCCATATGGAGGTCTATATTGTTGCGACATGTATGGAGCGCTTGGCATAACTTCTTGTTGAGGGACCCCATATCTGTTTTGTGTGTATAAACCATATTCAATAGGCCTTTCATTTTCCATTGTGTTGCCCCCAATTTTGGCATGAGGTCTCCTTGTGTCAAAATTTTGAGGAAGTCCTTGAGTATCCATTTGTCTTGGTTGACCTATATCTTGAGCATGTGTTTGAACATAAGGCCTCCATGATGGTCTTTGAGTGTAAGTATCATGCATTTGAGCTTGTGTATGTGGGATTGCTGGTTTCTGAAGCAAAACTGATGGTGACTCCGGCATCATATTATTGGGTCCTCCACTATTTGGTTGAGTTTGTTGTGAAGGTCTACTTTCCATAAGTTGAGATAAGTCAAAATCATGTGGTATTTTAGCTCCACTTTGTGCCATCATGTTTAGAAAGTATTGACGATCTCTCCTCATTATCTCTTCAACCAATCTATTGAATTGAGGATCCATTATAGATTCTTGTATGTCTGCTGATAGTATTGAAGAATTGTCAACATTGTCATTGTGTGTAGCATTGTGTATAGCGTTTGCGCTTTCCATATTTGGATTGTGTCTATAAACATTCATGTCTGGTAATGTAGTGTGCTCAGGATTGTAGAAGACATCATTGTCATACTCATAAGAACTCATGTTTACGGACCCTTGAGCTTCTTTAGCTTTTCTCCTAGATTTTTGAAGACGGGTTTCAACCATGAACTAGGTGTTTAGCAATATGTGAGAGTCTTAGACGAAAATGACAAGAGTATGTAAGACCAAGAGTTGTATGGAGTGTAAATGAATCTGAAGTTTACTTGCAATGTCCAAAGTGTAAGACCAAGTATGTATGTTGTAGAGTAGGTGTGACTTCCAAAGAGAGGATAGTTTCTCTTGATGAGGTAAGCTGACCTTGACTCTAAGTAAGACCAAATGAGACCCAAAGGTAAGAAACCTTGATGAGGGACCACTTAGCAAAGTGTTGTTGTATGTAGTGTGTTGACAAAGTATAGTGAGGACAAGCAAGTGACCTTTTGACTCAAGTTTAGACAAGTATGAATGTAAAATGGGGTATGAAGCAATGATGGACTGTGTAAGACCTTAGAACAGGCTGAATGCTAGATGAAACCTGAAGAGACAACCTAGGAAGCTCAAGTATGCCGAAACTGATTTCTTTGTTTGCTTGACTGTTAAACTTTTTTCAAATCCTGACACAGACGCCTCTGTCTACTTCACAGACGCGGTTTTAAGACACAGACGCTATTCTGTTTGACACAAACGTGATTCTGAGATTTCCTGTTGATGTTTGCTGGGACTGTAACAGTTTTTTGCAATTTTGGACACAGACGCTGCTGGATACTTCACAGACGCGATTTCCAGACATAGACGTGTCTCTGTTCGACACAGACGCTGATAAAAACACAGACGCTATTCTGTACTTCACAGACGCGTTTATCAGACACAGACGCGGTTTTAACAGACACAGACGCGTTTCTGTAACCTTAGTGCAATCTTTCCTATCTGTGAATTTGTTTTGCTGTGACCAAATCTGATTTTTCGACTGTTTTTCGTGACAAGAGGACACAGTGTTGATGACCCAATGTTTGCAGACTGTTTAGACTCCAAAAAGTGTGTTGTTTGATGTAAAAAGTTTTTGCATACACTTGAAGACACAAAAGACACAATGTTTTGTTGTTTTGTCTTGATTGTTTGAATGTTTATCATAAGTCAAGCACAATTCTTATGGCTGGCCAGGACAATAATTGTTGATCCCACATGGGGTTTTACCCCCGAGGCTACGCTATTCAGAGCGGATACTTAGATGCTTGACCTCACTGGCTCCACCCTCGGCACTCACTTCTCGGGTCAGCCAAGCATCAGTCCCCATGAAAACTCCCCATGGCGAACTTTGTATCTCTACTAAGAACCGTATGTGTGTGGGCCGCTACCAGAGGTCCGACCTCCTGCCTCAACAACTAGAAGGATTTGGGCATCTAAAACAAAATGGTGCTAGTAAGGGCATCCGCTCGTGTGGCCATACATGCGGCACTTTCAGCTCTGTAAATACAGAAGGCTCCCAGCCGGTAGGGGTTACGCCCTACAAATGATCAAATAAATTTGATCAAACAGGTTTATGGGGAGACATAGTGTCGGTATGAACTAATCAGCACACGTTATTCATAGTTTTCACCATGAATACATTTGATTATAGTGGCTTGGAAGAAGATGGCTTTTCTTTTGCTACCACTTGGGTCGTTCTCTTCTCACTAGTAGTCCTAATGACCACACGGGAAGACAGGCCCTCTAAAGAGTAAACAAAAAGAGCCTATTGCTCAAGACACAAAAGACAATGATTCAATTTTAGTGCACCAATTGAAGTGTTTGCTAAGCTATGAAGACAAGGCACACAAATAAAATTACAAAACCCTAGCTAAGGCCCTGCAACAAAATTGTTAGTAGTTTGGGTTGTTTCAAGTGATAACCCCTTCCTGCAAGCACACAAGTTAGGTAAATTTTAAGAAAACCCAAAAAGACTTTGTGAAAAGGGGCCTTCAACAAAACGTATTTGCCTCCAAAGCAAGCTACACAAACCAGGTTAGCTAGATCTGCAAAGGTTAGCCGAAAATAAACCAGATCTAAAACCCTAAGTACAAAAATCCGAAAAGCCGAATCGAAAAACTTGAAAAATTTGCAAAACAGAATGCACAGACGCTGTTATACCACACACAGACGCGGTCTCAGAACACAGACGCCTCTTTATTCTGCAGACGCGATCAGATGGTTCACAGACGCGATTCGGGATCACAGACGCGATTCGGGATCACAGACGCGACTTTCGGAAACCTGCAAAAATAGAAAATGACAGAAACACAGACGCGATCCAAGATATCACAGACGCCTCTGAAATACAAAAACGCGATCCGAACACTCGCAGACGCGGAAAAAACCTAAAATGTCGTCGAAATCGTCCGATCTGCAACTTCAAAAATGCAAAATCTGCAACAAAAATGTTAAATGCAAAGGGACAAGAGTCCCACCGGGCGTGCCAAAATGTATATGGTGAAAATGGATAACAATAAACAACAATATTGAAAGACTAAAATGGATTCAACCACCAAACCCTAGCCTAACAATGAACAAAGATCCACCATAACATATGAAGATAACCTAAGACAATGCAAATAACTCAAAAATCACAAAGATTATACCATCACATGTCCACTAGGGTTTTGATCTCCATTCTTCCTATCTCCATTGATCTTGTTTGATATGCTTGCTCTCAGATTTTTGTATGCACAAGAGCTCAACAAAGAACGGAATGTGGTTGCAAGTAGAATTGTAGTGTAGTCAATTGATCCAGTAGTTAGGGTTTGATAATGAAGAAAGCATCTCCTTAAATAGAAGACACAATAGAAAATGGAGGGTTAGGATTGAGAGGTGTAAAAAGGAGGTCGGCTAGGATTAGAGGGTAGGTATAAGAAATACCAAAATAATGAAAGGGGTAGGTAGTGTAGGAAATAAGAGATGAATGACATGTGTCATGTGTAGAAAAGGTTAATGAATTAATTAAATAAATAAAGATTTATTTAATTAATAGAAGAAGTAGGACAATTAAATAAATAAAATATTTATTTAATTTAGGAAAGGGATAATTTAAATAAATAAATGTATTTATTTAAATGAGAAATAAGGCTAGAAGAGGATAAATGAATTAATTAAATAAATAAAGATTTATTTAATTAATAGAAGAATTAGGCTTAGATAATTAAATAAATAAAATATTTATTTAATTAGACATGACAATTTTGGGTGTCTACAAAGTAAAACATGGTTTAATTACCCACACCCACGAAAATACCCTTTCAAATAGAATCAAAATGCCCTGAACTCTGATCGAGTCTCTCTCATGCCTCAAAGGACAAGCGGGATCAGAATGCCCAGGCAAAGAGCTAACAGAAAATTTCTTTCCAATATACAAGTTATTTTTGAAATCAAAGTTTCAAAATCAAATGCATATACACAATTTGATGTAATAGAAAAGGCAATGAAAGATAATTACAAGAGAAACAAAGCTCATGGTAATCGAAAGAAAATATTGTCAGATGTATAGATTAGCAAAATCTCCTTTATTTCATCAATGCCAAAATGTGGGCTCACAGACTCAACACCCCTATAAAATAAAACCGTGTAGTCCAGAAAACTGTGTTGCCCTCTTTTTTTCTACAACAGAAAATGAAATCCCCAGCTCTTTGTTTTCATTACATATATCCTCTTTTCTTTTTCGATGAGATTTTCAGTTAACATAATTGATTCTTGGAAAAGATTATTAATTACAAAAAAAAAAAAAAAACCTTTCACCTTCCTATGAAATTGATGCTTTCAAATCGATTTAAAACATTATTAAAATATTTTAAATTGTTTCACATAAATGACTGAGAAAGCTTTAATTTTTCTTGCAGCCACTTTTTATTAAATTCACCATAGATTAAGCGGGCATCCTAGGGACATGAAAATTTGCAAGCAATTATGATATTTAAAATTACAGATGGGTTTTAACCCTAAAGTAAAGATGACCTAAATAAAGCTCAACTACAACTGAACCAAAACTAGAAAACAAAAATCTAAATTGGAAAGCACCGAAGTTTAGCTTAAATGAAAAAGTAACTAGGGGACCTAATTAATAAATAATTAGATATTTTATCGTAACTACTCCAACAATATCAAAAAGAATTAAAACAAGTAACAAAGATTGCAAAGCTTATTGCAACAAAAATAACCACAACATTAGTCTCGTTAATAGAACTAATTCAACAAGGATCACAAAGCTTATTACAATGTAAACAACCAAATGGGTATATCAAACTTTAATAATTACTAGTGTAAATCTTTTCCACATCAATTTATGACTTCCTCAATTCATGTCATTTGTAGGAAATCCACAAAATAAATTTCATGAAATCTTTTTAGAAACTCCCAACAATAATTGCATTATAGAGATTAAATTTGCAATGTTATGCAAACTACAAAATGGTACATAGCCCCACTCTGTAATAACAAGTATAGTTTTTAGCAAATATAACAAATTAGTCAATTTGAAGTCTTTAATCCTTCGAGATGGAAAACATAGATATTTTAAAAACAAAAATCTTATAATTGATCTGCATAAATATTATTTATTCATTAATTAAAATTATCGATTAATAGTATTGTTATATTATACATCTTAAATTAGACAAATATATTCTAGGTTTCTTTCAAATGAATGAAATCTCCAACAAAGATGAAGTGTAATTTCAAGGAATCCGTTAGAAGGCACGATTCTTGCAGGTACCACAGCGGAATGAGTGGAGTCGTGCTGACTTGCTTAGATTGCTTTCTATTTGGGAGAATCACTTCTACGCTAACCAAACAGCCATGGTGCGCGGCTGCTGCTTCTGATCTCCTTGAAAATGTAATACGTCTTGCAAGGGAGCTACTTAAAGATGGGTTTGGAGATTATGATGTGATTAGGAACAATTGTGAGCATTTCTCTCTCTTGTGTAAGACGGGAGGATCATGTAAGTGGGCAAGTCGTCACTTTGTCGTCTGTTACGTCGGTATCAGTGGGTGGCCTAGTGGGGGTGCCCATCCTGTTATACAGGTATAATAAGAAACGGCGGGCGCGCAACTTAGCAAAAACTATTTGAAACATCATTGAGGTGCACTGGTTATGCTGATAGTAAAATATATTGATGGATGGTTTAGTAGTGTGCCCGTCGTATCATAGAGGTATAATAAGAAATGACCCACGTGCAAATTAACAAAAATCAATGATGTCTAAACTACCTCTTTGGTAATCCCTTTTTTATCAAATATTATTGATTTTTGATCAATATTCTCCTAATTATTTTTCTAAATTTAGTCAATTGACACCAAGAATACAACTATACAAATTGAGTTGTATAACTAGGTCAATGACTTTCCACTTCACTTCTTTGGTAGGGCTTATTCTATCAAGACTTTATTGATTTTTTGTATATTCTCCTAATTATTGTCCTAAATTTAGTCACATGACATGGGGAGGATTTTTCATCATTTTCTAAAGCAGTATATAATTGGTTATGCTTTTGAATAACTTCTTAAAAAATAACATTATCTTGAAGAGTGTTCTTTTTAGTCTTTTTGGCATTGTTTCATACCATTTTCAAGATAGTTTAGATCCATTATACTCTACTCATGTTATTGTTGTTGACTTATTATGTTATTTTTTGACATATCTTTAGTAAAACCATTTCCATCTTGCATGTTTTTGTGACACACATTTATTCTAGTTTACTAGACTTATATTATGGAAACATTTTGAGAAGAAGAAATTATATTCCCTAGTCAAGGAAGACATTCTTTCAAGGGCTCTCAAAACAATATGATATTGCCTTTATTCATTTTTTCATTGTATTTTATTTTTATCCCTTCATCTTCATTCTAATTTTTGTAGTTCATCTTTGAGCAATTTCTCTTGTCTTATGGCAAACATTTGAGTTTCTTTTTGCAATATTGCGGTACTTCTACTTTAAATAATTGGTATAGATTCATTTTCTTATTTATCTTATAATTTCTTGTTGGCATATTGGGTTTCCCATTCCTTACTTTCACATTTCCATGCAAACAGACATTAGTTCTTTTGTAGACCAAGTTTAATAGCATTAATTGCTATAAATACTCGTTGTTCATAAACTCTAAACACATGTAGGTTAATGAGAACATACTATCTGAATTTAGTCAATATTTAAGTGACTTCCTATGGGGGTTAAATGCTGAAATAAGAGCTTAAACAATTAACACTTGCTCCTTGGTATTTACCTTCATTTCTTCTACTCAACCATAAGAATTGTTGGTGTTTCTGAATTATTTAATAGTTTTTTTTTGGAATTTTTGATATCACATTCAAGGGTACTATTGTGTGTACATGTTATTAATATTTATGCAAGATACATGTTTATCTATAGGTCCTATGTCTCTAGATACATAAGAGTATAAAATAGTTTTACAGTAATAATATTACTGTAGACGTATAAAAATGACCATATTCCTAAATGAATATTTTATGTTCATTTCTCTATTTAATTAAATTCAATTTAATTGAATAATCCACATTCCTCTATTTAATTAAGTAAATTACTCAATTTATTTAAATTAAATTCGCTATACCATTTAATGAATAAATCATTTTATTTAATTAAATCCCTTCTATACACTTTTAATTAAATTCAAATTTAATTAAATAGTTATCCTAAATTAAATAAATCTAATTTATTTAATTACAAACAAATTGAATGAAATTCATTAAATTCAATTAAATCCCATTATCCCTCCATCCACTTGCAAAATCCTACACCTCCCACTTACTTCCTAAACCCTAGTTCTAATCCCTTTTAGATTCTTCTAATCACTTCCAATTAGCCTAACCCATCTCCTAAACTTTGTCACATCCCTAACCAAGGGGAGGTCACTTCTCAAATCTTCAAAGTATTTGAAAACCTGTAAAGGCTTCAACCACTTAATTTTCCAAAGTCTTCCAAACCATTAATGGTTAACTCAACCCTCTAGCATGATTAAAGAATTTCTTTTAACTCAACCTCCATGTGACCCAAGGGTCTCATCAAGCCTTCAATGCTTTGACCATGGTTATCTCTTAATCATTTGCACAAGAGTTTATCCTTGGGATTAAAACTTAATCCAATGGGTAAGCCTAACTTAAATTTCACCCTTATCTCTAGATGACCATGAGGTCTTCTCACCCATTTAATATCTCCAACCCCTTTTCTCAACCCAACCCTATGTTGACATTTGTCACCATTTCATTGGTGCCAATTACAAACATGGATTCCCAACTTTCAAACTTGACCCTTGATTTAACCATTCAATCCTGGCCATCCATTGCCCTATTTTTGCTATAAATAGAGCTCTCATTCCTCCATTTTCATAGATCCAAGTTTGTAGTATCATAATTATGCTCAAATACATTCAAGTTTTCACATACCATTTATGCTCATCATTTAGCCTCTCTTTTAACTAGGAATTAGTCTAAATATGGATGTTTAGAATACTTTCTTTATCATTTAGCTCAATCATAGACTAATATATCATGTTAGGATAGTATTTATACTAACCTTGTCATCTTATAATCTAGTTTATTGCATTTATAGAATCATGCATAGCTTAGGATGCATTTCATTCTAAAATCTATCAAAGCATCCCTCGTTCTTGCATTTGTCATCCCTAAACCATTTTGCTCAGTGATCTGAGAGAAAAAACATTGGTTTGATAGACCATGCAAGATAGAGAACCATGGAACCATCCTTGGGAAGCTGAGTTATACTTCATAACTCCATAGCTTGCACCAAGAAGTCCTGTGGGTGTGTGAGCAAGGCTCCCTAGAACTCTATTTTTTACATTTCAAGTTTTATCAACCCGCTTTTCCCGCATATAATTACATTATTGTCTATGAGTTGCATTATTTTTTATTTATTTTTAAATATTTTAGAAGGGGACAAAAATTTATTCAATATAAAGCAAGATTACAAAGCAAAAGGTTGCAAGCCTACCAAAGATCAATTAATGAGAAACAAAAAGAATCCTCATTAGGATCCCCAAAGAAGAAATGAGCTACCTATTCATGTCTTCCAAAACTAAATTTTCCAAGAATTATAAATACTTTGGGAACAAGTGTCCCCAATCCCACACATTCCACCCCTCTACAAGATTGTAAGCCCATTTAGTGAGACAATCTACCACTTTATTTCACTCTCGAGGAATATGATGAAAGGAAATAGAATCCAAAGAGTAACTTAGAATCAAAATCTATTTAACCACCAAGGCTAATATCCAATTAGCTCCATCCATACTTTTCTCATTCACCGTATCTACAAAAATCTATGAATCAGATTCACAAACTATCGTTTTCCATCTCAGAGTACAAGATCTTTCCATTGCATACACAATAGGGAAGGCCTCCATGTGTGTGTTTATTACATAAATGATTGATTTTAAAATATGTAATATAAGTTCCTAAATTGTTATGAGCATTGTTAGAAATCACTAAAACATGTAAGAAATCATATTATAAAGTCCATACACGTACAAAAAATTACTAGAAAGCATATAATAATTTTCATGAAATGTACTAAAGCGTACAAAATAAATTGCATGAAATATTGTTCAACATATGTGCAAAGAGATCTAATCCATGAAACAAGTGCATTGAAATAAGTCTGTGAAACATGTATATAAAAATTTATATAGTCCCTAAACTCTAGACTCCTCTTCAATCCAAGAGAACAAAGATTAAAAAAATCACCTTGTAGGAGAAAAATGAACTTGAAAATGTATTTAAAACTATTTAAAATGATTTGATTTTTAATTTAATTTTTAATTTAAATAAAACTGGATCTAAATTAAATATCGTATGAGTCTCATCATCTCCTCCCTTTTCCGGGTTCTCTCATGTCTCATGCTATAAAAGAAAATGAAATCATATATTTATTTAATGATTTAATTTGTTCTTTAATTTATAAAATCATATACAAATTATCATACCTGATCATCTCCTCTAGGCACATCCAGTTGCTCTACATCTCTAAGTGTAGGTGTTATGGCCATGGTTGCACTTGTGTTAGCTTGTAGTTCAAAAAAGTACAAAGTAGTCAACATACATTGTATACCTCATTTGCACTAATTGATACTCGAGGAGCACCCGCCAGAACCTCAAGTGGATGATCTAACATGGAAATTGGTGTCACTCCATAAACATGTACCAGCATTAATATATTTATAAATGTATTGTATGATGAACAACATTATGACTTAAAATCAAAACTTAAAATATAATTGAATTATATACCCCAAAACGGTTGATGATATAGCATCGGTAGAAATCCTACTGGCCGACTCAACAAGATCAAATGTGTGAATGGCCTATTGTCCTTACACATTTGATGAATCTATCAACTTATATTAATCCTTTAATATCTTTATTAAGTCACATATGCATTATCAGGTTTAATGATTAAACATACATTATCAAGTTTGACTTATCGAATTTGTTTCAAAGGGGTTGATTTTTGGTTAAAGTCTGCCACCCCTCATTTGAAGGCATGTGATGCTTCATGAAGGTTGTGCCTCCTTAATGAGAGCTGACTCTTGGATATCTCCTTTCGACAGATATATATGGACGTGGTCTTCCCTCTATGGAACTAAGATCAGACAGCAAGTTCGATCATAATCAAGTAGATCGAATTCATGTACAAGTAGATCAATTGATGGTGAGAAATTTATGTAGCATGCTCGGGGGTGACGATAAGAGCTTATTGTCTATGGTTGGGAAGGCAATAGATCTTATGTTTTCGTGTGGTTAACAAGCATTACCTTAGAATCAACATGGTATCAGAGCTAGGTTCCTTCTATAGAGCCTAATCGCTTGAAGGTAGATCCTGTGCTCTCAAGGGAAATTCAATCAGAAACAATTGTAGATTTATGATCTCTTCCAGATTGAAAGGCAACTACAGAGGATAATGCAACGATTACACTCGCTGACCTCCGCCCTTCATAGTGGCGTCGGTCAGGCGTCTACACAAATCAGGTGGCAATCAGGGGATTGAGTCTCCCTAGGCCTCGAGAACAAGTATGATAGCCCAAAATTCTTTTCGTTGGAGGTTCCATGGGGGAACGCAGACATCAACCTGTGCAAAAAGTTGTCTGTTGCCCAGACACAGGATTTCACCCAAGATTTCAAAGCTTGGCATTGTCAGCGTTGAAAGATGTCGGCTTGTGACTTGAACTCGGGCTGCTATGGCTGGACAGGTTTATGTGCTCAATACGAATTCTTTGAAGAAGAAGAAAGGGCTAGAGATGGAGCCCGCAACCCTATGGAATCGGTACTTGGATTGACTTTATCAGCACAAGAAGCTCGGATTGTATATTGATGTCAGTCGAATCGAGTTTACGGATGAATTCGTGGAGATGATGGAACCCAAGTTTCAAAGCGCTTTTAAGGCCTTGGAAGAGCTTGAGGCTGGTTTGATTGCCCAATCTAGATGAGGGTTGCATGGTCAGGCATTATTCGCTCAGTAAGTCTAGTATTGCTCCCAATCCTAATTTGCGGCAACAGATTGATAGAATGCTTGACTCTATCTGCAAGTTTACTGACGATGTAATCAATGCCAAGGATGGCCTCTCTACTCAGAGAATTGCCTGATTCTTGTTGCCAGCTTCTCAGTGTGAATTCACTTTGAATTTTATTTTGGAAGAGTTGCAGAAGGATCCGTGGGCAGCGCAGACGGATGCAAGAGATGCATATTGCATTGGCACTGCTTTTAGCATGGCCATGGGGCTAGTTGGGGCTTGTGTGCCTGGCACTACTACCAAAATTATTCTTTTCATTAGCAGTCCCTCTACCCAAGGTTCAGGCATTGACAAATCTCTATTCAAGGTAGGAAGATTGCTTGCATTTCTTCACAGAGGAAGAATCAGCATTCAGAGGGAGTGACATATCGTCAGAAGTAACCTTGGACGAAGAGATGAGAAGGTTAATATTTGCTTCAAAGGGAGCTTGTTTTTCAGCTTCAGAGGGAGCCCATCATTTCAACTTCAGAGGGAGCCTGACATTTTAGCTTTAGAGGGAGCCACATCATCATGAAGATTTGGTTAATGCATTTTTCTCTGTGATGGAGAAATTTGAGGTGAAAGCCCTTGTTAATGAGTTCTTCTCTGAGAGAGAGAAGTTTGAGGTGCAATCCCTTGTTAATTAGTTCTTCTTTGTGAGAGAGAAGTTCAAGGTGCAATCCCTTGTTAATGAGTTCTTTTTATGTGAGAAGTTCGAGGTGCAATCCCTTGTTAATGGATTCTTCTATGGGAGAAGTTTGAGGTGAAAGCCCTCGTTCCACCCTCTGCAAGTAGGTATGGTGGATCCACCCTCTGCGAATAGGCATGTTGGAGATGCATTCTTCTCTATGAGAGACGTTTGAGGTTTTAGCCCTTGTTACGCATTCTTCTCTATGAGAGAAGTTTGAGGTATCGGCCCTTGTTATGCATTCTTCTCTATGAGAGAAGTTTGACGTATCAACCCTTGTTGTTCATTCTTCTCTGTGAGAGAAGTTTGAGGTTCCAGCCCTCGTTCCACCCTCTACAAGTAGGTATGGTGGATCCACCCTCTATGAGCAGGCATGGTGGAGATGCATTCTTCTCTGTGAGAGAAGTTTGAGGTTTCAGCCCTTGTTATGCATTCTTCTCTGTGAGAGAATTTTGAGGTATCAAACCTTGTTATGCATTCTTCTTTGTGAGAGAAGTTTGAGGTATCAGCCCTTGTTGTACACTCTTCTCTGTGAGAGAAGTTTGAGGTTCTAGCCCTCGTTCCACCCTCTGCAAGTAGGTATGGTGGATCCACCCTCTGTGAGTACACATGGTGGAGATGCATTCTTCTCTATGAGAGAAGTTTGAGGTTTCAACCCTTGTTATGCATTCTTCTCTATGAGAGAAGTTTGAGGTATCAGCTCTTGTTGTGCATTCTTCTCTGTGAGAGAAGTTTGAGGTATCATCCCTTGTTGTGCATTCTTCTCTATGAGAGAAGTTTGAGGTTCCATCCCTTGTTCCACCCTTTGCGAGTAGGTATGGTGGATGTCATGTGAGAGACTCCATGGCTTAGCATTTTTGTGTATTCACCCTCTGGGAATAGCCATTGTTGTCAAACATCACGATGAGGTGATATGCTATCATGATGAGGTGATAAGCTTCTTTCATTCACATGAGTGTAGTCATTATGTTAGTCATCGATGAGGTGATGTGACTTGTAGAGATTAAGAAGGATTCCTCCCTAGCTAAGAGGGAGTGTTGATGATATAGCGTTGGTAGAAATACTACAAGCCGACTCAGCAAGATCAAATGTGTGAGTGGCCTATTGGCCTTACATGTTTCATGAATCTATCAGCTTATATTAATCCTTTAATATCTTTATTAAGTCACATATGCATTATCAGGTTTAATGATTAAACATACATTATCGAGTTTGACTTATCGGATTTCTTTCAAAGGGGCCGACTTTTGGTTAAAGTCTACCACCCCTCATTTGAAGGCATGTGATGCTTCATGAAGGTCGTGCCTCCTTAATGAGAGCCGACTCTTGGATATCTCCTTTCGATCGATATATATGGATGTGGTCTTCCCTCTATGGAACTGAGATCAGATAGCAAGTTCGATCATAATCAGGTAGATCAAATTCATGTACAAGCAGATCAATTGATGGTGAGAAATTTATGTAGCATGCTCGGGGGTGACGATAAGAGCTTATCATCTATGGTTGGGAAGACAACAGATCTGATGTTTACCTGTGGTTAACGAGCAATACCTTAAAATCAACAAAAACGTGTGCCAAGTTACACAAGTGTCGACAAAAAATAAAATCAATTCAAAGAAGTTGATGTGCCCCAATGATGGTCTAGAGACAAAACATTTGAAGTTGATAAATAGTTTACAATATATAATTTATGTCTAGGAGGTGGAGGGGGTGGAGGTGGAGTTGGAGGTTGAGGGTTTGAGGTGGGTCAAGTGGAAATAGTTGATGTGGAAGGGGTGGAGGTGAGGGATTAAGAAAATCTTCTATGTAAAACTCATGGATCATGTATCTATGGGCAATATCTACATATATACATGAACAATATATAGAAAAAAAGAAATAATAAAATTAACTTTTAAGAATCTATACATATTTAAATTATTTTTAAACATAATTAAAACTATACATATTAAATCATATGTATATACATACATGTATTGAAAGAAATTATAATCTAACTATAAATCAAACTGTGTATGTATCATTTGACTTTCAAGCACATGTATATGTATTATAACATTCAAAATTACAAGATATCTTACATACTAAAAAATAAATGCATTATTGATGTTTAAGTGAATAGTGATTGAAAATGATCAAACTTTTAATAAATACATGTCAATTCAGTACTCATACATATCTTAAGGGATCATGTGATTAAGGATATCAACTAAGGGGTTCTATTTGAGCTACAGGTCCTAATGAGATCATGAATTTCAAGTGCATACATTGAAAGTACAAGGGTTCATGTGATAACTAGTGCCTTAAGGGGTCCTATTTCATCTAAAGGTCCTAATATTGAATGTTGAAAGTATACAATGAAAGTATAAAGGGTCATATGATAACTAAGGTCTTAAGGGGTTCTATTTCAGCTAGAGGTCCAAATGAGATCCTAAATGTCAAGTGTATTGATTGAAAGCATAAGGGGTCATGTTATAAGTAATGACTTAAGGGGTTATGTGATAATGAATCTCTTAAGGGTTCATGTAATAATTGATGTCTTTAGGGGTAATGTGATTGAAGATGTCTTAAGGGGTCCTATTTTAGCTAGAGGTCCTAATGAGATCCTGAGTGTCAATTACATACATTGAAAGTATAAGGGGTCATGTGATAATTAATTTCTTAAGGTGATAATGAATGTCTTAAGTCAATATATAAGGTGAATAGCATATGTATCAATTTGGACCTCCACTTAGCCAATTTTTAAGCCATTGTAACTTGTGGGTTAAAACCAACTACTACAATGTAGAAATTTGCATGTCACAAGCCAACATCATATGTCAACATAAAAATATGAAAGCATGCACTACTAATCTTGTAAGTCCTACATAATACATATCCTAAAACTATTGGTAGGAACTTGACACATTGCGTGCCTTGTTTAGTTATAAATTGATTTTAACGAGTTGCATAATATTGTAAATATTTAATTAGACAAATATTCAAGGTATTGTTGTGAAAGGAATGGCATCTCCAACAAACATGAATGAAACATTCAAGGGGCTCATTCTTCAATCAAAAATATATTTAATGACATTAATTACAATATAAATATCACACTTATGACAAATATTAAAATTAAATGCCAAGATGTACAACCTGAGTTGGCCTAGTGGTGGAGAACTTGTGCTCTTGAAAGAGAGGTCACAAGTTCAAATCCCACAAGGGGGTAGGGCATGTACACCTTATCAGCTTTGGGTCATTATCGATCAAAAAAAATTAAATTAAATGGCAAGTTTTTTAAAAAAATTATGAGAATCAAACAAAATACATAGAGGATAGGACCCAATAGTTGAGCATGTTTCAATGGTTGTGATAGCAAGTGTTGATTTAATACCCACACTTGTTGATTTAATGCCCATAATTGAATTAAATGTATCCCTTAGATCTAAAAAGAAATGAGTCATGTGATGCGACATCAGCTGTGCAAATATCAGTCCCCTTTTTGTATAAACTTTAATTATAAGCAAGAGACTTGTCAAATAAGCTGCTGTAAAAAATTATGAGTGATATTGATAAATTTGTTATCTCGACTAGGGTTACAATTAATTTATTTTTAGTACTTTTCAACAAAACTATTTTATTTCTAAAATAGAATATCTAACTAGATGAGCTACTATACAATTTTGTTACATTAAAATGCTGGATTGTTTTGGATTTGTAAATAAGGATAGCGCCTCCATTGAGTTGACTTAACGAGAATGATAAAAACTTTTGGGGACTCTTTCAATAGACTTCAATTGCACTCAAACACATTACAAAAACAATTCACGTCTCCACCTACATCAAATTGGCGTGTTCGATCTGTTCATGTAAGCTGGTTGGACGATTTTAAATTGTTTTTAGTTGTGATAATAAAGCTGGTTTTAGAAGTCTTCCTTAGTTGTCTCGATGCTTACAGAAGCACCCGACCACCAAGCAAACATTTATAACATCGTTTTTCATTATAAAATCCTCTCATCTTATCCCAACCCTTGAAATCGGGAACGCTGAGATGAGCAGAAGTGAAAGCTTACCTCTCGACCACCACGGTACACTCCTTATATGAATTTTTCAACCTTTAATTTTTAAGTCAACTTCATTCTATTAACTACTTCATTTACATCTGCTTAATGTCTCTTATATCTTCCATTTAAAGAGGATGGATCTTCAAATTGTTGGGCTTATATATATATTCACCTCATTAAAAAAAAAAAAAACGTAAATTTCTTATTCTCCAATATAATAAGAAAACTCTTATTTTACCCTTATACATATCTATATATTGATAAACATGAGTAGCATCTACCATCTCTAAGATTCGAGGAAATTTAAAGAATGACAAAAATATATGAAACCTAAATAAGAAGAAAAACCATCAATCCAAATCAATTTGAAGGAATTTGAGAAGACGAAGTGTCAAAGAATATGCCAATGATGGTTAGATATGATAGCAATATATATAAGTTAAGAATTGTTTATACAATATTACTAAACTCCTCTTTCTCAATACTTCAATACTTTTTTGGTCAATTACTTATTCTCCATTTTTTAAAACCATTTAATTTATTTTTTTATACATTCTAATTATTTTTGACATTATTGACTTCATTTTCTCTCCATTCTAATGTTTCATCTCAACCCTTGATCAATTTGTATTTTCTAGTGCAATCCTAGTCTATGCATAAATATGAGCTTTGTAAAAAGGTATGGGCATCCATCAAAGCATAACAGGAATGTGATTATTTAAATAACATTTGGAAATTCCTTGGTATAAATTTATGTAAAATGTGGATACATATATAGGCACATAAAATATTCTATAGGATGCCTCAAAGAAATTTGATCTCATGGAATGACATGGTTGTAGGATATACACAAAAGGGATTTGTTGAACAGGCTTCAAATTTTTTCAATAAAATGCAATTTGTAGGTGTAAAACCACAATCCACAACCTTTTCCAAAATCCTCCTTACCATGCCAAAATGGAGCCTTGGAACAAGGTATGCAATCAATCAAAAGAGAAAATTTGGAGATATTTTATCATATGTATGGACATCCATAAAAGCTTAAATAAAGTAGGATATTTATCAAATATTATCGTTTGAAATGCTCTAAGAGACATATATGGAGAATTGGGAAGCATAACCAAGGAATATAAGCTATTTGATAAAATACCTCAAAGAAATATGGTCTCATGGAATGCCATGATCACGAGACATGCATAATTATGTGAAATATTTGATAGAATGTCTTGAAGAAAAGTGCACTCATGGAATGCACCCATTGCAGATTATTCATAAAATCAAATATTTAACGTAGTCTTTAGGAACTTTCAAGAAAATGTAATTGGTAGGTGTAAAGACAAACTTTGCAATCTTTTCTCACATCCTCACATCTTGTAAAAAAATTGGAGCTTT
This sequence comes from Cryptomeria japonica, assembly GCF_030272615.1. Classification (NCBI taxonomy): domain Eukaryota; kingdom Viridiplantae; phylum Streptophyta; class Pinopsida; order Cupressales; family Cupressaceae; genus Cryptomeria; species Cryptomeria japonica. Next base: position 733,981,217 of record NC_081407.1, read on the forward strand.
GGGACATGGTATGGACATCCTTCAAATCATAAAGGATAGATCAATTTATTAGATGTTGTGGTTAGAACTACTCTAATAGACACATGTATACAAAATTTGGAAGCATAGACAAGGGGTGTGAATTATTTTGAGACCACATTTCTTACTCATTTACAAAGAATTCTTCATTCTTATTCTATTCTTTATTTCTTTTAAATTTTTAGCATTCTTTGATTATTGTAATCAATTTGATCTTTTTCTAAAATACTGTATGTAATAAAGGCATGGTTGCAATCTACATTTGTACCAATGTCCTTATATCAAAACTAGACTACTTGTACACTCCTTAACAAACAATGTATTCAAGAAAGGCATGGTTACAATCTGGTTATCTCTCTCTCTCTCTCTCTCTCTCTCTCTCTCTCTCTCTCTCTCTCTCTCTCTCTCTCTCTCTCTCTCTCTCTCTCTCTCTCTCTCTCTCTCTCTCTCTCTCTCTCTCTCTCTCTCTCTCTCTCTCTCTCTCTCTCTCTCTCTCTCTCTCTCTCTCTCTCTCTCTCTCTCTCTCTCTCCATATATTTAACTATGATCATGTTCTTTCAGGAAACTACTTTATCTCCTACCCCTATGTGTCATCCTCTCAATCCTTACCCTTCACTTTTCTTGCTTCATCCTCTCTTACTACTATCATCACCCTCTATCCTATCCTACCCTAAACCTCACAACCCTTGGTATACTTTATCATATAACAAAAAAATTAACATCTCTTACCCTTATATTCCCAACCTAGCCCTTGTATCTATCATTTATCATCTTCAAGAAATGCTAATTATCTATTACCTCACTACCATATATACCTTGGGGATTGGAACCTTAACCTCCTCCACAAAATAATATATTTGTCTATAATAAATCATCCACAAGTATTGCATTTCATCATTCTAAACATTGACATATATGTATGTATTTAATTACATTAGTGATCCTAACATACACATTCAATCCTTTATAAATCAATATGCATTAAGTATTACTTTAATGTTCAATTTATAGCTAATCCTTTCTCACTTCATTAATGAAAACACCTTAAAAAATTTCTACTCTTTAGCTACCTATTCTATGGGTTTCTTTCTTTATCTCACTTTTCTTTTTCATGGAACACATTCAAGTCAATATAGGATTGTACGTCAATTTCATCAATAATACATTATAATAAAGGCATAAATGAGGATGTATGGATTTTATCTTCTATTATTAATGTCCCTTTTCATAGATCTCCTATCTTCTTTTTTATTGTAGTATCAAGAGGGTATTTATTAAGAATATTTTCCAAATTTTTGCAATCAAAATATCTTGCATAAATATCCAACTTTTATAACACCTTGTATTATAGGTGATAGATCACTTTAAGGTCATCTCTTTGACCTTGATACCTCTATTTTTTGACAATGTCCTCTTCTTAAGAAACTCATAAGTATACAAAGAACATTAATAGCTTACAGTTTTATCCTTAATCCAATCCTAGAATTGACTAAACTAATTGAATTTTCATTACTCCTCTTTGTCATTTACTCCTCTTTGTCATAAAAAACCCCAGTTCCATCTTTCATGAGTTTATTTGAATTACCATATCCAGCTTCATCCTATTCAACCATTGAACACCAACCTCTTCTTATTCTACCAATTTCGCCAATTCTTTTTAGTATATAGACCTATTTTTCTTAATTATCTCTTTGGAATTCCTTATCACTGAATCATGTCCCCCTTTAACTAAATATTATCTTTTCATCTTCACTTTTATAATATTCTTCTAGGATATGTTTCTATTAATCCAACCCTAGTAACTATTGAAGTTCTTTTTCTCTTTTTTCTTAAGTTTCTACATAACACAATTTTCTTGAGTTTTTCTTTTTTTCCTCCTTTGTATTACTTTTCATTTTCTTATTTTCAATGAGGATTCTCCTATTATACATTCACTTTCTATATTTTATTTGGTTTCTCCTTTATTTTAGTTATTCATATCTTCTTTAGCATCATATGTTACATTTGGACTAGACAATTATTCCCTTTCTAATCAATGGTGCCAACATATTATTATAGAGCTATTAAATTTGTAAGAATTATAAATATCATATGATTTATCACCACAAAATTATATATACAGATTTTTCTCCTTTTTTAATTTTGCACTTATTAGCATAATGTCCTAGTTTACCATAGTTATAATATCTTAGCCTTTGGGTGGTACCTCTATTATTATTGTGGTAGCCTCCCCTACTGTCTCCTCAATAGTTATTGTGGTAACTCATGGAGGGTCATATATCTTGATTTGTAGTACCATATACTATATATTGTTAAGTGGTCTTATACTTTCTCTTAATTAAGGTTCCCATAGCCATAGGGAAAACAAACATTGAATGATGTTATAGTTAAACCCTATGTCTCTCCCCATACACATCCAAAAAATTCTTCCCTAGTCAATCCATGAACAATTGGTTCATATTCTTCTTCTTAATGAAGTAACATTGGACACCTATTTGTGTCATCTTTGTCCCACTTTATACTTTACAATATATACTTGCTATCTTTCTAGATAATTTCTCAAGTTCTCTTAGTGTGGTAGCACTCTTCATGCCTTTGATTTTCAAACATTCATTCCTTAGATATTCTTCCCTAATGTAATTTTTAAACCAAAACTTGGACTTCCTCTAGGTGGGGGAGAAGTCTCAACTTTCTCATCTTTCATTATAATTTATCACTTCAATATTACATTTTTGAACCCTAATTAAAATGATCAATTTCATCCTTCCTACTAAATCATTCTCCCTTATATTTCACTATGATTTTATTATGGTAATCAATTTTACTGCATCCTTGTATTAAGAGAAAACCTTCTCATCTATTTCTACTATAATGTGAGAGATTAACCCTGAAATAAAATAATCAATTCATTTCTTTTATGTCAAGGTATCTCGTATCTTTCTAACCATACTTTTGAATCATTGTTCATGATATTCTATTGATTCCTCCTTAGTTTGTCATCTTCCAAATTTTGTTTATTTTTTTGTTCATACATTAGGTGAATGGAAATGGGTTAGGGATTATTAATGTGGTGTATCTACTACTAGAAGAAAAAATAGAAAGGGAAATAAGGTGGAAGACTTTCAAGGTTTAAAGATTGGTTTTACCACATACTTTATACCTTTTAGGTATGATGGTATGAGTAATCCTGCAAGTATGGGTTCCACAAAAAGGAAATGAATTGGGAAGTGGGTTGAGAAAAATGAGTAGGGAAAATAAACAAACTCAAGTTTTGTAGACTTAAAGGATAAGTGAATCCTCAAATTAGGAATTAAGGATGGTTAATACTTAATGCTAAAGGAGAGAAATCATCGAAATTGTAAATGGAGAGTAATTGAGGCTCATGGATTAGTCTTTTAACTTAATAGGTACATAAATACATGGAGACATAAATCCTAGTGCCAAAGGTAAAGTAGTGAGCAAAAGAATAGGAAAATTGATGATAAAGTATGTCACAACCCTCCTTTATCACTTTTGGATTTAAAATACAAACTCTATTATATTTTTGGATAAGCTATTTAAATGATTTAATGAATATTATAAAAGGATAAAATAATAAAACACACACACACACACATGGAAAATATACATTTTTCTTAATTATTTATTTAGTTTTCCTCATCCAATTATGGTACATGTTGTAGGAAGAATAAGAAGCTTCTAGAGGATTCTCCACCACCTTGTATGTAACTCCTCCCACTAAGTCTAATCAATTTGCATGAAGTCCAAAATTAGGAAAGAATCTCTTTTTTTTAATTAAAATTATAGATAGTGGAATAGAGGGATTTTTTCTTATAAATAATATGCAAGTTTTTAAAAATGGGAGTTGGTTAGTCCATAAAGAAATTCTTCTCTCAAGAAATTCTTTTTTGTAGTCATATTTCATTTTGAAAATAGCTAAGATTGCTTTGGAGGATTTCTTTCAAGTTTGAAGAATCAAGGGAGGCTAATTGAAGGATTCATAGGGGATTCTACATCAATTACAAGCATCCAGGTTCTTTTTATTTAGTTTTATTTTATTTTGAATCATGCATCTTGTTCTTGCTGTGAATTAGAATTAGATCAATTTGTTTCAATTTCTTGATAGGAATTAGATCAATTTGTTTCAATTTCTTGATAAGAATTAGATCAATTTCTTGATAGAGAACTAGATTAGATCCATCTTTATTTCCTCCCTCTAAATTCATCTCTCTGGTTTTCGAATAGAAATCTGAATCTCATCCTTTAAATAGATTTCCCTGTGATTATTTCCTCTGTGATATTCTCATTTGATTTCATTATCTAGTTATATATTTCTCTATAAAAATTAGTTGAAATGAAAGGATAGATTTTCGCTATGAATAATCCTCTGTGATATTCTCATTTGATTTCATTATCTGGTTATATAAATTCTCTGTGAAAATTAGTTGAAAAGTAAGGATAGATTTCACTGCGATTATTTCCTCTTTGATTATTCTAAATTTCTCTTTGTAATTATTTTAAATCTTTGTGATTATTTTAAATCTCTGTGATTATTTCCTCTATGGTTATTCTAAACTCCCTCCTTGTGATTATTTTTGAATCTCCCTGTGAGTTGAACAAAGACCTCACTGTGAATATCAAATGAATAAATCCTCCTGTGAACACTGGAAATGAATCCTGGAAATAAACAATTTCCCTGTGAAGTCTGGAAATAAACTCCCTCCCTATGATTGCTGGATAAAGCTCTCTCTCTCTGTGTAAATGATAAACACATGTTTACTGTGATAATCAATCAAAAAAAAAACAATTATTTGATCATCTATTTTTGTTCTTACTTTCATAAATAAATCTCTATTGTTTTCTTTTAAGTAAGGAAATATGAAACCATATATATATATATATATATAAAGTTATTTCGAATGTTAACATATATATTAACGTCGCATTATAATTATAAAAAAAACTGCATTCAATGTCATTATTTTCTTTATGTTTTGGCACGGCCTTCGAAAATGTCCGAAGATGTAATGGTAGCGTGTAGGGTGGCGGTATTGAAACCGCCGGCGGTAGCGGTACCCCCCACTACCCTACGGTCACTATAAGTGGCTGCAGGGGAGTGGAGGGGACCACGAGGCCCCCTCAACCCTGCAGACCTGCACATGCAGGACCGTCGGGGGGTGATGGGACCCATGGTCCCCACCGCCCCAATCACTATTTAAACAAAAATTTCTGCTTAAATTATATTCTTTCTTAGTTAGTTTTTTTATATATATATTTTAAAATTTACAATTTAGAATTTTAATAATTACTTCGGATTAAATTTTAAGTTAAATTTTAATAATTGTTTTTAGTTAAATATTAAATTAATTCTTAATAATTGTTTTTAGATAAATTTCAAGTTAATTGCTAATAAGTATTTTTGTTTAAATTAGGAAATATTAATTCTTTCCTTAGTATAAATTTTAAGTTATTGAATTTAAATATTAGGGATTTTTGTGTAGTGAATTCACGATTAAATTATTCTTGGTAAATTTTATACTCATAAATTATATTATATCAAATTCTTTTAATTAGAGTTACTTGTTCAATTTAAGATCCATTGGGCACTTAGTTGGCCCTTAGCAATTAATTCACGTTAATATGATTGAATCAATCGCTATTTTTGGATTTGGTTAATCATGCACGCAAGTTGCACCATTCTTATATCATGCAAATTACTTGTAGATTAACTAGCTTTATCGACGTTATTATCTCCATGCAAGTACACATACATTCATCAACATGCAAGTTTTTCATATGCAAGTTATATTTCAAGTTATTGGTTTTATTCTACGTAATCCATCAAGTAGTTATTCAATCAATTAAAATTATGCATTGTTTTCAAGCATGATGTTTTCATAGCTTCTTAAGTTAGAAAACTAAATAAAGGAAGATGGAAACCTAAACCTAGTAGCGTTCGATATATACGGTGCCTCTGGGTCACACTTACGGGTAATGTCGTCGTGTTGAACTACAGCACTTAACGCCTAATAAAGCTACATCAACGATGTCTGTGGCATCGTCCCTATAAATCGTCGGGGAGTAATAAGGGACACTTGGAAGTTAAAATCCAAGGGGCGGGTAATCCCCCTTGGATCGATATCACATAAATATAAGGACAAAAACATAATTTTTTTATCAAATGTCAATAAGAGGCTTCATAGGCAACAAAATCAAACTAAAAAAAATGAGCACATTAGAGTCCTTTCAATAAGAATGTTATGCAAAGTAAAGGCTCAAAAGGACCAACATCAACAAAAGGTTCCTTGATTTTATCTAAAATTAAAGGTGATGTTTCAAAGTATAAAGAACATTTGTCAAGTATTTCTTAAAATCATTGCTGAAATACTCCTAAGCCTATAATCATATGTGATTTGCAGACAGCAAGAGAAAACAGATCCACACATCCACCTCAGGCTTAACAGATCCACACATCCACCTTAGGCTTAACTGACATATTTTTGATAAAGTTAAAACTGTCCTCAAGGTAGACAACACAAGCAAGTAGTTCAAGCACATACATAATGATCAATTGAAAATGTAACGTAGTAAAGGTTACCCATGTGATTCAAATAAGTAAAACCCACATTCTCTAAACATGCCTGGCTACATGCACATTTAACACGAAGTTTAGTTTCAGAATATGTTCTAAATTGCTTCACTAATTCAAATACATTTAGAGAGCATCCTTGAAAAATTCATTTTGTGCATATCTGACAAACATTGCATTCTCTGAGACCGCATTTTTTTTTGCATTTTGTCAAATAGTTTATGTGCCTCGTTTATGCCTCCACATTTTCCATATCTGTCTATTAGAGCATTTCTAGAACGATAGTATCTGACAAAAATCCGCCTTCCATTAAGCTTTATACATATGAAAAAAGCCCTCTGTCCATTAAGGTTGCATAGTCTGGCTCTAAATCGGATGATAGCATTTGGTTGAAAGTTTCTGAAGCCTTTTGAAAAAATCCCTTTTACGTATATCCTGCAAGCATGACATTTCATGAGACCACATTGTTTTAGGCATTTTGCATACATGTATAACAAAGTCGTTGCAACTACAATATCCCATAAAATTCCTTACCTTTCACTTGTGGTGGATGACCAAACCCTGTTTCAAAGCTCCCATTTTGACACAGGCAGGAATGATGCTGGCAAAATTGCAGCCGATTAGATCCTCTTGAAGGTTTCTGAATCTTTTTCAACAAATGCATTCTGTGTATATCTTGCAATCGTAGCATTCAAAGAGACCAGGGTTCTGTGCATATCCCACAAACAGTTCAGATGCGTTGTCTTTTCTTCCACATTTTGCATACATGTCCTGTTCCAAAGCTACCATTTTTGGCACAGGCTAGGAGTACGCATAAAACGGTTGGGTTTGGAAAATTGTTTGTCGCATATGAACATAATATGAGCGGCAAGATAAAACCATTCAAAAAAATTTAAAATTTACGCAGACTCGAAAGCCAACAGAAACGGAACTTGTGAACGGCAAATGGGATAGTTGAAGAGGGCCCACCAGCCACGTAAGCGCAGTAATGCTTAGTGTGTGCTGTTTAAGCCATCCCGTCTTGACCATCTTCCTTAGTTGTCTCAATGCTTACAGCGTCACCTGACGACCAAGCAAACATTTTTAACATCGTTTTTCATTATAAAATCCTCTGATCTTATCCCAACCCTTGAAATGTGGAACGCTGACATGAGCAGAAGTGAAATCTTATCTTTACGCCACGCGGAAATGGGGAAGGTTCCTTTACACTAGGCGGCATGGAAGATTCTTAACATTTTCTGTTTATTGAAAATGGTCGGACTCTTTATCATCTTTTCATTATAAAAACCAGTGATCTTCTCCAACAAAGCGGCATTACAATGCTGGAAATGGGGAGCGTTTACTCTGCGCCCATCCACGTTGAGATGAATATAACTGAAATCTCACCTGGGAATCACATTTACACTCCGCGCCGCTTGTATGACCACCACGGTAAATTCCATATGCATTTTTCTAACTTTTTTGTTACAACCGGCATCGAAACTGATTCCTAATATTCTTTACCAATTTTTGTTTTGATTGTTTGGGAGATTCATATACACAGGTATTTATATTGGGGAGGATCTAGATCTAGTCATACATTTTCAAAATTCCCTGGACGACAAGGCGCTTGGAAGTTCTATTCACCGATTCGATCAGTGCCCTGATTGCGGCCACCACAGCGGAAGGAGTGGAGTCGTGCTGAGTTGCTTAAATTGCTTTCTGCGTGGCGGAAAGATTTATCGATTTGAATATGATTATGGATATCGTGCACGAAATTGGCAAATGAGCTTGTGGGAACAGATTTGGGTACCACGATTACTGAAATGGTGCACGTTTGTCAATTCTGATCCTCCGGAAATTGTAATTGGTCGTGCAAAGGAGCTTCTTACAGATGGGTTTGGGGATTACAACCTGGTTACGAACAACTGTGAGCAGTTTGCTCTCTTTTGTAAGACCGGGAACCATATTCCAAGCGGGCAAATAAGGTGGCTACTAGAGTTGCTCCTCATTTCGCTCTCGTTGCTCAGCTATATTTTCGCTGCGATCTCCATTACGCCCAGGAAGCATATTCCAATTTCTATAGAACTTTTTCAAGGAATTTTGCTTCTAATTTGGTCAGTACTTTTATACGTCCTTCTGGTCATCCAATTGCGCCTCTCTCGGGTCGCCAAGCCTGTGAGCAGCAAGGGCGTCCTACTAGTAGCCCTAAAAAATGTTCTCCCGAAAATATTTTGTAAGTTGTTTCATATTTGACTTTAATATGACATCTCTTAGAAACCTCTTTAATTTTCTTACATGACCGTTATTCCCGCTGTAATTTGCGTTAGGGATGAATTTTGTGATCAAACTATGTTTAATGGATCCTTGTGTGTGCAATGATTATAAACTTTTGATGTCACTATTAATGAATGTGGTCACTAATATTATCATGTTATTTGTTAATCTAATGTATTAATTATATTTAATGATTAATCTAGACTCATGAGTTGATGGATGTGTGTGAGAATTGTGGTTGTTTGTAGGTAACCAAGGTGCAAGGTGAAGTGGATTTTGTGATCTATTAAAGAGAGACGAGCAAATGGTAACACCATAATAGTCTTTAAACCTTGTTTACAATTTTCATTAACCTAAGAATTGTCTTACCTTACAACTCTAGTCATCTATTTAATAGTAATTATTTATCTCTTTCTGATTATGCAGTAGACTTTGAAAATAGATTGTCTCCATCAATTGTGACTATTGAGTAAGAAACCCGCTATACATATACAAATACACACACACACACACACACACACACACACACACACACACACACACACACACACACACACACACACACACACACACACACACACACACACACACACACACACACATATATAGACACACACATACACATATACATATATATGTGTATATGTATGTATGTATACATGCATACATATATAAATACATATTTATATATACATATATACATGCATGTGCATATATATACATATATATATATATAAAGAAAAGACAAAGGGAAGAGGAAGAGAAACTTGTGAAGTCAACCCATGGGAAACTCCATTAATGTCCACTGTTATTTATTTCTATGGCTAAGACACAACCAAGATTAAATGGGTAAGGTCTGAACATGGTAGGAGGGATTGTCTATGAGTGTAGACCAAAAGATATGGCACTAGGTATTATAGAAACCTTATGGCTCCTGCACAGTCAAATGACACAGGTATTTTCTCTACTCAGTGGATGAAAAGGCATGAGAGGAAGCTAAAATGAGATTCCAAACACTTGTACAAGGTGTAGGTGGATTGAGGTGCTAGGTGGAGTTTGGATGCCACTGTTACAGGTTGTTAACTTTCCTCCAAATGTTTGTTGTTTAAGCTACTAAATTTTTTAAAGTTAGAATCCTAGATATTGTTTGAAAACATCCTCCCTCAGCTACTACAATCTATATCAATGGTTTGATTGATACAAAAAAATATAAAATAAAATAAATGCCTAGCTGATAATGCCTACTCTTTTAGATACCAAGATAACCTATCTACAACTCTAGGATACTTTGTTTAATTTTGGGGTTTGTTTATCACCTTGTTTACCTCTAGATGAACCCTAGGATTCCTTAATTCCAAGCCCCTTCATTCTTTGGTAAAACTTACCCTATTAATCTATTAGATCCTATGTAATTCAAGAAATGGTTATTATTAAATATCCTCTTTCCCTCTAAGATTACAATCTTGTTGATACATGTCTTATGCTAAATGAAATTTAGATTCCACTTGCCTTTGTCCTTGAATATAATTTCTAGGTTGAGATGAGAGTTTATAGTTTGGAATTTAGGTTCACTAAAATGAAAAGCTTCTCCTTTTGTAACAAGATCTTAGCTCACTCATTGAAGATGATTTCAAATTAAGAATGCTTATGGGCCTTTGGTGCAACAATTGAAGGGAAAATAAATAAAAAATAATGAAACAAAATAATCTATCATTATTATTGTTGGTTAAGAATAGGAAAAGAAAAAAAAAGAAAAAAATATTGTAGAATTTTGTATAGATAGCCACCCCATTTATACCTCATTCCACTCAATATATAGCAAGAATTTCCCAAAGGTTGGAATGAATTTGAGATTATAGAGTAAACTTAAGTAGTGTAAATAGAAAAAATAAATCATCACTACCTCGATATACAGCAATAGAAGAAGAACATTTAGAAGGATAAGGAATAATAGGTTGAATTGCTTTGAATAGTAATTTGTATACTATGTATGTGTTTATCAATAGTTAAATCAATTAAGTCATATTCAATGGTAAAATCTATCATAAAATAGTTAGCCTATAGCATGATATAAATAATATTTGTTCCTCTATCTCTTTTTACTCATGGCCCAAATTAATAGTAGCAATAGAGCTATTAGAATAACTGATAAACTCTTAAGTTCAATAGTTAGAAGTGTCATTATTTCAGTATTTATAACTTCATCAAAATAAGAACACTATTAGATACATAATGAATCTAGTAGCTTATTCAAAATTCTACTTTCAATGGCGAAATTCCCACCTTTCTTATTCAACTAGAACATGAATCTCAAGTAGTCCAGCTTTAATATATACATGACAATAGAAAGAAAATCTAGTTCTCTTTTAAAATGCTCTCAAAATAGATTGGACTAAACCCACTTGAATGTTAGCTACTTTATCTTTAGTAAGTGGTAGATTATAATGACAAAAACATAGGTTTAAACCATCACAACCCTGTATAACTATAAAGGAAAAAGGATGGAAATAGAAAGAATAAGAAACGAATAGAAGTACATTGAGTTGAGAATTTCATACTAATGGATGTAAGAATTAGCTAATATGATTTTAAATTAATGAGAATCGGCTAATAAGACTAGTTATTTTTGCCATAAATGTTTAATGTTTTCATATGTGAATTTATTATGGGACTATAATCCTTTCAAGGTAGGAATGGGAGGGTATGATCAACAAAACTAATAATAGAAGAGTTGGTTGATTTAACTCAACTGGAAAAGCTTGGAACTAAGTTATATTGTGCCCCTACCCAGCTATTGATGTCAACCTATGTTGCATCTAAATATAGAACAATTGCAATGTCTTTTAGGCCATGTGATTGGCAGCAAAAAATTATCTATTAGAACATGTAGCCAGTATATGTCTATACTTGTCTTCTAATTTGACATTTTTTATACCTTTTTCTCGAGTAATTAATAGCTAAATGAATTCAGGAAGGAATAGGTGAATAAACTTTTGTAGAAATTATCAAATTTCCAAGACCACATACAACTATAAACCTTCACAATAAAGAGAAATAATATTTCACCATAAATATGAATGATATTGAGATAAATAAAATGTACAATAATCTCTCCTTATAAAGGAAAGAGTGAAATTTTCATGAACCATATTATCTATAATTATTTGATTACGAAAATAATGCTTATTTTTCATTTATGAAATGAAATTTTAAGTAAAATTGGATGATAATGAAATGGAGATTTAAATGCAATGGAATGACTTAAATTGTTTTCCTTTTTGAAATTTAAATGCAATCGAATGATCAGTATTAATTTTATTATGAAATTGGGGATCGTCATTGCTAATGAGGAATTGAGTGCAAGTGAATGCAAGAACAGGTTAACGCGAATGAAAATGAGAACATGGTTCCAGTAGAGTTTCTTTATCTCATGGACTTCACTAGAATAGATGGAATCTCACACACCACTTTAGAATAAATATATGTATCTATTGGATGATTTGATTTGACGATTTAATTAAATCTGAATTTTCATGAGTGACTGCAAAAATGATATGTTTTATTTTAAAGTAAGTTTTACTTTTAAAGTATTAGATTTAATATGATTATTGATTGTAAATTTATATGTTTTTGTGTGTAGACATGTGTGAATGGATGAAATAATGTACTTATTTGTTTACTTGTGTGTGTATATATATATATATATATATATATATATATATATTGTAGCATCGTAAAACTGTGACACTTGCAATTTTGACTGCATTTGGGTCTTCACGATGGCGGCGCAACGTTGAACCTGAATGGAGACCCCGAAACCTGTTTGCAACATCAAAAACTGAATCTTTTTGCACCTTGGCCTGATCCTCCTTGCACCCTATTGTCCCGGGAGGTGGGACCATGGCGCCCAGCGCCCTGGTCCCTGGCCCTATTTTGGGCCCGGTCTCTTGTTGGGCATCGGGTCTTCAAGTTTGCAATTTGGAAAATAATGCTCCTAGGTCGGCCTAAGGTTGGAAAAATCAGTCTCCTACCCCTAATTAACAAGTATATAAACTACATTTCCCCTCTCAGAAAAGAGGAGGAAAAACAGATGTGTGCAAGAGGCGGAAGCGATAGGCAAACATTAAAACATTCAAACATTCAAGCATTCCTTCAAGCAATTGAGCATTCTAGGTCTCCATTCAAGGCTAGGTGTTGCATTCAAGACAAGGATTCAACCATTGAAGAGGAGATCACCTACAACACACAACATACAACATACAACATCATTACACCTTCGCATGTAAGAATACAAACATTCTTACAACAAGGTATCAGTACTTGATTACATTACAAACATTTACATTTACAGCATTCTCATTTCTTGGTTAATTCCAAAACCAGGGTTTGACCTGAAGGCAAACCCCTAATCCCTAACCCCCCAATCCTCCTCTCTTTTCTGTGTGTAGGTTGCAGGTACGCAGCTGTAATTGAAGATCTGGAATCCTTATGCAGAGACGAACAGATCCCCCGTCATTTCGCGGATTTTTTGGAGGACCGTGTGCACTCCAGGCACCATCCTCCCGTCAACTTTCGCTCAAATTTACAGGACAGCATCCTCTTGACATTTTATTGCTAATTTCAGGTCCGTAGCTTCATCCCATGTCTCTATCTCCATCTACAAGTGAATCTTTCTTACTTTTACATACACTCCTAGTTCAATCCTTCTATCTACATTCTTTACAAAAGAGGGTATCCTTGCTGTCTCAACCCTTGAAACTCATTTAGAATTCAATCTTGCATTGTGTGGGATTGGATCTTGTGAGTTTCAACCCCTCTTTTGAATGTAAAGTCTCTCCTAAGTGAAAACCGTCAATCCTAGTGACCTCCTTTCTCTCTCCTTGGAGTGGGGGAACACCTAGGGTTCGATTTTCCGCTTTACATTTTGGTGAACCCAACGTGAACATCCTAATTTTGATTATTCATGGTTAGATCTGAAAAATTTTGCTTCCTTAATTACATTTCCATGTTTGATCTTTTGCAAATTTTAGAGGTTAATTGCATAAAAAACCCTAAATTTTCTTTTTTTGAGCTTGTGAAATGTTTAATTGTTAATGCTTGTTTCAGATCTACCCTTCTATTGCAAATTGTCAATTCATATTTGTGCTTTAATTCTGAAAATTAAGTGGTTAAGTGTCAAAACCCTAATTTTTAAAACCCTCTTGATTCAACCTTTGACCGATGATTTCACTGGTCAGAACACCTCCAAATCAGCTGTAACTTTGGATTCCGCAACAAAATCATAATATCTTTCATCCCTGAAAATTTTGAAAAAAGTTGCGAGGACCGTGTGCACCCCGAGCACCATTGTCCTTGACATTTTTTCTAAAATTTTGGGAGCTAGGTCTTACTGTGTTTTTCTGCTAGAATCCAGAATCTTGGCTGATTTCATCAATTCTAACACTTTCAAAATTAAAGTCAAAGTTGGTATAGTGATTGCTTTGATTAAGGCTTCTAATCATTCAAAAATTGTTGAAACTGAAATTTTGTGTCAAAATTGTGTTTCTTACTGTCCTAAATCTGAAAAGTGTGTTGGCATTCATTCAAAGTTTCAGTTCTTTATTCAAATTTTTGCAATTTGTGACTTTTGAAATTAAGTGTTTAATTGCAACAACTTTGATTTCCACTTGCAAAATTGAATTTTGCATGAAATTGAGTCAACTTTTAAATTTCAAAGCTTGCATTGCTTTTAGTATTCCCTCTAAAATCATAAAATTCAAAATTTCAGTTTCCCTCTCTTTTTCAAAATTCAAATTTTGCATTTTTCAACAATCTTGGTAGGGTTCAATTTTGAGATTGCAACTTTAATTTGGCCTATCTACAGATCGTAAAATCACTCAATTTTTTTATATTAGCTTTAAAATCATCATAACTTTCATCTCTGAAAATTTCGAAAAAAGTTGCGAGGACCGTGTGCACTCCATTCGCCACGGTCCCTGACATTTTTTTCAAAATTTTGGGAGATTGTCATGATTGCATTTAACAGCCTAAATCTAGGAGATTAGCTGATTTTATTGAAATTTGCTACCTCTAAATTCGAAAATAAATTCAAAATTCAAGATTTCAATTTTTAATATAACAATTAAAATTAAGAGCTACCCCCCTTGGCCCTAATTTTTCAATTGTGCCTACCTTTCTTGGAAGTTGTGTTTCCCTCTTCTTTCACAAAGTTCAAATTGGATAATCATTATCTCATTGTTCAATTTTGCCAACTTTATTTTCAAAATTCAAAATCTTCTCTCTCTCTCTAGTGCATGAGTTTTACAACAATAAGCCCTACTTACACTATTCCCGTTAGACGAAGCCTTAGAATTAAGTCTTTCCAAAGTTTAATTACCAGGGAGATGGAACCTAATTTGAATGGCCTTTTTAACAAGGACACGGGTAATTCCTCTAATCCTCTTAATGATGAAGAAGCTCTCCATGAGGTTTCTGTAGAACAACTTTCGAAATTGGATAACCAATTTGATGATTTTCAGCAATGGATGTCTCAAGAATACCCCAATAGTCAAGCTCTTTCATTAATGAGGGTCTAAAACGTATGGTTCAAAGTGATAAGAATGGAATTGATATTTTGTGTAGTATTGCACACATTGTGGATTCGAATGTGATGCCTATGAAGAGTTGTGCCGAAACTTTAGGTTATACACAACCTCCTACTCAAGTCAATCATTCTATCCCTTTGACAACTTCTATTGCTAGTATACCTACTTTTACATCAAACATAATGACTACTTCAATACAAAACATTCCACCTATGATCACCAGTCATGGGGGCAATCCTTCCTCTTCAATCAACCCTCTTCCTTCATTCAATCCGACTTCTTCATTCATTCCTTCAATGAGTGTCCCTATTACATCTCCACAAATGAACATGACGCAAGGGGGCAATTCATTCAACCATTCCATTCCTCCTTGTAGTGCTCCTTTTTTCCAATCTTCTCGTATGACTAACTATCATAGTGTCCCACCACCTTACTCTCAATCAATACCTTCTTTCAATAACATAATACCTCCATCACAATCTAACATGTCTAATATGAACTCTTCGACTGAAGCGACCATTAACAATCTTGCGCAAACTGTCTCTTCGTTACAGCAACAAATTGCCTTTATGAATTAGTCTAAGTTTAGTGTGCCCACATTTGATGTTGCAAGCCCACTTTCTCTTGACATTGTTTGAGCTATCCCCCCTAAGCATGTTGAAATCCCGCAGTTGGAGCTTTATAATGGTAAAGGTGATCCTCTAACACATGTTAAGACCTTTCAAACAATATGTACTGATTTTGCTCATGACCAAAGGTTGCTTGCAAAACTGTTTACTAGAACATTAAGAGATAAGGCTCTACAATGGTATTGCTCGTTGCCTTCCTATTCTATTACTTCTTTCCACCAACTTGCAAATGCTTTTATTCAACAATTTCAAAAAAATATAAGTCCTAAAGTTACTTTGATTGATTTAATGCATTGTAAACAAGGTGTTAAAGAAAAAGTGACTGATTTCATTGGTAGATATAAGCATTTGTGTGCTCAAATTTCTCTTCCAATACCTGACAATGATATTCAAAGAATCTTTATTTCTAATTTACAAAAAGATATTAGAGAAAAACTTCTGTTTTCTGAGTTTACTTCTTTCCAACAGTTGTGTGCAACTCTTCACAATTATCAACTGACTGTGAGTCAAATGGAACAAGCAAATCCTATGGCTCCGAGTGATAAGGGTGATAGTAGTCAACAACCATTTGGGAAGTTTAAACTGAATAGAGGGTTCATTAAGTTCAATGAAAACATCACCAACAACAATGTGAATGTAGCATCAGGTGTGCCTCCTATTTCTAATTTTTTCAAGAAAGAAAGAGAGTTTACTCCTTTGAATGAATCATTGCATAGTATTATGAATAAGTTATTGGAACAAAATGTGCTTACTCTCCCTCCTATAAAGCAAATAGATCCTACAAAGATTAATTCACCCTATTTTGATAACAAATCTTTTTGTCAATTTCATCATCAACCTGGGCATGATACTGAAAAATGTTTTGCTTTAAAGGGTAAAATTCAAGATTTGATTGATAATAATACTATCTCTGTTTCAGGTGTGAATGATAAAGGCAACACATCTGTAGCTCTGCCTAACCAAAATCTTAAGATTTTTACTGATCCATTACCTTCTCATACCTCTAATGTGATTGAGACTAATGGTTCCTCTTTCTCACCTGATGGTCTTGTGTCTATGACTCTGAATGTGATTAACTTTGTAGAGCAGCAGAAAATCCCTAAAGAACCTTCCATCACATTTGATTCCAGTGAAACTATCAGGGCACCTGATGGTCCTTTATATATAGTTGCAAAAGTCAAGAATACACCTTGCCGTGGAGTTCTTATCGATCCTTCTTGCATGGTTAATGTTATTACTGAAGAATTTCTTTTTACTTTGCAATTGAATCAAATGATCTATGACAAAAAAAATGTGGTTGTGAAATTATTTGATGCATTTTCTTCTCCTGCAATTGGTTCTATTACATTACCTATTGAGGTCCATAACAAATCCCTTTATGTGAGCTTTGCAATTATTCCATCATCCGAACAATTTCGTGTGAAGTTAGGCTATCCTTGGCTATCTTCCATGAAAGCTATTGCTTCTCCTATTCACAAGTGTTTGAAATTTCCCCATAATGGTGAAGTTGTTACTGTTAATCATAGTCTCTTTAAACCAGCTGAAAGAACTTCTAGCGTTCCTATTGATTATTTTTGGTCTAAACAATTCCAATCTCTTCCACCGTGGAGTGATCATCTTTTCAAATCTTATCAAAAGTGGAAAAAAGATATGATCTTATATCTAAGTGAACCTCGAACACCCAAACTTGATATTCCTATCATTCTTGAGAAGGAAGTTCTTCCTTTGAAAGATAAAACTAATGTCTTTCCTCAAGAAGATTCCCAACCCATTCCTATGGATGTGACTATGTCTATGTCTAATAAACTTTCTAAAAGTAGACCTATACCTCCTCGTCATGATGGACTTGGTCTTCTTCCTAAACCAAATATTCCTTCTTTATATGGAGCAGTTCCTCCTCCTTCCTCTTATAGAGAGAAGAGACCTTCCTCTTCTCCTATTATCCAACCTAAGAGACCACAACCTAAACACCCAAGTGATAAGGATGAGAACATTCCTCCTCAATCTTCTCAACTTCCTACTAAGACTAGACGAAATCATTCTGCGCGTGAACACCGACGAAAGCGTCGTCTTAGAGCTCGTGCAGCTGCTTCTCAAACTTTGCAATCCCCAAAAACACCTTCAGCTAGTATTATTCCATTTTCTCCTCGACCGAAAATTGAGCCAAAATCTCCTAAGCATAAGATGCATGATGGTTTTGATCCTGTGCGAGTTAAAGATCCTATTTTTATAAATCTTGATGATGATATAGATGAAAATGTTATTCATGATGAAAATGTTACTTCTCTTGCTTCTGATAGTGAATATGAATATGTTGATATTGATAACCATTTATCTAACGAATTTTCTAAAGCACTTATCTTAGCTCCTAGACAAGAACAACGTGGCTTGGAACATGAACATAGCCCTTGTTTGGATCTTGTGATATCTCCATTTACTGTGTTGGATGTTCCTCCTCTAGCATGTTTCCTGCCTTCCCGAAATATTGATCAGGAAGATCGGGGGGTGGATGACGTGCTAGACTAGTTCATTAGCATAGCAGACTCTCTTCCCCTCTCTTGATCTCTTTTGTTACTTCTTCTATGTGTTATTCTCATTCTTCTATTTGTTGTCCTTAGTGTTGTCTACTTGAGAATGATGCAAAGCATTGAGATCTCTTTTGGTCTCTCTCATGTTGACTCAAAAGACACATGTGTTCCCTTCTTCTAGGTGACCTTCCTTGATTGGGGAATGAAGAACAATTATGCATGCATACATATGATATACATGAATTATCATACAGCATACTGATCCCAAGGAAAGCAAAGTCACCTCGTGATTTGTGTTTTGTGTCTATTATCCTTGGGTTTATCTCACACTTGGGGGCTAAATATTTGTGATAACATGCTCCTTTCCCTTCTCATTTCTTATGTGTATCACTACCTTAAAGTAATCGCCCCTGATGAGGCATGTGCGATCGCTTTAACGTAGGGGGCATACACTTCGTTCATATCTCTTCAGGATTCTTAAAAATTTCTTGGCGAACTTAGCTTTGCCTTGAATATTTTTGGTATTTTTCTTGCATGACTCATAGTGAGGGAACCTTACTACTGACAGTCATGGTTCTCCCTCGTGATCTTCCCTTTTACTTTGTCAATCAAAGTCGTAAGATCCTTAGTCCACTAGGGGCTTGGTGTATCTTGCCTCCTTGACGTGGTGAAAGTCTTTCAATGTTGTTTCCTTGTACTTTACCGGAAGCATGGGCATACGCTTATACTCCCGCTAAAGTGGTGGCTAAATGTAGCGTCGTAAAACTGTGACACTTGCAATTTTGATTGCATTTGGGTCTTCACAATGGCGGCACAACGTTGAACCTGAATGGAGACCCCGAAACCTGTTTGCAACATCAAAAACTGCATCTTTCTACACCTTGGCCTGATCCTCCTTGCACCCTGTTGTCCCAGGAGGTGGGACCATGGTGCCCAGTGCCCTGGTCCCTCAGGACCATGGCGCCCAGCGCCCTGGTCCCTGGCCCTATTTTGGGCCTGGTCTCTTGTTGGGCATCGGGTCTTCAAGTTTTCAATTTGGAAAATAATGCTCCTAGCTCGGCCTAAGGTCGGAAAAATCAGTCTCCTAACCCTAATTGACAAGTTTATAAACTACATTTCCCCTCTCAGAAAAGAGGAGGAAAAATAGATGTGTGTAAGAGGCAGAAGCGATAGGCAAACATTAAAACATTCAAACATTCAAGCATTCCTTCAAGCAATTGAGCATTCTAGGTCTCCATTCAAGGCTAGGTGTTGCATTCAAGACAAGGATTCAACCATTGAAGAGGAGATCACCTACAACACACAACATACAACATACAACATCATTACACCTTCGCATGTAAGAATACAAACATTCTTACAACAAGGTATCAGTACTTGATTACATTACAAACATTTACATTTACAGCATTCTCATTTCTTGGTTAATTCCAAAACCGGGGTTTGACCTGAAGGAAAACCCCTAATCCCTAACCCCCCAATCCTCCTCTCTTTTCTGTGTGTAGGTTGCAGGTACGTGGCTGTAATTGAAGATCTAGAATCCTTGTGCAGAGACGAACAGATCCCCCTTCGTTTCGTGGATTTTTCGGAGGATCGTGTGCACTCTGGGCGCCATTGTCCCATCAACTTTCACTCAAATTTATAGGACAGCATCGTCTCGACATTTTACTGCTAATTTCAGGTCCGTAGCTTCATCCCGTGTCTCTATCTCCGTCTACAAGCGAATCTTTCTTACTTTTACATACACTCCTAGTTCAATCCTTCTATCTACATTCTTTACAAAAGAGGGTATCCTTGTTGTCTCAACCCTTGAAACTCATTTAGAATTCAATCTTGCATTGTTTGAGATTGGATCTTGTGAGTTTCAACCCCTCTTTTGAATGTAAAGTCTCTCCTAAGTGAAAACCATCAATCCTAGTGACCTCCTTTCTCTCTCCTTGGAGTGGGGGAACTCCTAGGGTTCGATTTTCCGCTTTACATATATATATATATATATATATATGAGTAATATCAAAATCTTATGTATATGCATTCATAAATACATAAAATAATATATAAACTTCCATGATTAAAAGATATATATATATATATGTATTTATGTATGCATATACATAAGATTTTGATATTACTCATATATATATATATATATATATATACATATATACATACATATATTTGTATATATACATATGTATATACATATATACATATATACATATATATGTATGCATATATATGTATATATATACATATAAATATATATATGTATATATATACATATAAATATATATATGTATATATACATATACATGTATATGTATATATATGTATATATATAGTATATGTGTATATATGTATGTATATATATATACATATATATACATATATATACATATACATGTATATGTATATATGTATATGTATGTGTGTGTGTGTGTACATATATATTGTTGGCAATTTGGAGGATTTGATTATTTGTTGCATTTATGTTTTGTCATTGATGGCAACACCGACTGTTTTGGTTGTTTACTGGTTTCTAGTTGGTTCCAGTAGAGTGGTTCGATTATGATATTGATTTGTTATGCTTTGGTTGGTGGATTGGTTATTCATGTGTTCTGATGCGTATCATATTTAGTTGGTATTGACTTGATGATCGGATTCTATCTTATGTTCTAGTAAGCCTGCTTTGTAGGTCTGGCAAGGGTTTCACTGACAAAGCTTTATTGAAGATACTTGATGTAATGCATAGGTGGTGTTGGTGCAGATTCTAGAAGGGATTCGAGATGCTGATGGTGATTGTGTTCATTCCTTGGCTGATTGGTGTCATTGTTTTGGCGTGTGTGGATCTAATTTAGGTCCGGTGCTATCTAGGTTTTGGACCAGTTTCATGAAATGTGTTGGTGGATCCTTCCGATATGCTTTCGAGATATTTTATTGATTGGATGATGTTTTTTTGGCCTTAGGCCGACATGTTTTATGATTTTATTTGAAGATTATGTAATGAATCTATTGAATTATCATTTGGGTGGCCGACCTAATTGTTTAGGTCTAGGGCTTGTATAAATATATGTAAGATTGCATTGTAGATCGTATGTATAGGTAAGGAGTGAATAATTTAATAATCATTTGTGCAGAGGATTCGGTTGATCATAGGTGATTGAATTGGATTTATGTAAGAGGTTTTAGACCTCCGATATTGAGCTTAACCGGAACTGCAATATGGCATGTTTGATGCTATCATAAGCACTTCTTCTTTTTGGATTGTTGTCCAAATATTTTGAGGTGGTTAACCTCTTTTGTAGTCAGTGAGAATCCATTATGATGAGCAGCACACTCTAGGCAATGTGCCTTCCTGCATGTGCAAGCCCCTTATTGTAATATTTATTCATCTAATCAGTGGATAGATATTGTGGGTCTCCAATCCCACCGTGGTTTTTCCTCTTTGAGATTTTCCACATGTAAATATATGGTGTTATAGTGTTCATCTTTGTGGTTGCACTGTTTCTTATTGTTATATGCTTTTATGTTTACTAGTTGTTGAGTTGTTGTATTGATAAGGTTAAATTTCTCTGTTCCGGTAGAACACTGATTCACACCCCCTCTCAACTTGTTCTTGGATTCCAACACACACACACACACACACACACACACACATAATATATATTAATGGTAGTGGACTTATTAATAAGCTTGTGTTTATAGCAAACAAACTGCATTGACAGCAGTGGGAGTCGATAGTAATATCGATTGCCCATGTAACAAAATGCCATGTGAATGGAGGCAAATACCCCATGTAACCTATGCATGAATAAATGCAGTGGGAGTCAATGTGTAGGATTGACTAAGTATTTGCCTAGCCTACCAAATTCATGGAGTTCAAATCAAATTATGACTATATTGGTAGCTGAGCCTACATGGTAGGATTGAATATCGCATGCCATATGAATGCTTTGGGACTATTAGATGTGTTGCCTTGGTGATATAACTAATAGTTGGAATAAGCACGAATCAAGGAAATTGGAGCTGGGAAAAACATCATAAATAAGACTTATGTTTGGGGTAAAAGACACATAGAATGATGGTATTGGAAACAAAGAGAAAAGAAGAATATTTGGAAAAATTAGAAAGAAGGTAGATAAAGAACACAATCAATAGATTTCCAAGAAGAACTAGCGTCTATCATTTCATATTTGGTTCCAAAATTCACAGGTAGGCTCTACTTAGGATATTGTTTTATATTAGAAATCCAAAGAGAAAAGATTGATTCATTTTGAATGGATTTAGATGATAATATAGAAAGGAATTAGAGTCATCATATGAAACCATATAAATTTGTTATTAGAATACGTTCATATAAAGGTATATGCAATAATAAGGTACTTTCTTTAAATGTGTCATTTAAAGTGTAAATATTAAAATTAGATAATAAAATACATTTAGAAAGATAGAGAACTTATGCATTGTGAACTTGAAAATTTGAAAACCATAGAAAATGGAATGCAAGTTTTAATGTATGATTATGCTATTTGGATTTTATGAGAAATAGATAAAAGAATGTGTACTCACAACTTCTATTTCTGAATTAAATTTTTGTTTATATGCTAAATATGCATTCATTTGTTACACCTTCTTGCTTTAAATTTGTTTTCCAAAATTATTTGTAAAAGTTGAAAAATGAAAAAGATTGTCTTCTTTTATATTATATTATTATCATGTGAGAAATAGGAAGCTAGAGCTAAAAGTGAAACATTGTCTTCTTTTATATTCATTTTTGATATCATACGAACAATAGGAAAGATATATATGTTTGTGTTTGTGGGAAAGTTACCTTCCAGGACGGGTGTCGAATGTGGAATTATAGAGAGAATAGTTTTCTTTTCCAAAGTATATTTTATTGCTATGCATGGCATTATACTCGGTCGAGTAACTTATTGACCATTGAAATAGATGGATATACTTATTGACACTCTCTACCATATCCTTGATTGATCTTTCTTGTTTCTTAATGGAATTTAAAAATTGAAAATGCATATATCATTCTAGGCATGCACCAGATTCTATCTTTTTTAGCGAATTCCTTTTGCTAAATAATCCATGCAGGGTTGGATATTCTAAATTGATTAAGAATTCTGGGGAAGTGTATACTTCAAGGTTGGGTGGAAAAAGCACCTGAATCTTGTTCTCGTCTTCATTCTAAGGATTGAATTGAAGATAGCTTTGCATTGAAGATCAATGGATGCATCTCATCCTTTACTTTATATTATTCTTGTTATTTAGGCATTTGAAAGGCCTAAGTATTGTATGTAGATTTGAATGATGCATATAATGAATGAAATACTATGAACAACTATTTCCAGAAATACTATTTATATTTTCTTTTTGAATAAAGAATCTTTACCTCTTTATAGAAATCTTGTGTTTATTATGATATCATTGGAATGATCATTTAGAGCTAAGGATGGAAAAGTGGAAGTAAATAGACTTATTAAAGGAATTATGAGTTTATTTAAGAATAAAGAGTATTTCATTTGGCTAATACATTCTCTTTTGCATACCATTGTTAGGAATTTACTATTAGGAGCCCACACCAGATGCTTGGTGAAGGGTCTACGCCACCAACGTTCTTTAGCTAGGGTTAGAAACTACATATTTCTGATTAGGATTTTCTTTATAGTTATAGTGCTAAGTCGAGTATAGGCACTGACTTTTATGGAAACAAATGGAGTTAGGATCTTGCAAGGGCATAGGTAGTGGATTGTATTCCTTAACATGTAAACTAGTCCTCTCTATCCAAGGTGACCACCAAAGGATGAATCCTATGACACACTAAAGATAAGCTATTCATGTTCAAGACTGGCCATAATCAAGGAGAATACTATGTCGAAAGACTATCAGTCATACCATATAATTAGTAGATGGATACTACCGATTGCATGTAGGCGAGGGATATCCCTCTTTGATCTAGGACATTATATGTATTCCACTAGGAGCATGTGGGATTGAGGGCCAGTTGTATGCTAGCAATGGATGCCCTTATTGCTTAGTCATTCTATAGAATATAGGGAAAGGAGAATTTATATTTGGAATGTGTAGAAAATAACCAAAACAAACCCCATAGGGTGGCATGATGTCTTAATTATCTGAGGTAGTCAGCGCATTAGGTGATTGGCCATTGGGAAGTTACCATAAGAGTGGTAGATTGAATGAATGTGTATTGCTCACCATGGACCATAGAATCCTCTTGGAGGGGTGGATAGGGATTAAAACCACTATGAAGGGTTCATATTGCACCTCAAGCAATCTAGGGTGAGTTATGGGTGAGGAGCCTAAATGACCTCATAGAACTCATAAGGTATGCTACTAGGTATTGTTCGTTGTTTTTATTCCTTAGTAATTATAATGACATTAAAATTATGAGTTCTAATGATTTAATTGATTGCTTCCCATGAATCTTTGTTACTTGTCATTAACATAAATTCCATGTATTGAAGGATTTTTTTTTATAAGTGTGCAAAATTTAGGTCCCAAAATATTACATTTAAACAATAGAAAATATTTTTTTGATTGACATTTAGCTTTTTTCCATGAGAAAATACATAATTTATATTTTTAAAAATAAAAAAACTTCACATTCAATGCAAAGGACCTGCTCAGATTTTTGGGTTGTTTAAGGTTATTTATTATGTCGTTTGATTGGATTTATTTTCACCTCTTGTGTTGGACATTGTTGCTACTAGGATATGTTGTTGTCATTGATGACAACATATTCCTGTGATTTATTGCTTCAGTGGGTGCAAATTGGTTTATTGGGATCATGTTTTGGTATATGGACTATTTCTAATATCATTATATCCTTCTATATTAGTTTCAGTGATCTGGGAGCTCAATTGATCATATTATATGATCCAATTTATACTTTGGTTCTTCAAATCAGTGCTTTGCAAAGTTCAGTATTTCCTCTGGTATATTTTGTTGTGATCAAATCTTGAGTTATGATTTTGGGAGATTGTTTGGGATGTTCTTGTGTATCTTCATGTCGAATGGTTTGTGATTTGGTGCTCCGCAAGCTATCTTTCCTCATGGCAGTTACAACTGTTTGAGTGTTCTTGAGTTTCAGATGTTGATCGATGAAGATTTGATAAGTGGTGTTGGTGCAGCTATTACAGAAGATTCTAACATGCTTGTTGGTGTTTCCTAATTGTGTCCTATTTGTTTTGATTATCTATGTTGATCATTATGTACGGTTTTGGTGTTTTGTTTATCCGGTGGTGATGTTCATATTATATGAGACCTATTTGATGGTGTAGCATGTTACAGTTGATCTTGGAGTGACTTTCGGTGGTGTTGCATATTTTGAGCATTTGGTTAAAGTCCATGTTATGTCATGTATATCATAATATTGGTCTGGTGGTCGATCTTTGTATTGTGTGAAGAGATTTTTCAATTGGGTCTTTTTGGGTTGAGCTGACCTTGTTGTCAAGGTTGATGATCGATATATATAGATGAGTTATTCATGTTATTTGATGAATGATGGAGTGTCTACATTATTAGAGAATGGTAAAGGTACGAACAAGTGAATACATCCTTCGGCATTGTGATTGAGCGGAGATTGAAGTGTTGCAAAGAAGACAAATGTGCTTAACTGAAACTATCATCAGGCATTTGTAGATTCTATTCTTTTAGTTCATTTGATTCTGGATTGTTGGCCGAATATTTTGTAAGTCAGTGAGACTTCCTTGTAAGATAGTGAACCTTCCCTGAGGGTTGTAGCCTTGTAGGTTATTGTATTTTGAGCGTTGAGCTCTAGATAATGAGCTTGAATGCATGTGAATTCACATTATAATTATTTTCACATACTACTATAGAGTATCATCTTATTATGGGTAGGTTCCCACCGTGGTTTTTCCCTTAACCGATTTTTCCATGTACAAATCAGTGTTGTGTGTTGTGCTACCAATTTAATTATCTTTGTTGTTGTTGTAGTTAATTAGATTTGTATTTCTGGTTAAGTTTGCTAGTCTGGTGAAAACTGATTAACCCCCCCTCTCAGTTTTCCTTCATTGTTGTTGCCAACAATTAGTATCAGAGCCAGATCCTCCAAAAGAAGCTTTACCACTTGAGGTGATTCGGGATGGCAACTCGAGCTGTTATTTTTAAGGAGAGTCCAAAATTTTATGGAAGTAACTATGCTATATGGAAGAACCGAATGGAGATGCACTTGAGATGTCTTGGAGAGGATTACTAGAAGATTACAAAGGATGCATATTATGTTCCTCATAATGGACTGGTTACTGCTACTGAGATCAAGGATGCTGAAAATAACATTAGAGCTAAGGAAGCATTGTTGATCGCCTTGATTGATTCTAAGATGACTAATGTGATGGGACTTCAGACTACACATGAGATTTGGAAGAATATTGCGACCTTGTATGAATGAGATAAACCAGTCAAAGTTGCTAAGTTGTAGAGTTTGAAAGGGAAGTATGAGATGCTGAAAATGGGAGAAGACGAGAACATAAACTCCTTAATGGATAAGGTGAATGAACTTTTCCAAGGTATCATATGTGCCAGTGGAACCCTTGAAGAAGATAAAATTGTTGCTAAGGTGTTGAGATCATTGCCTCCTACTTACAAATATAAGGTAGTGACTATTGATGAGATCCAGAGTGTAACTAGTGTGACAAGAGATACCTTGGTTGAAAAGATTGTTACGTTTGAATTGAGTGAATTTGGTAAATCACAAGGAAAGTCTAAGACAACATTTAGAGAATTTGTGTCCAGAAAATAGAAGTATGATCCTAAGGAATGTAAAATATCTATATATGAAATAGAGAGAAGAGAAATGGAAGAGCAACAAAGAGAATTGGATGAGCTTGAAGCATTGATTGCCCAGAGATTGCCTAAAGGAGCTGGCAAGTATGATGGAAAATTGCCTCTTATGTTTCTCTTGAAATAAGATAAGACATTTTGCTTCTAGGTGCCTAGAAATAATGTCTAAATATGAAAGGCATGAAAAATTTGATAAGCATGATAGATATGAGAAGCATGAGAAATATAATAAGAGTTACAAGTCTAACCGAAAGTACAAACATTAGAAGAAATTTTATTGTGTTGCTGATAAAAGTGTTATAGATGAAGAATTAGAAGGAGATGCAATTGTGTTTATTGTTATTAAAGAAGATGGTCCAATTATTATTGATTCCACAAGATGTACTATTGAGGAGAAAGATTTAGCTACTAAAGTTGAAGAGAAATATGAATGAGTGATTGACAACGGTTGTTGACATCATATGACCGGTGATAAAAGAAAATTTGTGAATATGGAGAAGTATGATGGCGGAAGAGTAAGATTTGAAGATGACAAATCTTATGTGCTCAATGGTAGAGGTTCTATTTACTTTGATGGTAAGCATAATACTAATGATGTCTTATATGTTGAAGCTTTGAAGAATTATCTTTAAGTGTTGGAAAGATGGTTGACAAAGGTTATGATTTTCAATTCAAGAATGGAAAATGCAAGATCCTAAATGCCTCTAGTATAGAGATTGTATCAAGAACTAAGACTGAAGGTAATATCTTTCATTTTGAATTCCGATGAGTAAAGTTGCTTGATTGCTTAGATTGATGAAAGTTGGTTATGGCATGGGAGAATGTGTCATGTTAATTTTTACTCAATTATTAAGATCAGTTCTACTCAAGCTATTACAGATTTACCTAAAATTGTTAAGCTTGCTAATCTGGTATCTAAGGAATGTCAAATGGGAGAGAAAATAAGAATTTCTTTCAAGAGTAAGCAATATACATTTGATGGATTGCTAGATCTTGTACATAATGAACTATGTGGACCTACTAGTATAAGAAGTGTGTAGCGTGACAGATACTTCATGTTACTGGTTAATGATTATTCCAGGATGATGTGGGTTGACTTTTTGAGGGAAAAATCAGAAGAATTAGACAAATTCAAGATATTGAAAGAAAAAGTTGAGACTAAGACAAGATTGAAGCTGAAATGTCTAAGATCTGACAGAGGATGAGAATTTTGTTTTGGTGAGTTTCACTCATTCTGTGAGAAGAATGGTATTAGAAGATAATTTTATGCTCCTAGAACCCCACAACAAAATGGATCTATTGAAAGGAAGAACATAACTATCTTGGATGGTGCAAGGACTATGCTGATTGAAGGGAATGTTCCAAAGATCTATTGGAGAGAAGTTGTTAGCACTGATGTTTACACATTCAACTGAGTACATATAAAAGGTGATTCCGGTAAGACTCCTTATGAGCTATGGCTTGGTCATGTTCCTACTGTGAGATATTTTAAAATTTTTGGAAGCAAGTGTTATATCAAGAGAGATGAGGATATAGGAAAGTTTGATGCAAGAAGTGATGAAGGAATTTTCTTGGGATATTCAACAAAGAGAAAATCCTACCAGTGCTACAATAAGAGACTGAGAAAGATAGTGGAAAGTGCAAATGTGAAGGTTGATGAGAACTATGGAAAAGAAATCAGAGCATGTGGATATGATGATGATCAGAATGTTGTCTTAATGCAAATTCAAACAAAAGAATTGAAGCAGAATAATCCAGTAGAGATACTTAATCTAGATAATATTGTTGTCGGTGAAGAGGTGCAGGAACCTGAAAAATCAAAATAATCAGAAGACTCCGAGGTATGTAAGATTAAATCATTCTAAAAAATCAAATCACTGGTGAAAAAAACAAAGGTGTGATGACTAGAAGAAGGCTAGTTGTTGAAGAGGTATGTTTGATTTATGAAATTGAACCTAAAAATGTTGTTCAAGCTTGCAAAGATGAAAACTGGATAAAGGCTATGGAAGAAAAATTGAATCAAATTGAAAAGAATAACACATGGGAGCTTGTGCCTAGACCTAAAGACAAGAATGTGATTGGTACTAAATGGGTATTTGGGAACAAATTGAATGATGCTATTCACAAAGGATGTTCACAAAAGGAAGGAATTGATGAGGAGGAGAGCTTTTCTCTGGTAGCTAGACTTGAAGCTATTAGACTGTTGCTTGCATATGCTGCTTATAAGGATTTCACGTTATATTAGATGGATGTCAAGTCAACCTTTTTGAATGGTGATCTTGAGGAAGAAGTCTACATTGAGAAACCTGATGAATTTTCATTATCAGATGATGGAGACATGGTATGCAAACTAAAGAAATCTCTTCATGGACTAAAACAAGCCCCTAGAGCCTAGTATGCTAGGTTGGATAAGTATTTTCTGAAATTGGGATTTAATAAAGGTGTTGTTGATAGTAATCTATATTTCCAGATTGAGAATAATAACATTTTTATTGTTGAAGTTTTTGTTGATGACATTATCTTTGGAGGAGATGATTACTTGAGCATGAAGTTTGTTGGAGATATGCCGGAAGAATTTGAGATTTCTATGATAGGAGAAATGATTTTCTCTTAGGCTTGCAGATTTCATAGACTAGAAAAGGTATTTTTTATATCTCAAGCTAAACATGTGAAGGAATTACTAAAGAAGTTTGGATTAGAAGATTCTAAACCAGTTGGAACTCCTATGGTGACTAGCTGTGAATTGTCTAAGAATGATGCATCTCCAAAAGATAATCAGACCTTGTATAGATCTATGATTGGTGGACTGCTCTACCTGACTTAGACTAGACCAGACATCATGCATGTTGTGTGCATGGATGCTAGATATCAAGATAATCCAAAAGAGAGTCATGTCATTGCTCTAAAGAGGATATTCAAATACTTGAAAGGAACTATGGATTATGGTTTGTTGTATCCAAGGAATGACAATTTCATGTTATGTGCTTATACTGATGTTGATTAGGCTGGTGATGTTTATGACTAAAAGAGTACCTCTGGTGGCGCATTCTCTTTGTGTAAGAAACTAGTTTCATGGGCAAGTAAGAAACAAGATTCAGTTTCCCTATATATTGTTGAAACTGAATACATTGTTGCTGCTAGTAACTACACTCAGGTAGTTTGGATGAAACAAATGTTGAAGGATATCAGAGTTATCTATGATGAACCTATCATATATTGTGATAAGTCAAGTTCTATTAATATGTCAAATAACCCGGTACAACATTCAAAGACTAAATATTTCTCAATCAAGTATCATTTCTTGAGAGAAAAAGTCAGTGAAAAGGAAGTGAAGCTAGAGTATGTGTCTACAAACGAGAAAATTTCTGATATTTTCACCAAGCCTTTGCTTGCAGATACATTTGTCTATTTGAGAGACAAGTCAGGGGTATCTACCCCTCCTACTGGGAACTAGATGCATTGAGTTATATCAATCTGGTGGACTTCATAGTCTTATCGTTTTGTCTGAATTGATGAGTTTATGTTGCTCCTCTGATGGAGTAGTTTATTTATGGTTTAATTGAGCTATTTATAATCATGATTTTCTTCTTCTAAGGGGGAGGGTAAGTTTGGTTTTTATTTTGAGAACCTTTGCCATTTATGTCAAAGGGGGAGAGAAAGCATATGAAAAAATGTTTTATCTGCTTGATCTTAGGGGGATTTTGTTGGAGATATTTTCTTTCTTTGCATTGATTATTTCTCATGTCCATATGTTGCCATCAATACCAAAGGGGGAGATTGTTGGACATTGTTGCTGCTAGGATATGTTATTGTCATTGATGGTAACATATTCCTGACATGATTTATTGCTTTGGTGGTTGCAAATTGGTTTATTGGGACCATGGTTTGGTATATGGAGTATTTCTAGTATCACTATATCCTTTTGTATTAGTTTCAGTGATCCAGGATCTTAATTAATCATATCATATGATCTGGTTTACAGTTTATCTTTTCTGATCAATGTTTTTAAGAGTTCAGTATTTACTCTGGTATATTCCAATGTGATCAAACCTTGAGTTGTGGTTTTGGGAAATTTGTTGGGATGTTCTTTTGTAGCTTCATTTCAGATGGTTCATGATTTGGTGCTTTGCAAGTTATCTTTCCTCGTGGTAACTGCTACTGTTTGAGTGTTCTTGAGTTTCAAATGTTGATTGATGAATATTTGATAAGTGGTGTTGGTGCATCTATTACAGATGATTTTAATGTTCTTACTGGTGTTTCCTAATTGTGTCCTATTTGTTTTGATGATATACATTGATCATTGTGTATGATTTTGGTATTTTGTTTATCCAGTTGTGTTGTTCATACTATATGAGACCTATTTGACCATGTAGCATGTTGTGGTTGATCTTGGAGTGATTTCCGGTGGTGTTGCATTTTTGAGAATTTGGTTTAGGTTACTATTATGTCATGTATATCATAATATTGGTCTGGTGGTCAATCTTTGTATTGTGTGATGATATTTTGTAATTAGGTCTTTTTGGGTTGAGTCGACCTTGTTGTCAAGGTTGATGATTGGTATATATAGATACGGTATTCATGTTATATGATGAATGATGGAGTGTCTGCATTATCAGAGAATGGTAAAGGTACAAACAAGCAAATACATCCTTCAACATTTTGATTGAGTAGAGATTGAAGTGTTGTAGAGCAAATAATTGTGGTTAACTAGAATTGTCATCAAGCATTTGCAGATGCTATTCTTTCAATTCATTTAATTTTGGATTGTTGTCTGAATATTTTGTAAGTGAGTGAGACTTCCTTGTAAGGTAGTGAACCTTCCTTGAGGGTTGTAGCCTTTTGGATTATTGTATTTTGAGCAGTGAGCTCTAGGAAGTGAGCCTAAATGCATGTGCAGTCCCATTGTAATTATTTTAACATACAACTGTAGACTATCATCTTATTGTGGGTAGGTTCCCACCGTGGGTTTTCCCTTAAATGGGTTTTATACATCAAAATCTTGGTGTTGTGTGTTGTGTTGTCAATTTGCTTATCTTTGTTGTTGCTACAGTTAATCAGATTTGCATTGGTTGTTAAGTTTTCTATCTGACGAAAAATAATTCACCCCCCTCTTAATTTTCTTTCATTATTTTTGCCAACATCTTGTGCCTCCAAAAAATTGCATTCCATGACTTTCTTAAAAGTGTAATATGATAAAAAGTGGTGAGGGGAGATCAAGTGTAAAGATTTACTCCCCTCAAGTGAGGGATAAAATTTTCACAAAAGATTCGCTTTGACTTTTCACACACATTACATTTAAAATAGGGGTTGAATTCACTAGATCCAATCCCAATGGAAAGAGATTGAATTCTAAGTGAATTATAGGGGATTTAGAGTGTATTTGGAAAGTAGATTAACCCTCTTTTGAAATAGACAAGTTCAATTAAGAAAATTGAGACTAAGTGTAAAGATGACAAAGAAGCAATTATATCTTGAGATAGAGATGCGGGATGAAGTTGTGCACCTGGAATTAGCAGTAAACTGTCGATATGAAGCTTCCCTGTAAGTCTGAGAAAACATTGTAGGGACTGGGTTGAAGTTACACCTAGTCCTCCAAAAATTATGAGCGTTGAAAAGGGTTTTTCCATCTCTGAAAATGAAGCCTAAACCTGCAATTACAGCTGCACACCTGCAACCTACACATAGAAAAGAGAGGAAATTTTGTTGGGATTGGGGGTTTTCCTTCAGGTAAAACCCCGTTTTGGAATTAACCAAATAATTGAAAAATATTGCAAGTAAATGAAAGGAAATATCTTAAGTAAAATCGACCTCAAGAGAGGATGCAATTGAAATGTTGATGAATTTTCTTGAAAGGATATGTGAAATAGGATGTCTTGAATGCTGGTAGAGATCTCGTCTTCAATGGTTGAATCTTTGACTTGAATGCAAAACCTAGCCTTGAAAGAAGACTTGAAATGATCAATGTTTGAATGAATGCTTGAATAATTGAATGTTTGCTGATGATAATGGAGACTTCTCGCTTGTTCACCTTATTTTCTCTTATCGAACTTGATTTTGGTTATGCAAATAAGAGGGGAAATGCTCCTTATATACTTGCCAATTAGGGGTATTTATCTCATTTTCTGTCTTCGGCTGACATAGGAAAAATTTTCCCGCTCCCAATTAACAAGCCCAATGCAAAGTTTGATCAAAGGAGGTCCAAAATAGGGCTGGGACAGGGGTGCCATGCCCTTGTCCTACCCTAATTTAAGAAAGGCAGTGACAATAGGCATTGTAGAATGGTAGAAAATGAAAGTTTTTATGTTTTGAGCATGTCTCGGGTCTCCAATTAGGATTAGGGATTTGTTCCCTAATGAAAAGACCCAAATGCAGTTGAAAATTGGAAGGGTCACAATTTTATGATGCTATATTTAGCCCCACTTTAGCGGAAGTATAGGCGCATGCCAATACTACCGGTAAAGTACAAGAAAACAAGATTGAAAGACTTTCACCACGTCAAGGAGGCAAGATACACCAAGCCCCCAGTGGACTAAGGATCTTACAACTTTGATTGATAAAGTAAAAGGGAAGATCAAGAGGGAGGAACCATGACTGCAAGTAGTAAGGTTCCCCTCACTGAGTCATGAAAATAAAGGATACCAAAATTTACAAAGCAAAGCCAAAGTCCGCTAAGTAACTCCAAGTATCAAGAAGGAAAATATGAGTGGAGTGTATGACCCCACGTTAAAGCAATTTCACACACCTTATTAGTAGTGATTTCTTTAAGGTGGGATACACTAGAGAGAAAGAGAGAGAGCACGTTATCGCAAGGATTTAGCCCCCAATCAAGGAATAAACCCAAGGATAATGAACACAAAGTGAGAGGTGGGTTCACTTTCCTCGAGGTCAGTATGCTATATGATAACTCATGTATATTATCTATATATATGCATAAAATAGACCTCATTCCCCAAATAAAGGAAACCACCTTGGAAGAAAGGGAACACATGTGTCTTTTGAGTCAACATGAAAGAAACCAAAAGAAATCTCAATACTTTGCATCATCCTCAAGTAAACATCACTAGGGTCAACAAATAGAAGAATGGTCACAAAAGAGCAAGAAAGGAGAGAGAGGTAGAGGATCTACGATGCTAATGCAGCTAGTCTAGCATAACATCCACCTCCCGATCTTGTTGATCATTATTTTAGGAAGGTGGGAAACATGCCAGAGGAGCGACATCAAGCACAACAGATGGAGCTATCACAAGATCCAAACAAGGACTATGCTCATGTGCTAAGTCACTTTGTTCGTTTCTAGGAGCTAGGATTATGGATTATGAAAATTCTGCAGATAAATGTTTGTCAACATCAACATATTCGTATTCACTATCAGAAGCATTAGGAGTTGTATTGCCATCATGAATAAAATTTTTACATATTTCTTCATCAAGATTTATAAAAATAGGAGCTCTAACATGAATAGAAGTAAAACCATCACATTTTTTTTGCAACTTATGAATTGGAGATTTAGGTTCAACACTTTGTTGAGGCAAAAAATGGAATCATGTCAACTGTTGGTATTTTGGGAGATTGAATAGTTTTAGAAACAACTTCACGAGTTCTAGCTTGATGTTTTCATGGGTGTTCTCTCACACAATGATTCCATCAAGTCTTAGCGGATGGCTGAGAAGAAGAAGGAATATTTGTTGAAGGAGGAATATTCTCATCTTTGGTAGTTGGATGGTTGAGTTGAGGTATTTTAGGTTGGCCAAGAGGAGAGGCATGTCTCTTCTCTCTATAGGAGAAAGGAGACAGAACTGCACCATATAAAGGAGGAATGTTTGGTGTAGGAAGGAGACTGGGTCCATCATGAGGACGAGGTATAGGTCTAAACTTAGGAGGAATATTATTGTTCTTCTTAGGAGAAGGCATAGTTTCATCCATAGGATTAGTTTGGGAATCTTCTTTAGGAGGAAGACTAGTTCTATCCATTATGGGAAGAACTTCATCTTCAAGAATAATGGGAATATCAAGTTTTGGAGTTCTAGGTTGGCTTAAGGATAAGATCATATCTTTCTTCCATTTTTGATAAGATTGAAAGAGAGCATCACTTCTTGGTGGAAGTGATTGAAATTGTTGAGGCCAAAAGTAATCAATAGGAATACCTAGGCTTGTTTAGATTGGTCAAAATAAGCCATGGTTAACAATTATGATTTCTCCATTGTGGGGAATTTTCAAAGACTTGTGGATTGGAGAAGCAATAGCCTTCATGGAAGACAACCAAGGGTAGCCTAACTTCACATGGAATTGTTTAGATGAAGGAATGAAAATAAATTTAACATCAATAGATTTAGTAGGAACCTCAATAGGAAGTGTGATAGAACCAATACTAGGACAAGAAAATCCATCAAAGAACTTAACAACCACATTAGTATCATCATAGATTAGTTGATGCAAATCTAAAGTATAGAGATATTATTCAGTGATGATATTAACCATGCTAGAGGAATCAATAAGCACACCATGACAAGGTTTTCCTTGGATCTTTGTAACTATGTATAAAGGGCCATCAGGTGCTCTAATGGTCTCACTAGGGTCAAATGTGATACATGAATCCTTAGGTGTTTCTTTTTTCTCTAGCATATTGACCATGTTTGGAGCTATGAAAGTGGAATCAGAGGGAGAGAAAGAGGTATGTTCAATTTCAATCACGTTAGAGGTATGAGAGGGTAAATAATCAGTGAAAATCTTAAAATTTTTATTAGGAGGAGCTACTGATTTGTTTCCATATCATTTACACCTACCACAAATATAGTATTATTATCAATCAAGTCTTGAATCTTACATTTTAATGTAGAACATTTTTAAGTATCATGACCAGGTTGACGATGAAATTGACAAAAGGAATTATTATCAAAGTGAGGAGAGGTTGCCTTAGAAGGATTAATTGGATTTATTAGGGGAAGTTTGATAATATTTCTTTGTAACAATTTAGACATGATGCAATACAAACATTCATTCAAAGGAGTAAATTGTCTTTCTCTTTGGAAAAATTTAGAAATAGGAGGCACACCTGTTGTAGAATTCACATTGTTTTTGTTGATGGTGTCATTCAATTTGATGAAGCCTTTGTTTGGTTTGAACTTTGAAAATGGTTGTTGAGAATTCTCACCTGTATCACTTAGAGCCATAGGAGTAGATTGCTCCAGTTGAGTCACAATCAGTTGAAAATTGTGAGGTGTTGTGCATAACTGCGGAAAGGAAGTAAACTTAGAAAGGAGAAGTTTTTCCCTAATGTCTTTTTGCAAATTAGAAATGAAAATTATTTGAATATCATTATCAGGCACTAGAAAAGAAATTTGAGAACACAAATGCTTATATCTACCAAATAAATCAGTCACTTTTTCTTTAACGCCTTATTTACAATGCATTAGATCAGTCAAAGTGATTTTAGGACCTATGTTGTTTTGAAATTGTTGAATAAAAGCATTTGCTAATTTTTGAAAATAAGTAATAGAATAAGAAGGAAAAGAGAAATACCATTGTAAATCCTTATCTCTTAATGTTCTAGTAAACAATTTGACAAGCAATCTTTGATCATAAGCAAAGTCAGTACACAAAGTTTGGAATATTTTGACATGTGTTAAAGGATCACCTTTTCCATTATAGAGTTCCAATTGAGGAATTTGAACATGTTTAAGAGGGACGGATCTAACAATATCAAGGGAAAGTGGGCTCACAACATCAAATGTGGGCACACTAAACTTGGATTGACTCATAGAAGCGATTTGTTGTTGCAATGAATACACAATTTGAGCAATATTATTAATGGTTGCTTCGGTTGAAGAATTTATGTTAGACATGTTTGATTGAGAAGGTGGTGTGGTGTTATTGAAAGAAGGCATTGATTGAGAATAAGGTGGTGGGAAACTATGGTAATTAGGCATGGGTGATGATTGAGTAGGAAATGGGACACTAAAAGGAGGAGAAAAATGATTGGACAAATTCCCCCCTTGTGTCACATTGATTGGCTGAGAGATAATAGGAATACTCATTGAAGGAATAGATAAAGATGGAGGATTGAATGAAGAAGAGGGATTTCCCCCATGACTAGTGGTTGTAGGTATGACATTTTGAGTTGAAGTAATCATAATGTTTGAAGTGAAAGTAGGAATACTAGTCGTAGAAGTTGTCAAGGGAATATAATGATTGATTTGTGTAGAAGGTTATGAATAACCTAAGTTATCAACAAAACTCTTCATAGGCATGAAATTAGAATCAACAATGTGAGAAATACCACGCAATATATCAATTCCATTCTTATCACTTCGAATCATGCATTTTAGACCTTCAATTAATGGAAGAGCTTCACTATTGGGATAGTCTTGGGACATCCATTGTTGGAAGTTGTCAAATTGATTGTCCAATTTTGATAGTTGATATATGGAAATTATAGTCAAAGCTTCTTATTCATCATGGGAATCATCAATTGGCTAGATAGGGATGTTATTAGGATAAGAAGAATTAGCCATATCCTCATTGTAGAAGTAACCCAAATTTTTAGAAGCTCTGATACCAAGAATAAACTGAGAGGAGGGGGTGAATCAGTTTACTAATAGAAATTAGAACTAATGCATATCAAAACCTTTAACAAAAGCACAAAGAAACCAACACAATGAAAGATAGAACATCAAAGGAAGGTACACACAACACCAATATTTTTGACATGGAAAACTTGGAAAGGGGAAAAACCACACTGGGAAACCATACCCACAATCAAATGAATACTTTGCAGTAGTATTGTGTAAAATTAGAATGGGGTCTACACTTGCAGAAAGGCCAAAAATCTAGAGTGCACTGCTCATCACAAAGGGAAGTCTCACTGACTCACATAAACATCGAACTACAATTCTAAAAGAATGAACTATGAAAGTAGAATCTACTAATGCTTGATACAGTTTTGGCTAAGTACAAATGTCTACTCTGCAATACAAAACCTTTCCAATCTTCACTAGAATGATATGACCTTATTCACACATAAACCACTCTTTGAGAATGAAGACATAACCACTATCCATATATCATCCTTACAATTACATGAATACACCTCCTATAAATACAGATCATCAACCTTAATGCCAAGTTCAACTAAACCTTAAACCCATAATTACAAAAATTACATCACACGGTACCACTAGACCAATATTATGATTTACATTACATAGAATGGACCTAATTCAAGTATCCAAACAATTATATTCACCAGAAATTATGCTAAGACCAAAATCCAACATGCTTCACCAACCAATAGAAACTCTCAATGAAATAACAGAAAGTTTAACCGGATCCAAATAGGACCATCATAGAAACACGCCATCTAATGCGAAGTCACCAAATAATTAGGACACGATGAAGAAACACCTTCAGTATGATAGAAATCGATTCCATAATCCAAATCAAAATCTACTGACCAAATCACCAAATATTGCTTACCGGTAAAACTAACTAGGAACGCTAGAAGCTAGCCAATACTAGTAAATACCAAAAGTGATAATAGCCAAAGAACCAAATCATGAACCAATAAAAAATAGCAAGCATATAATCATCTAGATTAAGCATCCAAAACCAATTACAGAGATATGATCATATCGGATTAGAATCATAGCCAAGACCAAGAAGATCACCAAGACTAACAGGAAAAGATCCAACCAGGATAGTCTCCAACTAGGATACTGTGTTGACATCAATGACAAAATTTAACCAAATCCAACATATTGCCAACAATCTCCCCATTTGGCATTGATGGCAACACTAAATGTGAAAAACATCCAAGTGCCAAGGAATGCCAACAATTTCCCCAAAAGTGAAAAAGACTAATATGAAATATACAACTCCTGCTAAGGTGAACACCATCTCCCATAGGATTGACTATTTCTCACATGAACACTTTCTCCCCCTTTGACATAAATGATAAAGGATGGATACCAAACCAAGAATACTGAAACAAATAGCTGACTACTCCCCCTGAGTAGTAGCATTGTCTTCATCAACCCAGATCAGAAAAGTATGTCTGATAAGCTTACTGAATTGATGCATCCCTTCATCTCTAAGTCTTTTTCAGAGGGTTGGTAACCTCGAACTAGTCTCTCAGATATTCAAAAGTGTCATTAGGCAATGGTTTTGTTAGAATTTATGCAATTTGTTCCTTAGTAGGCACATAAACCAACCTGACTTCCTTTGCTTCAACCTTTTCCTTTAAGAAATTATACCTTATAGAAATGTGTTTTGATTTGGAATGAAATACCAGATTCTTTAACATATCAATAGCAGTAGTATTATCACAGTGAATAACAATAGGCTCATCATAACTTATCCTTATATCTTTTAACATTTGTTTAATCCATAAAATCTAAGTACAATTGGTAGTAGCAGCTACATATTTTGCTTTAGTAGTAGACAATGAAGTGCATGATTGTTTCTTAATAAGCCATGAAACCATCTTCTTCAAAAGAAAGAATGTGTCGCCACTAGTGCTCTTCTGGTCATCCACATTTCCTGCTCAATCAGAATCTATATATGCACATTATGTGAATTCATCATTCTTTGGATAGCATAAGCCAAAGTCTATTGTACCTGCCAAATATCTGAATATCCTCTTGACAATAATACCATCAGTTGTTCTAGGATTTGACTGGAATCTAGAAGGAATATAAACAACATTTATTGTATCAGGTCTAGTCTGAGTTAGGTAAAGTGAACCACCAATCATTGATTTGTATCTACTTGGATTCACTTTAGAGGATTCATCATGCTTTGACAATTTGCAACTAGTTATCATAGGAGTATCGACAGGTTTAGAATTCTCAAGTCCAAATGTCTTAAGTGTTTCCTTCACATACTTAGTTTGATAGATGAAAATACCTTTATTAGTCTGAGTAATTCGCAAACCTAAAAAAAAAATTCATCTCACCAATCAATAGATATTTCAAATTCATTCTTCATATCATCAACAAATTTCATGCATAGACATTCTTCTCCTCCAAAAATGATATCATCCACAAATAATTCAATAATTAGTATATTATCATGTTCAATTTTATAATATAGGTTACTATCAACATTACCTTTACTAAAACCAAGTTTTGAAAGATATCTATCGAATCTAGCATACCATGCTCTAGGGGCCTGTTTTAGTCCATATAAAGCTTTACTCAGTTTGCAAACCATGTCCTTATCTTCTCATAAAGAAAATCCATTAGATTGCTCAATGTAAACTTCCTCTTCAAGATCTCCATTAATAAATGCACATTTGACATCCATCTGCTATACTTTGAAGTTCTTGTGTGCAACGTAATCAAGAAAAAGTCTTACCGCTTCAATTCTAGCAACTGGGGCATAAGTCTCTCCATAATCCATTCCTTCTTCCCATGAATAACCTTTGCAAACCAATCTAGCCTTGTTCCTTACAACTTGAGCTTTCTCATTCAATTTATTCCTGAAAACCCATTTAGTTCCGATAATGTTTTTGTCTTTAGGTCTAGGTACTAGTTCCCATGTCTTATTCTTTTCTATCTGATATAATTATTCTTCCATTTCTTTTATCCAATTTTCATCCTTACTTTCTTCAATAAATGAATCCAGTTCAATTTGAGAAATTTAACATACCTCTTCAGCAAATAACCTTCTCCTAGTCATCACACCTTTCCTTTTATCTCCAATGATCTGATCTTTTTAATGATTTAGTTTGACATACCTGGGAGTCTTTGATTTTTCTTCATTTGCTGACTCATTTTGTTTTTCATATGTCAGTGTTGAAATTTTGGATGCTACCAGTGTCACTGGTTCACTTTTCTGAACTGATTCTTGCATTACCAGTTTTATGCAATCAAAATTACATGACACATCCTCTTATGACATAACCAACTCTCATCAATCTAAGCAATCAAGCAATATTTTTAACTGGAGTTCAAATGAAAGATATTACCTTTGGTCTAAGTTCCAGAAGCAATTTCCAATCTAGATCTATTGACGATCTTACATTTTTCATCCTTGAATTGCAAATGAAATCCTCAATACACCATCTGACCTACACTTAAAAGGTTATGCTTTAAGCCTTCAACATAATAAATATTATCAATATTAGTCTTACCATACAATGATATTGTTCATTTGCCTTTGATTCTACATGCCTTGTTGTCTCCAAATCTGAATAGTCCAACATCAAATTCTTGCAATGTTAAGAACTTTCTCTTGTCACAAGTCATGTGATGTGAGCATACACTATCTATGACCCATTCATCCTTCTCTTCAAATTTTGTAGCTAAAGCCTTTTCTTCAGTATGAGTCATTTCAATGACAGATTCCAAAGAAGCATCCTTGATAGAAATAAAGACCCAATCTTTTTCGGATGAAGCTCCATTACCGGTTCCACTCACAGGTTCATCATCATCATCAGTAATACCAAAATCATCATCACCAACATAATAACATGATTTATCCTTATTCCTTTTGAATCTAGGTCTGCTCTGATATTCTAGATTAGGCTTATAATTCCTCACATATCTTTCATGATTCCTAGCAACTCTTTCAGGGCATCTAGAAGCAAAATGACCAATCTTATTGCATGAAAAACATTTAAAAGGGACTTTTCCTTCATACTTACTTCCAGCTGGTCCTTTAGGAATTCTTCTAGAAATCAAGGCTTCTAGCTCTTCAAGTTCTCTTTCTTGTCTCTCAATTTCTTCCATATCCTTAGCATACATCTCTTTCCAATCTATCTTCTTCTTACCAGAGGTAGATTCTTTAAATGCAGTCTTAGTTTTAGCAGCACTCTGATCTCCAAGTTCTTCAAGTTCAAAGGTCGTCAATTTCTCAAGTAATGTATCTTTGGTCACAGAGGTACTTGACATTGTCTGGAGTTCATTGATAGCAGTAGCCTCCATCTTGTAAGCTAGAGGTAGAACTCTTCGAACTTTTGACACTATCTCATCCTCAGTAATAGATCTGCCACAACATTTGATACCCATGACAATCTCATTGACTCTATCCATGAAAGAACTTATCTTCTCATCCTTTTTCATCTTCAAAGTTTCATACCTTACCCAGAAACCTTCAAGTTTAGCAATCTTTACGGCTTGGTCACCTTCATAAAGAGTTTCAATATTTAACCAGATCTGCTTAGCGTTCTCCAATTCTATGACATTCAATAGCTTTTCATCAGATAGGGTGCTCAACAATGCTTCTTTTTCTCTCACATCATTTTCAGCTTTCTTTTGTTCATCAACAGGTGCCAATGTTCCATAATTAGGATCATGATCTATATAGCCTTTCTCCACTATCTCCCAAACTTCAGCTCCAAGACATCTGAGATGAATCATCATCTGCTTCTTCCATATTTTGTAATTTGTACCATCAAATCTGGGACTCTCCTTTCGATAGGGATTGAATGTAGAACTTGATGTTGATGTCATCAGATCTCCTCAAGAAGTTAAGCTTCTGCAGAGAGGAACAAGCTCTGATACCGGGAGTAAACTGAGAGTGGGGAGGGGGAATCAGTTTACTAACAGAAAATCAAAATTAATGCATATCAAAACCTTTAACAGAAGCACAAAGAAACTAAACAATGAAAGATAGGACACCAAAGCACGGTACACACAACACCAATATTCTTGACATGGAAAACTCAGAAAGGGGAAAAACCATGATGGGAAACCCTACCTACGATCAGATGAATACTCTGTAGTAGTATTGTGTAAAATTACAATGGGGTCTACACTTGCAGAAAGGCCAATGACCTAGAGTGCATGCTCATCACAAAGGGAAGTCTCATTGACTTACATAAACATTGGACTACAATCCGGAAAGAATGAACTATGAAAGTAGCATCTACTAATGCTTTATAGAGTTCCGATTAAGCACAGATATCTACTTTGCAATACAAAACCTTTCCAACCTTCACTGGAATGATATGACCTTGTTCACACATAAACCAATCTCTAATAATGCAAAAATAAGCACTATCCATCCATCATCCTTACAATTACATGAATAAGTCTCCTATAAATACATGTCATCAACCTTAATGACAAGGTTGTCTAAACCCTAAACTCATAAACCCATAATTACAAAAATTACATCACACAGTACCACCAGACCAATATTATAATTTACATTACATAGAATGGACCTAATTCAAGTATCCAAATAATTATATTTGCCACAAGTTTCGCTAAGACCAAAATCCAAGACGCTTCACCAACCAATAGAAACCCTGAGTGAAATAACATAAAGTTGAACCAGATCCAAATAGGACCATCATAGAAACACGCCATCCAATGCAAAGTGACCAAATACTCAGGACATGATCATAATATGATAGAAACTGATTCCATAAGTCGGACCAAAATCCACCGACCAAATCACCAAATATTGCTTACCGGTAAAGCTAACTGGGAACGTCAGAAGCTAGCTGGTACCGATAAATACCAAAAGCGATAACATCCAAAGCACTAAATCATGAATTAATAGAATATAGCAAGCATATAATCATCCAGAATAAGCATCCAAAA
Organism: Cryptomeria japonica; assembly: GCF_030272615.1. Lineage (NCBI taxonomy): Eukaryota > Viridiplantae > Streptophyta > Pinopsida > Cupressales > Cupressaceae > Cryptomeria > Cryptomeria japonica. The sequence continues at coordinate 734,025,197 of NC_081407.1, forward strand.
CTGATTCCGAGATTTGATCATACCGGAACAAAATCATAGCCAAGACCAAGAAGATCACCAAGACTAAATAGGATAGATCAAACTGGGATATAGTGTTGACATCAATGACAACACTTAACCAAATCTAGCATATTGCCAACACAAATTAGGCTCCATCTCTTTGGGAATTAGACCTTGGGAAGCCTTAATTCTAATGCTTATTCTAACGAGGATAGTATAGGTAGGACTAATAGTTGTAAAACTCATGGACTAGAGGGAAAATTTTAAATTTGAATTTAAATTTTTGGAATAAAGTTTGCAAAATTGAATAATGCAAAATTCAAGAAAATAATGATTATACAATTTGAACTTTGTTGAAAGAAGAAATGACACAATCTCCAAGAAATTTATGATTAATAAGAAGAGATTGAATTTTAAAATTAGGGCCAATGGGATACCACTTAATTAAAATTGACAAAATTAAGATCTTAATATTAGGGCAGATTATAATTAACCACTTAATTTAAAATGTTTCCTTGAAAGTTGTGACGTTGAAATTGGGAAGTATTTTTTGTTTTAGAGGGATCAAAATTTAACAAAATTAGCCAATTTTCTTGATTTAAGCAGTTAAATACAGTCATAACAATCTCCCAAAATTTCAGGAAAAAAGCCAGGGACCAGGTTGAAAGTGTACCCAATCCTCCCAACTTTTTCAAAAAATTTCAAGGATGAAAGATACGACGATTTGAGAGCTAACCCCCCAAAAATGATTGATTTTACAATCTCTAGATAGGCAGAATTAAGGTTTGAATGTCAAAATAGGACCCTATTAGGGTTTTGAAAAATATAAGAAATTGAATTGCAAATTTGAAAAAAGTCAAACCTAATGGATAGAGCCACCTTGAATAATATTTAGAAAACTAAAATTGGTTGAAATTGATATAAATTTGCACAAAATCCAACTAAATTTGAAAATTAGGGTTTTAGGACGTAAGCACTGAATTTTAAAATTTTAAATTTTGGAAAAAGGAGGGAAATTGAAATTTTGAATTTTAGGCAAGAAAACAAAACTGAAAAATAGTCACAAATCTGAAAATTAAATAAGAATCCAATTTTTTGCATAAATTCAAGTTGATTTTTGAAAATTAGGGTTTTGACAATTAACCACTTAATTTCGTAATTTTGATTTGAAAATTGAACAAGACAATGAAAGAATTGAATTTGAAAAGAAATATAATTTTTAAATCTAAGACAATAGATAGCAATTTTTACAAAACACAAGTTCAATTTCAATTTTAACAACTAAGGTTTTCAATGAATTAAACAATAAGTTTTGCAAGAAAATTAAACTTGTAAATGAAAAATATGCAAGAATTTTCAATGTCAAGCATGTAAGACATCGGGTTCACCAAAATGTAATATGGTGAAAAGTGATGAGGAGAGATCAAGTGGAAAGCATTACTCCCCTCAAGCGAGGGATGAAAGTTTCACAAAAGATTCCCTTCGACTTTTCACACACATTACATTTAAAACAGGGGTTGAATTCACTAGATCCAATCCCAATGGAAAGAGATTGAATGCTAAGTGAATTGTAGGGGATTTAGAGTGTATTTGGAAATTAGATTAATCCTCTTTTAAAATAAACAAGTTTAATTAAGCAAATTGACACTAAGTGTAGAGATGACAAAGAAGCAATTATATCTTGAGATAGAGATGTGGGATGAAGTTGTGCACCTGGAATTAGTAGTAAAATATCAAGACGGAGCTTCCCTATAAATCTGAGCAAAAGTTAAGGGACCAGGTTGAAGTTTCACCTGGTCCTCCGAAAATCCGTGCACTAAAATGGGTTTTTTCATCTCTAAAAATGAAGCCTAAACCTACAATTACAACTGCACACCTGCAACCTACAAACAGAAAAGAAAGGAAATGTTGTTGGGATTGGGGGTTTTCCTTCAGGTCAAACTCTATTTTGGAATTAACCAAGTAATTGAAAAATGTTGCAAGTAAAGGAAAGGAAATGTCTGAAGTAAAATCCACCTCAAGAGAGGATTCAATTGAAATGTTGATGAATTTTCTTGAAAGGATATGTGAAATAGGATGTCTTGAATGTTGGTAGAGATCTCCTCTTCAATGGTTGAATCCTTGACTTGAATGCAACACCTAGCCTTGAAAGGAGACTTGAAATGATCAATGTTTGAATGAATGCTTGAATGTTCAAAGATGATAATGGAGAGTTCTTGCTTGTTTACCTTACTTTCGCTTATCAAACTTGATTTCGCTTATGCAAATAGGAGGGGAAATGCTCATTATATACTTGCCAATTAGGGGTATTTAGCTAATTTTCCATCTTAGGCTGACATAGGATAACTTTTTCCTACTCACAATTGACAAGCCCAATAAAAAGTTTGATCAAAGGAGGCCCAAAATAGGGCTGGGACAGGGCCCCTGTCCTAGGGGGACAGGGGTGCCACACCCCTATTCTGCCGTAATTTATGACAAGCAGTGACAATAGGCAATGTAAAATAGTAGAAAATGCAATTTTTATTTTATTTTTAGCATGTCTCGGGTCTCCGATTAGGCTTAGAGATTCATCTGCTAATGCAAAGACCCAAATGCAGTCGAAAATTGCAAGGGTCGCAATTTTATGACGCTACAATAAGTCTAATTTCCCATTTACCACATTTCTTGGGTTTTGGATGTTTTTTCTCTCTTAAAGCTAGACATATGAAGTGGAATTTGAAGTCAAATAATGACCATTTTAGGCTTGCAAACTAATGATATTGTACCTTTTTTTCAAGATGGGATTGCATTTTTATCACTAGTGTACTAAAAATTTAATTAGTGTTGCCTATTGATAAATTCTATGCATTTCTTAAATAGTTTGGACTACTTTTCATATCTAGTGTATCCTCTTATTTTAAAGTGGTGGAAGGCATGAAGTATTATGATGATCAATTTTAAAGGATGAATGCACCATATAAATAGATTGGTGTTGTAGGCTCTTTTGTATGATCTCAATATTCATCTGATATTATATTGATCCTTATAGAATAAAACGTCATGCAATGAATCAAATACAGTTATTGATCATTTTATTTTTAAATTTAGTGTCACTGATTTAGTTGTATGCATCTTGATATTTCTTGGAGCTGTAAATATAATGTTGTATCATTATTTTTATCTACAATTATTTTTTTTATCAACTGGATTAGAGGCAATAGGGTTGTTTTAGTATCTTCAATTGGTATTAGAGCATGTAATTTTTTTTAGGTGGAAGTTTTGTTGTTGGAATTTTGTCATAGTTAATCATGTCGAATTCTAACCACATGCCCATTCTATAATTTGATGGCAATGAGTATATGATTATCGGTGCATTAAAATGATGACCCTTTTGATAGGAAAAGATATGTGGGAGCTTTTTTAATTAGGTCACGAGAAGCTAACTAATTGGAATGTCATTTACATCAATGATAGAACAAACAAGGAGGCTAGTAAGAAGAATGCACAATCATTGTTTCACATCCAAATAGCTCTTGATAAGAGCTTATTTGTGATAATTCTAGTTACAACAACATCCAAAGATGCCTGGAAGACTCTACAAGAAGCTTACCAAGATAGTGCTCAAGTGAAAATTGTCAAGCTATAGACACTGAAGAGATAATTCGAGAATCTGAGGATACATGAATTAGAAAGTGTAACTGATTATTGCGTTACAATCAAATATGTGGTCAATAAAATGGCTACACATGGGCAAACTTTGAGCAATGAAGTTTTGATAAAAAAAAAGGTGTTGAGAAAATTGACACCAAGATGGAATCATGTTGTCACCATCATAGAAGAAAGTAAGGATTTGACAAGACCTTAGTTCAATTAACTGGTTGGATCTTTGATGTATCATGAAAAAAGATTGAGATATTTTTTGGGAGAAAGTGTTGAGAAAGATTTTCCCTCCAATTACAAATCACAAAGAATGAAGATAGTGTTGGAATTCCTAAATCATGAGCAGATACACTAAAAACCCCTAAAATGCATCTACAAATCATGAGTCTGATGGGTAACATAATGTTGTAATCATATTTATCACCTATGAGTTAGTGCATATGTCCATTATGAGCTCCTAAAAGTTAGATATGATAAGTTTTTAAACTATCACGTTTTAGGGAGCACATGAGCTTAAATCACACAATCATTCCGAGTAGCCATTGTCAAGGGTTAATATCTTTATACTCATGAGTCTTCATACTGATCCGTTTGTCCCAATCAATTATCCTAATGAAAAATTATTCTTATGCCAATTTGCAGATCTTCACTACCTAATTTTCTATTTATCCTACACCCATATCATTTGCAATTTATCTCGTTTTTCATAAAAACAATTAAAAGTGGCCCTTTATTTGAGCTCATATTTTGCAACCTGGTAATCCCAATATCAAACCATTTGTTCCCTGCAATTATTTATACCATCATGAACCCCTATGCAAGTTTGTGGAGTCTTATCTACTTGTTTGATATTTTTTCCAAATCCAAACCATATGCATTTTATTCAAATTCACAAAAAATAGTGTTCAGAAGGCCAACTTGGGAGATTAATATCTTCAGATCTGATAATCTTCATGCGAAGCTATTGTGGGAACATGTTGATGTTATACTAATGAACATATCTACAAGTTTTTGTGTCCATTGGAGTTCGTTTGATATTTTTCCAAGGCCTCAGCTTTCACCAATTTGTATTGTTTTCAAAACAACATTGTGACAAAACAACTCCGGAGGTCAACTTTGACAGCGAATAATTTACACATGAAGATAGATCTCTTTGAACCATTTTTTCAATGAATTCTCAGCTCATATGTCTACATTGTTTCCAATGTGGGTGGTCTAAATTTGATAGGGTTTTAAATTGTTTCTTGATTGCCTTGAGCCAAAAAACAAGTCTAAAAAAAAGTTTCAAATTTTCAGATTTTGAAAGCTACCCACCTATTATTTTGGTCCCAGCTGATTCTGGTTCTGATTTTATGGTCATCTGATATCATATGATAGATTATTTTAATCTTTTCTCCAACGAGCAATGTAACCAACAGGATTGATTTACACATATGAGGTACTTGAAATTGGTGAGCTACTCAAATTCCGACACAAAACCCATGTTTTATTTTTAATATCATAATCACTTGCCAATTTTTGTGACTCAAAGACTCCCCATTGGTTCGAAGTAGAATTACTCTGCAATGGTGGCAGGGGAAATTAAAATTCCGCCTATAATGTATAGTTTCAATACAACAATATTTAAAACATTTTAAATGTTTTAAATTGGCATTAGGGTGACTATTGAAGAAGATATGCAATAAGAGAAATAAATGCATACCTTACTCAAAGGATACTTACATCAAGAGAAGTGTCGACATTGTTTAAATAAGTTCATTGTTGTGATAGTTCTGATACTAAATGTTTAGTACAGATGCCAAGTTAACAAGATGGGAGGGGGGGGTGAATCATACAAACTTAATCTTCTATAAAATCAACAGATTCAACCTCGGTAACCTTATTAGAAAAATAGTAATACATGCAGACTCATAAACAGATAAGATCACAAAACATATAACACAAGATTTAACGTGGAAACCCAAATAGGGAAAAACCACTGTGGGATTTCGGACCCACTAAGAAATATACTCTTCTAAAGTATGCTCGGTTAAAAGCAAATCCTATTAAAGATTACAAACACATTGCTAGATGTGACCCGGTTAAGGGATTTCCCTTAGATCTGTTAGGATCTTCACCTTGTTAGAAGTGACCTTGTTAAAGGATTTCAAACGCTCAATCCAAATGTCACCTTGCTAGGGGGTTTTACAAATAAGACTGTTAAGTCCACTCGGTTAAGAGATTTTCTGTCACTTTACAAAATAACAGTAATAAAAATATATCTGCAACTTCACATCTAAAAATGCTAAAGCAGATTCTTATTTGCTCAATATAATCTAGTCATAGGACTTATCTTATCCCTCTGCTGGGCTCTATACTCTGTTATCAAAATAGGTCTTCAAGCTTCAGTGCTCGGTAATCACTATGTAGCATCCTTGTGCTTACACTTGCCCGCATACATTGTTTATCAACAGTTCTTTATTTATAAACAATTTGCCAACCGCTTAATCTTCTTGATCACATTTCCCATGATCAATCATAGCCATCAGATCTTCAATCTTGACCAGGTTCAATGTATCCTTCGATCTGAAAAATGTTTTACCTCGCCTTGGAACTTGCATACATTTCTTGGAACTTGTGCTAAGGTATTGCGGTTCAATCTGAGCTGTAGATCTTCCTGCCGATCTTCCATTGACATAGATTCTTAACAAACTTCATGAACGGCTTACCAATCATTTAATCAACTCCAGCTCATCAGCTTCCTTCTTTAAATAACGCATTTAATCATTTAATGCATTCTATTGCAACTCGGTAAATACTAAACTTTACTCGGTAGACATTCTGTCTTCATTAACCGATAGCAATAACCTTAGGGTTTATCAACTAGGTTCCGTAGGGTTTACCGACTAAGTTCTTTGCTCGGTAACATAGTATAGTATTAACCTTACAAACAATAGCATATGTAGGATATCAAAACAATCTAAACATCATGATCTCATCATTGTCTAACTCGGTAATAGTTTCCCATTGAATAACTTATTCTTCCCCTTATTCATCACATTCTTTCTGTGTCTTTTACCAACATCTTTATACTCATCAAATCATACTTCTTAAGATATGGCAACATCATACTGAATTAGAAAATCAATTTCTTGACATCAATGACAAAATAATAATATTAAGATAGTGAACATCCTTAATCAGTTATATCCATAGTCATCAACAACCTTCTCAATATCCTTATTGAAATGCCAACAATCTCTCATTGTAATTGGAATGCCAAAAATCTCCCTTGTCTGTTATAATGCCAACATGTTGTGAGATTGGAAATCGGAGGGAGATAAAAATACCTGCCCAATATACAAAATCTCACCGATCTAAAAATTGGAAGAACCCTGTTTAGGGCATAAGGGAAATATATCTCTTTGGAACTGTTGAAACAATGCATGAAATGGTGGAAAATTGCTTCAGTGAAGTATGATCTCGAATGCTGTGATTGCAAGATGTGCAAATAATTTCGGTTGGAGTTTTTTTGGTTGAAGCCAGCATGAGAGTTGTTTGAGAAATAAAGCATCAACAGCACGTTGTGATTACATAATTCTCACAAAATGAATCTACTGAATAGACTTCTTAAACTTTCAGGAAAGCGCAGGTCATAAAATGTGTAAATATACCCAAGGCGTGTGAATTGTAAATGCCTCAAATAATATCATCTCATGGAATGAATTAATTGCAAGTTGGGACGGGTTTTATAAATATGGAAGCATATATGCTGTGAATCAACTTTTTGACAAGCTGCCTCAGAGAAATGAAATTTCATAGAATACAATGCCTGCAAGATTGCATAGTTATGAAGATACAGGATGTAAGGAAAGCTATGGTGCGGAAACACTCTCTTAATGCCAATTCGCAGAGGATGTACGCAACAATATCTATCTACTGCCTAAATTGCAAAATCTCGAGATGACTTAAACAGAAGAATAGAGAACATATAAAAAACATGCACATATACACAGAGATTTTTATCGTGGGAAACCCTTTCGGGAAAAAACCCACACACCAAAAAGTCGAGCATCTCCCTTGTATTACAGTAAACAAAGTTACATACAATTGACAACGAACTTTTTGCACAGGCTCAAATTGTATTACAATCAACCCGAATTATTATCACACTCTGCATTTCCTAATGAAACTTGTAACAGTTTATACACACTACAATCTGTTATGAAACCTGGTGTTTTAACTGTCACTACACAAAAAATGGTTACTGACAGCCTTGTCACTCGTCCATCCATCTGGCGGTCATCAAACTATGTACAGACACCACCATACAATGGATGCTACACCATGATCATCATACGCCATTGGAATCACCGTATGGGTCAGCATTGGCAACTGCCAAAACCACCATATGGGTCAGGATTGGCAACTACCAGAACCATTGTACGCATTAGCATTGGCAACTACTAGAATCACTGAATCACCGTACGCGTGAGCATTGGCAACTCTTGTACGGGTTAAATCAATATGTACGAGGCAATGGTCATACTATATGTACGAGACAACAATCGTATGGTACGTATGGGTCCGTATGTACTTCAACAATCTCCAACTTGCCGAGGTACATACTGATATCCGCGGAGTTACTCAATAAGACTAATAAGAGTCAGGGGATTTAAGCCCCATTTAAATTTAACTGTGCTATCACAGATGAATGCCTTTCAGTTGAACCTATTATCTATTTCAACTCAGCACCACCTACGTTTCCATGTTTCCAAGAATACCTGTAGCTGATCAGCCTATGCCAAAACTTCAAATGCAAAACCACATTATCATGAAGTGCCAAACAAATGATCAGTGTACTCTAAGCACAGAAACAGAACCAAGATCATTGTCAAAATTCCAACTGCAGAATCAGGAACTCAAACATGACAACCATGATCTAAAACATCTCACCCAAAGAGATAACATGCTCCATATGAACATAAACACATTATGTCATAACTCTAAATGCATCTCAAGAGTATATCCTGACATAAAAACATCCTAACTAAGGATTACAACATCTCTACCAAAGACCCCTTATGAATCTTGGAGATGTTAACGTCTCCAATTACATGAAGAACTTTCACCAATACATGATGAATCTGCATCACTGCCAAAGACCCAAGGTACCCAATCCTAATGGCATCGTGATTGAACCAAACATCGACAGATGTCTAACTTGCCAAAGCAGCTTAGAAGGCATCTCCATCCTCATTCTGAGAGGACCAGGAATCATAAGAACTCTTATTCTTCTTCTTCTCTCTACAATCCTTTCAGATATGACCAGTCTGCCCACAATTCCAGCACTTCACTTTGGACTTCTTTCCAGGAGTCTTGGAGCTTTCCTCCGACTTGGATTCTGACTTCTTGTTCTCTTTCTTGCCTCTAACAGTGAGAGTATCTTTGACCATTTCAGAAGATTTTCTTCGTGTTTCTTCTTACAGCAACGAAGCAACCACACCTTCCATTGTGAGCCTGGTTGTTGTACTCCCAATAGTCATTACCAAATGATCCCATGAGTCAGGGAAAGAACATAACAGAAGCATACATCTATCCTCGTCATCAATCTGGACTCCTACAGAGGTTAGCTGAGCAATGATCATATTGAAAACATTCAAATGATCTGCAACAGATGTACCCTCATCCATCTTCAGGGAATATAACTTCTTCCTCAGGAACAACTTGTTTACTAGAGACTTTCCTTGATAAATGTCTCCAAGCTTCTTCCACAAAAGATTACCAGTCTTCTCCTCATGGACATTCAACATAATAGAGTTTGCCAAACAGAGTTTGATTAACCCTCTATCTTTTCTATCTGCAAGATCCCAGTCTTCTTGCCTCATGCCTGAAGGCTTAACGGTTACAATCACAGCACCCCAGAGATCTCTATCAACCAACAAATCTTCCATCTTGAGTTTCCACAACTCAAAACTTGCACCATTGAATTTCTCGATCCCCACTCGCCCAGAAGCATTCGCCATCTCAATTTCCAGACACAATCGATAACCACTTCGCAAACTCCCACTGAAAACAAAATTGACACAAATAACCAACCCTACCCAACAAGGATAACACAACAGGCCAGGCTTTGATACCACTTGTAAGGAAAGCTACGGTGCAAAAACGCTCTCCTAATGCCAATTCGCAGAGGATGTAAGCAACAATATCTATCTACTGCCTAAATTGCAGAATCTCGAGATGACTTAAACAGAAGAATAGAGAACATATAAAAAACATGCACATATACACAGAGATTTTTATCGTGGGAAACCCTTTCAGGAAAAAACCCACACACCAAAAAGCCGAGCGTCTCCCTTGTATTATAGTAAACAAAGTTACATACAATTGACAATGAACTTTTTGCACAGGCTCAGATTGTATTACAATCAACTCGAATTATTATCACACTCTGCATTTCCTAATGAAACTTGTAATAGTTTATACACACTGCAATCTGTTATGAAACTTGGTGTTTTAACTATCACTACACAAAAAACGGTTACTGACAGCCTTGTCACTCGTCCATCCATCTGGCGGTCATCAAACTATGTATGGACACCACTATACGATGGATGCTACACCGCGGTCATCGTACGCCATTGGAATCACTATACGGGTCAGCATTGGCAACTGCCAGAACCACCGTACGGGTCAGGATTGGCAACTACTAGAACCACCGTACGCGTTAGCATTGGCAACTACAGGAATCACTGAATCACCGTACGCGTGAGCATTGGCAACCCCGTACGGGTTAAATCAATATGTACGAGGCAATAGCCATACGGTATGTAGGAGACAACAACCTTACGGTACATACGGGTCCGTACGTACTTCAACAAAGGAGTTATTTCACAATTGCTTTGACGAAATGCACTCTCATTAATAAATCAATCGAAGGATACACACGAAATTAAATTGTTTCAGGGACTTCAGAATCAAACAGACTCTATAATGCGTAGTGAGGTATTTGACATCGCACTCTCATAAATGTAGTCCTCATGGCAAAACCGATTCTTGTAGGATATGTGCTAGACAAATTGGATGAAAAGGTTTTAAAATTCATCAAGATAAATAAAAACAGCTGGTGCAAGGCCAAAATCTAGAAACTTTGCCAGCATGCTCCTAGTCAGCACAAAAATTCGAGTCGATGGGACTTGTTATGAACATCCATCAAAGCATTGAGGATACTAATTTGCACAGGGTGAAATGATTGTCGATAATAGAATATATTTATTAAAAAGACCATAAAACATTTGAGCAAATGCAATTGACAGATGTGGAACCAAAATGGAACCCGCGGTTAAAACCCATCAACATTTCGATGAAATTATGACATCTACAAAGGGCAAAGAGGTTTTTCAAATAAATAATTTTATTGATAAGCACACAAGGCACCCGCAGAAAATTTAAAACCATTATAGTTGCAGATTGCTATACCTAAGGTGAAAATATATTAGAAAGGGAAAAATACAAACACTCAAGAAGGTGAAATGAAACTCATCAACGATAAGGTGAAGGTGATAGGTGCTCAAGTCCACCGGAGGTGATAAATCTAGGTGACTGTCAGCCCAAGTCACCTAGATTTATCTGGTCACACCGATGAGAAGCATGAAGTTGATAGGAAACTTTGAGGGTAAAACTTTGTTATAAAAAAGAAGGTAAGATAAGTTTGGCCTGGGAAAGCAGAATTTAAGGTTGGAAAATTATTTATAGAATCACTTAAAACAAATTGGGTTAAACAATAAGGATGGACAAAGGGAGTATTTTTTGAGAACTTTTAACCTAAAAAGTAAATGTGTTCACATAAAGCATGCTGGCCAAGTGAAATACTGATGAGATTATTAAAAATGGAGTTACAATAATTAGGAGTGAAATAACATTTGGAACAAAATTTTAAATGTTATTAGTATTTGTTCTGAGGTTAGTACTATTGCAATGGATTGCTTTTCATTTTTGTTAATTCTTTATTATTTAATTGATTCTCTATCAATTAGTCCTACAAATTTACATAATATTTGTTATGTTTAAATTTTTTTATGAAATTTATTTTGCACATCACCAAACAAATATTTAAGAACTAATTAATTTTAATTATGTATGTAATCTTTTAAAGCTTTATATAAATAAATAAACATACATATAATATAAAGTTCTTCCCTAGGCTTTGTTTTCAAATAATAACAATTGAATAAACTTTTTAACATCAACCAATCAAAATGAAGAAAAAAAATCTTTTCCAAAGTTCATGAGCATTTGATTATAAAAAGTAAACAATTTTTATAAATATGTAAAAAAAAAAACATTTTATCTTGTTATGATTGGACAATAGATTTTGTCACAAGCCAATTTTATTTTTTTTAAGTGTGGCATTACAGTTTATAAATATAAAATAGAAATTTTGAATTTAAACTAATAAATTGTTTTCATAAAATTAAAACGTAAAACATAAATCATAAATCATAAATCATTTTTCTTTTCAATGTAAATTTAATTTTTTGTAAACTAGATTAATTCAATAAAAAATGTTTGAATAAATAAAACATGATTGATTTATTTTTATAATTTTTTAATGTTTTATTATAATTTTATATTAGTTATTTTAATTTAATTTTATGTTTAGTTAATTTAATTTTATATTTATAGTATAATAGTATAATGTTATATTATATTGAACTAACAATATTATAGCTTATTATTATATTAATATAATAATTAATTATAAAAACCTAACTCTTTTTCTTTTCAATTGATTTTTTGAATATTTTCTACAATGTGATTAATGTAGCTCACATTTTATATATATATATGGATGTAAAACATTAATAATAAATTATTTTTCCTTTCAATAATCAAATTAAAATTTATTTTAACTATTGAATAAGCTTTCAATAATTCTTATAACATTTTTACCTTAACACAATAGTTATCATACTGCACCTTAAATTTTATTTATTAAAATAATTTTCACAAATTAAGAATTAAAGTAGTCCAAGGGGTTGAGCTTAGTTGGTTAAAGCATTGAGTTCTCAATGTGGAGACCCAAGTTCAACTCCCATGAGGGACACCTTTGTGGAATTCTAAGTTGTGACTTTTGGTCTTCCATTGGTTGTATTTGTCACATTGTTTAAAGTGGATTTTTAAGTTGTGATCCTTGGTCTTCCAATTGTTATGGCTCATTTCTTATGCAGGATGGAGAGAGAAAAATATGGGAGAAAATTTCATTAGGACAAAGATTTGACAAATATCATGAGTACTTATTTCTATTTTGCTAATATTTGTTTCCTTTACTCTCATACTCTAGATTTAACATAATTTCATAACATTTCTCTCATGATTTGTAGGTTGTAGAGAGCTTCAAATATTAATTAAAATATAATATTTATTTTTCTTTTCCTCTCATATGTAGTTATGTTGGCTTACATAAATATTTTTTCTTTTTTCTTTAAGCCCTTTTACTAAGCTTTTATTTCTTAATTAAAAAATGGATTCACATGGTTGAACTATTTTACCTCAACTAAATATTTAATATTAATGCTAATAACTAAGATTTTGTTTCTTAATTTAAGAAAATGGATTGACATGGCTGAACTAATTTTATATTAAATGAGATTAACAATATTTTTTATAATATCATTTCTATGTATCATTTAAATGATATTATATGAAAATAAAAAAAAATAAAAATTTGTTTTCTTTAAGGCCTTCTACTAAGCTTTTGTTTCTTAATTAAAAAAATGGATTCACATAGTTGAACTATTTTACTTCTTGTAAATGAGATTATTGATATTTTTTATAATATCATTTTAATATTTTATATATTTATTTTCAAATTGTTTGAACAAGTCAGTTTGTTTCAAATAGGAGAACTATTTTATCAATGTTTGGTAGGAATATATGTCATAAATGAATAATATAGTACTTATATATAATTTTAAATTAATAAATAAGAAGAAAATAATAATTAAAATAAAATATTATAAGAATCTTAATGTTGGTTTATATATGACTCTAATCCTAACTTAATCTTAAATCAAAAAATATCTCTAAATGAGCCTTAACATATTTAACCTAAGATTAACCTAACACCAACTTTAAACATAACTCTAATTTAACTATAATCCAAACTTCATTTTTGAATTGTATTTAATATATCAGGTATTTATATGTTAATAATATAATAATTAAGATACAATAATATAAGGCTCCTAATGTTTATTTATAAAAGAGAAATTTTGTATTAAAATAAAATTATTTTTAAATAATAAAAATAATATAATATATAGAATAACAATATATTATTTATTAATACAACCTAAGTTGGCCTAATTACACTACATTTAATCAATTGGGAGGTTTGAAGAGAGGATTTGGCATAACCTTAGAACTTTCCAAACTATTGATTTGGGGAACCAACAGATGGCAGGAGTAGTAGTGAAAGAAATCGAGGCCAAGGTAAATGTCAAAATTAGAATAATTCAAGCAGAAATAGAGAGATTTGATAAGAGAAATGTTCAATGTTACCATTGTAACTAGTAAGCTCCAAACCATTTTTTTTAATCTTATGCTAAAGGTGAAAATAATAGTAAAGATGTTTGGTACCTAGATTTTGGATGCTCTAACCATATGATAGGAAATGAGAAATTGTTTTCAAAAAAAGATGGAAGTTTCAAATAAAAAATCCATCTTAATAATGACAAATCGTTGGATGTCGCTACAAAAAGGAGTTATGGAGGTCCACTCAAAATAAGGTATGAAGAGTATTCAAGATATTTATTACACTCCACCATTGAAGCATAATCTATTAAGTGTTGGGAAATTATGTGAGAAGAATTATAAATGTCTTTGAGAATAAGAAATGTACTATACAAGATAACAATCAGGGTAATAGGGTGGTCACAGTTGTGCCTATGATAAAGAACAAGATGTTCTCATTGAAGTTTGGTGGACATAATAATAGCCTTTTCAATATGGCATATGAGGATACAAGTTGGTTATGGCATCTCAGATGTGGACATTTAAATTTTCACAGTTTGAAGCTTCTAACCTCACATGCATTAGTTTTTGGTTTGCCCAAGATTGAGGAGCACAAGGAGGTTTATGAAGGATGTGCTAAAGGAAAGCATGCAAGGGAAAAAATTTCAAAGGGCATTGCATGGAGGGCCCATCACCCACTTCAACTTGTTCATTTAGATATTTCTAGTCCTATGCAAATGAAGATTTTGGGTGAGTCATCATATTTTATCACTTTTATTGATGATTATTCATGAAAATGTTGGGTGTATTTTTTAAGGCCAAGGATGAAGCCTTGGATACATTTAAGAGGTTTAAAGCACTTGTGAAAAATGACAAAGGGTGCACAATCAATTGTTTGAGGACTAACCATGGAGGAGAATTTTGTTCAAAATCTTTTCAAAGTTATTTTGATATGAATGGCATCAAGAGGCATCTCACCACTTCATGCCAGTTATGAGAAATATATTTAAGGACATTAATTACAATATAAATATCACACTTATGAGAAATATTAAAATTAAATGCCAAGCTTTAAAAAAAAATGATGAGAATCAAACAAAATACAAAGGGGACAAGACCCAATAGTTGAGCTTGTTTCAATGGTTGTGATAGAAATTGTTGATTTAATACCCACACTTTTGATTTAACACCCAATATTTTTTTACAACATTGCACCAATTGTTGTGACTTTAAAGTTGCCATTGCTCATGATGACAACCCATAATTGAATGAAATGTATCCCTTAGATCTAAACAACAATGAATCATGTGATGCCTCATTAGCTACACAAATATTGGTCTCCCTTTTGCATAAGTATTGGTCTCACTTTTTTTGTGTTGTTTTGGACACTTTGACAAAAAGCATGTTAATGTGGTATTATATTTGACGATGTGGCCTTGAAACTTTAATTATAAGCAGGGTACTTGTTAAATAACTTGCTATAGAAAATTGGGAGTGATTTTAAAATTCAAATGTGTCATTGAAAAGGACGTAAACACCACCATGATGATTTTTTCCAAGTATTAAATACCTGAATCACATTGATAAGTTTGTTTCCTCAATTATGACTATAATTTATTTATTTTTAGAACTTTTGAACAAAATTATTTTATTTTTCAAATATAATATCTAACAAAAAGAGCTACGATTCAATTTTGTTACATTAAAATGCTGGATTGTCTTGGATTTGTAAAAAACGATAGCGCCTCCATTGACTTGACTTAACGAGATTGATAAAAACTTTTGGGGACTCTTTCAACAAACTTCAATTGCACTCAAACACATTACAAAAACAATTTTAATATAGTCTCCATTGACTTCAAATTGGCATGTTCGATCTGCTCATGAAAGCTTCTCACCACAAAGAAAAACAAAAATTATTTACAGTCTCCACCCACTTCACCAGTTTGGATGATTTTAAATTCTTTTTAGTTGCGGTAATAAAGCTAGTTTTAGACGTCTTCCTTAGTTGTTTCGATGCTTACAGAAGCACCCGACCACCAAGCAAACATAGTTAACATCGTTTTTCATTATAAAATCCTCTCATCTTATCCGAACCCTTGAAATCGGGAACGCTGGGATGATCAGAAGTGAAAGGTTACCTCACGATCACCACGGTACACTTCTCATATGGATTTTTCAATTTTCAATTTTTAATTTTTTTTAAGAAAGATTTTTACTATTTTCTGTTTATTAAAATTGGTAGAACTTGTCAAAGGGTTGTAATTCAATTGGTTGGATACAATTGATGAGGATGATGGTAAGAGATATAAATGCCATCCATCAAGATTAAAATAATAGAAATTACATTTAAACCAGGTTCGATTCTTAAATGAATTCGATAGACTGAATCTCATGCACACGACGGCTTAGCCCAAATCTTGTTTCCATCCAAAAAATAAATAAATAAAAAGAAAAAGAAAGAAAGAATGAATGAAAGAAAAAGATGATAGAACTTTATCATATTTTTCATTATAAAACCTGTGATCTTACCGAACAAAGCGGCATTCCAATGCTTGATATGGGGAAAGCTCCAAGGTTGCCCATCCACGTTGAGATTCGCAGAAGTGAAATCTTACCTGGGGATTACATCTACTATCACTGCGGTATACTCGTAATGAATTTTTATAGATTTGTTAACCGGCTTCAAAACTGTTTACGAATATTGTTTACCATTGTTTGTTTTAATTGTTTTGGAAGATTCATACGCGGGTATTTTATTGGGGAGGGTCTAGTTATTTATATATATTTTTGTAAAGTTAGTCATGTTATTTTATTTTTTATTTTTTTTTAAGGTGAATTTTGGAGTTGTAAGTTCAAATTCTTAATTATAACTTTTTTTATCATGTGTTGAATTACAGCTTATATCAATTTTTTAAAATCTAAAATAATAATAAGAATGCCATAGAAATGCTCTAAAGTTAGTTGGTGGGCATTAATAGAACCTATGTGAACCTATTTTTAACCCCAATCTAGTTCAATTTACTCGTCATTTTCCAAATTTCTCATTCTATATAGGATTCTAATGCTCTTACAAATTTGTTCATTGCATGATCTCAAGCTACTAAACCAATTTCAAATATGAATTTTGTTAGAAAGGAAGGTGAACAAGTATAAAATAGAAATTTGATTTCAAATATAAATTAGATCTTATCAATGCATAACCAAATAGAGAATGTAAGAAAATAAACGAGCAACCCAAAAGAAATATTGAATAGAAGAATTAAACACATAAACACTATGTTTACGAGGAGAAAACATTTTGGAAAAAAATCCACCAAGAAGAGAGGCTCAAACTTGTATTATCATCAAAATAGAGATTACATACAATCTGCCCCTTCTCATTCTCTATCTTGAATCCTCGCCTACTATTTTACTCGCCTATCTAATTTAGACACCTAGTTGTTAATAGTTTTTAAATAACTTGGTGATTCTTATTTATAAACACAAGTTTTTAATCTTTAATAATAGTCACCCAAAATGAAAAAAAAGTGACTCATAACAAACACCTTAAGAATTTGAACATCCAAAACAACTTTATCCTTCTAGATTCTCTCTCAATAAATAGTATTTATCATTATCAATAAAAAAGTTATCAACCCTCTAACAACTTTAAGTTTACTTAGGCATATCATATTCCTAGGTAGTAGGTAAACTTAATTAATATTTTATTATTTACCTACATTTAGTATTTTGTGCCAATAGTTTGTAGGTAGTTGTACTTATCCTCACACGTCATTGGTTTTCAGTCTCTAGCTCTTAACTATATAAGTAGGCTTATGTACATTTGTATATCATCTCAATTCAATCTATTTCATCTCATTTGGTGATGTATTTGGTTCTCTTGTGAATATTTTTGTAGGTTGTGATCCTGACTTAGCAGCATTGCTCCAACATGGTACCAGAGCATTTGACCTACTGTTCTTTCTAGATTTGAGACCCTTCCCCTTCTTCATAATTTTATTGAGATCCTAGGAGTTGCATATTGGCTCAATCTAGCTATATTCTATAAAATTTGCAAAGTGCAAACTAGCACTATGTGTCAACATGCAAGGAGGCTATCATATGTATTAAGTTGAAACACTAACATTTGCCAATTATTAAGCCATTATAACTTGTGGATTGAAACCAACCACTACAATGTAGAATTCGTATGTTACAAGCCAACATCATATATCAACATGAAAATATAAAAGCATGCAGTACTAATCTTGTAAGTCCTACGAAATTACAACTAGGTCCAATTTTAGGCTATGCAAGAAACATGTTAGCACCATGAACCAATTTATAGTTAAGATGGTCAAACAACTTTACAATTTGTAATGTATCTATTATAAGTTGGTGTGCAACCCCAATCTATAATAGTCCAAAATAATGGTAAGTTTGAATTCCAATAATATAAAAAATCACTCAAGTTGAATGTTCTAATCCTTACAAATAAAAAATTTGTCTTCCGAATACAAGAAACTTCTAATCAATATAATTAAATAGTATTTAGTTACCAATTGAATCTAACAAGGTTTTAGTCAATAGACTACATATAACATGAGCTTTCAACCAAAAACATATCTCATGTTATAATTAGGTTAAAATGGGAAATGCCCAAACCATTGAAAAGGCAATCTTATGTCCGATAAATTGTGCTATAAAATAAGCTCGAGATGCTCTGAAAATATGCCATCGAACGAAATGATGAGAATCAAACAAAATGCATTGGGTTTTTCAGAATTCAAATCCCCACTATAACGAGTCTTGCACGTTAACAAGTTTTTTGTCCCAAGTTCAACTACGACATGGCTAAAACTTTTCAAAAACATTATTATTTTTAAAATAGAATTTCTAACCAATTTATTTAGCGCCTCCATTGAATTGACTTTACGAGAATGTTTGAAATTTATGGGAAATCTTTTAACAGACTTCAATTGCACTCAAACACATTACAAAAGCACTTTTACAGTCTCCATCTACTGCAAATGGCCGTGCTCGATCTGCACATGGAAGCTGAGAAAAAGAAAAAGTATTTTACGGTCTCCACCTTCTTCACCAGTTTTGAAGATTTTAAAGTGTTTTATCATTGTGATAATAAAGCTGGTTTTAGACATCTTCCTTAGTTGTTTTCCATTATAAAATCCTCTGATCTTATCCCAACCCTTGAAATGCGGAACGCTGAGATGAGCAGAAGTGAAATCTTATCATTTTCTTAACATTTTCTCTTTATTGAAAATGGTCGAACTCTTATCATTATAAAACCCCGTGACCTTATCCAACAAAGCGGCATTTCAAGGCTGGAAATGGGGAGCGCTTACTCTGTGCCCATCCACGTTGAGATGAATATAACTGAAATCTCACCTGGGGATCACATCTACACTTCACGAAGCCTCTATGACCACCATGGTAAATTCCTTCTGAATTTTTCTAACATTTTGTTACAACTGGCATCGAAAATGTTTACAAATATTCTTTACCAATTTTTGTTTTGATCGTTTGGGAGATTCATATACACAGGTATTTATATTGGGGAGGATCTAGATCTAGTCATACATTTTCAAAATTCCGTGGGCGACAAGCTGCTTGGAAGTTCTATTCATCGATTCGACCAGTGCCCTGATTGCGGCCACCACAGCGGAAGGAGTGGAGTCGTGCTGATCAGTTGCTTAAATTGCTTTCTGCGGGATGGAAAGATTTATCGATATCAATATGGATATCGTACACAATATTGGCGAAAGATCTTGTGGGAACTGACTCGGTTTCCACGATTACTGAAATGTTGCACGTCGTTCACTTCTGATCCTCCGGAAATTGTAATTGGTCGTGCAAAGGAGCTGCTTACAGATGGATTTGGGGATTACAATCTGGTTACGAACAACTGTGAGGACTTCGCTCTCCTTTGTAAGACCGGGAACCATATTCAAGGCGGGCAAATAAGGTTGCTAGTATTACGGTCTCGTTGCTCATCTATATGACCATTGCGATCTGCATTAGTCCCATAAAGCATATTCCAGTTTCGCTAGGATATTTTATAGCAATTTTCCTAGTAATTTTGCTAGTAATTTTATCCGTCACTGCGGCCATCCATTTTCGCCTCACTCTGGCCGCCATGCCTCTGAGCAGCAAGGGCATCTTTATACTAAGAGCCCTAAAAAATATTCTCACGAAAATATTTTGTTAGTTGTTTTATATTTGACTTTAATACGACATCAATTAGAAACCTCTTTAATTTTCTTGCATGACCCTTACTCCCGCTGTAATTTGGGTTAGGGATGAATTTTGTGATCAAACTATGATTAATGGATCCTTGTGTCTGCAACGATTATAAACTTTTGATGTCACCATTAATGAATGTGGTCATTAATATGATATATCATTATTTGTTAATCTAATGTATAGATTATATTTAATGATTAATCTAGACTCATGAGTTGGTGGATTTGTGTGAGAATTGTGGTTGTTTGTTGGTAACCAAGGTGCAAGGTAGAGTGGATTTTGTGATCCACTAAGGAGAGACAGGCAAACGGTAACACCATAATAGTCCTTCAATCTTGTTTATAATTTTTAACAACCTTAGAACTCTACTAATCTATTTAATTGTAATTATTTGTCTCTTTCTGATTGTGTAGTAGACATTGGAAATAAATTTTGTCCCCATCAATTGTGGGAATTGACTAATAAACCCTCTATGTGTGTGTGTGTGTCTACATATACATATATACATATATATGTATATATATATATATATATACATATACATATACATATATATGTATATGTATATGTATATATATATATATATATACATATACATATACATATATATGTATATGTATATACATATATATGTATATGTATATATATATATATATATACATATATATATACATATATACATATATATATGTATATATATGTATGTATATGTAGGTATGTATATATACATATATTTATATGTATGTATGTATGTGTGTATGTATGTATGTATGTATATATGTGTATATGTATGTACACACACATATGCATGTATATATGTATATATGTATACATATATACATACATATATATACACATATACACACATATATACATATATATATATATACATATATACATATACATATACACATACATACATATACATACACACATATACATATACATACACACACACACACACACACACACACACACACACACACACACACACACACACACACACACACACACACACACACACACACACACACACACACAAAGCAAAGACAAAGGGATGAGGAAGAGAAACCCATCAAAGAATATGTGTGTGTGTGTGTGCGTGTGTGTGTGTGTACACACATACACATACATATACATATATATACATGCATATAAAGAAAAGATAGGGGATGAAGAAGATAAATCTGTGAAGGAATTCAACCCACAAGAAACTCCATTAATGTCCACCATTATTTATTTCTATGGTTAAGAGACAACGAAGATTAAATGGGTAAGGTTTGAATGCAATAGAAGGGATTAACTGTGAGTGTCGACCAAAATACATGGCACTAGAGGTATTATAGAAACCTTATGGCCCCTCCACAGTCAAATGAAATGGGTATTTTTTGTACTTAGTGGATGAAAAGGCATGGGAGAAAGCCATAATGAGGTTCCCAAGACTTGGACAAGTTGTAGGTGGATTGAGGTGCTAGGTGGAGTTTGGATGCCACTGTTTCAAGTTTTTAACTTTCCTCCAAATGTTTGTTGTTTAATCAACTGAATTTTTTTAAGTTAGAATCCTAGATATTGTTTGAAAAAAATCCTCCCTCAGCTCCTACAATCTATATTAATGGTTTGATTGATGAAAAAAGAAATTAATAAATAAATGCCTAGCTAATAAGGCCCATTCTTTTAGATACCAAGATAACCTATCTACACTTCTAGGATATTTTGTTTAATTATGGGGTTTGTTTATCACCTTGTTTACCTCTAGCTAAACACTAGGATTCATTAATTCCAAGCCCCTTCATTCTTTGGTAAAATTTACCCTATTAGTCTATTAGATCTTGTTTAATTCAGGCAATGGTTACTAAAAAATATCCTACTTTCCTCTAAGATTGCAATCTTGTTGACACATGTCTTCTGCTAAGTGAAATTTAGATTCCACTTGCCTTTGTCCTTTAATATAATTTCTAGGTTGAGATGAGAGTTTAAAGTTTGGAATTTAGGCTCTCTAAATTGAAAAGCTTCTCCTTTTGTTACAAGATCTTAGCTCACTCATTGAAGATGATTCCAAACTAAAAATGCATATGGGCCTTTGGTGCAACCATTGAAGGGAAAATAAGTAAAAAGGGATGAAACAAAATAATATCATTATTATTGTTGGTTAATAATAGGAAAAGAAAAAAAAAAAAAAAAAAAAGTAGAGTAGAATGTTGTATAGATGACCACCCCATTTATACCTCTTTCTAGACAATATATGACAAGAATTTCCCAAAAGTTGGAATGAATTTGAGATTATAGGGTAAACTAAAGTAGTGTAAATAGAAAAAATAAATCATCACTACCTAGATATACAACAATAGAAGAAGAAAATTTAGAAGGATAAAGAATAATAGATTGAATTTCTTCATAGTGATTTGTATGCTATGTATGTGTTTATCAATAGTTAAATCAATTAAGTCGGGTTTAATGGTAAAATATGTCATAAAATGGTAAGCCTATAGCATGATATGAATAATATTTGTTCCTCTATCTCTTTTTACTCATGGCCCAGATTAAGAGAAACAATAGGGCTATTAGAATAACTAATAAACTCTTACGTTCAGTAGTTAGAAGTATCATTATTTCATTATTTAGTACTTCATCAAAATAAGAACACTATTAGAGACATAATGAATCTAGTAGCTTATTCAAAATTCTACTTCCAAGAGCAAAAAAACCCACCTTTCTTATTCAACTACGAAATGGATCTCAAGTAGTTGAACTTTAATATTTACATGACAATAGAAAGAAAATCTAGTTCTCTTTTAAAATCCTCTCAAAATACATTGGACTAGTGGTAGATTAGAATGACAAAAACATAGGTTTAAAACCATCACAACCCTATATAACTATAAAGGAAAAAGGATAGAAATAGAAAGAATAAGAAACTAATAGAAATAAATTGGCTTAAAATTAAATACTAATGGGTGTTAGAATTAGCTAATTTATGACTTTAAATTAATGAGAATCGGCTAATAAGACTTCAAAATGAGAACAATTATTTTTGCCATGAATGTTTAATGTTTTTATATGTGAATTTATTATGGGAGTAGATAATCCTTTTAAGGTAGGAATGAGAGGCTATGATGAACAAAATTAATAATGGAATTGTTGTTTAGTTTAACTCAACTGGAAAAGTATTTGGCTAAGTTCTATTATGCCCCTACACAATTATTGATGCCAACCTATGTTGCATCTAAATACAAAACAATTGCAATGTCTTTTAGGCCATGTGAATGGCAGAAAAAAATTAGCATATGTAGCCAGTGTATGTCTATACTTGTCTTCTACTTTGGCATTTTTTATACCTTTTCTTAGATAATTAATAGCTAAAGGAATTCAGGAAGGAATAGGTGAATAAACCTTCTTTTTTGCATACCATTGTTGGGAATAGAATTAGGAGCTTGTTGGCAATATGTTGGATTTGGTTAAGTGTTGACATTGATGTCAATATTGTATCCTAGTTGGAGACAATCCTACTTGGATCTATCCTAGTTAGTCTTGGTGATCATTTTGGTTTTGGCTGTGATTCTGATCCAGTATGATCAGACCTTTGGAATTGGTTTTGGATGCTCATTCTCATGGTTATATGCTTGCTATATTCTAGTGGTTTCATGGTTTTGTTATCGCTTTTGGTATTTACGATTACCGATTGGTTTATGCCTTTACTGGCTATCTTTTGGCTTTACTGGCTTCTGGCATTCCTGGTTAGCTTTATCGGTATGCTGTTTTGGTGACTCGGTCAGTGGATTTCGGATCCGGATTATGGAATCGGTTTCTTTCATGTTGTTGGTACTTCTTGATCATATCACGGGCATTTGGCAACTTTTATTTGGATGGTGTGCTATTATGGTGGTCCTATTTGGATCCAGTTAAACTTTCATTGAGGGTTTCTACCAATAAGTGAAGTGTGTTGGATTTTGGTCTTGGCAGAGTCCCCGATGGATATAATTGTTTGGTTACTTGATTTAGGTCCATGCTATGTAATATAAATCATAATATTGGTCTAGTGGTATCCTGTGATGTATTTTTTGTAATTATGGGATTATGCATTTAGGGTTTAGCCGACCTTGTCACTAAGGTTGATGATTTGTATTTATAGGTGACTTATTCATGTAATCTGTTATGCGATGGTTATGGTTGGTTAAGTCTGCAGTATCAGAGAAAGGATTAAGTGCAAATAAATTCATATCATTCAGGTGAAGGTTGGAAAGGTTTGTATTGCAGAGTAGACATCAGTTCTTAACCAGAACTGTATCAGGCATTAGTAGATGCTACTTTCACAGTTCATTTATTTCCAAATTGTAGTCCGACGATTTTGTAAGTCAGTGAGACTTCCCTTTGTGATGAGCAGTGCGCTCTAGGTTGTTGGTCTTTTTGGATGTGTAGACCCCATTGTAATTATTCATAATACTACCGCAGAGTATTCATCTGATTATGGGTAGGTTTTCCCACCGTAGTTTTTTCCTTTTCGGGTTTTCCATGTCAAAATATTGGTGTTATGTGTGTTGTGCTTTCATGTTATATTCTTCTTTGGGTTGTGCTCTGGTTCATGGTTTATAATTGAATTGATTGTTGTTATTGTTAGTAAATTGATTCACCCCCCCATCTCAGTTTACTACCAGTATCAATGCATTCCAACAATTGGTATCAGAGCGAGGTCCTCTCTATAGAACCTTAACTACTTGAGGAGATCCGATGACAATTGCATCTAGTTCTACATTCAATCCTTACCGGAAGGAGAGTCCCATATTTGATGGTACAAGTTACAAGATATGGAAGGACTGAATGAAGATTCATCCAAGATTTCTTGGAGCTAAAGTTTGGGAGATAGTGGAGAAAGGTATATACCTCATGATCCTAATTCTAGAACACCGACACTTGCTAATGAACAGAAGAGAGCTAAAAATGATGCAAGAGAAAAAGAAGCATTGTTGAGCACCCTATCTGATGAAAAGATATTGAATGTCATAGAGTTGGAGAATGCTAAGTTGATCTGGACAAAGATTGAAAGTCTTTATGAAGGTGACTAGGCTGTGAAGGTTGCTAAACTTGAAGCTTTCCAGGTAAGGCGTGAAACTTTAAAGATGGAAGAAGATGAGAAGATAAGTTCTTTCATGGATAGAGTCAGTGATATTGTCATGGGTATCAAATGTTGTGGCAAATCTGTTACTGAGGATGAGATAGTGTGAAAAGTTCTAAGAGTTCTACCTCCAACTTACAAAATGAAGGCTGCTGCTATCAATGAACTCTGAACAATGTCAAGTACCCCTATGACCAGATATACTCTACTTGGGAAATTGACTGTTTTTGAACTTGAAGAACTTGGAGATCAGAGTTGTGCTAAAACTGAAACAACATTTAAAGAATCTACATCTAGTAAGTAGAAGATAGATTGGAAAGAGATGTATGCTAAGGATATGGAGGAAATTGAGAAAGAAGAAAGAGAGCTTGAAGAGCTGGAAGCCCTAATTGCTAGAAGAATTCCTAAAGGACCGGCTAGAAGTAAGTAGGAAGGAAAAGTACCTTTTAAATGTTTTCCATGTAATAAGATTGGTCATTTTGCATCTAGATGTCCTAAAAGAGCTGCTAAGAATCATGAAAGATTTATGAGGAATTATAAGCCTAATCCTGAATATCAAAGCAGACCTAGATTCAGAAGGAATAAGGATAAATTGTGTTATTATGTTGGTGATGATGATGGTATTTTTATGATGATGATGATGACCCTATGAGTGGATCTGGTAATGGTGCTTCATCTGGCAAAGATTGGGTCTTTATTGCTATCAAGGATGATTCTCCAGAATCTATCATTGAACCAACACATACTAAGGAAAAGGCCTTGGCTGCTAAAATTGAAGAAAAGGATGAATGGGTTATAGACAGTGGATGCTCACATCACATGACTGGTGATAAAATAAAGTTCTTATCATTACAAGAATTTGGTTGTGGATTGGTCAAATTTGGAGACAACAAAGCATGTAGGATCAAAGGAAAAAGAACAATATCATTGGATGGTAAGACTAATATTGATAATGTTTATTATGTGGAAGGCTTAAAGCATAATCCTTTAAGTGTAGGTCAGATGGTGGATAGAGGATTTCATTTGCAATTCAAGGATGGAAAATGTAAGATCATTAATAAATCTGGATTGGAGATTTCTTCCAGAACTCAGACTAATGGAAATATCTTTCATTTGAATTCCAATGAGAAGGCTTGCTTGATTGCTCAGATTGATAAAAGTTGGTTATGGCATAAGAGGATGTGTCATGTTAATTTTAATTGTATGTAAAGATCAGTTCAATACCGATTGTCAAAGATTTGCCTAAGATTGTTAAACCTCATAATCTAGTATTAGAGAATGTCAAATGGGTAAGCATGTTAGAACTTCTTTCTGAAGTGTACATGATAAATCTAATGAAATTCTTGATCTTATTCATACTAATTTGTGTGGATCGGCAAGGACTAAAATTTTTCAAGGTGATATATTTTTATGTTACTTATTGATAACTATTCTAGAATGATGTGGGTGGCATTGTTGAAAGAGAAATCTGAAGCTTTTGATAAGTTCAAAATCTTTAAGGCTATGGTTGAGACTGAGATAGGAATGAAGGTAAAGTGTTTAAGATCAGATCATGGCAGTGAGTTTACATCCGGTGAGTTCAATAACTTTTGTGAAAAGAATGGTATTAGGAGACAACTTTCTGCACCTAGAACCCCACAGTAGAACGGATTGGCAAAAAGAAAGAACAAAACAATTTTGGATGCTACAAGGATAATGATGACTGAAGCTAAATTAACTAATATCTATTGGAGATAGACTGTCAATATCATTGTATACACTTTCAACAAAGTACACATTAAAGGCAATACCTGTAAGACTCCTTATGAATTATGGTTTGGTCATACTCCTACTGTCAAATATTTCAAAAAATTTGGAAGAAAATGTTAGATTAGAAGAGATGATGCATTAGGAGAGTTTGATCCTAGAAATGATGAAGGAATATTTTTGGGTTATTCTACTAAGAGGAAAGCATATAGATGTTATAACAAAAGATTGAATAGGATATTGGAAAGCATAAATGTCAAGGTGGATGAGCATGGCAATAATTAGATCAGAGCATATTATTATGGACCGAAAGATGAATTTATTATAACTGAACTGGTAATGCAAGAATCAGTTCAGAATAGTGAACCTGTGACACTGGTAGCATCAGAAAATTCAACAAGGACAGCGGAACAACATAATGAGTTAAGAAATCAAGAAAATTCAAAGACTCCCAGGTATGTAAAGCTAAATCATTCTAAAGATTAGATTATTGGAGATAAAAGGAAAGGTGTGATGACTAGGAGAAGGTTAGTTGCTGAAGAAGCATGTTTAATTTCTCAAATTGAACCAAAATCTTTCATTGAAGCAAGTAATGATGAAAATTGGTTAAAAGCAATGGAAGAGGAATTAGATCAAATCTTTAGGGTGTGCATCTTTTTTTTCCTTGTGTTGTGCACCGCGGTGCTTGGATTTATGGCATGGTATGCATTATTTCTTGGGAAGAAGTTGGTTTCATAGCTTAGTAAGAAACAATCATGCACTTCATTATCTACAACTGAAGCAAAATATGTTGCAGCTGCTACTAACTGTACTCAGATTTTATGGATGAAACAAATGTTAAAGGATATAAGGGTAAGTTATGATGAGCCTATTGTTATTCACTGTGATAATACTGCTACTATTGATATTTCAAAGAATCCGGTATTTTAATTCCAAATCAAAACACATTTCTATAAGGTATAATTTCTTGAAGGAAAAGGTTGAAGCAAAGGAAGTTAAAGTGGTTTATGTGCCTACTAAGAAACAAATTGTAGTTATTCTAACGAAACCATTACCTAAAGACACTTTTGAATATCTCAAAGATCTATTAGGGGTTACCAATCCTCTTGAAGAGACTTAGAGATGCATAGATGCATCAATCCGGTGATCTTATCAGACATAATTTTCTAATCCAGGTTGATGAAGATGGTGCTACTACTCAGGGGGAGTAGTCAGTTGTTTGGTTTAGTACTCTTGGTTTAGTATCTATCCTTTGTCATTGATGTCAAAGGGGGAGAAGGTATTCATGTGAAAACTACTAGATCTTTTGATGGTTTTGGAGTTTGTTCGCATTCCTTAGCACTTGAATGTTTTTCACATTCAGTGTTGCCATCAATGCCAAAGGGGGAGATTGTTGGGAATATGTTGGATTTGGTTAACAATTGTCATCGATGTCAACACTGTATCTCGGTTGGATACTATCATGTTTGGATCTATTCCAGTTATTCTTGGTGATCATTTTGGTTTTAGTTGTGATTCTGATCCGCTATGATCAGACCTCTGGCATCGGTTTTGGATGCTTATTGTGATGGTTATATGCTTGCTATATTCTGGTGGTTTCATGGTTTGGTTATCGCTTTTGGTTTTTTCAGTTATCGGTTGGTTTATGCCTTTATCGGCTAGCTTTTGGCTCTACCAGATTCTGGCATTCCTGGTTAGCTTTACCGATATGCTTTTTTGGTGACTTGGTCAGTGGATTTTGGGTCTGGCTTATGGAATCAGTTTCTTTCATGCTGTTGGTGCTTCTTCATCATATCTCGAGCATTTGGTGACTTTTCTTTGGATGGTGTGCTATTATGGTGGTCCTATTTGGATATAGTTAAACTTTCATTAAGGGTTTCTCCTGACAAGTGAAGCGTGTTGGATTTTGGTCTTAACAGAATCTCCGATGGATATAATTGTTTGGTTACTTGATTTAGGCCCATGCTATGTAATTTAAATCATAATATTGGTCTGGTGGTATCATGTGATGTAATTTTTTGTAATTATGGGCTTAGGGTTTAGCTGACCTTGTGAATAAGGTTGATGATCTGTATTTATAGGTGTTTTATTCATGTAATTTGGTATCTGATGGTTATGGTTGGTTAAGTCTGCATTATCAAAGAAAGGATTAAGTGCAAATAAATTCATATCTGTTTGGTGAAGGTTGGAAAGGTTTTGTATTGCACAGCAGACATCAGTGCTTAACCGGAACTGTATCAGGCATTAGTTGATGCTACTTTGATAGTTCATTGTTTTCCGGATTGTAGTCCGATGATTTTGTAAGTCAGCGAGACTTCCCTTTGTGATGACCATTGTAATTATTTATAATACTACTGTAGAGTATTCATTTGATTGTGGGTAGGGTTTTCCACATCAAAATATTGGTGTTATGTGTGTTGTGCTTTCATGTTATATTCTTCTTTGGGTTATGCTTTGGTTCATGGTTTATAAGTGAATTTATTGTTGTTATTGTTAGTAAACTGATTTAACCCCCCCCCTCCCTCTCAGTTTACTGTCAGTATGAATGCATTCCAATAATAAAATTAGATGCTTGGTGAAGGGTCTACACCACTGGCCTTCTTAAGGCTAGTGTTAGAAACTAACTATTTCTAATTAGGATTCTCTTTCTAGTTATAGTGATAAGTCGTGTATAGGCACTAACTTCTATGGAAACAAATGGAGTTAGAATCCTACAAGGGCATAGGTAGTGGATTGTATTCCTCTAACATGTAAACTTGTCCCCTCTATGTAAAGTGACCACCAAAGGATGAATCCTATGACCCACTTAAGATAAGCTTATTGATGCTCAAGATTGAGCATAATCAAGGAGGATACTATGTCGAAATACCATCAATCATATCATCTAATTAGTAGATGGATACTACCCATTGCATGAAGGTGAGGGATATCTCTCATTGATCTAGGCTATTAAATAGATTCCACTAGGAGCATGTGGGCCTAAGGGCCAGTTGTATGCTAGCGATTGATGTCCTTATTGTAGTAGTCATTTGATAGAATGCAAGGAAAGGATAATTTATATTTGGAATGAGTAGATAATAACCAAAACAGACCCCATAGGGTGGTATGATGTCTTAATTATTCGAGGTAGTCAACACCTTAGGTGATTCGTCATTGGGAGGTTACCGTATGAATGGTAGACTAAATGAATGTCTCTTTCCCACCATGGACCATAGAATCCTCTTAGAGGGGTGGGTAGGGATTAAATCTACTATGGAGGGTTCATATTACACCTCAAGCAATCTAGGGTGAGTTATGGATGAGGAGCCTACATGAACTCATAGAACTCATAAGGTATGCTACTAGGTATTGTTTGTTGTTTTTATTCATTGGTAATTATGATGAAATTAAAATTATGAGTTTTGATGAGTTAATTGATTACTTCCCATGGATGTTTGTTACTTGTTGTTATCTTAAATGTCATGTATTGGTGGATTTTTTTTAAATGTGTGCAAAATTTGGGTCCCATTGGGGTTGATGTTACATTTAAACAATAACTGATATTTTTTTGATTGACTTTTGGCCTTTTTCCATGACAAAATATGTAATTTATATTTTATAAATAAAAAACTTTGCATTCCTTGAGAAAATTGTAAATAGTCGTGCAAAGGACCTACTCAAATTTTTGTGTTCTTTAAGGTTATTCATTATGTCGTTTGATTGGATTTACCGTCACCTCTTGTGCCTCTAGACATTGCATCTCATGCCTTATTTAATAAGTCTAATTTCCCATTTACCACATTTTTGGGGATTTGGATAATTTTTCCTCTCGTAATGCTGGACATATGAAGTTGAATTTTGAGTCAAATAATGACCATTTTAGGCTTGCAAACTAATGATATTGGACCTTTTTGTCAAAATGAGATTGCATTTGTATCGCTAGTGTACTGAAGATTTGATTAGTATTGCCTATTGATAACTCCTATGCATTTCTTAAATAGTTTGAATTGATTTTCATATCTAGTGTATCCTCTTATTTTAAAGTGGTGGAAGGCATGAAGCATTATGATGATGAATTCTAGGGATCAATTCACCATATAAATGCATTGATGTTCCAAACTCTTTTGTATGATCTTAGTTTTCATCTAATACTATATAATTGATCCTTGTACAATAAAAAGTCATGCAACGAATCAAATACAATTATTGATCATTTTGTTTTTAAATTCAATGTGTCATTGGTTTAGTTTTATGTGTCTTGATATTTCTTGGAGATGTAATTATTTGGTAGCATTATTTTTTCTCTACGATTATTTTTTATCAATTGGTTTAGAGGTGATAGGGTTGTTTCATTATCTTCAATTGGTATCAGAGAGGTTAATTTTGTTTTGGGTTGAAGTTTTGTTGTTGGAGTTTTTTCAAAGTTACTCATGTCGAATTCTAACCACATTCCCATTCTAGAATTTGATGCAAATGAGTATGATTATTGGTACATTAAAATGATGACCCTTTTGATAGGAAAATATATATGGGAGATTGTTGAATTAGTTTACTAGAAGCCAGCTAATTGAATTGCTCTTTATGTCAATGATAGAAGAGTCAAGAAGGAGGCTAGGAAGAATAATGCTCAATCATTGTTTCACATCCAAATAGCTCTTGATAAGAGCTTAAAACCAAGAATTTGAATTGCAAAAACAACCAAAGATGCTTGGAAGACTCTGCAAGAAGCTTACCAAGGTAGTGGTCAAGTAAAAATTGTCAAGCTACAAACATTGAAGAGAGAATTCGAGAATTTGAGGATGCAAGAATCAAAAAGTGTAAGTGACTATTGTGTCAAAGTCAAATATGTGGTCAATAAAGTGGCTACGCATGGGGAAACTTTTAGCAATGACATTTTGATTAAAAAGGTGTTGAGAAATTTGACACCAAAATGGAATCATGTTGCAATAATCATAGAAGAAAGCAATGATTTGACAATCCTTCAGTTTGATCAACCGACTGGATCTTTCATGTATCATGAAGAAAGATTGAGATATTCTTTTCTACGGAAAGTGTTGAGAAAGCTTTTCCTCCAATTACAAATCATAATACTAGGTGTTCTTCAAGCAAATATCATGATTTTATATGATATTTAATTAGTTTTTGATATCATATATTGATTTATTTATTTATTTCAATAATAAATGAGTTTTATTAGATTCTATGTCATTCAAGTAAATTTTTATTATTATTATTTAATAATGATGAAATTTTTTTTAAAAATATAAGTATTAATAAAATTTCATAATTGATAAAAAATTACATTGGTTAAAGGAGGGAATCCTTTAAGTTTAAAAATATTTACGTTGGTGAATGTATAATATGTTTGGATTTTTAAGTTCTTTATTTTATATTTTATATGAGAATAAAAAAATATATATATATTTTTTAATTTTTTGTTTAATTATAAGATTAAAATTATAATTAATTAAAAAATTAATAAAATTTTTAAGTAGATTAAGTTAAAATTATTCTTATTATTATAATTATTTTTAATGAAAATAACAAATTTAATGATAAATTAAAATAATATTATATTTAAGAATTAGATTGAAGGTTAAGTTTAATATTATATTTAAAATAAATTTAATGGTAAGTTATAACTACTATTATATAAATATTTTTAAAATAATAATAACAATTAAGTATTAGATTTAAGGTCATCCTCTGCTCCTCCCTTTCCATCCGCTCCCGGTATTAGATTTAAGGTTAATTTTATTATTATATTTTATTATTGAAGTTGTAATTACGTAGATTAAAATATACTATAATTTTGGCAAAAACAAGTTCAACTATTATCTAGATTAAAATTTAAAGTGCAAATATTATCATATGTTGGATTTCAAGCCAAATAAAATATTTAATAGTGAGAGGTGGTCAATTGTTTCAATTTAGTTAACAAATAGTATCAAATTTGTACAGGAAAAGTATGATTCAAGTAGAGCATCCAAAATATGATTAGTAGAAAAAGGACAATATGTAGAACTCCTATTGAGACAAAGCTATAGCTAGCATGAAAATCTTTATTGTCATGTAGCAACAAAAGAAAATAGATATAATTAACACTCTAAAGCAGCTTAATAGTGGAAACCCAAGAATGTTTATCCCTATCAACATGTTCATTACAGAGGTAGATGAAAATGCTGACAACAAAACATTCAATATTAGTAATGACTAGTGAGGCAATTGAAACAGATTGAGTCCAATTATGTAGAACACCATAGGAGCTCAACAACAAACTATCACAAAAGATAGAATTGTGAAATCTATCTATATTTGAGACTAAGTGTATACATTAATGAGTAGTTGTAACAATTAGTTTTGTACATATTTGAAGTTGATTTATTATTCTATTGTACACCAATTTAATTCTTTTGATAGAAAGCTCTATGGGAAGCTTTATAGGTCAAGAGAGGAGGTTTTTATGTGGTAGTTATGTTTACAGTGTTTGATTGGATTGTATTGTTAGAATTCTTTTTTCAATTTTTTGTACGTTTGAAAGAATGCATGAAAAGAAAAACTTGCATTATGAAGATGGAAAAATTACCTTAAAAAATGTGGCTAGATCCCAAAGAGTTTGTTATGCTCATAGTATTTTTTTTTTGCTTGATAAGTTGATGCAAAATTGTTCAAAGCAGTAAGTTGGATTATCCAACCCATGATAAAAATATTTGTATACAATAGAACTATGACTTGACTATGTCAATTAAAAATACTATTCACCACTCTTATTGTGAACCCAAATATTGAACTATATTTATACAATGTGATGCCACTAGAGTCTAAATATTGATGTAGTGACCTTGCACTTATCTATCACCTCACGCATCTTTTCAAGATGCATTACTATAAAAAATATCCAGAGTTTTGTGTCTTAATGGTATTTTTGTGTATCTACTAACTATTTGCTACATGTTCAATGCTTCTTATCATGGACATGTAGTATAACTAGGGTAGGTCGTTTCAATTGAGGGCACAACTTGAATCATGGGAAAACTCGTACAATATAAATACGAGCACTATTCTTCATAATGGGACCCCTCTAAAACTATTATTCCATACCTAGCATCAAAAACTAAATTCAAGTAGTCCTTACATAGCATAGGTGATTGATACAAAGAGGGTAATGAAATATTTTAAATTTTGTTCCTAAACCTACACATGAATGCAATAAATGATTCAATCAATGGCTCTAACATTAAAAAGATCACTAAAAAACAACAACAACAATATAGTTGTTAGAGATGATATATGAAACGTAGCAATCAATATGTATGGGGAACAATGATAATCTCCATGTGTAAGTTTGAGTGATCAATATGCATGTGGAACAATGATAATCTCCATGTGTAGGTTTTGGATACTTTTCACAAGAATGAAATGGAAAAGAGATTTAGAGAGTCACCAAATATGATGACAACTCTGTCAATACTTCGCCACACCTTTCATTCAACCTTGCAATGTATATTCACAATCTTTGGTTTTTCTTGGAGGAATATAGTTATGTTGCTCTAGTTGCATATATTTACTAGTTGCTCTCAAATGCCTCTTTAGGTAGTATTCGACGTCACCGGATGCAATTATCATACAAGTGCACTTTAAGTACATAGTAGTAGGGGAAGGTCATATAGAACATACTAATACAAATTACTAATATGTAGCATCTCTTCTCATGTATTAACAATGCAAAAAACTAATAAGTAGGATAGAGAAGAGAAGCATGTTAGCAGTATGCTACTTATATTGCAGACCAAAAAATTATGCCAATATCATAAATGATTAGTAACCAATCATTGAAAAGTGATCTACCACCAAACAACAATTACCTTCATTGTAATAAGTTATTTTCCTATATTAGTCAAAAAAATTAGCGTAGAACAAATCTACTATTTTGGCAAAATATTTTAAACATGGAACAAATCTCAATTTTTTGTTACAAAAGGCAAGGACTCCAATAGCATCACAGCTCTTGTTTAAATTGTGTAATCACTTTGCGATGCTTGGTATTATTGATAGGGTTTCCAAGGGTTGGGTATTACAGTATTATTTATTAATGTATTTCATTTTAATTGGATTGTTATGTGAAATAAATTTTAAGAAATGGTTTTCAAGACTTAGGGCTTTGCATAGTAGGGATAATGCCAATACTATTAACAAATTCATTATCCTACCACAACAATATAATTATATAAATTGTGTAAATAATGATTAGGTTAATGATGTTTCTACTTCACTTCTTTTTTAACACCTATTCTATCAAACTTTATTTCATTTTTCTTAATATTATCCTAATAATTTTATTAAATTTTAGTCACATGATAACACTAATACAACAAGATATGAATTGTGCTTTATGATTAGGTCAATGATGTTGCCACTTCAATTCTTTGGTAATGTCTCTTCTATCAAAAAATTTATTGAGTTTTTGTCATGTGATATGGAGAGGATTCTTCTTCATTTTCACATACAATTTTGAATTGGTTCATTCTCTTGAATAGTCATTTTCAATTTCCTTGGCATTGTTCTAAAACATTTTCAAGATGGTTCAGAGCCCTCAAATTGTGATCACATTAGTATCATATCTTCATTACACATATTTCTTGGTATATCTTCATTACAACCATTTCCACCTTGCAAGTTTTTGTGACACCCTTTTATTCTAGGTTTCTAGAGTTTTATTGGGGAAACATTTTGAGAAGATTAACTTCTATTCACATGTTGAGGAAGACATTCTTTCAAGGGCATCCTACAAAAGGTAATCTATTGCCTTGTTCATTTTCTCATCCTCTTATATTTTTCATCCCTTTATCATTATTGTAATTTTTATAGTTAATCTTTGAGCATTTCCTTCTGTCTTACGATAAACATTTGAGCTTGTTGTATGATATTTCTCTATTTCTTAATGAATTGGTATAGATTAATTTTCTTATTTTCTCACAATTTATTTTTAGAATTGTGGGTTTCCCATCCTTTACTCTCATATTTCCATGCATATACAACACTCATATTCTTTTGTAGACCTAATCTTAATAGAATTCTCTAGTATAAGTACTCATATCCTTAAATTGTAAACAAATGTAAGTTTAAGGGAACACATTGTCTAAATTTGATAGGTATTTATGTGACTTCCTATGGACATTGAAGACCAAAATAAGGGTTTAGCAAATTAAAAATCTCCTTAGTAGTTATCCTAAATTCTCCTAATTCAAAAATAGATATTGGTGAATTTTTAGAAGAAAAGTTTTCATATTATTTCATTTAGTGATTTTTTTGTAATTATTTTTAGGACTTCCAATGTTATTATTATGTGTATAATTTCTTATTTCTACAAGTTATTGATAGCTACCAAGTTTTATATTTCTAGATAAATGGGTATATAGTGTAGCTGGACATTAATGTTGATACTTTATTTTTTATTAAGGTAAGCAAGGTTTTGAAAGGACCTAGAAACTTTACATTAAGAAAGATAAAACATTAAGAATAGAAAGACAATAGGGAACTACCAAAAAAAAATAGTAGAAAAAATCTACAATGGATACAACCAACCAAAACTAAGAGTCTAAATTGAACTGGACTACAATGGGAACACAAATAATCCACCTTAATTCAAGGTGGCTTAAAAAATGATCTAAAATTTTATCTCAAGATGAGGATCTTTCTCTTCATATCTAGCTTTTATGAAACAAGGAGGAGCTATAGTATTGTAGATAGAAACATCATTTAGCCCCAAATCATTATCTAAGGAGTCCATCATTGAACATTCCATTTGAGCTTTACCTTTGAAATCAACTTTTTGAATCTCGTAAAGGGAATCCACCTTAGGATTTAGAGCATCCTTCTTCTTCCAAACAAAATTTTGTTTTGTTTTTTCTTCAAGTAGGTATTGGGGGCATGACCCACAGTTCAAAAAGAGTGGCAAATCACCAAGGATTATTTGTAATCTATCTACTATACCTAAGTACCAAATTTTTAAGAAAACATAATCTAAGAGAGGATCTTCTAGATTCTATTCACAAACAAACTAAATCTAGCAAATAAGAACCTACTAATATATTTAGTGACATTATTAGTAGTGCAACATTGTCCAAAAAAGTTAGCAACAATTATGAAAACCTTTTCATTCCAAAATTCCAAGGGTAACCCAGGTAGGCAAACCCAAATAGGAAAATTAAAAATTTCAATCATTAGATTGAAACTGGGAGACCAAATTTGAAGTCTATGACCATTTAAACCTAGACACCAAAGGCCTTGAATAAGAATCCTAGAGATTTCCACTTGGCAATAAAATAAAATAAAAGGAAAACCCATTCAACATAACAAATACCTCAATGTTTTCATGAAGTTTCCAAACCTGATTGATCATTCTTCTAATGGTATCAATATTGGGTCAATTCTAACAAAATCTCCTAACAAGTGAGCTTATAAAATTTAAAAGATATAATTACAAACCTTCTAGTATAAGAAAAGTAGACAAAAGAAAATACAAAAGATCGATAGGAGAAAACATTATATTCATGGAGCAATAATAAATAGTTAGTTAAAAATAAAAGACAAAATGCATGTTTGCAATGTAAGAAAAAAGGTCTTACAGTATGGTTTTGTAAAATTTGAGCTAGTAATCTTCTTAAGGGAAGACTCGAAGATCAACTAGATGAAGGTAACTTAGTTTGAATTAAGGATAAGGATTCACAAGATGATGAAGATTTTATTAATGATTCTTCTTTTGGTGATCCTAATAATGGATTCGTACTATAAGTCTTAATTAGTTTTGGAAGATGGTATCACCAGAGGATGGACCCATTTCTATCATCTCAAGTTGGCTTCTCACTTTGAGATGATGCTTTATTTGAGAAACACTTTTGGATTTACTTTCTTTATTTCTTTTTAGGTTTTATTTCTAGTCTTAAAGGAAAAGGAAAGGGTCTTTTATAGTCCACGATGCTAGCCATCTATGTATGGGTCTATAGATGGGTTAGAGTAGTATGGGACTACCTCATACTCCTTGTGGGAAGTACCCAAATGCACTACAAACGAGGCGTACATACCTTTTCCCCTTGCCGGATTTGAACTTGTGACCTCTCTTTCAAGAGCACAAGTTCTCCACAACTAGGACAATTGTTGATAGATATAAAAACAATGCATATATTGTGAAGTTTTTTTTTAATACAAGTAAGGGGTTTGGTGTTGAACTCAATATGGATAGTTTCCCATAGATTTCATGAGACTATGATATATAATTATCACAAGGGTTAGAAACAACATAATGGAGCCCCTATGTGTGCAAAGCTCAATATGAATTGTTGTTGAATAACTTGGTGTTTATGATTTAAGAGTTCAAAATTAAGAGCTTGAGAATTTAGCTCAGAGCTACACCTTATGAGGGCCAAACTTTTGGGTCACGAGGAAGCTTTATAAAGTTCCAGTTAATTCAGGATTTGTTTTTTCAAAGAATGATCTTCTCAAAAATATGTAATTTATTTTATGTAATCAACAAATTTTGTGATGTAAACCTTAATGGAGGGTCCCTTGGCAAGGTGGAGTTTGTTGTTATAGGGGTATATTTGTAAGAATAATGTAACAAGGAGGGAATGTTGGGATAACTATTCCATTGGTGTAACTAACTCATTAGTAGTTATTATAGTTATTTAATGACTAGTGATGTTGTTAGTAAATTAT
Organism: Cryptomeria japonica; assembly: GCF_030272615.1. NCBI lineage: Eukaryota > Viridiplantae > Streptophyta > Pinopsida > Cupressales > Cupressaceae > Cryptomeria > Cryptomeria japonica. The sequence goes on from NC_081407.1 coordinate 734,064,126, forward strand.
AAGAATACCTCTTTATATATATGTTTTTCCATGTTGAATAATATCATTAAAATACATTTGCACTATTCATTCAATCAAGACATGTCATGGATTAGGAAATTATTTTTAGACATGGTTACAAATGATCTTTTCCTAGAATGATATAATAGATCTTTCACATATATGTATAGATTAATTTTCATACTTAAATATGCATGGATAAATTTTGAGATCAGAGTTCATTCATATCTCATATCCTCACATTAAAAACACTTAAATGTTCTTGAATTTTATTTAACAAGGTGACCATGGTTAGTATATCAAGTTGATTTCCAAAAATTATATTATAAGGAATTGAATACTATGGTGGACCCAAACCCAATAGTGGACTTCGATTTCTATTGGATAAGAAAAAACATATAATATATGTATATAAAAAAGTCAAGCACCTTATTCATTCAAGGTGAATTAGCTATCTTTGTTGGGGTTGTAAATGCCTAGCTAATAATAGAGCTATGTGTGAATGCCACCAAAGGTATCTTCATTAGGTTTATAGCCTCTTGGCTATTAGTTGATTTATGCATAGGTGATCAATAAAGACATGTCTAATGGTACACACCTTCATATCTAAAGACAATGTCTACCCATATAAAAGTTAAAGTTATAAACACTTGATATATCAAATCATGTTGGCCAAGTCATGTACGTTAGAGAAAGGGATAAATCATGTGCACACACTTGGGTAATGGTATGTGGATATTACCATTAAAAATTTCCATCTAACTTAGGCATGAACATTATTATATCATTTAGAAGCATTAAAATGCTAAATTTATCATTTTGATAATTATTCATCCTAAATTTGTAGGGATTTGATTAAATTTCAATGTGTCAATCGAAGATATTTTTGATCAACTTGAACAGGTATTGATAACTATGTAGAGGGTTCATATCATTTCTTCTATGATATTTTAAAATTTGTCTTTTATTTTTATGATGAGGAGGTGGGCATTTGTTGTTGGACAATTTACAACACACCCCTAAAATTAAAAAAGAAAAAAGAAACGAGGACCATTGCGTTCCCTTAAGAGTTGATCATTTTTATAAAGTTAGGAATTTTGATCTATAATTTAATTTTTCATTACCTATTTGTTGTAAACTAAACAAAATCTTTGGGTTCATTCAATTTTCATTTGTGTTGAGTTTATTAAGTCCCCACTATATAAATTTTAAATCTTTTATGTTTTTTTTGTATATTGAACGATGCTAAATATAATGCATTAAGAATGCCAGTCCAAAAAGGAGCTACAAACAAGAAGAATGTACATTAGTCTAAATGACATTAAAATCACAGTCCATACAAGTTGAAACCATACAACCTCATCACATAGCTAAAATAATACAACCTCATATAAATTGATTTCAAAATTATATCGCTACTAATACAATCTGAACTTAAATAGATTTTGAAGTTGCCTTGCACAACAGATATCTTTATCAGGTAGCTACATAAATTGGTACTTGATTTTCTCCAACTGCTTGTGATATTTGTTATCTTCCAGCTACGAACATAAAAAAACAAACTATAGTATAATGTCAGAGTAAAACTCAAAAAATTCATTTTCGTGATGCAAAATATGATTAGAAAACATGGTTGAACATCTTCTTTTCCATATTTTAAACAATATAGTCCGTCTTATAGCCTCATTAATAACATTATTAAAAAGTCCATTATCCAACAAAGCTTTTTTCCAACTTAATATATGATCAAACATAATTTCAAATCTTCTAACATATATTAGATTGCAAATTGTATTGATTCTTCAAAATCTATAATGATAATGTGTAAATCATAGAAATTCTCTAAAGTTGGTGGTTAATAATGGCCCCTGTGTGAGCCTATTTTTAACACCAATCTGACTCAATGTACATTTCTCATTATGCAAATATGTTTGCCACTTGATCTCACAATACTTGTGACCCCATAGGATACCTACCAAGTTATAGATGAGAAGGTGTTAAAAGTATATAATGGTGTTCGTGTATCTAGTATAGGGTCCTAAGTCAGCAAGCACTGTCAACGCACGGAAACGTCGGTTTGTCGCCCACGTAGAAGTCAAGCTTTTTCAGGGCCGCAGTTAAACTGGTTCCAAAATTGCACGTCAATAACACGAAAAAGTCAATAACACAAATTTTTTTTTAAATTGCAGATTGTTGATTATGATCAGCAGATTTAGTTGTGACTTTGATTTTTCGAAATTTTTTGGAAAAATCAATAACATGAATTTTATAACCCCTTTTTAGAACCAGTTTAGCCGTATCCGTTTTTAAGCGGCCCTCGTTATGAGAAATCAAAAGATTGTACACGTTCATTTCACGTCCGTTCGTTAAGACCACACACTAAATTTGCATTTAGAAGCATACGCGTATGCACCCACTTCACCAGTTTGGACGATCTTACAGTGTTTTACAGAATCAGCAGACGATTCAGCAAAAAATATTTTCCATTATAAAACCCACTGAGCAGGACCGACATCCTACGAATGTGCAACAGGATCCAAGAATTAGGAAACCCTAACTAACGTAAATTGGGAAAAAGGGTATAACGAAAAGTTGCAGATTAAAGTTATCGAGGGCTTCCGTAAGGTTTTGAATTGTGTGTTTCTTTGGGACAGGTGAGTTTTTCATTTGGTTCTCTAGGGATTAGTAGGATTATTTGACTCTTGTCTATGCAGCAATCAGACTGCACATTTGATCGTATTTCGAAGTCAATCAAACTGCACATTTCATCCTATTTTGAAGTCATGTTTGATGATTCTTCACTATTGTTTGTAGTTTTTATCTGTTTTATTTATGTTTTTTAATAAATTAATTAATGTGGTTGCTTTAGGATGCCGTGTATTATTAATAAGGTTACCCAACCCCATGCCATGTATTATTGATAGGGTTGCCAAGGGTTTGGTATTGCATTATTTATTAATGTATTTCATTTAAATTGGATTGTTATGTGAAATCAATTTTTAGAAACGGCTTTCAAGACTTAGGGTTTTGTATAGTAGTTCTAATGTTGATCTTATTAAGAAATTCATAGAAAATATATTAAAATAAAATTTAGGTCATGAATTTCATAAAAGAAGAGTTATGAGATCTCGTTGCTTTTAATACTCTTGTAAATGATTTCTAATATAAAAGGTGTTCTCACACATCATTTGGATGGTAGAGAGATTGTATTCTTGAAAGAGAGTTCACAAGTTCGAATCTTATAGGAGGCAAGGTTTGTACACCTCACACGTAGACCCAAAAAAAAATCAACTTGTAACAAAGGTTATTCTTTTCAATGACTTCTCAAACAAAGTTATCTTGAATAGTGTTATTTTTAAGTTTCTTTGGCATTATTGTATAGCATTTTCATGACAATTTAAGAGCCATCCTGCTAAATGTAATGTCCCCACTTTGAAATAGAATTTAATAATAAATAATTATAATTAAATTAAAAATTAAAATATAAAAGAATATAATTAAATATAATTAAACTTTAATTAAGTTAATGAATGGTCAAAAGACGTAAAATGAAAAGTTGTGACTCCCTCAAACATGAGATATAAATGGGAGAAGAGAACCTCATTTGAGGGGGACAATTTTGGAAGGAGAAGAGCATATCTGATTGAAATAAGAAGTGCAAATCTGATTGTGAAAAGTTGTGTCCCTTTCAAAGAGAAGAAATAATGAAAAGTTTCACTCTTTCAAAGAATACTAATGGTGAAAGGGTGTGTCTCTTGCCAAAGAACATACATGATGAAGAGGTGTGACCTCTCCCTTACATTAAGAGATATAAAGGAAAGGAATCCAAGCATCCAGGGAGGGAAGGATTGATTAGATCAGATCTATTATTAAGTTACAGGCAATAACATATTTGTTCTTGGTGCTATGCATGTGGGATGTGCTTAATATGTATGCCTAATATATGAAGCCAAATAGTTTTCTTATGTAGAATTTAATAGTAATCTTAATATAGACTGCAATATGTATAACAGTCATACTTAATTACATAATCAAAAGATGTCATAGTAGCAAACCAAAGATTAAGATGGGCTAATCATATTTAAAACAAATTAAGATGCAACAAACACATCCATATGCAGCAATCTTAGCATTAATGACAAGTCAAGGATCAAGTATTAAAAGATTAACATATCTCTAAGGCAGCATTCAAAAAGTATTATGGGTGATTAACATGTCTCTAAGAAAACAAACTAGTAATTAATGTCATAAGCAATCATCATGAAAAGATGCAATGCAAACATTGTCTAGAAATTCATCTATTGAAGCGACGATTGAAGAAGCTTAATACCCGATTCACATAAGGCAAATGTTCATAATCGAACAATTAGTTAGCAATGGTTGGACAAGGAATGTTAACTAGTTATGAATTAGTTATCTTCCATGATGTGTGATTAGAATCATGAATGGTGTGATTACCAAAGACATGAGACATGTCTTATCCAATGCAACCCTCATTCAGACATGCAAATATAAGAAGACTAACTCTTCATTCATTCAGGACATCAATGAAGGAAGAAGAAAATAATAAAGAAACTGAGTCTACTCTCAAAATGCACCAAACTGTTGGAAGGAGATAGAAGAACTGTTAGAGGGAGAATAGGAAGTTTGCAAACACAACTATTCCCTAGTATGTTGTATTAGACTTTCCTCTCTATTGTTTACAAGTAATAATCTATTGAAATTATTGTTGAATCATATGGAGAATTTGTCGTACTATTTATCAGACATATATGCATGTTATCTTAGTCCATATAGTAATCTTAATGAATTGAATGCAATATCTTAGAGATGTTTTGAGATGCATTATTTAGTTGTAGCACTCTATTCTACCCTTAAAATGGATGCATAATTATTCTAATGTACTTCAAAGAAATTATATTCATCATATTATAATAAGTCATGATTAATTCATCCTATTTATGCCACATGCATTATAATAAGAAATATGTTTTTGTAGATAATGTTTATATATGTTTTCATCATAAGTGCACCCTTGTGGAGGAAGGGTATGGATGCGATGAAAGGGTTACGAGGGGCTCATAAGTAAGCCATCCTTGGATGACCAAAGTGGCATCGAAGCTTGGATGGCCCTTACACAGAGGATTTAAGGAACTCGGTTGCATTTTCTACACATTCCCCCACAAGGCATGATAATATGGGAGAACGGGGCTTGAAGGGCAAGTGAGTGCAAGCTGCCAAGTGAAGCAAGAAGGTTGTAGAAGGCAACCTTTCTTAGGCTTGGTGTAAAAATGACTCAAAGAAAACCTTCATGTTTCTTTCTCTCTAGATCTTATGCATTATAAATTTGGTATTTTATCTAACCCTAACGATAAGATGAATATGTATATGTATGTGTTCTTATGCTTTATATGCAGGCTCTACATACAAGAATGCATTTTGTTTAATCAATTGAGTGATTGGTAAGTTCATTTGTGAAGTCATATCAACTTTTATTATTATTACCTTAAGCATTATTTAAGATTATTGAGGAAAGAAGTCTCTTACAATTGATTCTTATAGATTTTGAGGAAAAAAATCTTTTGCAATTGACCAATGATAGATAATTTTCCCAGCTTCCTAAGTTTGACCATAAGGGGACATTACATTAAAGGTGATATTGCCGATTTTCTCATTCTCTTCTTTTTTTCATGCCTTCACCATTATTGCAGTTTTAATAGTTCATCTTTGAGTATTTTCTTTTGTGTTATGAAAAATATTTGAATTTATCCTAGCATTATTATAATCATTTTATATTTCTTAATGAAGTGGTATAGTTTTCATTTCTTTTTTATCTCACAATTTCTTTTTAGAATCTCGGGTTTCCCATCCTTTCTTGTCCTATTTACATGCACATAGAACACTAGTTCTTTTGTAGATCTAATCTTAATAGAATTCTATATTATAAGTACTCATTATTATTAAATTATAAAGATGGGTTTAAAGAAACCACTATCTAAATTTGATAAATGATTATGTGACTTCCTATGGAGGTTGAAGACCAAAATAGGGGTTTAGCCAATTAAAAATCTCCCTAGTAGTTACCCTCAATTCTTCCAATTCAAAAATAGATATTAGTAATTCCTTAGAACAATTTTTTTTATATTATTCTTAACCATTTCATTATATTTATATTAATAATATTGTAGTGCATTTTCTTTATTTAGTACAATCTAAATTATTTAGCATTTTATAGTAAGTTTTTTTTATCATTTTCAAGGTTATTATTGCGTGTATACTTTATTATTTCTACAAGCTATTGCTATCTAGGTTTTATATTTCTATTTAAAGTGTGGTTAGACATTAGTGACGTTATTTTGTTGTCTATGAGCTACATTATTATTAGTATAGGCACTTTCAAATATTTTTTGGGGGTTTTATATTATTTTTTTAAAAAAGTTATCCACTTTCTAGTGTTTTTTTTTGCTATGTTATTGTTTTTTCATTTCTCCTATTCTAAAAGGAATCCATAGTATTTCATCTTGATAATTAATGTTGTTTTAAATTAGAAAAAATATATTTTTGATTGTTTTAAAACACTATTTTGATTGCATATTAGAAAAATATAGCTTCATGTTTTTTATTTATAAAATCTTCTTTGCTACATATTATGATTTTTACCATGATATGAGGATCCATTATCCTTATTTGTGAAAACATATGCTTAAATCATAACATGCATTCTTCTTTTGGCATCCTTCTATCAAATTATATCTATGGAATGTCTACAATCCTCCCCCCTTTGTTGACCACCTCTAACTACCTGCATCCCTTTTATGAGTAATCATCAACAATCCTTAAATTATTATAATTTTGAAAGAAGTAACTACATAGATAAAACCACATTTCCTTACAAGCTACATAGTTGCTAATGAAAACGTCCTTATTGTTACTTATTCTAAGGAACCTTATTATTATCAATCATGAGATTCTATATTTCCTACAAGCAATTGGACATTTTAATTCCTATCTCACACATGTATTTCTCATATTAAAATTATTTTTAAACAACATCTATTGAATGATAAACATACTTAATTACAAGATTTTATTTGAATTGTGGAAATTTATACATTTGTTTTTGTATGCATTCCACATTGTTTTTTGTTTAATTTTATATTTTTCACATAGAATGGGTTTTAAAAATTAAATTGTACTTTCAAGGATAATTTTATACAGCTTAAATATTTCTATTGGTTCTTTCACATCTCAAGATTGATATGATAATAATTATATTTTATATGTATAAGAGATGGTCATGACTTATTTAACACTCTTTGATAAATATTTATGTATGAAAAATTGATTCAAAAACTTTACTATATGTTATATTTATTAAATATTTGTATAAAGAAACTCAAAACCATTTTCACTCACCCACTAGTTGTAGAGTTTCTAGGGGCTCCTATTGAAGGTAACATAAGCATATTTGGTCTAATATTTAATTTCTTAATTATTCAAACCATTTATATTTTGGTCTTTTTTAAGAACCTTGCAAATACCTAACCAATTATTTTTTATGGAAGATGATGAATTCTAAAAATGATCATATCATAAGATTGATTTGTATATTTGTTAGAACTGGCATCTTTTGGCATACCTACTACCAAATCTCAAGAATCAAGTGCTCATACACATTTTGTCTTGAAATTTGGGAGATTTATGAAGATTTACATAATCAGGATGATCCTACATCAGATTGCCTCATTCTAGATTATGATATTGACAACATTCCCTTTTACAATGATCATCAGAGAAGCTTGAGAAGACTAATAGTCATGAGACTTCTCCTATTGCTCCCTCTTCTACAATTGAGATAATAAATTCATCATTTGTTGCTTAATTAGAATTCAAAAATTCTTCTTTAGAGCTTTTAGTGATTTTTAGTAGTAGGTAAGTCATAATCTCTCAATTTCAATTTTGTGGGATGATAATTTGTTAGATATTTCAAAATTGTTTGTGGAGCCTAACATTCCAAATTTGGAGGACAAATTTAAGGGTTTATTTCTCCTCCTTGACGACATCATCATCATAACTATTATCAAATCATCTTTTTCTTTGGATCTAGTTCAAAATCAATGACCACTTGATCTTAGTTTATCAACTTCTCTTTTAATTAGGAATGTACCTAATTTTATTGTGGTATCATCATCTACCAGGTACATAGCGATACATGAGCATATTTCAAAGATAAAATATTCATACATTTTGATTCTTCTTCCTACCAATTTCTATTCAAAATGGGAAGCATTCTTGCATATATACTTGGTCTTGTTTCTTCTCAAAGGGGAGCTACATAGTCTCTCTCTTTACCACTTATGGGTGGGAGGGGGAAGCTATTGATTGTATACTTGTGATGGATTTCATCCTTGGAGGGTGTCTATTTCTCAATCCATCACTTTTTTATGTTTATTTGCAACTTTTCTCTCATTTGGAGAGGAGTTTTGTCCCATTAGGTTTCCTCCTTTTCTCCATTTATGAAAGATTGCATTGTAAATGGTTACCTAAGATTACTTAGATAGTAGTCAGGACCCATCATAATCATCATAGTCATCTTTGCATTTGCATTTGTTTATATTCTTCATAAGTTGCAATTAAGGGAAGTGTTGGTGTGAATGGTGGTTTTTCCTCCAATTTGTAGTGTGAACAAGGCATGTTAATAACTAGTTATTAGTTAGGACCTTTTAACATATGTTCACATGTTGTTTACTTATAGAGTTAAGAATATTTATAGAGGTCTTAGGTGTCATGTGATCTCATCTTATTAGTAGTTGTGTATGGTAAAAATGGAAACAACAATATTGAAAGACTGAATAGATTCAACCACAAAACCCTAGCCTAACAACAACAAAGATCCACCATAACATATGAAGATTAACTAAGACAATGCAAATCAACAAAATCATAAAGATTATACTATCACATGTCCAATAGGGTTTGGATCTCCATTCTTCCTATCTCTATTGATCTTTCTTGATATATTTGCTCTCATATTTTATGTGTGCACAAAAGCTCAACAAAGAACGGAAATGTGGTTGATAGCTAGATCGCATATGAAAGTTTGAATGCTAGAATGCTTGGGAGTGCCCATAGGATTGATAATGAAGGAAGCATCTCCTTATATAGAAGACATTATAAGAAATGGAAGGATAAGATTGAGAGGTATAAAAGATAAATGGTTGGCTAAGATTAGAGGGTAGATAGAGGAAATAAGAAAATAATGAGAGGGTAGGTAGTGTAGGAATTAAGAGATGAATGACATGTTTCATAGGTAGAAAATAATAAAGAATTAATTAAATAAATAAAGATTTATTTAATTAATAGAAGAAGTGGGATCAATTAAATAAATAAAATTATTTATTTAATTTAGGAAAAGGACAATTTAAATAAATAAATGTATTTATTTAAATGAGGAAAGAGGCTAGAAAAGGATAAATGAATTAATTAAATAAATAAAGATTTTTTTTAATTAATAGAAAAATTAGGCTTAAATAATTAAATAAATAAAAATATGTATTTAATTAGATAAGACAATTTTAGGTGTCTACATTTTGCCCCTATTTGAGACAATGTAGCTTGTTGCGTTGTTTCAAAGAAGATAAGATAAACTGATACAAAGCTGCCCCAAGATGGGAATGATATGCCCCATTGAGAGATTGGATGAAAATGTTTGAAAACATCGCAGAAAATCTTTCGATAAGAAAGAAAGGCTAGAAAGGACTAACAAGATAAGATAGAGTGACAAAGTCACGGGATACAAAAGATTGATGCGAGAGACCAGGGCTAGGGTAGCCTATAACATAGACTATGAGGGAAAACATCCTCATTGTCATCCACATACCTAAAAGATTAGAGTGCAAAGAGAGTAGAGAGCAGTCAAGAGTCAGCAGCGATGGCATTGGTTCACAAATTCAATCGTGTTTGCCGATATCAAAGACCAACAGATGCAGGAGTGCCAGTGAGTACCACAAAACCTCCTTGTACTTTGGTGCATTAATTGTTATCATAAATGCATGTCAAGTAGGGTAATAAATGTGCTTTAGGTAGGTACATCAAAAAATGTCAAGCGGGGTAAAAATTGCTAAGGCACATCTGCATTGGTGTCAGGCGCGCCTGGGTAGGTTAGGCGCATCTATGTCAAGTTTAAGTGCATCTATGATTGTAATAGCGTATGTGTCCAATGCGAGTGCTTCTTTGAAATGCAAGCACATTTGTGCAGGGCAAGTGCATCTGTGCAGAATAGAGGCACGTCTGTGTGTTTCAGGCACGTCTGTGAAATGCAAAAATGTCTATGAAGTATGTAACCACATTTATGTCATGAATGTGTGTTTATGTCTTCAAGGTTGAATCAGAAGTTTTTTGATAAACATACATTGCCGATTAGATAACTTACTGAAATGATACACTCAAGAAGGTCCTCTAGGGAAGACTAGGATAACAAATAGGGCTAGGATTGACAATTATGTGATAGAACATACGTTGCCAATAAAGAAACTACTCAAGAGGATACAATCAAGCAGAGGCCCTAGGATAGGATAGATCAAGGAACTTTATGATGAACAAGGAGTACCATAGAAATTGAGAATTCTGTGATAGAACATATGTTGTTGATTGGATTAGGCTGAAATTGATAATTTTATGATAGAATATACGTTGTCAATTGGATAAGCTACTCAAGAGGATACACTCAAGTAGGTTCCCTAGGAGATAAGATAAAAGAAGCACTTTGTGATGAACAGGGAGTACCACTAGGATAGAGTTCCATATGATAGATATAATCACTTATGATAAAAAGCAACACTTCGTATTGAACATGGAATACTACTAGGATAGAGTGTCATATGATAGATATAAGCACTAGGATAAAAAGAAGCACTTTGTGATGAACATGTAGTACTACTAGGATTGTCACAGTTGATTTGCTTGACTGTAGGAGGACCTGCCTATGTTGGAGTCACGGGAGAGATTCCCTTCGACTCAGAGTTTACGACCAGAGATGACATTCAAGGATAAAGAAGTAGTTGAGGCTGTGGGCTTGCGATATATTATGTATATGCCTGAGTTTCGGGTGAACATGGGATTGCTGATTGCATTAGCTGAGAGATGGCACTCAGAGACATGTACATTTCATTTGTCGATGGGTGAGATGACAGTCACCTTAGAGGATGTATATAGGATACTGAGGATACCAATCATTGGGGAATTAGTTCCTTATGATCAAGAGGGAGACAGGGATGTACTGAAATGAGTGTTTCAGGATCCAGGACTAGAGATGAGGGCTAGACATGTGGCCTAGGACACCATGATAGCGACAGGATTAGTAGGAGTTATCAGTGGGTTCCTATGTCCAGACAAGGTGACATGAGGGTTGGTAGTGGGATGGGGGAGGACATTGGAGACATTGGTGACTGAGCACACTAGGTTTGGATGGGGTTTGTGTCTGCTGACACACTTGTACTATGAGTTGCATCAGTTTGTATATCACGGATCAACAGGATTAGGATGTGGAGTAACCTTATTGCAGGTATGGACATATGAGCATCTTCCAGTTACATGTCCGATACATTTTAGAGGCAGAGGACATGGGCGCAGCTATGTACACCTATATGATATGATTACTTCTCAGCCACAGATTGGGAGTCTAGAGTATTGGTGTAGGTTGATTGATGAGATTAAAAAATGTTGTATGGAGGCCTTACTTAGACTATGAGGAGTGGGAGGATGATGTAGTCGAGATGCCATATGTATTCAGGAGCAGGAATCTGATCGGGAGGACACCATATATTATTGAGAGGTAGTAGATAGATAGGGTATGTAGATAGTTCGATAGGATACAATGGATGCCATGGGGGTCGGGGATGTATGCACAAACGCTAAGAGATCGGGTGCATTTAGGGTCATTATTGTCTTATGATCAGGCAGTTACACAACTTCTAGAGATGGTTCCCATGCCTTGGGACATTTGGGCAGATGTAGAGGATGGAGGGATGGATGCATAGTACAATACATATTGGGGAGAGTGTCTATTTTCACAGCTGACGGATCCAGGGGAGCCGATAGAGGGAGATGGTGGAGGTGATGGAGATGATAATGGGGATGGAGGAGGTAGAGGTCGACGAAGGAGGTGGGGCATAGTTGTAGAGAGGAGAGTGGCTTATTGGAGAGAGGGCGAAGAGGAGAGATAGGTGCATGTAGTGAGTGGTAGAGGTGGATTTCCATTACAGGTGCCAACAACACAAGTTCCCAGATAGGTATAGGGACAGGAGCAGCCACAGGGATAGGGTGAGGGGAGAGGGGAGGACGAGGATGAGCTACTATCCCTGAGAGAGATCTACTAAGGATAGGTAGATGAGATCTAGGATCTGGAGAGGGATGCAACTAAGCTCAAGAGACAAATGAGGGATACTGAGAAGGAGAGGGATCAAGCTATTCAGCGCTATACAGAGGCTGAGACAGCACTGAGGGAAGGGAGAGAGACAACAGAGGACACAGGGGCCAGATACGCCTATGTTTTGTAGGTAGAGGAGGAGATAGCCTACTGGAGAGACCTATATTATGGAGTGGTGCAACCAGATCAACAGGATAGAAGCTTCTGGAGATCATCGCAGATGACAACAACCACTGGAGGGAGAGATAGGAGACAAGCGTTTGGCAGTGGGGTCATGGGTCCTCCACCACCACCAGATAGAGGGGGTAGGAGAGATGATCCTGGGGCAGGTCCTTCCAGCGTTCAGACTCCAACAAGGCCAGTCGATTTCGAGGGAGGGAGTTCATCATAGCCTTAGAGGGCTCCCTATGTATCAGTTTTATACCATTTTGTATGATGACACCTTTGGGTGATTGTAGCCATATGATTTTGACATCATTGTATCATGACACTTATTATTTTGATATATATATATATATGAGATGATTTAGCTTTGTAGCATCTATATGCATGTGTGCTTATGTGATGCATGTTTCTATGTGATGCTTATGATATGGATGTAAATATGTACATGATGAAATGCAATTTTTTTTTGTTCTTTTATGTTTTTAATATGTTATGCATATGTGAATGTGAATGCATGAAATGCAAATGAAGATGATAATGCAAATAACTATTTACATGATGAAAATGTAAAATATGCTAACATATGTTGTGTGTAGGATGTGATGTAATTGTGATATCTATATGTTTGTATGAAATGAGATATGCTAACATGTGGTAATGCAGGTGTAGACTACATGAAATGCAAATATTTTTGGTGTGTCATTATACTCAGTCATGTGATAGCGAGCTACATGGACTCAAGGATGATGGAGGTCAATCAAGAAAGGGGGATGGAAGATAGAAGATATGGAAGTGAAAGAGCCTCTTGTTCTATTGTCATCATTGAGCTTTATTATGGCAAACAGGTTATGACAATTGAGGTATATGTTCGACCCAGAAAGTCATTGCACTTTTTTCCATGGAGATCAGGCAGTTGCAAACAAGGAATGCCCCAGTTCACACTAGACTCTCATTGTCCTCATATCCTTGGACAGGTCATAGAATTACTAAGAAACAATCCACAATCAACAAAGAAAAATAGGTGATGACACCCTATCCTCGCCTTTCTAGTCAAAGACATCCTAGAGATAAAATCTCTAGTCAGAGACATCCCAGAAAAGCTAAAAGACATGTCACCAAAAGATAAAATCAAAAGAAAACCAAGACTCGACACCAAGATCCACTGTAGTCCTCAAGTTTAGTGTCTCTTATCACTTGTATAAATCTATTTGATTGTAGTCACAATGTTTACTTTCACAAAAGGATAGATAGCACTGAACCATAATGTTATCTGAGTCTGTTGAAAGATTTAATTTATTGAAACACATTGTTGTTGTTGTGTCTCATCCGAAACTGACTGAATCCATGAAACCAACACTTTATTGCAAAGAAGATGGAACTTCATTACGGATCTATGATGCAAATGTTTCTTTATTGTGGATTGTGCGCAAATAGACTAAAGAAAACTAGAAGAAACTATACTCCTCGGAACATGTGATGCTCTTAGTTCCACACCCATCACTAGACGTAGGATTTTTCTTAGCCACAGATAGGAGCTAATTTATTATGGATGGAAAGGGGTGAAAAGGGAGGTTTATTAGGAAATGGCTAACCAATCTTGGGCAGATCAATAACAAGCCATGATGGGAATGGATAAGTTTATTATGAATGGATAGGTTGTGAGTGTATGCAAAGTGAAAGGATGAAATGGAATCCTGAAGGAGGGATGAGCAATGTCTCTACACATGGTGTCGGTGACCCATTTTTCACCATGGTACTTGCCCAGGGCACCACCGAAGTGGTTTTCACCGTTGGACGAAATGTTTTTCAGTTTACTTTTTTTATTTTTTTTATTTTTTGTGTCACAAGGTGCCCGTTTGCTAGGTTTTCACCAAGTAACAATTTTTATTTTTATTTTTGAATGTTTTTTATTTTTTGTATTTTTTGAATGTTTTTTATTTTTTGTATTTTTTTAATATTTTTGGTTTTTTTGTATTTTTGCATTAGGATACTCGAAGAGCTATGTGTAAAACCTAGGAAGGTGCATGTTGTTGATAGGATCCTCCAAAGGTTCGCCCTCTGAGGTGGAGAGATGATATGCACCAGATCTATAGGCTACTATAATGATGCAAGGACCAAGCCAATTTTGTTTGAACTTGCCCTTCTTCTCTATGTCTTGCTGATTTTTAGGATTTTCCTTGAGAACTAAGTCACCTACCTCAAATGTGCGAGGTTTTACCTTGTGATTGTAACTGTGACTCATTCATTTTTGATAAGCCTTAAGATGATTAAAAGTAGTTTGTGTTCATTCATCCAATAGTTCTAGTTCTTGTAAGCGAGAGACCCTGTAGTCTTCATCACTGATAATGTTGTGCAAAGAGACTCGTAAATATGGTAACTCGGCCTCAATAGGAAATATAGCTTCGGCACCATAAACAAGTGAATAAGGTGTGGCTCTCGTAGGTGTGTGAACACTTGTGCGATAAGCCCAAAGTGTGGGATTAAGTTGGATATGCTAATTTCGGCCAGCATCATCGACTGTCTTTTTGAAGATTTTAAGAATAGTTTTATTAGACGCCTCAGCTTGACCATTACCCTGGGGGTAATATGGGGTGGAGAAATGATGAATAATATGGAAGCGATCACAAATTTCACGAACATCTTGGCTTTTGAAGGGACATTCGTTATCAGTGATTATGGAAAGAGGAATACCGTACCGGCAAATGATATAGTTGAGAATGAATGTAGCAATCTGTTTTCTAGTGACTTGTGTAAGAGGCACGACTTCAATCCATTTTGTGAAATACTTTGTGGAAGTGATAATGAATTTGTGGCCATTAGAAGGAGGGTGAATCTTTCCTATGAGATTGAGTCCCCACTGACAAAAGGTCCAAGGAGTTGCAATTGGTTGAAGTTCTTATGTTGGCGCATGAATAAGGTCTCCATGAATTTGGCATTGCTCACATTTATTGACAAACTGATATGAGTATTTTTCCATCTTGGGCTAGTAATATCCAGTCCTGATGAATTTCTCGGCTAAGGTAGGACCACTAGAATGTGGACCACATATTCCTTCATGAACTTAGCGTAACACAATCTGAGCTTCGTCCCTTTCTAAACATCTAAGAAGAGTGCCATCTAGACCTCAATGGTATAGGATATCGACTAAAATGATGTATTAGGATGATTGACGAATGAAAGTGTGGTGTTGGTTGTTGGATAAGTTAGGAGGAAGGGTGTTGTTACAAAGGTATGTGAAAATGGATCCGTATAATTGGTAATCAGGACCAATGACACATATCATCTCAGGAGGAGTGATCTCATACGAGGGAACCAAAAGGTTATCCACAAAGAACTCATAGCGGGTTTCATTCTACAGTAGATCGATTAGTGAGGCAATAGTAGCCATGGCATCTACGGCTCGATTCTGCTCTCTTGGTATCTGCTCAAAGCTTAACTTCATGAAATATTGCTTGAAGTCATCTACCATTTTCTTGTAAGGCATTAATTTTTCATCTTTTGTTTGGTAGTCATCGATTGCTTGATGAATTACAAGTTGAGAGTCCCCAAAAACATGAAGCTCCTAGATCTTTCACTGAACTGCAATCCGTAATCTAGTTATTAAGCCTTGTATTCTGCTATGTTATTAATGCAAGGAAATTACAATTAGTATGATTAGGGAATGGAATCTCCTTGAGGTGTGATAAAGAGGATGCCAGCTCCTACACCATGTTGTTTGTATGTGCCGTCAAAGTATAGTTGTCAAGGCTTTGTGTGTGATACCATCAAGATGGATTCATCTGGAAACTCTGAAGTTAAAGGTGTATCATCTATCATGAGTGCATCTACTAACTGATCTGTAATAGCCTATCTCTTTATTGCTTTTCTATCCACATAATCAATGTCAAATTCACTCAAGAGCATCACCCATTTGGCTAGTCTGCCAATAAGCATCGCCTTATTGAGAAGATACTTCCACAGATCAATCCTTGTGATCAACTTAGTTTTATGAGTTAGCATATAATGTCATAATTTTTGTGAAGCTAAAACCACAGCGAGACACACACGCTCAATTGGTGTGTAGTTTATCTCACAACCAACCAAACTATGACTGATGTAATATACTACCTTTTCTTTTCCCTCAACATCTTGTTACGCTAAGAGTGCCCCCAATGTTGTTGATGTAGTTGATATGTAGAGTAATAGGGGTTGTTCTGGGACTGGTGGCATCAAGACTGGTGGATTCAGAAGATAATCTTTGATTATCTAAAAAGCTTGTTGACAGTTATCATCCCATTTGAATTTGATGTTTTTGTGTAGCAAGTGCTAAAAAGGATGACATTTATTCGCAAGTTGTGCTATGAATTGTCATATGGACTGGAGTCTTCCTTGTAAAGATCGAAGTTGACTAATATTTCTTGGTGGTGGAATTTCTAAGATCACTTTGACTTTCACAGGATCAGCTTCAATTCCTCTTTTTGAAACAATGTATCCAAGGAGCTTTCCAGAGGTTACTCCAAAGAAATATTTCTTGGGATTTAGTCTCACTTTGTATTTTTCTAATCGATCAAAAATGACTGAAAGGATGTCCAAATGTGTATCTCTGTCTATTGATTTTCCCAAGAGGTCATCAACATAATCTTCTACAGTTATGTGCATGAGATCATGAAAGATAGTGGTCATGGCTCATTGATATGTAGCGTTTGCATTCTTTAGCCTGAAGGGCATGACATTCCAACAGAAAGTTCCCCAGGGACAAGTAAATGTTGTTTTGTGCTGATCCTCGGATGCGATTTTTATTTGATTGTAGCTAGAGAATCCATCCATCAAGGATAACATTACATGACCTGTTGTGAGATCTACGATCAGGTTGATGTTTGGCAATGGAAAGTCATCCTTCGAACAAGCTTTGTTAATGTGTCTAAAATCTGTGTATATTTTGATGTTGCAATCTATCTTACTGACTAGTACTAGGTTGGAGATCCATTCAGGATAATCAATTGGTTGTATGAATCCGACATCCAACAATTTTTCAACCTCTGCCTTGACTAATAATGCCACTTGTGGATGCATCTTTCTTAATTTATGTTTCACTAGCTTTCCCCCTGATTTAACTGTCAAATGATGCATTACTAAATTTGGATCCAGTCCACGCATATTGGCATATGACCATGCAAAATTGATTTGTCACTTTGTGAAGAAACTTATGAACTTCGGTCTTTCTCTCTCTGTCAGATATTGTGCCAGGAATATGTTATGTGAAATCTCTTCTGTACCAATGTTTGTTTTGATGGTCTCTTCTACTAACATGGATGATTTTTCTTCATATGATGTCTGGAGAATGTCGAGCCTTCCATCTTCGAGCGCCTCAGAGAGGTTTTGACCCTCAAATACGTCCTTTCTTTTTACTTTTTTGGGGTCAGATAGTGCCACAATGTGGTTTTCACCATAAAACCCATGATTTGTTTTTATTTTTATATTTTTGCGATTGGAAGGCCCAACACCCTCACCAAAATATGCCACGCTGTTGAGTTGTATAGTGTATCTCGCCTTATGGTCCCCAAGTAGAAGATCATCTCGTATGTCTAAATAGTCGATAAAGGCTTCATCATTTAGGAATGTGTCGAATTGTACAAGTCCTTCATGGTCCCAGTCAATAAGTTGGTGGTGAACAAGGGGAAGGCCCTCAATGTTTTCGTAGTCAGTAGGTGTTAGGGTGCAAATATAGTTATGTTCAAGTATGTTAAGGTAGTTGTCAAGGTCATCATTGGCACTCTCCTCATCTGTCTTGATCGTGAATGAGTCCAAATTGTCATCACTAAAAGCACATTCCAGAATGGGTGTCCTCGTCTTTTGTGATTTTGACCTAGAACCTAAAAACAAAGATTGTGTGGGATCCTCAGGGGTTGTTTCAAAATTTTTATGATAAAAATGGAGACAACAATATTGAAAGACTGAATACATTCAACCACAAAACCCTAGCCTAACAATAGAAAAGATCCACCATAACATATGAAGATTACCTAAGACAAAGCAAATCAACAAAATCACAAAGATTATACCATCACATGTCCAATAGGGTTTGGATCTCCATTCTTCCTATCTCTATTGATCTTTCTTGATATATTTTCTCTTAGATTTTATGTGTGCACAAGAGCTCAACAAAGAATGGAAATATGGTTGATAGCTAGATCGCATATGAAAGTTTGAATGTTAGAATGCTTGGGAGTGCCCATAGGATTGATAATGAAGGAAGCATCTCCTTATATAGAAGAAACTATAAGAAATGGAGGGATAAGATTGAGAGGTATAAAAGATAAATGGCTGGCTAAGATTAGAGGGTAGGTAGAGGAAATAAGAAAATAATGAGAGGGTAGGTAGTGTAGCAATTAAGAGATGAATGGCATGTGTCATAGGTAGAAAACAATAATGAATTAATTAAATAAATAAAGATTTATTTAATTAATAGAAGAAGTGGGATCAATTAAATAAATAAAAGTATTTATTTAATTTAGGAAAAGGACAATTTAAATAA
The DNA here is from genome assembly GCF_030272615.1 of Cryptomeria japonica. Classification (NCBI taxonomy): domain Eukaryota; kingdom Viridiplantae; phylum Streptophyta; class Pinopsida; order Cupressales; family Cupressaceae; genus Cryptomeria; species Cryptomeria japonica. The sequence goes on from NC_081407.1 coordinate 734,083,232, forward strand.
ATAAATGTATTTATTTAAATGAGGAAAGAGGATAGAAAAGGATAAATGAATTAATTAAATAAATAAAGATTTATTTAATTAATAGAAGAATTAGGCTTAAATAATTAAATAAATAAAAATATTTATTTAATTAGACAAGACAATTTTAGGTGTCTACAGTAGTTGTCTCATTACATAGTATTAAGACACTTGTCACATCCTAGCTAGTCATATCTCTCAACCTTGCCTATACAAGCAAGGCATCATATGTACATTATGTTGGTATTGGCATAACTGAGATAGATGAGGTGATGCAATTGAATTTGGATGATGGCACTGGTAAAGGATAGAAGTCTATTTGTGATGAAGAGATTGAGATTCTATGAATAGATGACATGATTAGTTATTTGTGTTGTCATTGATGGCAACTAATGTCAACTGATGTTGCTAATGTTCTTGATGTCTTGTTTTGTCATCTAAGTGATTTGGTTTACCAAAAGACATGGTTTACTGACAGAGACCTAAAGTATGTGAAATAGGACTTTGACCAGTAAAGTGAACTTATTTTGATTGGATCGGTTGATCGGCGATGATTGGTGATTTGCAGTTTGGATGGTGAACTTGTATCATGGAAAGGGGTATATGATTGGAACTGAAACTTATGGAGATTATTGGAAGATGTGTTTCAAATTTCTGATGAATTTTTGCTAAGGTTTTAATAGGGTTTATGATTGGTGAAGAAATCATCAAACCGGTAATCAATTATGTTATGACGATGATCGACAGTGAGTCTACATGAATTTGGTAACATGGCACAACCCACATAAAAGATATAATTATTGTTTTGGCAAAATTTTCTTGGGAATCAGCAAAACGCTTAGTAGAGTGTTTTGAGGGTTTGACTTTGGTACAAATCAGATTTTCGTGATGGGTTACGATCAACCAACGGTTGATATTGCATTATAATTTGTTGTAATGATCTATATAACGATTTGTGATGATCTCTTGTGATATGAATTATAAATTCAAGATGTAATTAGGTTTTGTGGTCAACCTAGTTGAGATGGCTATTTAGGATGACACGGTTGATGTTTATTGTGTTGGTGGTCTTAGAGAATGTGTTAAGCCATCCAAGTGAAGTGTGATATCTATCTGAGAGTTGCAGAGTGTTGTGTATAACTAGATCTGATCAAGCAAGCAGAGAAGTGCAAGTAATAAATCATTTTCATACTATTGTTTCCTAACAGTTACAGTAGATTAAGTCCCTTAATCAGGTAGGTCCTAACAGACCTTAAAAATTTAAGTCCCTTAATAAGGTAGCTCTCAAAAGAGTTTTAAATCCTCTCATGAGGTTGATCCTAACAAATCATCAAGCTCCTAACCGGACTACAAGGAAAATCCCCTAACCGAGCATATTGTAAGCTCCTAACAGGGCTAAGCTCCTAACAGGGCATACTTCGAAAGGGTACAAATATTTGTGGGTGCCAACTCCCATCATGGTTTTTTCTTATTTGGGTTTCCATGTCAAAATATTATGGTGTTCATGTGTGGAATTTTTTTCATATGATGTTCTTGTTTATGTTTCATTTCATGCATTATTTCTAAGACACCGATTATGATGTTTTATCATAAGTTTATCAAAGGTTACCGGTATTGATAAGGATTTGTTTGAGAAAGTATTTGATCTGATTGATAAGGTTAATGGGTTGGTAAATGATCAAATTTATATGCTTGTTTTGGTGGTGAAAGTATTGATAGTTGTGGTAAATGATTTGATTAATGTGTTAAGAAAATATGAAAAAAAGGTTATTAGATCTGATTACAGAAGTTGAGATATTTGTTAAATGGTTTCAAATCTGAGATAATTTTGTTTTTGGGTTTAAAGTTTCATTTGGTCTTAGTATTGATTCACACCCTCTCTCAGTACTAACTAGATCATCATAGGATTAACAATTGGTATCAGAGCCTAACTTCCTTAAGGCTTAACTGCTTGATAGGGATCTCTAATCCTAAGGTAAATATGGGGGAAGGAATGAGTTATCAACAAATGGCTAAGGAACTTGCAGAAACCAAGGAAGAGCTAGAAACCCTAAGAGGCAACTATAAGAAATCACTAGCTAAGAGGAAGGAATTAACTGAACAATTGTTGGAGATCAATGAAAGTAGCTCTTTTGATGAAGCAAATATAGATGCATTGGTTGAGGAAGTGGAGAAACTAAATGGTGAGAAACTTAACCTAAGGAGAGAGCTTGAAGCCCTTACAATCTGTATGAGTCAAGAAATTGAAGCTAGGAGGGAAACTGAAGACAAGATCAAAGAGAAAGATCATGAGATTTTTAAGATAAAATAGGAGAATATCACTCTTTATGAACACTGGCATGAGGAGAAAGAAGAGAAAGAACAAATCAAAGAAGATATCAATATGACAATGTCTCTTAGAGAGACTCTTATGAAGAAAAATGAATATCTTACTAAAGAGCTTACAGAAGCTAATGAGAAGCTTGCAAAATTCAACAAGAGTTCTACCATGTTGGATGAATAGATCCAATCTCAAAGGATGAAAGGTGATACATCTAGGTAAGGATACAATATATTTGAGAAGGGAGAACCTTCCGGTACCAAGAGCACCACGTATGAAGGTAAAAAAGCTCCTAAGGCTCAGAAGTCTACCAGTAAGAAAGCTTACAAACCTGTTTGTTTTAATTGTCATAAACTAGGACATACTACTAATGTTTGTAGAAGCAGATCTGATGCTAATACTGGCTATAGACCTAATACTAGATTTGTGTCTAGAAAATTTGAAGGTTATTATTATACATGCAACATTTATGGGCATAGATCTATTGAATGCATGTATGGAGCTAATTATCCAACACCTCATATGAATCCAATAACTAATGGTGATTGGAGAAGGAATTTTATTGACCGGAGAAGCTCTAATTAACAAAGACCCTATGTTAACAAGTCTAGTCCTTATGAGATGGAGAAAAGAATTAATGTGATTTGTGTGATCTATAACAAATTTGGACATGTGACAATGAACTATCAAAGATGGACAGGTAGAGGCAATGCAGGACTGTGGAAAGCATATGGAATGGCATGTTATCATTGTAACAAACTAGGACACATTGCTAAGTTTTGCAGAACATAGAAGAACTAGCCAGTGAATCATCCTGCAGACCGGAAAGGAAAGCAGAAAATTGATATTGAAGAAACCAGAGATGAGATGAATAGAACTGGAAGAAGAAGAGATTACAAACTAGCCGAGGAATCAATTTCTTCACCTAGTGTGGAGAAGTCATCATCGACAAACTAAGTTGTTTCTACATTTTGGGGTGAGCTTATTGTCAAATCTTGAGATGAACCCCTGGATGAAGTATTGTAAGTTAAATCTGCATATTTTGATGCATTTTGATGTTTATAAGTCTTTTTGAATCATAACCGATAAATATCATCAAGTTTTTGCAACCGGTAATATGCTTAAGAGTGTTTTAAGGCATTTTAGGGTTTTGTCGGTTAAAGCATTTAATGTAGTAGTTTGAAAGAAAATAAGAGGAACATTTTGACTTTCATTTGACACATTGCAATCTTGAGAGAATTTGGTGAGAAAGAAGATCAGAACCTGAAAAGGATGATAATGAGGAAAAGTTTGTGATCATTAAACCAGAAGCAAAGAATAATGAAGAATCGGCAAATGTAGAATTGGATGCTCAACCGGTAAGCAATAATAGTGAGGAAGAAGATGCAAAACTAGCATAGGCAATACCTAGATATTTCAAACTGAATCATTCACAAGAGAAGATAATTGGTGATAAGAATGCAGGTGTGGAAACCAGGAGAAAGATCTGAGAGAACTCATGTTTGATATCTACAATTGAACCCAAGACAATTAAGGAAGCACTAGCAGATGATGATTGGGTTAATGCAATGAATGAAGAATTAGATCAAATTGAGAAGAATTAGACATGGTCACTTGTTCCTAGACTAGAGGATAAGAATGTAATTGGAACAAAATGGGTCTTTAGGAATAAATTGGATGAAGAAGGGAAGATTGTAAGAAACAAGGCAAGGTTAGTTTGCAAAGGGTACGTTCAAGAGGAAGGTGAGGATTATGGTGAAACATTTGCAAATGTTTCTAGATTAGAAGGAGTAAGGATGTTGTTGGCATTTGTTGCATATAAGGGATTCAAATTATACCAAATGGATGTCAAGTCAGCCTTTCTAAATGGAATTCTAGAAGAAGAAGTATACATTGAACAATCGGATGGATTTTCTTTGACTGATGATAAGGACATGGTGTGTAAGTAGCATAAAGCACTGTATGGTCTAAAGCAGGCACCGAGAGCATGGTATGAGAGATTACATGCACATTTGATCAAAATTGGATTCCAATGTACTAGTGAGGATAACAACATTTATTTGAAGACTAATGGAGACAAGATGTTGATAGCAGAAGTGTTTGTTGATGACATAATTTTTGGTGAAAATGATGATATGTGTATGGACTTTCTTGATATAATGAAAAAATAATTTGAAATATATCTAATCAGTAAAATTAAGTTCTTTATTGGCTTATAGGTTCAGCAACTAGATGGTGGTATCTTTATTTGTCAGACCAAGTATATCAAAGAGGTGTTGAAGACTTTCGGCATGGAAGACTGCAAACTGGTAGGGACATCGATGGTGTCTAGTTCCAAGTTGTCAAAGGAAGATGATTCCCCTACTATTAGTGAAAAAGAGTATAGATCTATGATTGACAAGCTACACTATGTTGTTCATAGTAGACCGAACATTTCTCATTATGTTGGATTAGTGGCTAGATTTCAAAAGAGCCTAAAGAGAGTCACATGGTAGCTATAAAGAGAATTTTTTGGTATCTCAAAGGCACAATAGACTATGGTTTATAGTATCCCTATAAAGGTGATTTTACTTTGGATGTCTTTACTGATGCTTATTGGGCAGGTAATGTGGATGACTGGAAAAGCACAACTGGTGGAGCCTTTCTACTTGGTGGAAGATTAGTGGCATGGACAAGAAAAAAACAAACTTGTGTTTCTCAATCAGCTGAAGCAGAGTATGTAGTTGCATCCATGAATTGCATGCAGACAATATGGATGAGACATGTGCTAGAAGGATTCAAGATAGATATGTCAGAACCGGTGACTATCTATTGTGATAATACAAGTGCAATAAACATTTCTAAGAATCATGTACTTCATTCCAGAACCAAGCACATTGAATTGAAGTATCACTTCCTAAGGGAAAGAGTTCAAGAAAAGGAGGAGAAGATGAATATGTGAAGAGTAAAGAGCAGTTAGCTAATATCTTTACCAAGCCCTTACCAAAGGCTACCTTTGAGTTTCTTAGAGGTAAACTAGGGGTTAGACCCCTACACCAAAAGAACTATAATTATGGAGATTCATCAATCCTATGGATTTCATGTTTATTTTTCACTAAGGATTGATGAAGGTGAAGGCTACTTCTTTGGGGGAGCAAGTCTGATGTAAAGTTCTGATTTAATGCTCTGTTATAATTTACATGATTTGAGTAGCATAATTGATGGAAGAGGAAACAACAGAATTGAAGATAAGTGATGCATTTACATCTTTATCATTATTGTCAAAGGGGGAGAAGAAAATAATACAAATCAGATATGGCAGATATGGGAGAAGTTGAAGATCGAAAGATCAGATTGAGAGAAGCATTGGTTAAGGGGGAGATGGAAAAAGGAGGAGAATCAACAGATGATGTGATATCAACAAGCAAATTGCAGATTATGGTGTTACTCTGATTAGTGTTGCCATCAATGCCAAAGGGGGAGATTGTTGGCATTTGGCATAACTGATATAGATGAGGTGATGCAGTTGAAGTTGGATGACTATACCGGTAAAGGATAGAAGTCTATTTGTGATGAAGAGATTGAGATTCTATGAATAGATGACATGATCATTTATTGGTGTTGTCATTGATAACAACTGATGTCAACTGATGTTCTTAATATCCTCGATGTCTTATTTTGTCATCTAAGTGATTTGGTTTACTGGAAGACAAGGTTTATCAGTAGAGAACTAAAGTCTGTGAAATAGGACTTTAACTGGTAAAGAAAAGTTGTTTTAATTGGATTGGTTGATCAACAATGATTGGTGATTTATGGTTTGGATGGTGAACTTGTATCATGGAAAGATGTATATGACCAAAACCGGAACTTATGGAGATTACCAGAAGACATGTTTCAAATTTTTGATGAAGTTTTGCTAAGGTTTTAATAGGGTTTATGACCGGTGAAGAAATCATCAAACCGGTAATGATTTCTATTATAATGGTTATCAACGGCAAGTCTCAATGAAGTTGGTCACATGGCATAGCCCGTATGAAATATTTAATTGTTGTTTTGGTACGATTCAAGGAAGATTTTCTTGGGAATCAACGAAACGCTTAGTAGAGTGTTTTGAGGGTTTGACTTTGGTACAAATCAGATTTCCATGATGGGTTACGATCAACCAACAGTTGATATTTTATTGTAATTTGTTGTAATGACCTGTATAACAATCTGTGATGATCTCTTATGATCTGAATTGTAAATTCAAGATGTAATTAGGTTTTGTGGTAGACCTAGTTGAGATGGCTATTTAGGATGACACAGTTGATATTTATTGTGTCAATGGTCTTAGAGAATGTGTTAAGTCATCCAAGTGAAGTGTGAGATCTATCTAAGAGTTGCAGAGTGTTGTGTATAACTCAACCTGATCAAGCAACTAAAGAAGTTCAAGTAATAGATCATTTTCATATTGTTGTTCCCTAATAGTTGTAGTAGGTTAAATCCCTGAATCGGGTAGGTCCTAACAAGCCTTAAACATTTAAGTCCCTTAATAGGCTATCTCTCAAAAGAGTTTTAAATTATCTCACGAGGTTGATCCTAATAGATCATCAAGCTCCTAATTGGGCTGCAAGGCGAATTCCCTAACCGAGTGACTCCTAACAGGGTTTTCTCCTAACCGGGCGTATTGTAAGCTCCTAACAGGGCATACTTCAAAAGAGTACAAATATTTGTGGGTGCCAACTCCCACCGTGGTTTTTCCCTATTTGGGTTTCCATGTCAAAAACTTATGGTGTTCATGTGTGGAATTCTTTTCATGTGATGTTCTTGTTTATGTTTCATTTCATGCATTATTTCTAAGACAGTGGTTATGATGTTTTATCATAAATTTATCATAGGTTACTAGTATTGATAAGGAGTTGTTTGAGAGAGTATTTGATCTGATTGATAAGGTTAATGAGCTGGTCAATTATCAAGTTTATATGATTTATTTGGTGGTGAAAGTATTGATAGTTGTGGTAAATGATTTGATTAATGTGTTAAGAAAATATGACAAAGAGGTTATTAGATCTGATTACAGAAGTTGAGATATTTGTTAAATGGTTTCATATTTGAGTTAAGTTTGTTTTGGGGTTTAAAGTTTCATTTGGTCTTAGTACCGATTCACCCCCCCTCCCCTCTCAGTACTAACCGGATCCTCATAGGATTAACACATTATGTAGATTCCATCTTTGATCAACAAATCTAATCCATCGTGTCCACAATCAAACAATATCTTTCTCTTGTTTCTCTCTATTAGAGTCTTTCTTTAATTAACAGTCTAATCCATTGTGTCCATGATCAACTAATATCTTTCTCTGGTTTCCCTCATATAAGGTTTTGTTTGGTTTTGCAAGTACTTTTTTGAGCTTGATTCCATTGGTGACTAACAAAAAGCATTGACTCAATTATTTGGATTAGATGGTTGAGTTATAGCATATCTTTACAAAGTTGAATAATGATAGTGAAAGAGGATGAAATCTAGATGCAAAAAATTAATGGAATTCATCCTTTAGGGTGAACTAATAGGGCAAAAATCTCTCAATTACAATACAAAATGAGCCATACACTCATAAAATAACTCACCTCTCATAAATACAAATTTCCTCCACTACATTACTACAAAATATGGTAGATCCCACTCACTATACTAATTTTTATAAGCTCTACACTATCCTCCCATATCAACTATGTTGTTGTCACATGCATGGTATATTGATCTTGATCTAGCTACACTATTACTTACATTTCTCCAAGCTGATAACCTACACATTCTCTGAGTGTTGGTTCAAAGAGGTAGACAAAGTGGCATGCCTAGTAATATGGGCTCTCCTACTCATTAGTCACCAAATATGGGATGCCTTGCAACACCTCTTTAAGAAGTTAAGATTAGGATTGCCCAGTTGTTAGTATTCTCTTGATGAAGGGATAATCCACTAGTGTAGGGGAACCCAAGACCATTGATGCCTCCATGAGGCACACTTTCAAAATATTCTTTTATTTGTGTCTAATGAGGTCCTATGGGCCATTTTTCTAGTGATTTGTAATCAACAAATGTAATTGGAAACCTTTTTGGGTCCATGATGCAACGTTGTTAGGAAATTATCAATATTGTCATGAGGAGGGAAAAAAAATTGATTAATTAAAAAAATAGGTTTTGAAGGGACCCAAAATCCTTTACAAAAGGAGATCAATTTGGACTTAACAAGACATTAAGCCAAAACAGACCACAACAACAAACAACCCCATAGAAAACATTTTCCAATGGCATTCTATAATTGTCTTATGGTCTATTAGGTATCTTCAAAGATATTTGTAATGGTTTAAAGTCATAAGAGTCTTGGTTAAAAACCTTTTAGAAAGTTTTGTAAAATTTGTCATGATTGACAAAAAACAAGTTGTCATTGTAAAAATGCAAAATGGGAAGTTGAAAAGACAAAGTTGTAAAGGGGTAGTTGTAGAAGTTAGAAAGGGTGTAGACAGTTATAAATAGGTCCCTTATGAATAATTTATATGTTTTTAGGTGTGGAGGAAGGTGATGAGGATGGCTGGAAGATGAAATGAATAAGAAACCTCATTTTTTCTTTGTTTTGTTCCATAAATTTGTTGTTTGTTTGTTATGTATGGCCTATATGGACGTGATGAGGGTCCAAATCTTATATGTTTGGAAATATAATTGAATTACAAAACTTTTTCATTCTTACTAGGTCAAAATAAAAGGTTGTTTAAGTTGTCTAATGGTCGAATCTTTCCAGTTACCCAGTTCAGAAACTAGGTTCTTCCAGTGTAACAAACCATTTTTTAGGGTTATGTTCTGAAGAAACCTTATCCAATTTTAAAATATGTTGTATAAACCCCAAATGGGTGTCTAAAAATGGTATTAGGCTTCTGATATGGTCCCTTTACTAAATATTATGCCCAAAAAAACTCTTTTGCTACACTTTTTAAACTTAGGCTGTAAATTACGAGTCCATTTTTGAGTCAAGTGTTCCAAAGGAGTAATATGATCAAATTGGAAATAATTTTTTTCTTCCAAAAGACTATCTGAAAAACTATTTTTCTTGTGGATATTTTCCCTAGGTCAAGAATTATGCCTTGTTTTGTCACTGGTGAGAGCTACTAGAATTTAGGACAATTTATGTGGAAAGCATACAAGTTGGAATAACCAGTGGGTTTGAGATTTTCCAAGGGAGTATAAATGTTTTATTTTATTGGTATAAGATGTAACCAAAGTGGGTTGATCCTTGTGAAACATTGAGCCCTTAATTGGTTTTTGTAGCCTATCAGGCATAGTGACCATGTGAAGGGGAAATTTGGAGTTTGTGAGGAGCCATGGTGAAGGGTTGGTTGGAAACCAACTTGAGAAGAATCCTTATCCATTCTGAAGCCTTGAAGTGGCAAGGGTCCTTCCTTGAGAGAGAATTGTTCTACATAGTTGATTACATGGGTTAAGGGAAGGATATTAGCCATTGTTGTGAAATATGCCTACATGGTTGTGAACTTGAACCCCCTTGTACTGCATCATCCACCCAAAAATAACAACAACAAAATTGAAAGAATAAAATACTTTCTTACTATTACATCAATTAAAATGGAAATAAAATATCAACACTTACAAAATATTAGCCACTTGGGCTTTACAATTTGCAAGTTGGAGATACAAGATTTGCTTCTTAAACTCTATAATGAAGGAATCAATTCTATATCATCAAACAACTAGCCTAAGACACCAATATAAAGTACTCTTGTTCCTCTTGGAAATCCCACACCCCCTCAAGTGTTGAACAACACATGATCACCAAGAAAAGCAACACATATCTAGTAGGTTCAACTCCACAATTTTCAAGGGTGCCTAATGAGGTGACTTCAAATTTCTAAAGTGGGCACCTAAGGAGGTGAATTTTGCATTCCTCATTGCAGCCACCAAAGACATGTGTATGCACGACTCTTCCACTTCCCCAAGTGGAATCCAAGGTAGAAAATTTCTTTATTTCTCCTTATAATTAATACTTCAACATGTGTCCACTCTTGAAAATTACATTTACCATTTGACATAGGCCACAAATATTAATTATTTTAACCCCCTCTCTCACCTTGTACACTTTCCAAGGAATGTGGAGACACATAATAGATTGCATTTAATTCAATTCCACTAAACAAAATTAAAATAAACAATATTTTTCAGTGATACAAGATTGTTCTACACATACAAATGATCCTATAGCAAACACCTCAGGTAACACGAAATGTTTGATGAGTAGAGCTCATAAACATTTCAAAACCATATGCCTATTTCAAATCCACCATTATTTTTTGTCTTCTTGAATATTATTCTTGGGTAAGTGCACAAAGATGGTGGTCAGAAAAGTGGACACCACCCAAAACAAACATGAAAAAAAGAAGCAGCACGTACGCAGTTATAAAATTTGAAATGATCGTGTATGCGCTCAGGTTTGTTGTTCCCGAGCCTAGAGAAGGTAGCGCATACACGCTCCTTTTAGGAAAAGTTTTTAGGAAAAGTAGAGCATACGCACTACCTTTAGGAAAATGACAGCGTATGCGCTACTTATCCCTAAAAGACCGCGTACATGGTACCTGTCAAAAAAAGTTTTTTAAACAAAACTGAGTCTTATTTTCCCATGACAGCCGCGTTTTTATTTCCTTTTTTCTTCATTTTCTTTGCTAAACTGCGGACGGGGTGCTATATTTCTCCTCCAAACCACAAACAAGGTGCCACATTTCTCCTCTAGACACTATGGATCAAGGTTAGTTTTTGTTAATTTTTGTCTTTCTTTCCCATTTGTTCAATTTGTTTTACGTTTTGAATTTAATTTCATTAATTTTGATTAGGTTTTTTTATTTTTTGTTTCAAAAACTAGATTCTTCTAATCCACAAAAAGAACAACAAAATGCACCTCCTGGAAACCCACAAGATGCACCCCCAATTCCTCCTTTTGACCACACACCTGAAACATGGGAGCAATTAATTAATCAATTAGGGTAAAATACATCTAAAAGCAATAGACTGATCGATAAATTGAAAACATCCAAACTTGAGCATCATAAATCCCTTGCCACTAGCCTAGAAACATTAGCTAGTGGTGTCATAGTTGTTTTCACACAAATTACCAAATTGGGGAACTTTAGGGATAGGTGGCATCAATTCTATGCTGATGGGTTATCATACAAGGGAGTCAAAAACAAAAATATCAGTAAACAACAAATATGAACCCTTTTTATTGATACTAAAACTAGTCAGTCATTACCTCTTAATGCAAAGAGTTTTCCCATACATTGGTGTACTAATATGCAGAGGAAGAAGCTTTTTGGGTAAAGGTGGTGGATGGTCTTTGATGATCTACCTTGTAATAATTATGAGGTGCCATTGTATTTTTTGATAAAAGTATACTGTGATTTTGTGCTCAATGTGTGGCCAAACTATTTTGACATGAGAGAGTCCTATGGTAGAGGTGGCGGCTCTACCCAAGATAGACCTAGAGCTCGTAGGCGATTACCCACGGAGAGTCACCACCCTCTAGCACCCAAACCCAAGGTGCATCAGGCTGTCCCAGTAGAGCTGAAAGAGTTGATGGAGCTACAGACTCTTCAGGAGACCACAACATTGACTAGTGCCATCATCCAACATGGGACGTCGTTAGCACACCCTATTGTCCTGGATGATTAGCCATTAGTTGCTCCAGGTGGCGACAGAGAGCCCATTCAGCATATGTGTGTTAGTTGCTCGGGGATAGATGATGCAACCGGTGTAGATGGATCCACATCTCATTCATGCACGATTTGCGGTAGTAGATGTTAGGCCCACACGACTGATGATTTCGTGCTAACAGATGAGTTGATGGACACAATGTTTGCCCATCAACGACATACACAGGTGTGTTGATTTGAATTCATAGTATTTTATTTATTAGTCAATTTAAATTTGTAATTACATAAATGAATTTTTATTTATACATCAATTTAAATTGAGACAAATAATATGCATTTCAGGATGCAGCAGCGGTATCCCATACTCCTCCCCTGGTTACTACAGTTGCAACTTTGATGCCCGAGGTATAAATTTTATAACATGTTAAAATAGAATAGTACACTTTCAATTCAAAAAAAATACAAGATATACTAACTATCTTTAATGCTTGGTCCAATTTTTGGTTTGTAGGTGTTGACAGGGGACCAAATGTCCCAGATTGATGACATCACGCTCTCAGCGGTCGATTTTGGCCTACAAGACTATATGGTATCATATTTTGTACAGCCCTTTTTATCTATTGTTTTAATAGAATATGCAAGTCATTTCATTTTAGATTTTTAAAATTATGTTTAATATATTATCTCTACTAATATCTCATGTTAATTTTGGTTTTTTAGGGTACCCTCTCTGCATCTAGGGCTCCTCCTAAGAAAAATAATTCCTTGAAGATGCCAAAATATGGGAAGAAGGTAATTGAACACATTTTTAGTTGTACAATTGATTGAGTGAAATCAAGTATTAGTTGGGGTTTGAAGATTGATTAGTGTTTTTTGTCTATTTTACATGTACATCGGCCATTGAGCTATGTGGATTTGTTGAATGCACTTGATTTGCCCGTGGATCAAGAGAGGGCGGAGATATGTATCTCTACTTTATTTTCTTGATTTCATGATTATATGCACGTGTACATGTGAACTTGTGATATATTATAATCTTATAATTTTTTCATATAGGAAATATCCATAGCTATTTCATCAATGGCCAACCCTCCTCCATGCATTGGAGAAGCATCTCAGTATCTGGTACAATTTTGTTTGATATATTACATTAATTATTTTTAACCTACAATACTTATTATTATATTAATTGTATTTAATCTTTGATCATTTTTTGTATAGGTAATAGTAACAGTTTCTCCATCGATGGTGAGTCATCCTTAGTCCATTGGAGAAGCATCTCAAGCACGGGTACATCATTGTTCTCTATATTATAGCTTTTAGGTGTTTTTGATATATTTAAGTTAGTACATTGTATTAATTGTACATTTAATCTACAATAGACCCCTTCGTTGTACGGCCATAACATAAATCCTTTTAAGTATGTCTTCAAAAAAACTCCTAAGAGTGACAAGGAGAGGAGAGCGAAGATATTAGCTCCTAGATCAACCGATGAGGTAATCTGCATTTCAATTGCAAAAGAATTATAGTTAAATGCATAGTTATGTTGTTAATTGTGGACTATTTTCTACAAAAGAATTCTAACTTGGCTTTTGAATTGTGGTTTTGCAACCATCTACAGAGCCCCGTACTGCATCGAAGAGGCTTGATTTTGATGATCGAACACAAGTTTAGGATCATATAGTGTTACTTTTGGTCATAGAATGACCAATACATGTAGATATATTCTATATTTTTATTGTATATTGATTTGGACATGGCATATGCCACATTTTTGTAATACTTGTATTGACTTGGCAGACATGCCTTTTTTTGATATATATAAATGTTGATATTCGATCCAATGTGTATTGAGTTCATTATTTTTTATTTGTTGTATTTTGTGGTTGTCCTTTTATAAATTTAATTGATCATTTGCCTATGTAATCAACAATATGAATATAAACAACAAAAATATATGATATAAAACATTGCAATCGTGGAATATGTTTTGATAAAATTTCTAATGTTGAATTAACCCTACAAAACTCCTTGTATTCAATTCATTATTGTCTATTCGATGTATTTGGTGGTTGTCCTTTTATAAATTTAAATGTGTAGACGTATAAAAATGACCACATTCCTAAATGAATATTTTATGTTCATTTTGATTAAATCCAATTAAATTATCCACATTCTTCTATTTTATTAAATAAATTGCTCGATTTATTTAAATAAAATTCACTATACCATTTAATGAATAAATCATTTTATTCAATTAAATCCCCCTAGCCACTTTTAATTAAATTCAAATTTAATTAAATAGTTATCCTAAATTGAATAATCATATTTATTTAATTTCTCCAAATGGCAACCAAATTGAATTAAATCATTTAATTCAATTAAATCCTATTATCCCCTCATCCACTTGCAAGATCCCAAACCCCTTCCTAATCCCTTCTAGAATCTTCTAATCGCTTCTAATTAGCCTAACCCTCCTCTAAACTTTGTCACATCCCTAAGCAAAGGGAGGTCACTTCTCAAATGGCCCAAAGTCTTGGATAACCATTGAAGGTTTTCAACCTTCAACCACCAAAAACCCTAAAGTCTTTGAAAACCATTGAAGGCTTCCAACCTTCAACCACTTAATCCCCAAAGTCTCCAATAACCATTAATGGTTATTTCAAACCCTCCCACATGGTTAAAACATTTGTTTTGACTCAACCTCTATCCAACCCAAGGGTCTCATCAGGTCATTAATGCTTTGACCATGATTATCTCTTAATCATTTGCACAAAGGTTTATCCCTGGATTAGATCCTAATTCAGTGGGTAAACCTAATTTAGACTTGACCCTTAGCCTTTAGATAACCATGAGGTCTTCTCAGGCCTTTAATGCCTCCAACCTCTTCTTTCAACCCAATCTGGTGTGGACATTTGTCATCATTTTATTGGTGTCAATTGTGCACATGGATCCCCAACTTTCAAACCTGGCCCTTGATTAAGCCATTCAATCTTGACCATCCATTGCCCTGTTTGTGCTATAAATAGAGCTCTCATTCCTCCATTCTTAACAATCATCTTTCAAATTTGAAGCATCACACTTATGCTCAAATTGTTTCAAGCTTTCATTTTATATATGCTCTTCATTTAGCCTCTTTTAGATCAGAATTAATCATGAATATGCATGCTAAAGTAGTTTATTTATCATTTTAGTTCCATCATAGAGTAAGTATAGTATGCTAGGATAGTATTCATACTAACCTCGTCATCTTATCATTTAGTTTGTTGCATTTCTAGCATTTCATCTAGCTTATAACACATCTCATGCTAAAATCGATTAAAAATCTCTCTCGTTCTCATATTTGCCATCCCTAAGCCATTTTGCTCAGTAATCTGAGAGCAAAACATTGGTTTGAGGGACATTGTGAGATAGAGAACCATGGGACCCTCCTTGGGAAGCTGAGTAACGCATCGTTACTCCATAGCTTGCATCAAGAAGTCCTGTGTGTGTGTGTGGATTGATATTTTACATAATTTTCACATTTTAAGTTTTATTAATCCATTTTTCCCACATACAAAATGAATATTTGTATATGTAATCAACAATATGAATATAAACAACAATATGTGTTTGCTGCGAGAGCACCCTCACGCTCGCAATGGTCAAATTTTCGTTGTTGTGTGCACAAACTGATGTCACGTGTGCATCTAGGTGGGTAGTTTTACGCTAGGCATGCTCCTGTTGTGCATCCCAAAGCACTGAAACATCGAGAGTCATACCCTGTCGGTGCGATCTCTCAAGTACCCTAAGTCCAAAAAATTGTCAAACTTTTACGGGCTATTTTTTCCAATCCAGGACACATATGATCAATCTGTTTGAAGCTATGGGGTCACGTGAGGCACCTCTACAATGGCATACCTCAATTTTTGATGACTCAAATCCATTTTCAATTGGTAGCATTTTTTCACCTACTATAAAAATCATCTGTTGCATGCAATGCAAAGTTGTAGGATTGGCTAGAATTGATTCAGTTCGTCATGTGCGCAAACCGACATCACGAGCATGTTTGAGTGGGAATTTTTATGCTAGGCATGCCCCTTTTGCACATCCCAAAGCACCGAAATGTCGAAATTCATACCCTACCGATGCAAACTCTTAGGTGCCCTAAGTCCAAAAAATTCTCAAACTTTGATGGATTGTTTCTTCCAATCTAGGACACACATGATCGATCCGTTTGAACCTATGGGGTCACATGAGGCTCCTCTACAATGGCCAATCTCAGTTTTTGATAGCTCGGAGCCATTTTCAATTGTTAGCATTTTTTTGCCTACTACAAAAACTGTCAGTTGCATGCAATACAAAGTTGCAGGATTGTCTAGAATTGATCGGTTCGTTGTGTGCACAAAATGAAATCACAGGTGTGTTTGGGTGGGTAGGTTTATGCTAGGCATGCCCCTTTCATGCATCCCAAAGCGTCAGAATGTTGAGAGTCATAGCCTACCAATGCGATCTCTTAAGTGCCCTGAGTCCAAAAAATTGTCAAACTTTGACAGACTATTTCTTCCAATCCAGGACACATATGATCGATCTGTTTCAACTTGTGGGATCCCATGAGGCTCCTCTATAATGGCCTATCTTAGTTTTTGATGACTCAGAGCCATTTTCAATTGGTAGCATTTTTTCGCCTGCTGCAAAAACTGTCAATTGCATGCAAGGAAAAGTTGTAGGATTGACTAGAATTGATTTGATTTGTCATGTGCATAAACCGACATCACGAGCGCATCTGGGTGGGTATGGTTACATTAGGCATGCCCCTTTCATGCATCCCAAAGCGTCAGAACGTTAAGAGTCATACCCTACCAGTGCGATCTCTCAAGTGCCCTAAGTCCAAAAAATTGTCAAACTGTTTCTTCCAATCTAGGACACATATGATTGATCTGTTTGAACCTGTGGGGTCGTGTGAGGCTCCTCTAGAATGGTCTATCTTGGTTTTTGAAGACTCGAAGCCATTTTCAATTGGTAGCATTTTTTGCCTGCTGCAAAAAATGTCAGTTGCATGCAATGCAAAGTTGCAGGGTTGGCCAGAATAGATTCAGTTCGTCGTGTGCACAAACTGAATTTATGAGCGCATCCAAGTGGGTAGGTTTATGCTAGGCATACCCTTTTCATGCATCTCAAAGCATCAAAACATCGAGAGTCATACCCTACTGGTGCGATCTCTCAAGTGCCCTGAGTCCAAAAAATTGTCAAACTTTGGCGGACTATTTCTTCCAATCCAGGACACATATGATTGATCTGTTTAAACTTGTGGGCCCATGCGAGGCTCCTCTATAATTTCCTATCTCAGTTTTTGATGACTCAGAGATATTTTCAGTTGGTAGCATTTTTTCGCCTGCTGCAAAAACTGTCAGTTGCATGCAATGCAAAGTTGCAGGATTGGCTAGAATTGATTTGGTTCGTCGTGTGCATAAACCGACATCACGAGCGCATTCGGGTGGGAATTTTTACACTAGGAATGCCCTTTTCGTGCATCCCAAAGCATTGAAACGTCGAGAGTCATACCCTGTCGACGCAATGTACAAGTTTCTTGACAACTTTTTTGACAATAATGACAATTTTTGCTCAAATTGTATCTAGTCTCAATATATGACCCCTATGACCTAATAATGACTCAAATAATTCTCCATGATTATATAAGATTCAAGAATTCTCATGATTGACCTTATCACATCACATATACTCAAAACATAGTCACAAAACATTGACACAAAAAATAGTCACAAAACATTGTCACATATTATTCAAAACTTTGCCTCTAAATATGGTCAAATCGGCTCTTGGCTATTTGATTATACAAAAAAATATCTTACAAATCATCTCATGGGATTTTATACAAAATTTGGCATTACAATATGTGCAATTGAGCTCATTGCCATTTTAATATACAAAATTTGGCATGTACATATGTACAAATCAGCTCATTGCCATTTAAATATACAAAATTATGCCCCTAAACATGTAAAAATTACCTCATGGGCATTTATATATACAAAAATGAATATAGAACAATTTGTCGATGATTTATACAAAATTATCAAAATCATTCTACTCTGAACCGTAGAATCAATCAAGTTAGCTTTCAGGATCGTATCTAACCCATATTGTGTCAAGTATTGCCTCATGGTTAGATTCACTAACTTTCCATAAAATCTTGTTATGTGGTCTACCACGATACTTCATCAAATGAATATTTGTTGCAACAACAAGGTTAGAGAAATGAAGAATATGTCTGTGTGTTTCAAAGTGAAACAACCAAACATCAAAATTCTAGATAGGGTATCTCCAAAGCCATGTTCCTATCACAACAACAAACCCTATTGAGTACTCAATACCCTCTCTGTCAATGATTGTGGTTGTCAATATTCTTTTTGGCTCAACACAATGACACAAATAGTAACCTGTGCCTTCTTCATTGTTCTCTTCTACAACAACTGCATACACATGACCTGCATTTTATAAAGTATTAATTAATACCAAAAATAAAGTATGATGTACAACAAAATGAACCAAAAAAAATACTTGCAAAAAAATTAACTCAAAAAATCATTTGAATCCACTAGGTCGGATACATGGTCAAAATCCATTGATGTCTCCATCTGGCTCAATTGTAGTGCTCTGGGAATTTGATATTTATCAATGGGAACCAATGGTCTACAAGACCATTTTTCAATGCACTCTTGTGATTCACATTCTTCCCACAAACAATACATGCATGAAGAGAAAAAACATACCATCTGTCTCGTATAAATTACCGGTGAACTTGAATTTGAACTCATAAATGAGTGCATGTCACACGATCTTGCAACTGTACAACAATCTAGAAAACTTTCAATGTTAGATTCAGTGATCAACCAAAAATATCTATGAACCATTGATGTACCTGGATTACCTAGACCCATCGTAGACTTACACCATCGCACAATTGTTTCTGCATCTATCAACTCAGCGCCACCTTCGTACTTCAATTTTTCTCTAGCTATGGCTCTTTTTACACATGCTCCTGCACCATCATGCTCTCCCTTACCATGTCCAACCTCAGTGAAATTCCAAAAATGTTGTACACCGCTTGTCATATGCATCCTTGTCAACCAATAAAATATCCTTGCATTCTTGAATTGTGCGGTGCAATTATCTGACGATATTAAGTGTCGGGTGTATGGTATGTTCCTTTCCCTTGAACTATCATAAAAAAATTTAAAGCATCCTTGTACAAACTCCAATGAATGAGTACAATAATCACTTATGTAGAAGTGATACTCTTTTACAACCTTTCTATCCTCCTCTGTGCTATCATCTGCATGCATGAATGTTATGTGTACAAAAATAGAAACTTGTGTAGAATGATAATACATAGATTGCACTTCATTTTGAGGTTGTAGCGTATAATTTTCAGAGAAATCAATGATAGAGACAATGGTGCCAAGAAGAAATGTGTCCTTACATAACTTGAATTTCTCATCTAACCATCAAGCTCTATATGTATGCATTATGTACTCATAAACTAGTTTCTCTTGAAATATTTTCATAAAATCAGCTCCACATATATCATTTTTCACTAGCTCACATCTCTTCAAATCTTTTCCATATTTAACTCCATATGTGACTGTCTTGTATTTTCCGAAAGAAACTAGTTTCGTACTAATTTCATGTGTGCTCTCCAAATGTACGTATCTTGGTAAACGTTGCAAACTACCACATATAGCACAAGAACCTTCCAAACAAGGCATCTTATAATAAATGCAACCATCATGTCTATTACATAGCACACTTGAAATAAATTCTCTTATCGACTTAGGAGGTGCTTGTATATTGCATTCCTACAAAACATTGTTAGTGTGCAAAGTAGAACAAATATGACAAAAAATATCATGGTGCATGGAAAATTCAATATGCATCCTATAAAAACACATGGTGCATACATGATTAATCTTAATATAAAAAGGTTTTGCCATTTCAAAAAATCTTTCAGAAATTCTTATTTGAGGAAACTTTTGAAGGAATATTTCATAAAATTTAGTTTGAGTCATATCCAAATAGTGTTTGGCATGTGGCTCGCGATTTGTAGACCCGATTTGCCTTCTAACAACATCTCTTTGGTTGGGTGAAAGTCTTGTGTTTTCATGCCAAAAATTTTCAATTAATGTTCTTTGTGCATCAACAACAACCTTGTCTTTGCATGGTAGTCTACCCAAGAATGCCCAAAGAGAATTATTGTTAGATTCCTCTATTTTTTCCTACCTCTTTAATGTTTTACTTAATGTTGTTCTACTAACGTTTAATGACTTACTTGTTTTGTTTATCAAACAATCTTGTTTTATTTTCTTGCTCATTATGGTTGATGTAATGACACGTCAAGTAGCATTAGAATCTTTAGTACGTGATTTTGAACCAATAGCTTGATATGCATCAAATAGATTTCTCACAATAGTTCTTTCACTGTTACTTTCAGATGATCTTAGGCCTAGAATTTTCATTGTCTCTCTAAAATTCAAATTTTTAATCATTTGAACAATCAATTGACATCTTGCAGTTTGATTTAAGTTTTCAAAATAGTTTTGCCATATTATTTTAACCATTCTCCTACAAGTTTGTTCATTCATTTTATTAGTCATTGGCTTCAATATATTCTCATCAATGTCAATTAGATACTTTGGTTTCCTACGAATGATTCTAGGAGGTGTTAACATTGGAGCATTATGTACATTCAATTCATCAAATAGAGAAGGTGTATGTTCATCATTTAATTGATTATTCAATGTGGTATCTTCTTCAATTGCATTAGGTTCATATGGTAAATCAAATGTCTCTTCTTCAATTGCATTAGGTGCATTATGTTCATTTGGTAAATTGAGTTGAGATGTTGAGGATGGCATACCTTCTTCTCCCATTGTTCTTATTTCATGTAATCTCTTCATACATTGCCTTTGTCTTTCCTTTACAACCTCTTGTTGTTCCATCATTCCTCCCTTGTTCTTTCTTATGGTTGATATCAGTTGTCCTAAATAGAATCATATTACATATATATGTAAACAGAAGTTCATAAACAAACAAATAACCATAAATATGCATCTTATCATTATTTTTTGAATCAAACTATTAAACAATCACAATAATATTGATAAAACTAATAAGAACAACAATTCAATCATTTGAAATCATGCAAAAACAAAAAATTCACTTACTTCTATGTGTAAAATAGTTATAGAAGTGCGTACATAGTTGTAGTAGGGCCTTCAACGACCTCAAAACCTTCTTTTGAGGCCGTCGAGGCTCTTCGAAAACTAAAACTATGTCTACATACCACATGCGTGCTATATTAATAACCGCGTGTGCGTTGTTAGTCCATAAAATGTTGGAAAGCCCAACGGTATTTTTTTTCCATTCTTTACTAATAAGTAGTGTGTACGCGCTCCTAAGCCTAAAAAATGGTATGGCAGGGTAGTGAACTAATAGGCTCAGTACCCTGTACGCGCTTACAAGTAATAAGTACTATGTATGCGTTCCTATGCCTTAAAAAAGTTATGGCAGGGTAGTGAACTAATAGGTTCAGTACCCCATACGTGCTATTTGTAGTAGAAAAAATTTGAATGAAAAGGGAGGGAGGGAGAGAGAGAGAGGGAGAGGGGGGAGAGTAGGGGGAGGGAGAGAGGAGGGGGGCGGAAGGGAGGGAGGGAGAGAGGGAGAGAAGAAGGAGGGGGGAGGGAGAGGAAGAGAGGGAGAGAGAGAGAGAGAGAGAGAGAGAGGGGGGGAAGGAGGGAGACAAAGAGAGAGGGGGGAGGGAGGGAAGGAGAGAGAGAGGGATAGAAGAAGGAGGGGGGAGGGAGGGGAGAGGAGAGGAGAGGGGGGAGGGAGGGAGAGAAGAAGGGGTATGGAGGAAGGGAGAGGGAGAGAGAGCGGGGGGGAGAGTAGGGGGAGGGAGAGAGGAAGGGGGAGGGAGAGAGGAGCGGGGGTGGAAGGGAGGGAGAGAGAGGAAGAGAGAGAGAGAGAGAGAGGGGGGGGGAAGGAGGGAGAGAAAGAGAGGGGGGAGGGAGGGAAGGAGGGAAGGAGGGAGAGAGGGAGAGAAGAAGGAGGGGGGAGGGAGGGGAGAGGAGAGGGGGGAGGGAGGGAGAGAAGAAGGGGTATGGAGGAAGGGAGAGGGAGAGAGAGAGAGAGGGGGGAGAGTAGGGGGAGGGAGAGAGGAAGGGGGATGGAGAGAGGAGGGGCGGTGGAAGGGAGGGAGAGAGAGAGAGAGAGAGGGAGGGAGGGAGAGGGAGAGGGAGAGAGGGAGAGAGAGAGAGAGAGAGAGAGAGAGAGAAGAAGGGGTATGGAGGAAGGGAGAAGGAGAGAGAAGGAGGGGAGGGAGAAAGGAGGGAGGGAGAAAAGAGGGAGAGAAGGAGGGGGAGAGGAAGAGGAAGAGGAAGAGAGAGAGAGAGAGAGAGAGAGAGAGAGAGGGAGAGGAGGGAGAGGGAGAGAGGGAGAGAGAGGGGGGAGGGAGGGAGATGTAGAGGGAGGTAGAGAGAGAGAGAGAGGGGGGAAGGAGGGAGAGGGAGAAGGAGAGAGGGAGAGAAGGAGGGGGAGAGAGAGGGAAGGAGGGAGAGGGAGAGGGAGAGAGGGAGAGAAGGAGAGGGAGAGAGAGGGGGGGAGGGAGGGAAAGAGAGGGAGAGAGAGAGAGAAGGAGAGAGGGGAGGGAGGGAGAGAAGGGGTATGGAGAGAGAGAGAGAGAGAGAGAGAGAGAGAGAGTAGGGGGAGGGAGAGAGGAGGGGGGAGGGAGGGAGGGGGAGGGGGAGGGAGAGGGAGAGAGAGAGAGGGGAGAAGGAGGGAGAGAGAGAGAGAGAGAGAGGGGGGGAGGGGGGGAAGGTAAAGAGAGGGAGAGAGATAGAGGGAGGGAGAGAGAGAGAGAGAGGTATAGGGAGAGGAAAAGAGAGAGAGAGAGGGGGGAAGGAGGGAGAGAGGGAGAGAGGGAGAGTAGGAGGAGGGGAGAGGGAGAGAGAGAGAGAGAGAAAGAGAGAGAGAGAGAGAGAGAGAGAGAGAGAGAGAGAGAGACCATAACATAATATGACCCTTAGAACATAATATGACCCCTAACAACATCTAAAGGGTCATAGGGTGTCCTAAGGGGTCATATGACACTATATGATCCCTTAGCACACCATAGGACCTATAATGACACCAAATAGTGTCCTAAGGGGTCATAGAGCGCAATATGGTGTTGTTATAGGTTGTATGGTCTCCCGAGGGGTCATATGGCATCCTATGACCTCTTAGGACACCATATGGTGTTGTTACGGGTCGTATGGTGTCTTAAGGAGTCATATGGTGTCCTAAGGGGTCACAAGACACCATATGACCTCTTAGGAAACAATATAACCTCTAATGACACCTAAGGGGTCATATGGTGGGCTAATAAAATGATATATTATTTAAAGTTGTGAATAGAACATCATACAATAGAACATCAGTAGTTTAGTTTTGATATAGCTAAGCTAGACCATTGTCAGCATAAGAGAGACTCCAAGAGAACAAACAACAATGCTTTGCTAAAAAGCAAGTGTAAGAGATTGACCTAACCCTAAGAGTACTGCCTTTCTAAAACATATGTTGCTATTAAATTTGCAAGGTTATAGGACTGATCTTGATTGTGACTATAAGAATTACACACTTGATTTCTTTCATGGGTATGTACCCTTCCAAGCCTTTTGACAAGTGATGATCATCATTTACTACCACTACCATGCTTACAACAAACTTTAATTTTTTTAGGTGATAGGCGTTGTGTAACAACATGGGAACTCTCGCATACCCACCACTGTCATTCTCCAGGACATCATATGTGTTACTCTCACTCTTTCTCTTCCTACTGGTTGTTTCCTTCTGAAAAAACATATTGCAGGTACTCTGATTCATCATTTTTCTTTGTTGACACTATTTTCCACATCTGGTCTGCTCATTAAAAGCACATTCGAGAAGAATATTGCTGCAGGTTTCCTTGTTTGTCACGGTAATGCACCCATGGTTCAATTTTAGGCCCTATTCCTCCTATTCAATATACACACACAAATCCATCAGTCAATTTTCTTAGGAGAGAATACATGATAAAAATCAAAGAGGAAGTTGTAGACAAGAAATAAATTCACTTACTTCTATAGAAGTGCAGACACAGTTGCAGTGGGGTATGGAGGGAGGGAGGGAGGGAGGGAGAGAAGAAGAGAGAGAGGGATGGGGTATGGAGGAAGGGAGAAGGGGAGAGAGGGAGAGAGAGGGATGGTGTATGGAGGAAGGGAGAAGGGGAGAGAGGGACAGAGAGAGAGGGATCGGGTATAGAGGAAGGGAGAAGGGGAGAGAGGGAGAGAGAGAGGGATGGGGTATGGAGGAAGGGAGAAGGGGAGAGAGGGAGAGAGGGAGAGAGGGATGGGGTATGGAGGAAGGGAGAAGGAGAGAGAGAGACAGAGACAGAGAGACAAAGAGAGAGATGCACCTTGTATGGACTTGAGAGGGGGAGACAATACACTTATATGTGTATATATATAATTAATATATAATATATTATTATATACATATATATATATAAAAATATTATATATTATATGTATATACACATATTATATATACAATATCATATTATACATACACCCAAAATTTAAACAAACTTAGCGCATACGTGCTATTTTGCGTTGTTTATAGTAAAAATAGCGCATACGCACTATTTTGTGCTATTTATAGTAAAAATAGTGCATACACGCTTCTTACACCATAAGCACCCCGTACACGCTTTTTATACCATAAGTACCCCGTACACGCTTTTGACTGTTTAGGCTTGGAAATAGGCCTGGATGACAAAGCTATGGTTTGGAAGTTTGATTTCCCTCTATTTCTCTCATTTTTGATGTGTTTTATTTTATCGACTTTGTCATCATCAAGTTTACACTTCATCAAGTGGATATTTATAAAATTGCCACCATATTTTCACCCATCTTCTAAGCTTTCTAACCATATAATTTTTTTAAATTTGAACAACAATAACATATTATTATTGAATTTCTTGTACAAGTGTCTCCATAGTTGTCATGGACATAGGTGCACCATTTTTTTAATAAATTTTGATATAATTATCCAAATTTAAAATCTTTTTATATTATTTTAGTGCACTTGATTCTTTACAATTTAAAAAAAGAAATTGTATTTTCAATTTGTTTAGTGCAACTTATGCTTCGTGCAAGAACAGGTACCTAATTTTCAAGATGTGCTCGATTGGAAAAATCATAAAAAAAACAATACTCAACAAAAAATTACAAAAAAATACACATCTTCTAGTGCTCACTCTTAACTATCTTTCTGCCAAAGGATTTGTCAAAATATTAAATCTAACTATGAATTTTTTGATGCACATGTCAGACACTATGTTATGTTTTTAGAAAAAATCAGGGTCTGTTTTTCATGCGCGAAGGATTTGACCCCCTTAATCTTATCCAATTTTGAAAAAGTTTAGTAGTTTGGAAACTAGATTCAGAGTACTACAATATTTGTGGTTTTATTATCTTCATATCTTGAGTGGATGACTTTCACATTTTGCCTCCAAGTTTAGGTTCACTTGATTTCAAAAAAAAAGTGTCCACTTATACCCCCCTTTTTGACCACCATCTTTGTGAACTTACCATCTTACTCTGTGTTGGTTAATAGATTTGTCACCTTACTCTATATCATCATGCCCACGAAGATGACAAATGTAACCACAGTTGAATCAGTCTAACAAAATATGAATTGATTGATTCTCTTCTTATTTTACAAGGCGGTAGCTACGTTCTAATGATTTTCAATGAATAAATAAACAACTCATATGCTTTTAACCGGAAACCAAATAAGGAAAGAGATTTTAACCAGAAAGATTTGCAAAGGCATTCACAATACTAACTACTATTTTTAGAATTTTTCAAGTTTTCAAATAAAGCCACTATGAAATATCATTCACAGCTAATATTCCACAGCAACTAAAATTTTAAATCATCCACCATTTCAATTTAAATTCACCAACTGACATCCATTTCAAATAACAGAAAAGCATTCACACAACATAATTCAAAGCTTATGAATATATGAAAGCCACTAGTAGTTCCTCAATATTAAAATAGCAGATAATCACATGCATAAAAGTTTTTGTTCTAATGAGGAAAATAAAGTTTTCCCAAAACATTCTAATTAGAGACACGGTCCAAATATTTAAAACATGAAAGGTAACAGTTTCTTGAAGAAACTGTTACTTTAAAAGTCTTTGGGCCTCCCGACCAGCTAATGATCAAGAAAAATAATTAAAATATAAAACAAGAAATTGCCACCACTTATTTAGCCTCTGGTTCTCCATCTTCAACAATCTCCGCCTTCTATTCAATATGTGCCACCTCTAGAGCTTTGATCCATTTCTTGCATTCGCAGTACCTTTTCATATTTAGCTCCATATTCGAGTCCTCTAGTACAATGGTGATCTACATCCTTATTCTCCACTTTGCAACCAACCCATCAGTAGCCGCTATATTCTTGTGCATTTCATCCATCTCAAATTCAAAATTAGAGCCACGTATTTAGAGCCACGTATTTACAGGCAACCTAGCACTTAACATTTCTCTGATAATTATCCTTGAATTAGCATATCATTTCACCAAGTTCTAATACATTCTCCTCAAAACTATCCATGAGATCAACATCCAGGCTATAGATATTCTCTTTAATTTTCAGCAAGTCACTTAAGTAATGTTTGAAGGCATTATCAATATCATCAATATAGTCATGATAGATTTTCTCCTTCCAATCTAGTGCATAACGCCAAATAGGATTAACCTCCCTAGGATGCTCAACTATTTTCTTAGTGGTCAATATAGGGTGGCCCAATGACATGAGCTTTGTGACTTCCCTTGTGAGCACAAAAATACTCCCATGTTCTTTTTTGACCTGTTGCAATTCTGTTAACAATTCCTTTCTTTTATTTTATATATTTACATACAGCATCCTAAACTTAGTGACATAACCTACACCAACACCATACATTTCATCAATCCAGTCATTGACAACCTATTGTTCTCTGTGTGATGAAGACTTCTAACTTTGGGAAGAGCTAACCTATTGTCTCCATTTACCATTCAGCAAGTTAGATGCTCTCCTTAACACTAGAGCAATACGAATCATCGGGTCTGAAACTTCTTCTCTAGACCAATCAACCTCCAAAGAAACTGCATTAGCAATAGTATGATATTCTAGGTCAATAATGACCTCATCCTCCATAACATCATTCGAGACATTGAAAGAAACACCAGGGGTATGTATCTACTGCAAAGAGAGCATCATATAGCTCCTTCTAAACAATTTGGCATCATCTAAAAAATATTTCCAAAAATCTTCAAGCTCAGGACGATGCATGTAACCTTTAGCTTCATACAAATGGTGCCTTACATACCCTTTACTCTCCAAGATGCTTCTAGCTAGTAAGGATGAAAAATGAAACTTCTTCAAAAGTTTCCCCACTACCTTGGTAGCACCATTAGTTTCATAACAAAAAGATATTGGTGGACAATGGAAAATGGCATCCCCTTTTCCCCATATTAAATATTTTACATTTACTGTAGACATCTGGCAACAAACTTCTAAAAACGCAATATAATCAGAGGGAAAATGGGGAAATTTCAGTGGCTCTTTCTCAAAACCCCCAATTCTAAGATATGAGAACTAATCGAATTGGGTATAAAAACTTTCAAAATTCATCACAAAGTCAACAAAAACATGAGAAAACCATAAGCCATGGTTTCCTTCCAATTTTTTTACTAGACCCATTGAGAATGGATCATTGACGCGGTAAAAATCATGTGTGCTCTTCCGCATGGTCAACTGACAAAATTTTTGATAAACAGGTGCAGAAACAAGGGAAGGGTGATGAAGATCTAGACCTGGCCAAGCAAACTCTTGACTAGCAAGGATGTAAACAAGATATGAGCATATATGAAAGCAAGGAACTAGTGGAAGTTCCGCAATTGCTCATTTAGGCGAAAAATGATGATAGAGGCCCAATCAATGAAACTATTGGGAGCACAAATAGTGAGGATGAAATGACACATCCAAAAATCAAAAAACTCAGTGGAACTACTACCCACGATATGGTGCAATAGGACTATAAACTCCACAACTTTATCTTTGAAATGCATTCTTTTAAGCTTAGTGGGTAGTTGAGACTTACCTCTTTTTTCTGACTTTAGCTAGTTCCTTGATATACAATTCATGTAGAAGTCTCCATGTGCACGAAAGTACTCCTCACCAGCCAAAGAAGACATATTTCCAGCAGCTTCTTTTTGCAGGGAGGCAGAAAGCATGAGAAACACATTCAGGGTTAATTCGCACGATCACTTTACTGCCTTCTCTCCAAATTTCCTAAGTCTCAAGATTGTATCTTTCAGAGCAAGCTACAATCAAATCTATACAAGGGATAGCAAATGGAAAACTAGTTGCGGAGGCCAAATTACACTGAACAATTTTCTCTCGCAGTAGAGTTCTCTCTCTTATTTCTAGCTCTTGCGAAAAGGTTTCAAAATTCAATAGCTTCGTCACTGTGTCTCGCACGCCTACCCATTGATTTTTTATTATACTCTGCATGAGCGCGAGCTAGATGATACACTTAGAGAACTTAGAGAAATGGAGACTAGATAAAAAAAATCATTTGCCACCCCGTTCATGTACTTAATTGCTATGGCATGCCTTAAATGTCGCATTTACTTTGCCTCTTTAAACATACCCTTAGTTTAGCTTTTTCCTGCTGAAAAGGAAAATAGTGTTAGCTCATATAAAACTTGACACAAAGGTGGCACCCCAAAACCTAGGAAAGATTTGACAAGTCACTAGGTTGGGACTTGCGAGCTTACTACAACCTGCGATAGAGCGACTAAACACAAGATAGGAGACATTGGGCGATCAGGGACTTCTAGAATCTTCTAACTTTGCGACTGACTTAGAAAATGGGCACAACATGCGACATGACTTTGGGAAATGACTGACTCTATGGGTAGTTTCAAAGTTTGAAATAAGGGATAACACATTGGCTCTGAATGGGGGCAAGGACTTTTAGGATGTAGAGGATCCAGAAAACTTGGCATAAGCCTTATTCATTGGGCAACAAAAATGCAAGAAAGGAAACATAACGGACTAATTAGGAAAACAAAACTATGTACAAAGGGAAAAGACATTGCTTTAACTGAATATTTTCAAATCTTGCCCATTGTAGGTAAGAGGCAATGGAGTACCATCCGGATAAGCCAACAGAAAATCATTATTACTGTATGCAAGAAAAGTGGGGCTATGAAACTCAAAATATGAAAAATGATGTTCAAAGGGCTTGTCCACACACCCACAGGACTTCTTGGTGCAAGTTATGGAGTCATGAAGAATGACTCAACTTCCCAGGGTAGGTTCCATGGTTCTATGTCTCACAAGGTCCCTCAAGCCAATGTCTTTGCTCTCAGATCATTGAGCAAAGTGACTTAGGGATGACAAATGCAAGAATGAGGGATGCTTTAGATTGATTTTAACATGAAATGCATCCTATTTATGCATGATTCTATTGATGAATTAAACTAGATTATAAGATGACAAGGTTAGTAGCAATACTATCCTAACATGATATACTAGTTAAATATTTAAGCTAATGATAACAAAAATACTCTAAAATGCTTATTAGATTAATTCCTATTATAAAGAGAGGCTAGATTTATTGATAAAATTGAGCATAAATGAGATACTAAAAGCTTGGATGATCTTTAAATGGAGGAATGAGAGCTCTATTTATAGGGAAAATAGGGCAATGGATGGTCAAGATTGGAGGAGTTAATCAAGGGTCAGGATTGAAAGTTATCAATCTATGTTTACAATTTTCACCAATGAAATGGTGACAATTGTCAACATAACACTGCTTGAGAGGAGAGGTAAGAAGCATTAAATGCTTGAGAAGACCTCATGTTTATCTTAGAAGGTAAGGGTTAAGGTTAGGTTAGGGTTATCCAATGGATAAAGTTTTTACCCAAAGGATAAACTCTTGTGCAAGGGTTAAACGGATAACCATGGTCAAAGCAATGAATGCTTGATGAGACCCCTAGGTTAGATGAGGGTTAAGTTAGGTAAAAGTCTCTAACCATGCCACTAAGGGTTAGTTAACCATTAATGGTTTGAACACTTTGGGGACAAATTTGTAAGAGTCCTTCCAAATTAGGGGGTATTCAACAAGTTAGCTTGTTGAAGGCATAAAGGCTTTAATGCCTTTTGAAGACTTTACTCCAAATTTGAGAAGTGACCTCCTCAAATTTAGGGAAAGGGGATAATGGATGGGTTTAGGCTATTTGATTGGGATTAGATGGATTCTAGAAGAAATTAGGAAGAGGGTTAGGATGCAAGTGGG
The DNA here is from genome assembly GCF_030272615.1 of Cryptomeria japonica. Classification (NCBI taxonomy): domain Eukaryota; kingdom Viridiplantae; phylum Streptophyta; class Pinopsida; order Cupressales; family Cupressaceae; genus Cryptomeria; species Cryptomeria japonica. The sequence goes on from NC_081407.1 coordinate 734,113,675, forward strand.
AGATGTAGGAAAATGCAAGTGGGTGGGGAAAATAGAATTTAATTAAAATAAAATTAATTTATTTCAATTTGGTTGCAAGTTAGGAAATTAAATAAATTAGATTTATTTGATTGGGGTAAACTATTTAATTAAATGTTAATTTAATTAAAAAGTAGAGAGAAGGGATTTAATTAAATAAAATTATTTATTCAATTGAATGATGTAAAGGGCTTACGTGAATTTAAATAAATAAATTGAATAATTTATTTAATTAAATAGAATAATGTGAGTGATTTAATTAAATTAGATTTAACTAAATAGAGGAATGAGAATAAAATGAACATTAAATATTCATTTAGGAATATGGTCATTTTTATACGTCTACATTTGGCCCCTCTTTGAAGTGATGTGTGTGCATATGTTGATTCAAAGAAAATGATGTTTCATCATGATTTGGTTATGATCAGTGTGATGTTGTGTCGAGACGTTCATGTCATGCCCTAGATTTGATAAATGTTGTTGATAATGCCCCCTCGGGAGATGAATCAAAAACTTGAAAATTTGATTTGTTTTGATAAATTTGATTGCATTTTAAATTTTTGTCTATGTTGAATGCAATAAATTGATTCATCTCCCGATGATAATGTTTGCAAGGGTTATAAATGAGACCACGGGCAATTTATGTGTTCATCCACGCAACCCTAATTTTCATTTACCCTATAAAAAGGTAAAAAGTGATTTATTTTGTCTCATTTGTGCTTGTTGACTTTGGAGAAAGTGACACTTGGAGAAAAAGACAAAATGTCAATTCATTTTGCTTTTCATCGATTCAAGCGTGTTTGGAGGTATCGGAGGCCTGCCACGTATGGACCATCAGTAAGTCATTAGTTTTTACCCCTTTTTTATTTTTGTTTTGTCATTTTTAGGCATGTTTTTGAATTTTTCCATGCGGATTAAATAGTTTAGTGCGTCGGGTAAAAATCGTAGCGCATACGATAAGTTGTGTAGTGCGTAGAGTTTAATGAAGTAGGGTAGCGTCTGAGTAGATTAGGATAGCGCAGGGGTGGGTTAGGGTAGTGCATAGAACTAGGTTAGCACATCAGGGGCACAGGGTAGCGCGTAAGGGAAAAAGGTTAGGGTGTAGGAAAGACCTAGTGCATAGGGTTAGTAGGGGCTCACATGGGTAGAGTAGAATACAGCGTAGGCATGACCTAGCGCGTAGGGTTAGGTTCGTCACGCAGGGACCAAGTAGGATAGTGCATAGAGTAGAAGTAATGCAGAGGGTAGTTTAGGTGGCATGTCAATAGGATAGGGTAGCGCATAGGTGCAGGCTAGCACGTAGGGTTAATGGTGTAGCACATTGATGACACAGGGTAGCGCATAGGTGCAGGCTAGTGTGTAGGGTTAATGGTATAGCGCATTGATAGGAAAGGGTAGCGCATAGGTGCAGGCTAACCCGTAGGGTTAATGGTGTAGCACATTGATAGGACAGGGTAGCGCATAGGTGCAGGCTAGCGCGTAGATAAGATTGTTTAGTGCATGAGCAAAATAATTTGGAGAAAGTAGGATTTTTGGATGAAGAAAAATAGGTAGGTTTTTGCCAGTTTTGTCAGGATGGGTGCAAATTTCAATTTGTGTGTCTGTTGTCATTGTTTTGAGAAGTTGTCCAATATGAGTTCCGATATGGTTTTTGGATAGATAACTTGATTTGATTTGCAATGTGTCAAGTTAATGTTGATCTGATGTTGATTTGATATGATGTGGGTTTTGATATGAACTTGATTTGATATGCAGTGTTTCAAGTTGATATATATGTGGAACTTGAGTTATTTTACAAGTTGATATGATTGTGGAACTTGAGTTGTTTTACAAGTTGATATGATTTGATATGGAAATGGATTTGATATGATGTGGAACTTGATTAGATTTTCAATGTTTACAGTTGATATGAAGTTGATTTGGATATGAATTGATTTGATGAGGAAACTGATATTGGACTTGCTTTGTTTGTGACAAGAGCACATTGGGGTTGTCCAGTCGAGAGAGCGATTTTTGATACCATGGTCATTGATACCATGATTAACACAGGCTAACAAGGATATCATTGAGAGGTGTGGCCTATCTTCTTTGTTAGAGATGCCCCGATTTATCATTAACCAGGGTTTATTGACAGCGTTGGCCGAGAGGTGGCATAGTGACACCAACACCTTCCATTTGGCGATAGGTGAGATCACAGTGACACTTGAGGATTGCTACCAGATTCTGTGGATTCCTGTAGTAGGTGCACTATTACCTTATGAGCAGACAAAGGAGGGCGGGACAGAGGCACTTTGCCAAATTCTATAGGATGATATGGTTTGTGGATATGAGATCCCCTGGAAGGAGTTAATAGATTTGGATTACGCTCCTCTACCATCAATGCTAGCAGAATTCATAGGTGGTTTCTTATGTCCCGACCGTAGGTCGAAGGGACTGGCAATAGGATGGGGGTTGGTCCTGGAGGACATGGTGACACAGGGTCACTGATTTGCATGGGGGTCAACTATGTTGGCCCACTTATATAAGGATCTGCATCAAGTGGTTTACTTGGGGTACAATAGTCTATCTGCTGGAGTGACACTGCTACAGGTATGGGTGTGGGAACATATTCCCATAGCCAGGCCACTTGCGGATAGAGATAGGCCTGCTGGGTGTGCTTATGCATATGGATATCGAGGGATAGTTGTCCAGCGTAATTTGGGCAAACTAGAGGATTGGAGGAGAGTTTCTAGAGACCGTACATGGAGTGAGAGGTATGGGTAGAGGATAGGATGGAGATTCCCTATGTCTACATGTCACAATTTTTTATAGGGTGGATGCCCTTTGTTATTGAGAGATTCCTACATAGCCGAGTGTTGCGGCAGTATGGTCGTCAGCAGGGAATTCCATAGGGAGCATGCTTACATGCTCGATGAAGACATGATATACCAGAGTGGGGACCCACTTTTGATAGCACGGTGGCAGTTGAGGAGTTATTTCACTTAGCCGACTAGATATGGGACTATGCCTATGGGCTAGTGGATGCAGGGATGACAAAGGAGTTCGCCACACTATTTGCGACACATGTTGTGGCTAGGATATCAGATCCAGTGGAGATGATTCCCGCTTTTGATGATGATGAGCATGAGCAGCCCGAGAGGCTAGGGAGACGGGGAGAGGATGGAGAGGAGCTAGATGAGGGAGGTGGGGATGGTGGAGCTAATAATGGTGGAGATGGTAGATGAGGTGGCCGAGGTCGGTGAGGGGATAGAGGGAGGAGAGGGAGGAGAGGAGATAGGGGTGGAGATCGGGGGAGAAGAGGAGATAGGGGTGGTGATGGTGCTGACAGAGGGATTTGGGTGGAGAGAGAAGTGCGGCAAGCTGTGGTGGATAGAGGGAGAGGAGGTTTGGCTATTGGAGTTGGGGGTGAGGAGAGGGTAGGAGAGGTGATAGCAGTGGTGGGAGGGACTAATGAGTTTAGATGGTCAGCTCAAAGGAGGAGGTCTGATGTGTTACCCCCACCAGCACCGAGGATAGGGAGAGGGATAGGGGGTACCACTTCACAGGTACCCATCCAGATGTAGATTCTGACACACTAGGAGGACGCGCAGATTAGGTTGCTGCAGTTATTACTGCAGCACCTGCAGACACAGCTACTGGTGCATCAGTGGCAGATTACACAACTGACCACTGAGCGGGATACAATTCTGGAGTGGTTGGGTTGATCTGAGGCTCGAGCAAAGTCTTTGGAGAGAGCGGCAATGGGTGGCTTGATGAGAGATACCCTGAGAGAGGTGGCTTTGAGAGCCAAGGAGGTGGAGTATTACCGGAGGCATTACAAGGATGCGGTGCCTAGGGAGCATCGAGTGCTGAGTTTTACAGCTTCAAGATCCAGTCAATCCAGGGAGACTGGTTCGAGGATAGAGAGCAGAGGCATGATAGGGCCTACTAGACATGATCGACTCAGAGATACAGGTGTTGGGACATCAGCTGCAAGACCGTCACCCTCAGGAGATAGTCATACCTGAGAGACATTATCTCCATTGTATTTTGATCATTTTGTTGTATTGGCACAGACATGACATATTTTATACATTGATCATTTTTTAGATATATATATGACACCATTTTCCTTGATCCTTATGTGATGTGTTATGGATGATGCTTTCTATATGATTTTGATATTTCTATGATGATGATGCAATGCTTAGATGTATGTGATTTGATATGTGATTAATATGATGTGTTAGTGCATGATGTTATGAGATGTATCTTGAAAATGAGATGTATGATATGATGTGTTGTGAGATGTATCTTGAAAATGAGATGTATGATATGATATACTGTGAGATGTATCTTGAAAATGAGATGTATGATATGATGTATTGTGAGATGTATCTTGAAAATGAGATGTATGATATGATGTGCTATGAGATGTATCTTAAAAATGAGATGTATGATATGGTATGCAACTAATTGTAAAATGATATGCAACTAATTGAGCATCCTCATTCTTTCGTTTGTCATCTTTATATAGTCACATGTTTTTGCTTTCTTTGTAGGTATCATCATTGAGCATTGATTTGTTTGGGATATGTTGAAAATTTATACAAGCATAATGGTATAATTGAACCATAATGACCTGAGAAAAATTTACATGATTTTTTATTTTGCAAGATAGCACAAGCGTCAAGGTATAATTGAACTAGGACGACCTGAGTGCGGCTTGCATATAAACAGATAAGATTAAACCATTTGTATGCACAAAGTTGAATCATGTCTTCAGTGATTTGTTTGAATCACGTCTCGAGACAAGTTTTTGCATAGTACAAGTGATCGCCTCACAAACAGAAAACTAAAAAAATATTGGAGTCTCCATGACTTTCTCTAGCTTGATGCATCGTTGAGAAAATGTAGAGGATCCAATAGTTCAAAAAATTTAAGCGCAAAAATAGTCAAAACTTCATGCAAGATGCATACATGTGATACTTTAGAAAATCATCCATCATGTTTTGTGAATCCTTTTAAATGATCAATGTTTGTTTTTGTGATTGTTGATTTGTTTGTTGGATATGATGCTCTGAGTTTGCTGCAAGTTTTTGATGTTCTGAATGTACTGCAAGTTTTGATCAATGCTGCCCCTAGCTGAGTTTTCCTCTTAATGTGGATATGTACAGTGATTGCCAAGCCATGGTGAGATGCGGTGAAAGGATATGTGGATAAACCAAGATAGTGACTACGCTAAGTATGCCCTGGATAATGTGATAAAATGGTGGGTGATGGCTGATAGTGCTTGACTATGGATATAACGGCTTGTTAAGATAGATAGATAGAGGAGTTGTCATCTTGCAATAGCGCCTGTTGCCAGGTTTTCACTAGTTACTTTTATTGTACCTTTTTATTTGTTTTTTCTTGATTTTTTATATTTTTTGATTTTTTGATATTTTAGACTGCTTAAGTGTAGTATTTCTTCAGATGGATGTTGTTAGTTGGTTCATCGAGCACATGTCCTTCTGAAGTTGTTAGTTGATAAGCACTTGAACCATAGGCTGACATGATGACATAGGGACCTAACCAGTTAGGTTCAAATTTCCCTTTCTTTTCTCGATCCTATTGATTTCTAGGATTTTCCTTGAGTACTAGATCACCAATTTTAAAATTTTTGGGAATGACCTTGTTGTTGTAGCTTCTGCACATGCATTGTTGATATGCTTTGAGGTGAGTGTAGGCATGTTGGCATCTTTCATCGATAACTTCTAGCTCTTGCAGTCGATTGACTTGATATTCTTCATCTAGAATTAGGCCTTTCAAACAGACTCTGAGAGATGGAATTTCTACCTCCAGGGGTAAAATTGCTTCTAATCCACATACCGATGAATATGGTGTAGCTCCTGTAGGTGTGCGGATGCTAGTTCTATATGCCCAAAGTGCTGGATTAAGTTGTATATGCCAATCTTTGCCTGCATCATTCATTGTTTTCTTTAGGATTTTCAATATTGTTTTGTTGGATGCTTTGGCCTGACCATTCCCCTATGGGTAGTAAGGTGTAGAGAAATGATGTTGGATTTTGAATTTTTCACATAGTTCTCACACATCTTGGTTTTTGAAAGGTCATCCATTATTTGTGATGATGGAACTAGGAATGCCATATATGCAGATTAGATAATTAAGGATAAAAGAGGCAATTTGTTTCCCAGTCACTGTGGTCATGGGGACCGCTTCAATCTATTTGGTAAAATATTTTGTTGCAGTTATAATGAACTTGTGTCCATTTGAAGATGAAGGATGACTTTTGCCCACTAAGTCCAGTCACCACTGGCAAAAGGGCTAGGATGTTGTGAATGGTTGCAGTTCCTGTGCTGGTGCATGTTGGCCAGTAATATCCCATTCTCAGAAGTTTTTTAGCAAGAGTAGGACCACTTGAATATGTGCCACAGATACCTCCATGAAGCTCTTGTAAAGCAGAGTTAGATTCATTAAGATCAAGGCAATGAAGAAGAGTACCATCTAGACCTCGACGGTACAAAGTATCAGCAGTGAGAGTGTAATGGGCGGCTTGTCGGATAAAGATTGCATTTTTGGTTTCGAGATAGGTCAATGGGTAGGATATTGCTTTTAAGATAGTCGTATATTGGTTCATATAATGGAGAGATAGAACCAGTTAAGGCATAGATAACATAGGAATCATAATGGTCATAAGATGGGGAGAACAGTTGCTCTACCAGAAACTCGTAACGACTATGTTGCTCTCAAATTTGCAGTAATGAAGTGATAGTAGCCATTGCATCGACTGCTCTATTGTCCAACTTTGGTATTTGCTCAAAGGTGATGTGTACAAAATATTGTTTGAAATCATCCACCATTCATTTGTATGGTAGAAGCTTGTCGTCCTTTGTCTGATAGTCATTATTGATTTGATTGATGACTAGTTGTGAATCCCCGTGGACTTTTAATTATGTGATTCTCCATTCCACAGCCATTTTGATTCCTATAACCAGTGCCTCATATTCAACAACATTATTTGTGCATGGAAACATGAGCCTATAAGATCTTGGTATGGTGTGCCCGTTAGGAGTGATGAACAGAATGCCAGCACCTGAGCCATGTTGAGTATAGGATCCATCAAAGTATAGGGTCCATTGTTTGGTGGAAATTGTAAGAACATCTATGTTTGGAAATTCGATCTCCATTGGTTGTTTTCCAGGTAGTGGTGCTTCATCTTGTTGATCTGCAATTGCTTGTCCTTTGATAGCTCGTCGCTTTGTGTAGTGGATATCAAATTCATTGAGAATCATGACCCATTTAGCCAATATGCCTGTAAGAACTGCTTTGCTAAGCAAATATTTGAGAGGATCAATTTTTGCGACTAGCTTAATTGTGTGAGCTAGCATGTAATGCTGGAATTTTTGAGAAGCAAATACCACTGGTAGATAGCTTTCTCAATGAATGCATAGTTGAGTTCATACCCGTTTAATGTCTTGTTGATGTAATATATAGCTCGTGGCTTCCTTGCTATTGATGGTACTAGAACTGGTGGGTTCATTAGATATTGCTTGATTTGATAAAATGATTCTGCACATTTGGCTTCCCATCTGAATGGTACATTTTTATGTAGCAAATAATTGAATGGTAGACTTTTATCTGCTAGTTGAGCGATGAATCGCCTGATTGACTGGAGTCATCCTTGTAGAGATCTGAGCTGGCTGATGTTATTTGGTGGTGGCATCTCCATTATGGCTTGTACCTTTGCTGGATCCACTTCAATACCCTTTACTGAAACTATGTAGCCTAGTAATTTTCCTGATGTTACCCCGAAGACACACTTCTTAGGGTTGAGCCTGACTTGGAATTTCTCTAATCTGTCAAAAATATTTTCTAAGATGCTTAGATGTTTTGCCCCGGTAAATGATTTAGCTAGTAAATCATCCACATAGTCCTCCATGAAGGTATGCGTCATGTCATGAAAGATTGTTGTCATTGCTCATTGATAAGTTGCCCCTGCATTCTTTAGGCCAAAAGGCGTGACATTCCAATAGTATGTTCCCCAAGGATAGGTGAATGGTGTTCTATCTTGATCCTCTAGGGCTATCTTGATTTGATTATAGCCTAAAAAACCATCCATTAGGGATAGCATTGCATGGTCTGTCGTGAGGTCCACAATTATGTCGATACTGGGCAAAGGAAGTCATCTTTTGGATAGGCTTTGTTAACATCTCAAAAATCAGTGCAAATCCCGATGCTGCCATCTGGTTTAGATACTGGTACAATGTTGGAAATCCATTCAACATAGTCGATAGGTCGAATAAATCCAACGTCTAATAGTTTCTTCAACTCAGCTTTGACCATGAGTGCTACATGTGGATTCATCTTTCTTAATTTTTGCTTGACTAGTTTAGCTCCTGGAGTAATGGACAAGTGATGCATGATTAATTGTGGATTGATCCTAATCATATTTGCATATGACCAAGCAAAGTTGATTTGCTTTTCTTTGAAAAATTGGATAAACTCTAATTTTTCTTCCTCTATCAAAGATTCTGCAAAGTGTATGTTTTTGGTTGCTTCTATTGTACCAATGTTGATTGATTGAGTGGTCTCAATCAATATGTGTGATCGCTCCTGATAATGTTTAGGAAGAGTGTCAAGTCTCCCATCTTTAGGTTCCTTACAAAGGTTTTCACCCTTAGATGCATCCTTTATTTTTACTTTTTTGTGATCTATTGCTGCCATTGATTGGCTTTCAGCAGTAGATCTTTTATGTTGTTCATTTTTGTGACTGAGAAACTTGGCACTCCCCTAATTACAGACGTCGTTACTTTGTTCACTGGTAGCATTTGTTTCAAGGTTAACGATACACAAGTAATGGATAATGGATTCATCATTTGGAAAAAATTGGTATGTCATGATTTTCAGGTTTGTCCCAGTCTATGAGGTCAGGAAAGATAAGTGGTAAGGAGTCATTAGGTGGATCAAGTTCAACTGCTGTAAGTGTCCGGATGGAGGTATCATCATGGTTGTCTGGGATATTAAATAAGTTAAGGATTTCGTCGAGGTCTTCGATGGTATCATCTTCTATGTAGACTTGCTCATAATGTCGCTGCTCATTTTCTTTGGCGTCATAGATATTTTGTGGACCAAATTCAAGGAGTCTAGGTTCTGTGTCGTGTTCTTCTTGAGAGATGGGTGTAAGACTGTCATTTGCAGCAATATCTTTAATGACATTAGAATAGCTGCTCCATTCATAGTCATTTGAATCAGTCTCAGAGGTATTAACCCAGATTCTCGCGGTGTTGTGGACGAGTATGTTGTAGGGTGAAAATAGGTCTCTGATGATTGATACAAGTTTGATAGTTTTCTATGATTCAGTGTCAGATCCTGCTTCCACTCTTTGCATTTGTTCATCTATTGTCTCTCCCCGGGGAGGAATGATGTTATCAGGATTTGATTCCTCTTTGTCAGACACTGGTTCTTGAAAATGATGTACTTTTGTAGTAGATGCTTCCTTCTTTTAATTGATAGGCTTCTCTTGATGTTGCTTTCATTCTTGATTTTCACGTTCTTTGCGTATTGTCTCTGCTAACTCAAATAGTGCCTCCTACCAAGAGTCCTCCTTGTATTTCTTCTTTGCTTTCCATTGAGGTTTTTGGTATTTGTTTGGTGTCTTCTTTGGTAGTAGAGTGTGTTCATAGCCCAATCCTGTTTTGTCTTTACTAAATTGTGAAGGAGGATCCAATGGTTCTGTGACGCCTTCCTGACGCTTGCCGATAGGTCCTTTGACATTGTATCCCATTTGTTGCATGATTAAGCAGCCTTTTCCATACAGGTGTGTTGGTATAGCTACCTCCATAGTATGTGCTCTGTCTTCTTCCTCATCCTTATATAGCCAACTAAGGATGTCTTTTTCTTTTGATTCATGTGCTAGAGTGCCTAGTTGGATAAATTTTCCATCAAACTTGGTGATGGGTTGTGTTGCTTGATGTGTTGATGTTGTAGTTAGTCCATGAGATTAAGGCGATGCTAGTAAGTTGGCTAAACACAAAGGCTCCAAAGAGTATTCTCCCATGCCTTTCTCTTTGATTTTCATTGTGTGCTTGAAATCCATAGATAGTGATTTAGACTTTTCTTGTTGAATAGTTGGTGCTAAGGAACTTTGTTTTTCTCTATTATGTGGAACCTAGCTGTCTCGGGCTGCCCCCATAGCATTACATTGTTGAAAAGGGTTATGATCTACTGATATAGAAATCTCCTGCCCATTGTAGGGGAACTTAACACACTGGTGATAAGTAGAAGGTACTGCTTACATTTCATGTATCCAAGGTTGACCCAATAAGATATTATATGTGAGGTCTATGTCTAAGACTTGGCACATAGTGTCCTTTTGTATTGGTCCTACTTGAATTGGTAACATTATAGTTCCTTTGGATGATCTTTCTTCATCATCATATGCTTTGATAGTGATATTTTTGCGTGGATCAATAGATTGTTCAGAGAAGCCTAATGCATGGGTAAGTTTCAAGGTACAGATATTGAGTCTAGCTCCTCCATCTATTAATACTCTTTTGACTCGATGCTTGTAGACCAAGACTTCAATGTGGAGTGGAGTATTGTGTGGATGGCTCAATGAGATATTATCATGCTCAGAAAAGGTAAGGTTATGAGGCCTTGTCATATGAGCCACCATGGCTTGGAATTTGTCAGCATCCAGATCTTGAGGTACATTTGTTTCCAATAGTGCTTGTTCTAAGATGTCCTTGTGTTTTGGCAAAATTCTTAGCAAATCCAGTATAGATATTTGAGTAGGAGTTTTGCGTAGTTGACTGACTAAATCATATTGAATTCTGGGTATGGTGTTTGTTGTTCACGTATGCCTCTTCAAGACATATTTTTGAGCTCTAGTTGCTACAATGACGGAATCATGTTCACACTTGTCTTTGATTGTGATGACATTTACTTGATTGTCCTCGGGTGATATATGATTGATGGTGTTCTTGTATATATGATTGATACGAGCTCCACGTGTATCATTTGAGGTTGAAGCTCCATCCTTGTTGTAGTTTGGAAGAAGATTCTTAAAGGCTCCATGGTCACCATTTGTCTTGTGACCATCGACTGTTAAATCACCTCTATCAATCATGTCTTGAACAATGTTTTTCAGTCTCATGCAATCATTTGTTTGATGACCTTTGTTGTGATGAAAATCACAAAAGTGTAAGTCATTCCACTAGGGTGGTTTGATTTGTGGTTCAAAGTTGTTGATCGCTGGTAAGGAGATAATTTTGTTTGCCAAGAGTTCTCTGAATGCTGATTCCAAGGATTGCCCTAGTGGTGTGTAAATGTGTTTTGGAAAGTTGTTGGTGTTACCTCGTGAGTTTGTATTGGGTCCTCGATTGGTGTTATTGCTTTGGGTATTGTTGGCATTGTTTGCATTGAGATGATCTTGATTGGTATTTGATGCATAAGTGTTAGTGCCTTGGTTAGCACCTTTTGGATTCTTTGTAGCTTGAGGATTACTTGATAATGCTAGCACTGGTTGCTTGGATTTTGCATCATTTGAATCATTTCCTCCTTCATTTCCAATATTTTTGTTTCTAGTCCAAAATTTGGATTTGTCTAAGTTGTTGTTGTTTTGGTTGTTGTGGCTGGATGAACTTGTTCCTTCTTTGAAGAATTTCAATGTTCCTTTCTTGACACATTCTTCCTCTACTTGGATACCATTTTCAATCAATTTGGCTACCATTTTCAATCAATTTGGCAAAAGATGGTATGCATTGAAGTTTGAGTATGTAACTCATCTCACTATTCAAGTTGTCGATGAAAATTTCCATCTTTTCTTTTTCGAGCACATCTCGAGGATATCTCGAAACCATACGTCGCCAACATTGAAGGAATACCATGAATGTTTCATTGTTTTTCTGCTTGGTATTATAGACATCTAGCATAGTGATAGCATGTTGAATGTTGTAGGAATATTAAGTTATGAATTTGTTGACTAATTCATCGAATGATTTGACAAGAGGTGTGATTTTGGATAACCATTCCATTGTTTGTCCTCCCATGCTTCTTGGCAATAACCTCATCAAATAGGTGTCATCATGGGTAAATTCAAGCCTCATGGTGCAAAATTACTGAACATGATCATGAGGATCACTTTTCCCATCATACTTGTCAAAGTTAAGAATATCTAAGTTTGGGGGAAAAGGTACCATGTTTAACCGTCTGTCAAAAGGATAAGGACAAATTTCAGTCTAGGAGTACCATACTATTGCCCTTGTTGCATTTCTTGCATTTGTCTTTGCAACATTTGCATTTGCTGATTGAGAGAAATCAAAGGTGCATTTGTCTGTTGAGGGAAGAGTTCTTCCCTTGCATTATTTCTAAGCTAAAATGGTGTGTGGTGGGGTATGTTTTGCTCAAGGATGTTTTACTTGGGCAAATTCTATTCTAGTAGATTTTTCTCAAGTATGTTTTGTTCAGGGTCACATGCTTCCTCCTCTCTTTTTCATTCTTGATAATCATAATGTCGAGATCTTCTTCTAAATATGTCAGTGTCAAAGTCTTCAGTAAGTTCAACTCCTTTGCTTGTGAGCATGAGTAGATATTTTTCTTTGTCATTTTCCATGAGTCTTTCTACAAGTTTTTGAAATGAAGCGCTTTCTTGACACTCTTGGAGGAATTCATCAGAAATTTTGGTGTCTTCTAGATTGGGACACTCAAAAGGATTTGATAATATTCGATCCATGCTAGACTCTAGTTGCATTTTGCTTTGTTTGTTTCATTGAGAGCGAGTGATAGTGGGCATCTAGTAGAAGCTTTATGTGACAAAAGGAACGAACTCCTCTTCGATGATTTTTTCAGGGGTTGGTGGTTCAAACCGCGGTATGTTGTAAGTGAAGCACTCTTTGGGGAATAAGGTCAGATTGATCTTTCCTCCTTGATTTAGGCATTGACTGAATGCTGATTTTTGACAGAATGCTCTACTCCTCAATGGTTCCTTGTCAAATTCATTGGTTTTGTCTTGAAGATACAAGCAGATATGGCGAAGGAATGTTCGATGAGATTTGAAGAGTTGGTGATTGATGTATACAAATTTATTCCATTTGGCAAGTTTCAGAGAACTGAGTTGTTGTTTCCTCAACTTAGTGTTATGATAAATATTCTTTCTTCTCAGAATATGAGGATTAGTCATGCACAAGCGATCAATAGTTTCCTTTGATTTCTTTTGGATTTAGTTATCTTGTTTGGAAACTCAAGTTTTACTTTATCAAATGAAGGTTTAGATGCCCCCTCATGACAAAGTGTGTCAAATGATATGGAATAAGAACTTTCCTGATATGGAAACTCTATTTGACAGCTTGGAGTTTAAAACAAGTGTTTTTATGGATAGAAATCCTTTTGATTGAAGGACCCGTTGATACCTGTGATGATGTTTCCTAATTTTGATAGGAGAGATGTGTTTTATCTTGCGACTAGTTTTCAGATTTTCACAACTTTGTTTTACGGAGAACTTGCTTTGGGAACCGTTTTCGATACTCTGTTTTGATTCTCTGTTTGATGAAGTTCAAGCTGAGGAAAGAAAGCTTCCTAAATTATTTTCAGATTTTTCAAAAATAGCCTTTGTTTTGCCCCCTATTTTCTTAGTTTCTGATATGCACTTAGATAGAAATGCAATGCACTACTGAATTTTCTCAATGCACTAGAGAACAGACTCCACGCGCTAAGCTACCCTCTATGATGCGCTAACTAGTTTGTTTTGAATTTGTCTTGGTTTAAAAGGTTATGTGCTAATATGGGCTACCAATGCGCTAACTATTGGTCTCTACGCGCTAATTCTTGATCTCCACGTGCTAAGTTGTTGCTTCAACGTGCCAGAATATTTTCAAAAAGTGCTAAGTTAAAACTGCTAGTGCTGGATTTTGATGAAGCGCTAAAGTTCAGAATGAATGCGCTAAAGTGAAGCTCGAGTGTGCTAAAGGATGGTTTCTAAGTGCTAAGAAGTTGCTCTTATGCGCTAAACTGCCCTGATAGTTTGACTTGGTTGTTTTTCTGCAATTTTTGGATTTTGTTTTCAATGAGATGGATGATTTTTTGAAGTAATAAATGAAAGCACGACACAAAAGAAGCAAACATTTTACCTAGTCTAAACAATGAGTGTATGTTCTGCGAGGATGTGTTCAAATCCCCAATGTTTTAACAGGTTTAGATACAACAATATACAATTCAGTCAAACTCTTTATTCAAGGGTCATAAGTAATATCATAGCCCACTAGTCTCAATACTCCATCAGCTCAAACAGCCTTGTCACCCCCTAGGGGGCACCCTTTTTTTGCCTTTTTGCCAGAAATTAACCCAAAGGGAATTGCTTCACAATTGAGTAGTTATCTTGGGAGATATATGGTGAGCGATCTTGGGGGCGAATTCTTCCCCACCCTTGCACTATGATATTACAAATGTTTAGATACTAACTCGCCTCAAATTTTCTATGCTAAAGTTCGTAATCAGGCTTCCCATTCGGTCGTCAATGATAAACTCCCTCAGGAGTTCCCAACCTTTAGAAAAAAGGCTTTACGTATCTCAAGGATAGTGGGGGAAAGCTAATCACTGTGCGCAACCGTTGAAAATGACTTTCGTCACTTTTCACTTTTGATCATAGTGGGTTGGAACACTTGGCGTCAAAGTCATTTCCCACTTAGGTCATCCCTTCACACCGGCCAAAGAATGGCTTTAAGAGTTTTTCAACCCCTTGGGAAGGCAGGCCTACTAAAGGATTTAATGCAATAAACATTGAAAGCGTAAGAGTCATCTAGTTTTTTGATTACCCAGTTAAGGGGAGAGCATATTCCTTCCACTTTTGTAGCAAAGCAAACAAGTGTTCTTTTTAACTTTTATTGCAATGATTTGGTAAAATATATATGGAGATGTTTCTCCACAAAAATATGGTGTTTATTTTATCCCTTCAAAACAATGATTTTCTGATCTAGGAAAAGAGCCTAGTCAACAAAGCAACTTCGATGTTTGGTCAACAAAAGAAATCAATTAAAAGGGGAAGATCTGCCCTCTTCAATTGTGAATGATTTTGGACATGTGTGATTCTTTTACTTTGCAAAAATTGAATTGAATCCTTTTATGCACCAAAGGATGGTGAAGTTCTTTTTAAAGCCCTTTGTTTGCAAAAATAGAAAGATTGCCTTGTTCTTTTTAGGGCCCAAAGTGAAAAATTTTCTCCTAAGAAAGCAAGAAAGATGTTTTTTTGTTGTTCTTTTTATTTTCCCAAACTAAAGATGAGTTCAATTTTATTTAAACAAGAATTAAAAGACTTTAAATTTTAACTAACTTAGTTAAGTTAGAAAAAAAAAAATTAACTATTGTAACTCTTAAGCTAAAACTAAGCTCCACCTGCAAGAAACTTTGTCAGAAATCCTGCAAAATACCAATCAAAATAGTTAGACAAACCTTGGATTTTGAGGACTTCTACAAGTCTATATTTAATCGCAGTTACAATTTAATTTTTTTTGCCTTCTGTCTGTGATGCGCTACAAAAAACACTATACACGCTATAGCATAACTGGGATGCGCTATTGGACAGACCCAATGCGCATAAATGTTTTCTGAAATCATTGCTCTGTTAAGTTCCTGCGTCGAGACCTACAGGAAAAATGTTAAAAAGTCTATGCGCTAAGTGATGGTTTGTACATGCTAGGAAGTGAGTCCCACGCGCCAAACAGTGAGTCGTATGTGTTGTAATGTTAACCAGATGCGTTAAGGGATGTTCCCCACATGTCGATTCTTGTTTCCTGTGTACCTGCAAAAGTGGTTAGATTCAAAAACCAATTTGATTAATGGGGTTGAGCCCCACGGTGGGCGCCAGAAATGTATGCGGGAAAAGCGGGGCTATGAAACTCAAAATGTGAAAAATGATGTTCAAAGGGCTTGTCCACACACCCACAGGAATTCTTGGTGCAAGTTATAGATTCATGAAGAATGACTCAACTTCCCAAGGTAGCTTCCATGGTTCTCTAGCTCACAAGGTCCCTCAAGCCAATGCCTTTTCTCTCAGATCATTGAGCAAAGTGACTTAGGGATGACAAATGCAAGAATGAGGGATGCTTTAGATTGATTTTAACATGAAATACATCCTATTTATGCATGATTCTATAGATGAGTTAAACAAGATTATAAGATGACAAGGTTAGTAGCAATATTATCCTAACATGATATACTAATTAATGATTTAAGCTAATGATAACAAAAATACTCTGAAATGTGTATTAGATTAATTCCTATTATAAAGAGAGGCTAGATGTATTGATAAAATTGAGCATAAATGAGATACTAAAATCTTGGATGATCTTTAAATGGAGGAATGAGAGCTCTATTTATAGGGAAAATGGGGCAATGAATGGTCAAGATTGTCTGAGTTAATCAAGGGTCGGGATTGAAAGTTATCAATCCATGTTTACAATTTTCACCAATGAAATGGTGACAATTGTCAACATAAGATTGCTTGAGAGGAGAGGTAAGAAGCATTAAATGATTGAGAAGACCTCATGGTTACCTTAGAATGTAAGGGTTAAGGTTAGGTTAGGGTTATCCAATGGATAAAACTTTTACCCAAAGGATAAACTCTTGTGCAAGGGTTAAAGGGATAACCATGGTCAAAGCAATGAATGCTTGATGAGACCCCTGGGTTAGATGAGGGCTAAGTTAGGCAAAAAGTCTCTAACCATTCCACTAAGGGTTAGTTAACCATTAATGGTTTGAAGACTTTGGGGACAAATTTGTAAGAGTCCTTCCAAATTTGGGGGTATTCAACAAGTTAGCTTGTTGAAGGCATAAAAGGCTTTAATGACTTTTGAAGACTTTACTCCAAATTTGAGAAGTGACCTCCTTAAATTAGGGAAAGAGGATAATGGATGGGTTTAGGCTAATTGATTGGGATTAGATGGATTCTAGAAGAAATTAGGAAGAGGGTTAGGATGCAAGTGGGAGATGTAGGAAAATGCAAGTGGGTGGTGAAAATAGAATTTAATTAAAATAAAATTAATTTATTTCAATTTGGTTGTAAGTTGGGAAATTAAATAAATTAGATTTATTTAATTTGGGTAAACTATTTAATTAAATGTTAATTTAATTAAAAAGTAGAGAGAAGGGATTTAATTAAATGATGTGAAGGGCTTACGTGAATTTAAATAAATAAATTGAATAATTTATTTAATTAAATAGAAGAATGTGGGTGATTTAATTAAATTAGATTTAACTAAATAGAGGAATGAGAATAAAATGAACACTAAATATTCATTTAGGAATATGGTCATTTTTATACGTCTACAATTACCAAGGATTTTCCTGATCTGAAAAGGTCCCATCCATAATGAATCAAACTTCTTATGTAAGCCCTTGGGTTCCCTTCTCTTATCCCAAAGAAGGACCATGTCTCCAACAGAAAAATCTCTTTGCCTAGATCTCTTGTCAAAAAATTTCTTAACTATCTGATGGTGGTGAGAAATTTTGTCTATCACCATGTCCCTTTGCTCTTCTAACTTATTCAAGTAAATAATCCTCTTCTCTATTGCATATTGGAATTGTTCATCTTCAATAGACTTCTGCAAATTAAGTATAGAAAGTTCTAGTGGCGAGGGTAAAACACTCTCCACCCCATAAACAAGTTGAAAATGAGACATGTCGATAGCCCTTTTATATGTTACCCTATCTTCCCACAGAACATCATATAACTTTTTATTCCATTCCCTCTGATTCTCATCCACTAATTTCTTGATGATAGAAGCAAGGTTTTTATTAGTAGAATCATCATGTCCATTCCCTTTAGGGTAATAATCTAAGTAGTGTGCCAAACTAATTCCATTTTCATAATAAATAGAGTAATCTCAACTGATGAGAAATAACTAGCATTATCAACAACTATTTTCCTGGGAACTCCAAATCTTACCAAAATATTTTCTTTTAGGACATTACATACTACTTTAGAAGTGGTATGTTTCACAGAGATGGCTTCTACCCATTTCCTGAAATAATCAGTGGCTATCAAAATATGAGTGTGTCTGGTAGAGGAATGTGAATTGATTGAGCCTATAAAATCAATGCCCCATTGTTGGAAAGGCCCATCAATTACAACACGTCTCAAGGGTAATGCAGCTAGAAGGGGCCAACCTATAAACATGACACACTTTTCACACTTATATACCCATTCATATGCATCTTTGAATATACCTGGCCAATAGAACTTTTGGAGGAGAATTTTTAAAGTTGTTATAGAAGCAAAGAAATGACCGCCACAAGCCTTGTTGTGAAAGAATTCCAACAACTTCTTCTGTTGTTCCTTGTCTACACATCTCAAGAAAGTGCCATCAATTTCTCTTTTATACAGATTTCCTTCCCAAAGAACATGTCTCCTAGCCTTCAATTTCAAATTCCTTTTTTCTTTTAAGGAAAAATGAGAACGACAGTCTCCATACGTTAAGAAATATGACACATCTAAGAACCATTCATCTGTTGTGCTAGTAAACAACACCAATGGGAGATTTTCTTCCTCAAAAGGTTTGCTTTCTGCAATTAATTTTGCCAAGCCTTTTCCTCTGACCAAATTGGTAGGTTTGATATCCACATCATACTCATGCACTTTAGCTATCCAAGAGCCCCTTTTATTGCAACCAATCTCATGTTGAGTAAGAATACTTTTCACAACTGCCTCTGGCACAAAAATGATAGCATGTGAATGCATAATATAATATCTGAAGCTCTTAAGAGCCTTTACTACAGCATAAGCATGTTTCTCAAGAGGAGAATAATTCAAGTCATACTTCTTTAGAGGGATGCTCATAAAAGATATTGGGGCTTCAATACCTTGTTCATTCTTTTGCAACAATATAGAAGACAAGGTATGTTCGAGGTGTATGAGTATATAATGAAACCTTTGGAGAAATCAGGATATACCAGGGTGGGTGCATTTGTAATCACCACTTTAATGTTCTCAAAATATTGTTTTCCCTCAGGGCTCCATTTGAAAGAAGGATGATTCTTCATCATTTCTGCAATAGGCTTAGTCAACTCAACAAAATCAAGAACAAATCTTCTCAAGAAATTCACAAGGCCAAAGAAAGATCTAACACCATCTTTGTTCACTGGCAAGCTCAATTACATGATTTCCTTTACTCTTTCAGGATCAATCTTAATTCCTTCTTTTGAGATAATATGACCTAATATTTTTCCTTTGATTACGGCAAAGACAAACTTCTTAGGATTCAAGGAGATACCTTCCTCTTCGCATCATTGCAGAACCACTTCCAAATCATGGATATGATTGGCTCTCTTCTTAGAGAGAACTATTAGATCATCCAAATAAATCGCAATGATCTTATTTTTTAAGTCCCCAAAAAATAGGTCCATGACCCTCTAGAAGGTGGCACTAGCATTGATAAGACCAAATGGCATTCTATGATAAGCAAATACTCCAATAGGAGTAGTGAAAGCAGTTTTATGTTGATCTTAAAGAGCTACTTCAACGTGGTTATAACCTAAGACGCCATCAATCATAGACATCATCTCTAAGCCTACAACTAGTTTCAAGATATGATCCATGAAAGGAAAGGGATAATTATCCTTTAAGGAAGCTTGGTTCATATTTCTGAAATCCACACATATCCTTATTTCTCCATTCTTCTTCCTGATAGGAAAAATGTTAGCCGCCCATGTGGAATGATGAATGGGGTAAATGATTTTTGCATTTCACATCTTCTCAATTTCAGCAAAGATTGCATCAGCGATCTTTGGGTTATAAGTACATTGTTTCTGCCTGAAAGGTGAGACACCAGGTTTCAGAGGAATCTTCTGTTGAAAACTACCATTTTTTAATTTCTTCAAATTAGCATAACTGCAGGCAAAGAAATCTTGGTAAAAAAGCAATAAACTGATTAATTTCTCCCTTTCTTGAGGAGAGAAGCACTTACCAACATAGACAAGCTTATTGTTTTCCCTAGTTCCAATATTAACTTGATCATACTCAGAGGAGATAAGGATAGACTTGTTCTTTTTCTTCAAATATTGATCATGTTGACTAAAAAGATCTTTGAGAGAGACCAATCCCTTAGATATCTTATTTCCTTTTAACTGCATTATTTTCACTTCCTTTGCCTCATCTTCCAGAACTTCATTACTCTCATTATCACCCCCTTCAAAATAATAATGGGAAAAATATTTAGAATTCTTGAGGAATTCAATGATCTATCTATCATCATTAAACACCTACCAATGCTCAACATTATCAGGGACACTTTGTCTATAGATTACCTCCACTTGGAAAGTCTTATCCATAAAATTAGGATGGGGCAAGAGTAGAGAGGTTAAAACAGCTAATGAGTCATCTCTTGTGTTCTGACTTCTCAGGACAGATTCAATTGAGAAGGCATCAAAGAATTCAATGCAATCCCAAACTCTATTTTTTTAATGTTTCAAACATTTATTCTTCATAGTATAATTGTTTTTAACTTGTTTGACAACCAACTCAATGTCACTAATTACCTTCAACTGTTTAAGTCCCTTTTCTTTAGCTAACCCTAAACCAAGTAGCAAATCTTTATATTATGCATTATTATTGGTATTAGGAAACTCTAATTTGAAGGCATACGGAAACTTGTAACCATCTAGTGAAACTAAGACTACCCCTGCTCCTAATCCAGCATTAGCACAACTTCCTTCAAACTCTAATGTCCATAACTCATCCTTTAGGCTAGGGGTAATTTGACCTGAATTATCATGAGGGTTTGATGAACACATATAGGTGCCAGGCTTGGTTTCAACAAATAGGATGTCTGCTCTATGGTCTCTAGAATCCAACAGCGTAAATTTAGCTTTAGGTTTAGGATTAAGACACATCTTCTTCCCTGCAAGTGTAATTAAAGCATGAGACCAGTCCATTGAATTTCTCCTCCCAAATCTTTACAAAAACTCCTACTTAGTAGCATCCAGTAACTGGTAGGTATATCAACCACCAATATAGTTAATTTCAATCTTTTCTTGGGAAAAGTTGCAAGAGCTACTTGGGCATCTTTAATTTGACCTATGATTGGAACTATAGAACTATCCATAGAGTAGCATTTTACTTGGGAAGAGGTAATAGATAAACCTAAATCTTAGACTACTTGAGCAGGTATTACATTCTCAGAAGCACCATAGTCAATAATGTAGCTGCTTAATCTAAAGTCAGCGATAAAAAAAGAGACATAGAAGGGATCTAGTTTAGCTGAAGGGTCTTGCAAGCAAGGAGAGTCATCTTTAAAATTAGCACAAACTTGTTCCTCTACACTGACTTCACTATCACAAGATAACTGGGCATTGCATTGGGGTGATAGGGTTCCCTCTTTGACATATTTAACCAATTTGTCCAATTCTTTAGGACTGAGCTTTAAATATTTGGCTTGGGAGATTTGGATTTTTGTATTTTTACAAGACTCAATTATATCAAAGGAACTAGAATTCAGTACAACAGGGCCAGAAGTAGAAGGAGTTACCTCGGCTTGAGATTATTTGGGAGTTCCCTGATCTGTTTTCTTTTGTCTAGTTAAGAGAAACTTTGGGGTGGAAGAGGTATTACTCTGTTCTCCCCTTTCATGTTGTAATCGAGTGAACACGACATAGTTAGGGTCATTCATTTATACCAATACATCTTCCTCATCAACATTACTAGGCAACTATTCGAAGAAATTGACACCAACATCCTTGGATGAACTAGATTCTTCTAAATAGGGCTTTGTGGTATGCTCACTATTAGAGAGTAACTGTGTATCTCATATCATTTTTGGGCATGTGCTTCTATCATAATCAGATGTCAAATGAAAAACACAATGGTTACTCACATTTGAGGATGAAGAAGAAGGGGAACCTTCAATCGCCAACCTTGGACTCAAGCCAGTTATAGTGAATGGCTTATTTTGGGTTGCCTAATAATTGTAAGCCCTTCTTGAAACATTTGGATAAGAAGTTGATGGACCTTTAGGCATCTGTCTCTTTAAGGTAATAATATCATTGGCTAATCTTTGAATCACTGGATCAGTGGAATTTATTGTTGATGGTTTCTCAGTCTGTAATTCTTTTTTCCATTTCCCCGTTGTAATAAGATCATCTTCTATTGCTATAGCCAATGTTTGAGAAACTTCTATATTACAAGAACCCTCCCTTTTTATAGTAAAACTTATATCAGGCGGTAGGGTGTTGATAAACATAGCCCTGATTAAATGTTCACCATGTCTCATATTAGTAGAATTCTATTGTACAATTTGTTAAACTTAGCCACAAAATCTCTCATAGTTTCATGTACTTCTTTCTTCATAGAGCCTAACTAAGCAACCAGAACTGAATCATCCTCAGTCATCTTGAATCTACTTTCAAACTTGGTTCTCAATACATTCCAATCATTAATGCAACCATCAAGAAGATAATAGAACCATTCAACAACAGGGCCAGTCAAAGATTCTACAAACAACCTCATTGCAACATCTTTGTGTTGCACTGCCAAGATAAAAGATGCAACAAAGAAAGCCTTCAAATGTTCTTGAGGAGAAACTTTTCCATCTCCATTAAACTTAAGAATAATTTTCCCAGCGCCTTTTGCTAAGTCATCAAGTTGGGCCTCAGCTGCAAATGCCATAGGACCTACTACTAAACCCCATGGTGCAAGTGGTGGTGCAGGTTGAGCCATGGTTCAGATAATAGGGATTGGGAAACAAACTTGGAGACGTAATATAGTACCCTGCAATACAAGGGCTTGACTAAGAGAATGTGAATTGGTAGATGTAGGCTTATTAGACCTAGGGGGAGAAAGAGGTCTGCTAACAGTTTTAGTTCTTTGAATAGGTGGGAAAGCTGGAAAGTCGATAGACTCTAAAAATTCAAAATCTTGATCAACAATCCCTTTCTTTTTATCAGCCCTAGTGTATCTTTTGGAAGCCCTAATTTAGCTAACAAGGCTCAGAGTCGCCAACTTCAATCTAAGGAGAAGATTTAATTAATTCTAAGAATTGGTAAAGGAGGAATATCTTCAACTTGAATAACTACTCCCTCTTGAGCAACATCCATATGCACAATATTTTATCCAAACTCCTCTTCTTTCTCCAAGATAGCATTAACTCTATGAAACTAGTGATCAGTCCTCTTTTACTAAGCAAGGCATCGAAGAGTTACCACTAATTTTTCTTGATTATGAACCAACCAAACTACATTAGGTTGTAACATAGGGCCAAATTGGATTGGCAGACCCATAATGGACAACTATTTCAAAAATGCCTCATAATACTCATCTTTATATCCCCAGCAGAGTCACCAAAAATCTGTTGGTTAATAGATTTGTCACCTAACTCTATATTCTCACGCCCACAGAGATGACAAATGTAACCATAGTTGAACCAGTCTAACAAAATATGAATTGACTGATTCTCTGCTTATTTTACAAGGTGGTAGCTACCTTCTAATGATTTTCAATGAATAAAAAACAACTCATATGCTTTTAACCGGAAAGCAAATAAGGAAAGAGCTTTTAACCAGAAAGATTTGTAAAGGCATTCACAATACTAACTACTATTTTTAGAATTTTTTAGGTTTTAAAATAAAGCCACTATGAAATATCATTCACAACTAATATTCCATAGCAACTGAAATTTTAAATCATCCACTATTTCAATATAAATTCATCAATTGACATCCATTTCAAATAACAAAAAATCATTCACACACCATAATTCAAAGCTTATGAATATATGAAAGCCACCACTAGTAACTCAATATTAAAATAGCAGATAATCACATGAATAATAGTTTTTGTTCTAATGAGGAAAATATTTTTTTCCCAAAAGATGCGAATTAGAGACACAGTCTAGATATTTAAAACATGAAAGGTAACATTTTCTTGAAGAAAACCATTCCTTTAAAATTCTTTAGGCCTCCCAATGAGCCAATGATCAAGAAAAATAATTAAAACATTAAACAAGAAACTACCACTACCTATTCAGCTTTTGGTTCTCCATCTTCAACAATCTCCACCTCTTGTTCAACATGTGCCACCTCCTGAGATTTGATCCTTTTCCTGTATTCATGGTACCTGTTCACAGTTGGCTCCATATTCGGGTCCTCTGGTATAGTGGTGATCTGTAGCCTTGTCCTCCACTTTGCAACCAACCCATCATTAGCTGCTATATTCTTGTTCATTTCATCCATCTCAGATTCAAAAGTAGAGGCGCATATTTGCAAGCGACCTAGCACTTTAAAGGATTCCAAGGATATTCTTTGAGGGTCCCTAACATTTTTTTGATAATTATCCTTGAATTGGCGTATCATTTCACTAAGTTCCAATACATTCTCCTTGAAACTATCCATGAGATCAACATCCAGGGCACATAGATTCTCTTTAATTTTTAGCAAATCACTTAAGTAACATATCAGGGCAATATAAATATCATGAATATAGTCACGATAGATTTCCTCCTTCCAATCTAGTGCATCACACCAAATAGGATTAACCTCCTTAGGATGTTCAACTATTTTCTCAGTGCTCAATATGGCATGGCCCAAGGACATGAGCTCTGTGACTTCCCTTGTGAGCACAAAAATACTCCCATGTTCTTTTATGACCTATTGCAGTTTTGTTAACAATTCCTTTCTTTGTTTCCATATATTTACATACAATATCCTAAACTTAGTGACATAACCTATGCCAACACCATAAATTTCATTGATCTAGTCGGTGAAAACCTTGGCATATCCCAAGTTACCTTTAACTTTCCTCACAATGTCTAGATCAATCCCCTGCACTTGCAAGCTTGAAGACTCTCCAGCAGTAGGATTTATAAAAGATGAAATGAAATCCTTCAAATATTGTACTTGAGATTGGAGCTCAAGATTATTCTTCTTTTGTTCTTGTACTCTTTTGATTAATGCATGAATAGAGAAGTTACCATGATAGACATCCCCCTTCAAGGTAGAGGGTCCCATATCCACATGGCTAATCTTATAATCCTTCTCAGTTACATTACTTGCATCCACATTCCCAACAGGATAGAAAATTTCTAGGATTTGGTGGCCAGAAGTAGGATCAGAGACAATTCAAGACTTCTGTTTAGCCTTCTTAGGCTTATGGGAACTTTGCAATAGCAATGCAACTATGTCAACTTCGGTGGAGACAAGAGTGGAAACCTTTATTTTCTTTTCAACCTCTGTTTTCAACCAAGCTAGAGAGGTTATCTCAGTTTTTTATTCTTTATTGGTAACACTAGGGGTACTTCACATAGGAGAGGAAGGGATTTCAAGCAGAGCAGAAAAATACTGGTCATTAATGATTTGCTGATATATTTCCTCAGAATCAGAGAGGGGTGATTTTCCTTTGAGTGATGTAGACAGGTCATCTTGTTCACAAGTGTTTTTCAATTGAGCAGTGGTCTCTTCTGGCTTTTCTCCATCACCGCCTGACTGAGATTTTCTACTTAATGGCCTATCTATAGACCGTACTATTGGTGTTTGAATAGGAGAGGAAGAAACTCTTCCATTTTCTTTGTGTGATGAAGACTTATGACTTTGGGAAGAGTTGACTTACTGTCTCCATTTACCATTTAGCCAATCAGATGTTCCCCTTAGCACTAGAGTAGTATGAATCATTGGGTGTGAAACTTCTTCTCTAGACCAATCAACCTCCAAAGAAACTGCTTTAGCAACAATATGATATTTTAGGTCAATGGTGACCTCATTCTTGATAACATCACTTGGGAAATTGAAAGAAACACCAAGGGTATGTATCCGCTACAAAGAGTGCCTCATATAGCTCCTTCTGAACACTTTGGCATCATCTAAACAATCTTCGTAAAAATATTCAAGCTTAGGACGATGCATGCAACCTTTAGCTCCATACGAATGGTGCCTTATATACCTTTTACTGTCAAAACTACTTCTGGCTGGTAAGGATGAAAAATGAAACTTCTCAAAAAGTGTCCCCACTGCCTTGGGAGCACCATTAGTTTTACAAAAAAAGATATTGGTGGACAATGGAAAAGGGGATGGTTCCCATATTTAAATATTTTACATTTACTACAGAATTTGGTGGCAGACTTCTAAAACACAATATAATCAGAGGGAAAATGGGGCAATTTCTGTGGTTTTTTCTCAAAACCCCCAATTTTAAGATATGAGGACTAGCCGAATTGGGTGTAAAAACTTCCAAACTTCATCACAAAGTCAACAAAAATAGGAGAAAATCGTAAGCCAAGGTTTCTTTCCAATTTTCTGACTAGACCCATTGAGAATGCATCGTTAACGTAGGAAGAGGCATGTGTGCTCTTCCAGAGGGTCAGCTGACAAATATTTTGATAAACAGGTGCAGAAATAGGGGAAGGGTGATGAAGCTCTAGACCTACACAAGTAGACTCTTGACTAGAAAGGATGTAAACAAGATATGACAACATGTGAAAAGCAAGGGACTAGTGGAAGTTCCGCAATTGCTCATTCAGGTGAAAACTAATGGCAGAGTCCCAATCTATTGGTTCCCAAAATAAATGGGTTTACACTGCCACTGGGCAGAGACCAAAATATTTTCTTCCAAAATATCTATGGAAAGCCACTTCCAACTATCAATATCCTTCAAGCTTGGACCAACATCAACAAGGATACAAAATCCTTCTACACTTTGGGATCTACAGAACCCAGGAGCGTAATCCCTTCAGTGAACTTCCTAATCTCTGCAACAATACTCAAGAATTTATTGAAAACAAAGCAGATTATCTCCTAAAAGGGCTCAACAGAAAGGGAAAATGTTCAAGGATGGAAAATCCTTCAGTGATCCTCAATCTTAAGTAGGAGCATGAGATGAGTGGGACAACTTTCAGAAAATACCTTAAAACTTAACAATGATATTTTGATATTTAAAGATTTGTAGAGATTCATCAATTAAAACAGAAACAAGGTTGATTAATAAAGTCGGTTACAAACAGTGATTAGTGCCTTACTCCATTGGGAACCTGAAAGATATAAGAAATATAAACCTAAAAATGTGACAAAATTTGATCTGATAACATAAGATCTAAGATAATACTGTCTTACAATATATCTCATTTGTAATCCCAACCTAAAACTACTTATCTAAAATCCCTACACAAGCCCTATCATTATGCAACTCTCTTTAAGCAATTTAATTGTCCCCTTGGGACAAAGCACAAACAAAAAGCTACATACATCACAAGAATGCACTAAATGAAATAAACCCTTGATTGATTTCATTCAAAAATTGATAGAATCATGCAATGGAGAGAAAAGAGTCAGAATTTTGTTTTATCTTAATAGAATGCTATCTCTATCACAGGATGAAATTTACATATAAATCCTTCAAGAACCTTTTCAAAACTTGACACTAAAACATTTCTTTATTTACTCTGTAAAAGACTCTACAGCTTGTTCGCTTCACCTAGACTCACAACTAAAAACAAACTAGGAAAAACCCAAGGAACAAGAAAACTGAACCTACAAGATACTCCCCAAAAATCTAAACCCTTCTTATGACGATGATTTTCCTTTTTATAGAAGAAAGGGAGCAACAAGCTTTCGGACAAAAGACACACATCAACCACAGATTCGTTCTTGACAACTATGCCTAAAAGGCCATATGCAATTATGTTATAGAAAAATTTTCATATCCATGTGCTGGTACCTATGAATCAACATTCTTAACTGAAAATTGGTAGGAGAAAAACCATTTGAGACATGTCGTTATTGCCTTGACACCTTTGGATGGAGTGTGAGATGTTGTGCTTCTATCCTATAGATCATTTCCCTTCTAGGAAAGGAAACCGGGTCCCAGCAAGAAGAAAAGTCACCTCTACAATAGAAGAGGAGCTCAATACTTCATGCCCAAGATCAGAGAAAGTGGAAGGAGGATCTACAGAGGAAACATAATATGTTGGGGAGGGGTCGCAAGTTCCATGTAGCCACATGGATGATTTTCTGTCACTCCCTACCCAAACATGTTCCTTTTTCATTCCTCTATGGGCTCTCTCTCAGAGCCCCCTATCATCTAGTGACAGAGTAGAAGCAGAGGTTGTGTCATATGTGGTCTTTCTTCATAAAAAAAGGATTTCATGCCCCCTCTAGTAATCCTCCCCACTTTCACATCCCCTTTTCCAAAAGACATACTCACACATGAGTGAAAACATCCATTCGATATCATAGAGCATATAGCAACTCCATTTACGACCTTTCTCAAACATCATTCCCCTTGCAAAAGAAAGAACTGCACTCAGAAAATGGAAAGGCTTCATTTTCTCCTACCAATTTGGTCACCACTTTGTTGTATTTATAGTTAAAACACTTTATCTAGTAGTTCTTGTTCATAAAAAATCATCACTCTGGTGCTTTTAATTCAACTTGCTAGCTATGGACACTAGAAATTATTCCTATCACATCCACTATATTTTCTTGTCAAGGTTCATCTTATGCGAGTGATTTTATTATGATTTTATACTTCCATGGGTGTACAGTCTTCTGCTTCAGGGTTCCTATTAACCAGCAATCTTTGAATTCATCAGAAAACTCATGATTCATCATATCTGAACCTGAATCTTATCTTAATCCTTTCACATCTCTGAGATATTGTCCTTGCCCTATCGAATCATTTTTTACTCAATAGAAAATTAAAAATAATCCTCCTAGACTGAGCCGACATCTAAATCTCCCAACTTGTCACTAACCATCCTGAGTTGACAAGTTTGTATCATGTTCATCCTATCTCTCCTACACGAGCTATGACCAATATCTTTAGTAATCCCTTTTAATTTCAAATTTGAAACTCAACCTTCCATCTATATTCACGGACCCATGAAGTCATGACTAATCAGCCCCATATCATCTTTCAACTAGACTCTATCAGTGGCCCCACTGTAGGTCTTCCTAGTCAGTCCGAGACACCTGGCATCATCTCATGATGTTGCGGTCCATAACCTCCTTGCAACTTCCATCGCAGGGATACGAGGGTCATCGGATATGTTCACACTTTATTGCTTTAACACAATGCCCATTAACCCTTTCAAAATTAAAAGTTGGATACCTTTTATCTCAGAACATAGCATCGTCATTCATCTTGAATATGTGTTGTTGGTATTTTGGTATGGTTTTGTCATTGATGTCAACACCTACTAAAACTCTAGCACTTTGAAGATCCAACAACAATCACCAGCAAGCAAGTGATTTTGTACAGTCACCGGTATATGGTCCACCAACAGGATATAATGATCACCAGCACTTGGAATAGCATGGAAAACACTTGGTAATGTCAAAGACATTGTTTGGAGATCTTATCTTGGAGAATTGTTTATTAGCATATTCATATTTGCAAATTTGCTGTTACAGGCAAATAGGTCCAGGTTATGCACCGACAGGCTTATCTTTTCCAGATCAGCACGACATACTATGGAGATGATTAATTATTGTTGTAAATGCATTAAGCCAACATGTTCAATTGGTTATTGCATCGGATATTGTATTATTTGTAAAATTATTTTATTGTAATATCTTGAAGAGCCAACCTACTAAAATTGGTCTTAGGTTATGGTACAAATGTAAGATCTTAATTGTAAGATCAAATGTGAAATACAAAAAAGGAATTGTGTGAAAGTATATACGAGATTAAGCATAGCTATACACGCATACATCATTTGAAGGTGATGATAGGTTTTTGTGAAAGCATATCAGAACTACACTGGTACTGAATCCAACATATGAAGATGCTACTTTGAGCAGTACATTCTTATTGGATTTAACCATCCAATTGTAGTTAGTGTGACTCCCATTTGTGTTTGAGCAGTGAGCTCTAGGCACTTGGCCTTTCTGCATGTGCAGACCCCATTTATGTACACTTACTATCTGCAGTAGTATCATCTGATTATGGGTAAGATTTCCCACTGTGGTTTTTCCCCTTATAGGCTTTTCACGTACAAATATTGGTGTTATGTGTTGTGGATGACTTTGTCTTTTTGTTTCATGCATTATTCTTTGTCGGTATTACATTTATTTGTTAAAACTATCCACCGGTATAACAGACTAGTTCACCGGTATTAAGTAATAATTTAGTTAAGTTGTTTGGTTAAAAATTATATTGGGCAACTGATTCACCCCCCCCCCCTCTCAGTTTCTTCCGGGACCTAACAATTGGTATCAAAGCCTAGTCCTCTTTTCCAAAAGTTTAACAACTTGAGGAGATCCAATGTCTACTAACTATTTCAGGAAGGACATTCCTAAACTTGATGGAACCAACTATGGCATATGGAAGATCAGAATGGAGACACATCTGAATTGCATTGGAAAGGACATCTAGGATGTTACAAAGAATGGTTATATTGTTGCTACTTCTAGTTAGCCTAATCCACCTAACTTGACAAAAGATGAAGAAAATGATTGCAAAGCAAGAGAAGCACTTTTGAGCACATTAACAGATCAACAAATCATGGGATTATCAGACAGATCAACTGGTAAAGCTATTTGGGATCATTTGGAAACACTGAATGAAGGAGATTCCACAGTCAAAATTGCAAAACTTGAAAGCTTCTGGGTCAAGTATGAAAATCTGAAAATGGAAGAAGATGAAAGGATTTCTGCTTTTATGGAAAGAGTAAATGAAATTATTTTGGGTATCAAATGTTGTGGAGGAACCTTAAGTGAAGATGAAATTGTTTCAAAAGTTTTAAGAGGATTGCCACCGGCATATAAAATGAAGGTTACTGCTATAAATGAGTTAAGGACAATGCCTAATACATCAGTAACTAGGGATACATTGATTGGAAAACTTTCAGCCTTTGAAATTGAGGAATTTGGCCCTGTTTCTACTATAAAGACAGATTTAGCACTTAAAGCATCAACATCATCTACATCATCATTTGACAAATCTAATTGAAAATCCTTTTATGCAAGAGAACTTGAGGAAAGCAGGAAAGAAAATGAAGAACTTGAAGAGCTTGAAGCACTATTTTCAAGAAAAATGCCTAAACGTCCAGTTGGAAGTAAGTATGAAGGTAAAGCACCCTTTAAATGTTTTAACTGCAACAAGATTGGTCATATGGCTTCAAGATGCCTTGATAGACATGCTAGACTAAGAGAAGAAGCTAGAAGGACATACAAGCCTAATCCTGAATATCAGAGATACAGATTTAAGAAGAATAAAGACAAATCTTGTTATGTAGATGATGAAGGAGTGATTGATGATTCAGATGAAGATCCGATAGACAATGGATGGGTTTTTGTTGCTATAATAGAAGATCAACCGGCACCTGTAGTCCACCCGGTAGAGCAGGCCTTGGAAGCTAAAATTGAAGTAAAGGATGAATGGATCATTGATTCTGGATGCTCACATCATATGACAAGAGATAAAGGTAAATTCTTGAACTTTCAAGAATATAATGGTGGCTTAGTAAGATTTGGAGATGACAAAACTTGTCAAATCAAAGGTAAGGGTTCAATATCTCTTGATGGTAAGCATAAAACTGACAATTTTTACTATGTTGAAGGTTTAAAACATAATCTTTTGAGTGTTGGTCAATTAGTTGAGAAAGGATTTCAGTTACAATTCAAAACTGGAAAATGCAAAATCATGAACAGAACTGGTTTAGAAATTGCAACTGGTAATCAAACTAGAGGTAATATCTTTCATTTGAATAATAGTGAAAAGACATGCTTGATTGCACACATTGATGAAAGTTGGTTATGGCATAAGAGACTCTGTCATGTAAACTTTGATTGCACGGTAAAAATCAGTACTAATAAGGCAGTTAGAGATTTACCTAAAATTGTCAAACCTCACAATATAGTATGTAAGGAATGTCAATTTGGAAAACAAGTTAGAGCTAGTTTCAAAAGTATTCTAGAAAAATCCAATAATGCTCTTGATTTAATTCATACTGATTTATGTGGTCCAGCTAGAACTAAAAGTTTACAAGGTGATAGATATTTCATGCTAGTCATTGATGACTATTCTAGAATGTGTTGGGTTACTTTTCTCAGAGAAAAATCAGAAGCACTTGGAAAGTTTAAACTGTTCAAAGCAATGGTTGAAAATGAAACCTGTAAGAAAATCAAATGTTTAAGATCAGATCAAGGAGGTGTATTTACATCTAAGGAATTTAATACATTCTGTGAAGCGAATGGAATCAGAAGACAGCTATCAGCACCTCGGACACCTCAGCAGAATGGAGTTGTTGAAAGGAAAAACAGAATTATCTTGGATGCAGCTAGAAGTATGTTATCAGAAGAAAATCTACCACATGTATATTGGAGAGAGGCAGTAAGTACAGTGGTCTATACATTCAACAAAGTTCACATCAAAGGTGAAACCGGTAAGACCCCTCATGAATTATGGTTTGGTATTACTCCTACTCTTAAATATTTCATAATATTTGGAAGTAAATGTTACATTAGAAGAGATGAGTACATTGGGAAATTTGATCCTAGAAGTGATGAAGGAATATTTCTTGGTTATTCATCTAAGAGTAAAGCATATAGATGTTTTAACAAAAGATTGTAGAAAATTGTTAAGAGTACAAATGTAAAGATTGATGAACAATTCAGAAGAATTTCAAGGTATATAGATTCTAAACCAGCAACAAAAATTCTAACAAATGAACCTACATCAAATCCACTAGTACAGAGTGAAGATCCAACTACACCGGTATCATCTGAAAATTCCACTGTGACTGAGGAACAACAACAAACAAAGACACCCTGGTATATAAGACTGAATCATTTTGAAGATCAAATAATTGGAAACAAATACAAAGGAGTTATGACAAGAGGAAGATTGGCAAATGAAGAGGTATGTCTTATTTCTCAAATTGAACCATCATCAATTAATGAGGAATGTGAAGATAAATATTGGACTAAAGCTATGGAAGAAGAATTAGAACAAATTGAGAAAAATAACACTTGGACATTAGTTCCCCAGCCTAAAGATAAAAATTTAGTTGGAACAAAATGGGTATTCAGAAACAAACTTAATGAAGTTGGTAAGGTTATCAGGAATAAAGCAAGACTAGTGTGTAAGGGATATTCTCAAAAAGAAGGAGTTGACTATAATGAAACCTTTGCACTGATAGCTAGAATTGAGGCAGTTAGATTATTTTTGGCCTTTGTAGCACACAAAAACTAAAAAGTATACCAAATGGATATTAAATGTGCATTTCTAAATGGAGATCTTGGGGAGGAAGTTTACATTAAACAACCTGATGGATTTTCTTTGACAGATGACAAAGACATGGTTTGCAGGTTAAGGAAAGCTTTGCATGGATTAAAGCAAGCTCCAAGAGCTTGGTATGCCAGATTGGATAAGTATCTTTTGAAAATTATTTTTTCTAAAGGTAATGCTGACAGTAACTTATACTATAAAGTGACTAATAATGACATCTTGGCTATAGAAGTTTTTGTTGATGATATAATCTTCGGAGGAGAAGATGGATTGTGTAAAGACTTTTCTATTAAAATACAACAAGAATTTGAAATATCTATGATTGGTGAAATAAAATTCTTTTTGGGACTACAGATTTCACAAACTGACAAAGGTATATTCTTGAGTCAATCTAAATACTTAAAAGAGTTACTTAAGAAATTTGGGATGGAGAACTCTAAACCGGTAAGCACACCTATGACTACAAATGACAAACTATCTTTAAGGGATGAATCTACACCTATTAATCCAACAAGGTACAAACCTATGATAGGAGGTTTACTGTATTTGACACAAACAAGACCTGATATTATGAATGCAGTATGTATTGTTTCAAGATTTCAGAGTAATCCTAGAGAAAATCATGAATCAGCAGTAAAAAGGATTTTCCGGTACTTACAAGGCACTACAAATCTTGGATTATGGTATCCTAAAGATGAAAACTTTGACCTATGTGCATACACAGATGCAAATTAGGTAGGAGATATTGATGATAGAAAAAGCACCACTGGCGGAGCATTTTTTCTTGGAAGTAGATTAGTTTCTTGGTTAAGTAAGAAACAGAGTTGTACATCTTTATCAATAGCAGAATCAAAATATGTTGCAGCAGCAACTAACTATACACAGGTACTGTGGCTTAAACAAATGTTGAAAGATTTAAAGGTAAAATGCAAGGAACGTATAACTATCTATTGTGACAACACAACAGCAATTGATATATCTGAGAATCCGATATTACATTCTAAAACAAAACATGTTTCAATCAAATTGAATTTTATAAGGGAGAATGTTGAAGCAAAAGAAATAAAATTGGTTTATGTGAATACTAAAGAATAGCTTGCAGATATTTTCACTAAACCTTTGCCTAAGGAGACTTTTGAATATCTTAGAGAACAACTTGGGGTCATACCCCCACCGGTAGATACTTAGAAAGTTGATGACTGTCATCAACCGGCATAATTCACAGAGAAATATTTTACTCCGGTTTTGATGAGGAAGCTACTTCACAGGGGGAGTAGTTGGTATATTTGTATTGATTGGTATTTTGTATATGAACTTGGTTTTGTTGCAACTTTGGCATTTGATGTCAAAGGGGGACTGATATCTATGGAAAAACACATTATCACACATTATCTTTTAGGGAGAGATTGGTTTGTACATAAAAACATAAGCAAACTCATGTTACTCTCAGGGGGAGAGATTGTTACTTTAGGGAGATTGTTGGTTTTTGTTTTGGCATTTCTGTTTTGGCACTTTGATGGTTTTTCCATCTTGTGTTGCCATCAAATCCAAAGGGGGAGATTGTTAGTATTTTGTTATGATTTTTTCATTGATGTCAACACCTACTAAAACTCTAGCACTTTGGAGATCCAACAACATTCATCGGCAAGCAAGTGAATTTTGCACAGTCACCGGTATATGGTCCACCGATAGGATATAATGATCACCGACACTTAGAATAGCATGGAAAACACTTGGTAATGTCGAAGACATTGTTTGGACATCTTATCTTGGAGAATTGTTTATTAGCATATTCATATTTGCACATTTGTTGTTATCAGCAAATAGGTCCAGGTTATGCACCGGCAGGCTTATCTTTTCCAGATCAGCATGGCACACTATGGAGATGATTAATTATTGTTGTAAATTCATCAAGCTAACATGTTCAATCGGTTATTGCATCGGATATTGTATTATTTGTAAAATGATTTTATTGTAATATCTTGAAGAGCCAACCTACTAAAATTGGTCTTAGGTTATGGTACAAATGTAAGATCTTAATTGTAAGATCGAATGTGGAATGTAAAAAAGGAATTGTGTGAAGGTATATGCGAGATTAAGCAGAGCTATACACACAGACATCATTTGAAGGTGAAGCTAGGTTTTTGTGAAAGCATATCAGAACTACACTAGTACTGAATCCAGCATATGAAGATGCTACTTTGAGCAGTACATTCTTATTGGATTTAACCATCCAACTATAGTCAGTGTGACTCCCATTTGTGTTTGAGCAGTGAGCTCTAGGCGCTTGGCCTTTCTGCATGTGCAGACCCCATTTATGTACACTTACTATCTGTAGTAGTATCATCTAATTGTGGGTAAGGTTTCCCGCTGTGGTTTTTCCCCTTACAGGGTTTCCACGTACAAATATGTTATGTGTTGTGGATGACTTTGTCTTTTTGTTTCATGCATTATTCTTTGCCGGTATTACATTTATCTGTTAAAACTATCCACTGGTATAACAAACTGGTTCACGATATTAAGTAATAATTTGGTTAAGTTGTTTGGTTTAAAATTGTATTGGGCAACTGATTCACCCCCCCACTCTCAGTTGCTTCCAGGACCTAACACATGCCACTTGATAGGACTGTTAGTAAGCTGATTTTTACTGCTTGAAAACTAGTGACACAAGGATTTGGTAGGTTACACCACCAGCTTGTCCTTTTCCACTGAAGACAAGTGGCAGGATCTCTTGATGTCGCAGTCTTTATTTTCAATGCACATTTAACCACGAGGAAGCGCAAACCATCATATTTGTTCTTCTTTTATCTACCGACTAAAACATTTAGGATTTTAGACTTAGAAAAAATGCGAGCGCAGGCACAAATATTAAAAGAGGCCGACTATAGGGAAATCTTTTCTAAAACCGGTCTACCACAACTTAGTGCTTAGGAAATAAAATGGCCTCGCCAATAGAATACAACCCTCGGCCTTAAGTGAGAAAAAGGTAATGAAAAAATATAAAAAGGCCCAAAGATTTTCTTTTATACCAAGACTTAACGAGAAAGTCACAACCCCTAAAACCCTAAATCCTGAAACCTTGACAGATGGCATAATAAATCCAAAATGACCAAAATTTTGCAAGACATAATTTTAGGTCGTGTCACAATCAATGAAACTATCGAGAGTATAGATAGTAAGGATGAAATGACACATCTAGAAATCAAAAAACTCAATGGAACTACTACCCACAACGTGGTGCAATAGGACTATGACTTCCACAACTTCATCTTTGAAATGCATTGTTTTAAGCTTAGTGGGTAGCTGAGACTTACCTCCTTTTTCTAACTTTAGCCAGTTCCTTGCTATACAATCCATGCAGAAGTCTCAATGCACTTGAAAGTACTCCTCACCAGCCAAAACAAACATATTTTCAGCAGCTTCTTTTTCAGGGAGGCAGAAAGCATGAGAAACGCTTTTAGGTTTAATTCGTGCAATCACTTTACCTCCTTCTGTCCAAATTTTATGAGTCTCAGGATTGTGTCTTTCAAAGCAAGCTACAATCAAATCTATGCAGGGGACAACAAATGGAAAACCAGCTACGGAGGCCAAACCACACTGAACAATTTTCTCTTGCAGTGGAGTTCTCTCTCCTACTTCTAGCTCTTGCAAAAAGGTTTCAAAATTCAATAGCGACATCATTGTGTCTCGCACGTCTTCCCACTAATTTTATATTATACTTTGCATGAGCGCGAGCTAGATGATACACCTAGAGAGCTCAGAGAAATGGAGGCTAGTTCAAAATCATTCACCACCCCGTTCATGTACTTAATTGATGTGACATGCCTTAAATGCTGCAATTAATTTGCCTCTTTAAATAGTCCCTTAATTCAGCTTGTTCCTGTTGACAAGGAAAATAGTGTTGGTTCATATAAAACCTGACACAAA
This sequence comes from Cryptomeria japonica, assembly GCF_030272615.1. Classification (NCBI taxonomy): domain Eukaryota; kingdom Viridiplantae; phylum Streptophyta; class Pinopsida; order Cupressales; family Cupressaceae; genus Cryptomeria; species Cryptomeria japonica. Next base: position 734,150,801 of record NC_081407.1, read on the forward strand.
GGCGGTTCCTTGAAACCTTGGAAAGATTTGACAAGTCACTCGATCGGGGAAAATGCAAACTTATGAACCTAAGGTCGAGACTTGCGAGCTTAATAACCCCGTGGTCGACTTAGAAAAGGGGCACGACGTGTGACATGTTTTCGGGAAATGATCGACTCTGTGACTAAAGGGGGGCGATTTCAAAGTTTGAAATTAGGTGTAACACTCTGCACATTTAAGTTTCTCCCCTCTTTCATCCTTTCTCTCTTTATTCCTCTTGTAGCATAATCTAACTCCCACCAAAATTCACTATCAAACTTTAGGAAGTCATAGGTATTCACTTTCTCTTTTTCAACATAAATTTCATGCATTACCTCTATTATTGTTGCAACATCTTTTTCATCATCAATCTTACCTACAATATAGTGTTCCATTTCTTCCATGCCTTTATAAAGACATGTTTCAACTACAAAATCTTTCTTCTTTGCATTCAAAAAAATGTTAGCATAAAAAACATGGGATTCATCCTATTCAATCTGTAATATACTAATAATCATTCTTGTCTTCTCTCCCAATAGGAGGTCTCCATCTTCACCAATAACTTTACCAAATGTGGGATCATCAGGGAACCCAGCATTCACTCATCCATTTGATTCCTCACTTTTGGCTACACTTTGATCTTCCATAGGATTCACTGATGCAATATCCTTCCTTGTCTTATCATTCACATCAAAATATTCATATAATTAGATTTTACCTCATCCTTTTCTATCAAAATTTTTTCTTGAATCAGATAATGTGATACTTTGTGTTTAAGTCCTTTATTGCATACTTGTAGTGTGGTTGGAGTGTTGTAGAGCATGTCGATGAGATTTACAACCTAGACTGCCATTGGGGCTATTGTGAGGATCTCTGGGTAGAGTATCCCTCCTGAGCATTATATTCCTACTCGAACTGGTCTCTTTTCTCCTCATATGCTCGAGGGTGTCAAGACTAGGGACTTTTCTAGATCTGAATCGCATAATACAACCCTTGTAAATAGTCCCCTGATATCTCCTCCCGCTATTTACCATGATTTCATAGTCATTGTTAAGTTTGACCAGATTTAATCATTAAAGGATAACCTGAGAGACATCGAAGGGTTCTTGAATAAAAAAAATGTTCTCCTCCAGGTTGGAAATGTGAGAAACACTTTGAGGGACATGTTGATTTCGGAGAGCAAAGATCTATATTTGTTGAGGGATTTATCCTTGATTGTCAAGAGTCGCATGCCCCTTGTTGATGCTCCCTCTCAAGGTAATCATCTCAATGCCATTGGTCCTTAGATTTGTTGGCATACCTGGAGTGACAGTACACATGGTTGACACTAGACCTGTGACTGATCCAATGATTCCTAGCATCAATGTCTCTAATACTCCCCTAGGTTATATTGTAGTGCCCCTCCTTGATTCATCTTGCTTTTAGTACACCCATAGATCATATTGACATAGTTTAGCCTTCTTTATAGTGATTTGATGGTATCATACTATGTACTAACCCCGTATCATGATTATATTGGATATGATGATAATTTTGATAATTCTTAGTTGTCGTGACTATTTTCCTACTATATTTGTGATAGGGACGATGCCATACCACTCATCATGAGAATGATATGTTGTTGTGATTCTCTATCACTTGCCTGATCATTTATGATATATTGTTGTATATGTTGTCTCATGGTTATTGGTAATTGCAGGATTGCAAGTACCAAACATTGACTCCACCTGGTCTCACAGGTTTGAGCGTGTCTTTATCCCAATGGCAATTTGTTGGAGATGGCACGAGTTCCCTCTACTCACTCTAGGCTTAAGTTTTCATCCTTGTTAGTTGAGTGTCTTGGCGTGAGCCATTGTGTTAGTACCTTGAGTTGTGGTTGCCTTGAGGTGTTGTGAGTATTTGATCAAGTGTTTAATTAATATTTGATTCATATAGTTTATTAATTTGTTAAATTAAAATTTATGGTATAGTTTAGATATTTAATTATTACTGATAATTTATTGTTGAGATTTAATATTTATTAATGTTATTTGATTAATGTTTTATTGGTTTATATTTAATTGTTGCTTTTATATTTATTTAGTTGATTTAGTGATGTATTATTTAATTGGTTATTTATTATTTATTATTTAATTGTTATTTTTAGTGTTGGTTATGATTTATATTTAATTGATGCCATTTATTTATATTGTCTTTGATTATTTATTTTATTGGGCTTTTGTCTATTATTGTGCCCTTAGCTTATTTTATTATTGGTTAATTATATTATTATATTTCTTTTGTTACTTGTTTTGGTTATTTAAATAATATATTTCTACCTACCTGATATTGCTATTGGTTTAATTTGGGGGTAAGTAAATAATATTATTTTATATTATTATTTATCTCTATTTTATGCATGGTTGGTATAAGATATAGTATTTTGGAATATTTTGATTGCTTGATTCTATTGCATAGTTTTGAATGCAATATTATTTATTTGTTTTCATGTGCATTTGTCGGGGTTGGTTTTTCTTGGATTTGTTCTACGACTTTGGAGATTTTGCATTGCTTGGTTGTGGTTTTGTTGGGCATTGCATTTGGATTTGGCTCTTCATCAAATTTTCTTTACCATCACTTCTATTGTTTCAAGTTGGTTGTATTTTTCTCATTCTCTGCAATTTTCATTTCGAAAAAGAATGTCTTCTTCGTGCTTGTGTATGTTGTTTGTGGAAAGGCAGAAATGCTACTGGAAATTGGAATAATGATATAGTTATATTATAAAGTTTTGGGGGTTAATGCATTTATGCACTTCTTTATTCACTTGGATGTTGTCGTGAAAGGCTCTATTTACTCCTTATGTCTATTATAAGTTTCTCTCTGATTTTAATTCTTGTCTAGGAGGTGTTGGAAATCTATTGCCATTTAGCTTTGTACATAGGAATCATGGAAAACATAAAATCCATAAATTAGGTAACCACAAACCCTAATAAGCTAAGAAATTAATCCTAATACATTCAATAGAAACATGAAGACAAGATTCAGAATAAATTAAATGCAAACCATAATGCAAAATCTCCTCCATGTGATTCCATTGTTATTCTTTCGCCTCCAAATTATGTGGGTTTCACCTACAAGTGCAAAGTGTGATTGTGAAGTAGTCACTGGTGAGGAGGAACCTCAAAGAGATCAATCCAAACCGGTCAGCAAGAGTAAACACAATCAAAACACACAGATATGATGTAGGTAATGCAGGACAGATAGTTTTATTGCATGAAATTTGATTACATCCAACTAGTAACTATCGGGTTACAACATACCGACACACAAGCCTAGTAGAATAGGTCACAACCAGGACCTTGAATCGAAAGATCTATCTTCTAGGCACAGTCTATCTATCTGATACTCTGATTGATTCTAATTTATTACATTTTAAAGTGTGATTTCAAATATATATATCAATCCAAAGGATCCAGTCGGCCCAAAAGGGATCAAAACCCAAAGAACAAGACCTAACGTGCAAAATGAACAAGGTCGGCCTCCGCCAAGAGATTCCTTCAGAAAATCCAAAGGATGAAATGTAGATCATAGGAAAATATCAGCCACACACTAAGGAATATTGAAATCAACCTCCAAGGCTCCACAAGATTCGGAATGGGTTCTAGTAGATCACCAGAATAGGTCTCAGGCAACCGGTAACAAAGGAATAACTGGTAACAAGAAACTGTCATGGAAACCGGTAGCAATATCTTGTCGGTAAGTGATCCAAATGAGATGCAGTCTGAAAGAAAGAAATATGATCAAGTCTTCAAGTAGAATCCAACTCCATAGGATCTGGTGAGCCAAAACTGGGACACACAGAAAGGAAAACTGAAATTGCAAACAAAAAGGAATTTTTTTTTGGTTGATGCAAGATTGTTGTGAACCGAGAATGCTCCTGCATCCGACATCCAAGGTTAATGAAAAAAAGTGAGCCTCTGACTTTCCTAGGGTTAGAGGGAAACCAAAGCGGTCTACCTCTGCCTGAGAAATCCAAGATGATTGTTCAACTAGTATGCCCTTCCACTTCACAAGATATTCCTTATACTGACTATTTTGGGTACTACGCCCAATCCTACTGTCCAAAATCTCCTCAATCTGATCCGGTTCCTTCTAGGGCAATTGTTTCTCAAGGTCTGTAACACTATCCTCATTGAATTCTAGTTCATGGTAATCATGAAGATCTACAATGTTGAATATAGGTGAAATACTTAGATTATTCAATATCTCCACTTCATATGCATTTCTAGAACTAAACTTCATCAAAATCATATAGGGTGCAAACTTCTTCATCTGCAACTTATTATAAGTTCCAATAGGGAATCTCTCTTTTCTCAGATATACCATCACTTCATCACTAACTTCAAATTCCTTATGTCTCCTCTTCTCATTTGTCTTCTCCTTATATTGGTTGTTCATATCTTCCAAATGTTGTTTAACCTATATATGCAATGTTGCCATGTGATCTGCAAAAATCTTTTGCTTCTGAACTCTTCTGGTCTTCACTGCTAATGTCTCTCAATTCTGATATTCCTCTAGGATGCACTCCGGTAACAATCTCAAAAGGTGTTTTTCTAGTACTTCTATTCACTGAATTATTGTAAGCAAACTCTGCTTGTGCAAGGATCAAATCCCAACTTCCAGTTTTATCTCCCACTAAACATCTCAACAAGTTTCCCAAACTGCGATTAACAACTTTTATCTGTCCATTAGTTTGTGGATGAAAAGAACTAAACTTCAAATTTGTCTTCATCTTTTTTCAAAGTGTTCTCCAAAAATAGCCAACAAACTTAGTGTCTCTGTCTAAAACTATGCTCTTAGGTAATCCATGCAATCTCACCACTTCCTTGAAAAATAGGTCCGCTACATTTAATGCATCTGATGTCTTCTTACAAGGTATGAAATGAGCCATTTTGAAAATCTATCCACTACCACAAATATAGAATCATTCCCTCTCAGTGTCTTAGGCAATCCAAGTACAAAATCCATGCTTATATCTTCCCAAGGTCTTACTGGTACTATCAAATATTTATACAATCCCACATTCTAACTACTACCTTTTGCAACTTGACAAACTCTACAATTCTACACATATCTCTTAACATCCTTATGAATCTGGGGCCAAAAGTACTGCTCACTCACCAATGCAACTATTTTTTCAATGCCAAAATGTCTGGCTAAACCTCCACTATGTTTCTCCTTTATCAGGTTCTCTCTCATGAAACTCTTAGGTATGCACAACTAAACTCCCTTGAATAATATCCCATCCTGAATGAAATAATCCAACCATTTTCTCCTATCAACCATGATCGGTTCTCTACATGCTTTCCAAGGTTCTGCAAAATCTGAGTCTTCATCATACAAGGTCTTCAAATCTTCAAAACCTAATACTATCAATCTCATCTCTATCAGCAAATTCCTTCTCCTACTCAATGCATCAAAAACTTTGTTATATTTCCCACTTCTATGCTTCAAGACAAAGGTGTAACTCTACAAGAATTCTACCCATCTCATATGTCTCTGATTCAACTTACTCTGATTGTTCAAATACTACAAATCTTGATGATCTGTATATAACACAAACTCCTTAGGCAACAAGTAGTGTCTCCATTTCTTCAAGGCTTGAATTATGGCATAAAATTCATGATCATACATTGAATATCTCTTCCAAGAATCATTCAATTTATCACTAAAATAGGCTACTTTTCTCCCTTCTTGACTCAAAACTACTCCTATTGTTGTTCCACTTGCATCACAATCCACTTGAAATACCTTATTAAAATTCGGTAAAGCTAACACAGGTTGCTCAGTCACTTTTTGTTTCAACAATTCAAAAATTTTGTTTACTTCAATGGTTCACATGAATTCATTTTGATCTCCCCTCATGATTTCAATCATAGGGTTACAAATTGAACTCAAGTTTCTGGTAAACTTCTGGTAAAAACTAGCCAATCCATGAAATGATCTTACCTCCCCAATGCTTTCCAGTGTAGGCCACTCAACAATGTCTTTCACTTTCTCAAGGTCTATCTTCAAACCATCCTCAGATATCAAAAATCCTAAATAGACTAACTCATCCTTCATGAAGTACACCTCTTGATAATGTTCAACAACTTTTCTTCTCTCAACCTCGGCAAAACTTGTCTTAACTACAACAAATGCTCCTCTTTTGTTTTACTGAAAATTAGAATGTCATCCAAATACACAATAACAAACTTACCCAAGAATTTCTTTAATACCTCATTCATTAGCCTCAAGAAAGTACTCAGTGCATTAGTCAATCCAAAATGCATCACCAACCATTCATATAGTCCTTCATTTGTCTTAAATGTTGTCTTCCACTCATGACCTTCTCTAATCATGATTTGATGATATCCACTCTTCAAATCTATCTTTGTAAAGTATTTTTCTCCACTCAAACAGTCCATTATGTCATCCATCCTAGGCAAAGGAAACCGGTATTTCACTGTGATCTTGTTTATTGCTCTTGAATCACTACACATCCTCCATTCTCCATTCTTCTGAGGTGATAATACTGCTAGTACTGCACACGGGTTCAGACTCTCCCTAATCAAAACTTTCTTCAACATCTCCTACACTTGTCTATTCAGTTCTTCATTCTTTGTCAATGTCAACCGGTGTGCAGCCTTTTTAGGCAAACTAGCTCCGGGAACCAATTCCATGCAATGGCTAATACTTCTAATAGGTGGCAATCCATCAAGTACATTATCTGAAATGATGTCCTCATATTCTGTCAGCAAATATCTTATTTGTTTTGGGTGTCTCTTTCTAGTTCACATCTCTCAGTCTTCTTAGGAATTAAGGCAAAACACACATTCTCATGTCTCCGTCCATCCATGAATTCCCTTCCATATACTAAACAGATTCTGGCATTCGTACACACTTCATTCTTCAAAGGTTCCTCCAAAGGTAACAAGGTTTTCTTCATCCAATTGGCCACAATAGTGTATGTATTCTTCCTCCCATCATGTATTGCCTGTCTATCAAATTGCCAAGGTCTACCCAACAAAAGATGACAAATATCCATAGGCATAATATCACACAAAACTTCATCATGATAATTCCCAATTTTAAATTTCACCAAACATTGTTCACTTACTAACAACTTATGTTCATCCTGAATCCATGGTATTTGGTAAGTCTTAGGGTGTTTCAATCTCTCCAATTTCATCTTACTCACCATCTCTTCTGAAACAAGATTATTTGAACTACCAATATCAATAACAACTTTACAACACTTACCGGATACCTTACATCTGGTCTTGAACAAATTCTTCCATTGCAAGGGCTCTTCATCTCCTTCGGTATGACACAAAGCTCTCCTCATCATCAACAGTTCTCCATCTTCCGATTTATTGTTTGATCCAGTGGGGTTTTCTTCCACCACTGTTGCTCTTCTAGTAGCCTCTATCTTCTTACACTCAAAGGCATGGTGTCCTTCTCCCCCACACTCAAAGCAAATTCCTCTAAATGTCCTCTTATCTTGTCTTCCAAAATTCTCATTCAGGTAACCATCCGGCTCTCTCCTCCGGTATAAATTTATATCATCCTTCCAGTATGAATTACTTCTTTGCTCACTTCCTTTTCCTTGTTCTGATCTATACGTGTTCCTCTTCCTTCAGGATATCCTCTTCCTTCAGGATATCCTCTTCCTCCTTGAAATCTTCCTCCGATAAACCTTCCACCTCTACCTGTCTGTCTCTGCTCATGTCTTTTGTTCAATTTCTTTTCAACCTTTAGTTCATACTAGTAAGCCTCTTCAACACTCTCCAAATTGATCATACTGAGCTCATCTTATATAGACATCAATAATCCATTCAAATATCTTGGAATTGTTCAACTTCATCATCAACATGTCTGGATCTAATGTTTAACTTGTAAAATGCTTCAGTGTACTCCTTCACACTAGATTCCTTTTGTCTAGGATTCTGCAACTTCCAGAACAAATCAACTTGACAATTCATCAATACAAACTTTGATTTCAACTTAGCAATCATCTGATGCCATGTCTTAATCTTTTCTTTACCTCTTCTTTGTCTGTCAACTTGCAAACGATCCCACCAAAGAGATACACGACCTTTCAATTGGGTACAAGCATATTTCACCTTCCTCTCTTCTATAGTGTTTTCAAAATTGAAATACTTCTCCATCTCTGAGATCCAATTCATCAACTCATCTGAATCTAACTTCCCATCGTATTTCAGTGGGGTAAAATGAGGTTTAGTGTTCTCCCTACTCAAAACCCTTACAAACCTTTCTTCATCTCGATCAACTGTCGATAGGTTCATTTTTTTTATCTGGTCTTCTTCTCCTTCATATTCACTTATATCTTTAATATGTCAGCCTCTTCTCTAATTTATCTCCATGGCTTCTTGCTAGGCTGATATTCCTCGTAACACTTCCATCACAACAAACTCTTTATTCCCACGTGCTCCACCATTCCTAGTTCCTCTTCGCGCCATCGATCCATGCTAGTCCTCTACAATTGCAGGTCAGATCCGCAATCCACCACCCTACAACCAAAAATTCAGGACATGCAACCTTCGGAATGAAACTTCACTCTAATACCACTTGAAGCAGTCACCTATAAGGAGGAACCTCAAAGAGATCAATCTGGACAAGTCAACAAGAGTAAACACAATGGAAATACACAGATATGATGGAGGCAATGCAAGACAAATAGTTTTATTACATTAAATTTGATTACATCCAACCAGCAACAACCGGGTTACAACATACCGACACACGGGCCTGGTAGAATAGGTCACAACCGAGACCTTGAATCGAAAGATCTATCTTCTAGGAACAATCTATCTATCTGATACTCTAATTGATTCTAATTGATTATATTCTACAACATGCTTACAAATATATATATTGATCCAAAGGATCTACTCGGTCCAAAAGGGATCAAAACCCGAAGAACAAGACCTAACGTGCAAAATGAACAAGGTCGGCCTCCGCTAAGAGATTCCTCCAAAAAATACAAAGGATGAAACGTAGATCACGGTAAAAGGTTGGCCACAAGCTAAGGAATATTTAGATCAACCTCCAAGGCTCTGCAAGATTCAGAATGGGATCTGGTAGATCACCAGAATAGGTCTCAGGCAATCGGTAACAAAGGAACAATCGGTAACAAGAAACTATCATGGAAACTAGTAGCAATATCTTGTTGATAAGTGATCCAAATGACATGCAGTCTAAAAGAAAGAAATATGATCAAGTCTTCAAGTAGAATCCAACTCCACAGGATCTGGTGAGCCAAAACCGGGACACACAGAAAGGAAAACTTAAACTGGAAACAGAAAGGAAAACTAAAACTGCAAACAGAAAGGAAAATGTTTTTCATTGATGCAAGATTGCTATGAATTGGGGATGCTCCCGCATCAGATTGAAATCAAGGTTGTAAAGTGAAAGTGACGGGATGAGGGTACTCTAATTGTGGTTGTTCATGATTGAGAAAAGAGTGCTCAATTTATAGACCAAAATTGAGGAAAACCGTGATAGTAGAATGATTGATTCGAAAAAAGCAAACTGATTTGAAAATGGCATAATTGATATGAAAAAATAAGACAAATTGATTGACAAGTTTCTATGTGAAAATATGACAAATTGAGAGCAATTTATGCTTCATGATTTATGACAAATTGGCCTTAAAATTTTCTCATTGATTTATGACAAATTGAGCACAAAAGTAGCTTCATGATTTGAGAAAAGGGTGGAGACTAATTACTGGAGAAATGGTGGGATAAATTATAGGAAATGGGAAGCATGAAATTAGGGATGACAAATTATGACAAAATTAGGAGAAAATTAAGGGAGAGAAATATGGGAATAATTAACCATTTCTCATTTATTAATTAGCCCACAAAAGGTAAATTAGCCAATTAAATAAAATATTTAATTGTGACACAAGATATAGGCTAAATGAATAAATTCATTTATCCTGAGGATGTTGGAAACTATTAATAATTAAAGAATTATTAAAACTAGAAAAGAGAAAAGAAATGAAATAAGTCAAAACAATGTCATGACACAATTAATTTGATAAATGAATGATGACAATCATGATCAAGAAGATAATTTATAAGGACCAAAAGTTTATTAAATTGCTAATGATAGAGGCCAATGACAAATTGATCAAAATTGACAAGGTTTATTTGATAAAGGATCGATCAAAATTGACAAGGACTTATGGAAATTGACAAAAAATGATAATGATAAATGATGATTGATTAACATTAAAATTTTATCATGATCATGAAATGACAATTGACAATGACATTGATAAGACCTAAATTGAAACAACTGAATAGGATCGAATAGGAAGATAAAACAAAAGAATGACAAGATGTTGACAAATGTTAAAGACCCAATGTGCAACATAGAGGAAGTGTTAGTAAAATGTGAAAACCTAAAAGAAGGTAATGTGGACATGTTAAAGTGTGGCACCACAAGCATTGACCATTTTTAGACGCCTACATTTTTCCCCTCTTTGAGACAATGCGATTTTGAGTGTTGTTTCTGTGTCAACTTGAATTTCATCCTCAGAATGCTACCTAAAACAAGTTAGTTTCACAAAATACCAATGGAAATGCTACAAGAAATCCAAACTCAACCAATCAAACTACATGAAATATATATGAAATAAAAATGCTATTTTTACCTTCATGGTTTATGTCTTATTGCATCCTAACTCCATTGTTCCTAGTTGCAGATGGTGTGCTCTCAGACAAGCACTAATAGCTTCCAAGATGGCATATGAAGAATGGACTGATAACTGATAGTTCACAAATGCTATGATATGCAATTCTAAATGATTATGCTAAAATACTAATTGCTATTTGCTTCAAGATTGAAAACTCATGGATGCATAAGTTTTACAAATGATTGCCTTGCAAATTCACTTGAAGTCTAACTCTCTCTCAACTAAAACTATTGATTTTATAGACCTTGAGAGGATAAGTTGATGTGGCTAAGATCTATTAGGTCCTAGAGACAACTGAGAGAGGGGGGGGGTGAATCAATTATCAAATAAATTCAAACAAAAAACAACTTAACCAACCTTAATGCTTAATACCAATAAACCAAACTTTATGTCGGTAGACAATTTATCAGTTAATTGCAGTATCGGTAAAGATTAATGCATGAAATAGAAAGACAATAACATCCACAACACATAACACCAATACAGTCATGATCAGATCTACAGATTTGGATGGTTGTGAGCAAAGGTGAAGGTTGAGAGAAAGGGGGAAGGAGAAGACAAGTGTCACTCATCTCACCTTGACTTGGTTGCTGAGTGAGGGAATTTAGGGATGGCTCGAGAAAATTTAGGCATGAGAGGACAAGTGGACTCACGTCCTTCCTAAGATGTAGGGATTTTGGAGAGAATATAGAAGGAGGTTATGAAATATGTGAACGTACACAATATTTCATTAAATTTGGAGGTTGGAGATAAATGATGAATTAATATTTAAGAAATATTAATTTCCTTAGCCACATGTTTGATGAGTTGACAAAGGAAGATGAAGTGGAGATGGAAGGTGAGTTGGAAAACGGGATTAAATAATTAAGAATTATTTAATATTTGAGACTATAGGATAGAAGAATAACCATTAGATATTAAATATTCAAATGATTGGAGGAAATAATTAAATATTAGATATTTAATTAACCAATTAGAAGAATAATTAAATATTAGATATTTAATTAATTAGAGACATAGGATAGATGAATTAATTAATAAAATATTTCAATTAAATTAATTAATAGAAAGACACAAAATGAATTAAATAAATTAATCTTTTCAAATTAACTATTTAATAGAAGAATAAACATTTAATAAATAATATTTATTTAATCGCTCATAGCCAATTTTATGTGTATACAGTTTCAAATAACAATCAAGAAATATGCCCCAGATGATGGCAAGGATATATGTATGCCCCCTCGAGGAATTGGCCAGAAAAATCCAGAAAAGAGGCCAATTGATCGACAACATAAGAATCATGGAAAACATCAAAGCCATAAACTAGGTAACCACAAACCCGTAATAAGCTATGAAATTAGTCCTAATACATTCAATAGAAACATGAAGACAAGATTCAGAACAAATCAAATGCAAAATCTCTGCCATGTGGTTCCATTGTTATTCTTTCGCCTCAAAATTATGTGGGTTTCACCTATAAGTGCAAAGCATGATTGAAAGAAAGGTTGTAAAGTGAAAGTGAGAGCATGAGGGTACTCTAATTGTGGTTGTTTATGATTGAGAAAACAGTGCTTAATTTATAGACCCAAATTGAGGAAAGTCATGAAATTAGAATGATTGTTTCAAAAAAGGCAAATTGATTTGAAAATGGCATAATTCATATGACAAAATATGACAAATTGATTGACAAGTTGCTATGTGAAAATATAAAAAATTGAGAGGAATTTATGCTTCATGATTTATGACAAATTGGCCTTAAGATTTGCTCATTGATTTATGACAAATTGAGCATAAAAATAGCTTCATGATTTGAACAAAAGGTGGAGACAAATTAGTGGAGAAATCGTGGGATAAATTATAGGAAATGGGAAGCATGAAATTAGGGATGACAAATTATGACAAAATTAGGAGAAAATTAAGGGAGAGAAATGTGGGAATAATTAATCATTTCTCATTTATTAATTAGCCCACAAAATGGAAATTAGCCAATTAAATAAAATATTTAATTGTGACACAAGACATAGGCTAAATGAATAAATTCATTTATCCTAAGGAGGATGTTGGAAAGGATTAATAATTAACGAATTATTAAACCTAGAAAATAGAAAAGAAATGAAATAGGTCAAAACAATGTCATGACACAATTAATTTGATAAATGAATGATGACGATCATGATCAAGAAGATAATTGACGAGGACCAAAATTTTATTAAATTGATAATGCCAGAGGCCAATGACAAATTGATCGAAATTGACAGGGTTTATTGGATAAAGGATTCATGACAAATCGATCAAAATTGACAAAGACTGATGGAAATTAACAAAAATTGATAATGATAAATGATGATTGATTAATATTAAAAGTCGATCATGATCATGAAATGACAATTGAGAATGACATTTATAAGACCTAAATTGAAACAACTGAATAGGATCGAATAGGAAGTGTTAGTAAAATGTGAAAACCTAAAAGAAGGTAACACGGACATGTTTAAGTGTGACACCACAAGTGTTGACCATTTTTAGATGCCTACATTTTGCCCCTCTTTGAGACAATGTGATTTTGAGCATTGTTTCAAAGAACAATCAAGAAATATGCCCCAGATGACAACAAGGATATATGTATTCCCCCTCAAGGAATTGGCTGGAAAAATCTAGAAAAGAGGCCAATTGATCGAGAACAACGAGATAAATCTACCAGCGCAAACAAAACACAAACTGGAGATCGAATGAAAAAGATAGAAACGTTAAAAAAGACATTGCAGAAACATGGCGATCACTCTAGTGGCGGACCATCTCGAGAAACGTCCACATAGATACAGAAGACTAGATGGTGGAAGAGGACAGGGAAGGGCCTTAAAAAACCCATGTTTTACTTTTGGTCAATGGTGCGTACTTTTAGGACATTTTGGGGCATGCTTTGGGGCATGGATAGGAGAATTGTACCTATGTGGGCTACATTTGCACTTGTGTGCGCTGGATCCATGCCTGTGTGTTATGCACAAGCGCGAGTTCATGATGCATAAGTGCAGGTTGAGGCTAAACAAGCACAGAAGTGCCTAAAGATAGGTTTCAAGCGAGTTGCACAAGCAGAAAAACTTATCGATGAAGCCAATGGGGGTCCTAGGGCAAAATGGGACCTAAAGGGGATAAAATAGGACATGAATGCACCTAATTTGCATGTAAAACAAGAAAATGCAGACCATAGGAAGAAACCCTAAAAAATGACAAAATGATGCCCCATTGTTGGACAGATATGTCAGACCATGGACCATGGATAAGAAAAGCTCCATACTCAAGACAAGAGAAACATGACCAGGACAGAGGGAGCACATAGTGATAGGGACATAGTCGCTCAACATAATTTAGACATCCTTGGATTTTTACTCAGCCTGCAGGCCATACCAAACTCAGACAGTCTAGTTTTGTACTCTGATACTTTTGATATATAAATGGTATGGTATGCATCTATGTTATGACTTGATATAGATCTATGCTATGTATGGATGCTTTATGGGCATTTCATGAAATACAATGAATGAAATATGCACTCATTTTTTTGCATTTTGCTTTATATGACATTCAAGGAAGAATGATGTGATGCAAAATTCGTTATATATTTGTTGATTTTGTAATGCAATAAAATGGATAATGAAGATATGAAAATGTACTAACCAATGAATGCATAATGCAAATATTTTTTTGGGTGCATCGGAGAACTAGACCGAACTGATTGCGAAGGTTGACAAAAGAAATGTTTGTAAGAGGAAATTAGACGAAGAATAGTTAGTTGTGAAGAAAACTTGCTTTCACAAATGCACAATAGTAGGTAAAAACCTTTATTTTGATATTGCAAAATGGATGCGGCGCACCATGGAAATGAAGGCCAAGGTGATAATGCAATCCCTTTGTGTAAAACAGATACATCGCAGACCAGGAATGATTCAAGACATCCTAAGACATGCATGCCCCAAAATGCTAGAAATGCTCCATAAACAAAAGACAAAAACAAAAAAGGACCATGAGCCATCTCGGTCACTCTATATCACTCAATGACATCATCGAGCAACATAGGAACATGGTCGAAGATAAATCAATTAAAAGATAAGACTCCCAAATCCAAACAAGTCAAACAAACATTCTGATCCTTGTTGCCAAAGTTGAAAGTGTTATGACAAAGGGACAATCATGCAGTCCAGTTTCAGGGAATGCAGTACCCCGTCTAAGACATGTCACAGTCTGGTTTTGAGTATACCACACCCTGTATAAGACCCATGATAATGTTGACAAAGGACTAATAATGTTGATGTTGTTGATTGATAGGACAACTGGATCAGTTTGAATGCTTGGTTGCCTAAATAGGTCATCTATTGATGCATGATTTTGTTTAAGAGTGGTGTTTAATGTGTTTATGTCTGACGCCTGCTAAAATGCATGTCTATGTACAAAAGGGACATTTTATTGGCGAAATGAAATGAAAGTGATTGTTTTTAGATTTTTTTGTTTTGTTTTGTTTTTTTTAGGGTTTTGAACTTTTTGATTTTTTTTGTGGTTTTTTCAAGACATTTTACAATTTTTTTGTTGTTATTTCAAGACATATTACATTTTTTTTTTTGTGTTATTTTAGGACATTTTTTTAACTTTTTATTTTTTAATTTTTTCAGGACCTTATTTGATTTTTAGGGATTTTTTCAAGACATTATTTGATTTTTTCAGATTTTTCAAGACTTTATTTTTTTATTTTTATTTTTTTTCAGGACATTTGATTTTTTTGGATTTTTTCATGATTTTGCCCCTAGTGTCTAGCAAAGCAAGGATTGTGACAGATGGATAAATAGGCTTGTTGAAATGTTGGTGGATAAATGGAAGACAAAGGTCATTTATGCTGTAGACAGATGACTCAATTCCCAAGGGCTATTGTGTGATGGGATAAGATACTAGATATAACAATATAAAGAAATGGCATGGCATGAGGGACATGTCAAGGTTTTTTAAACCATGTTTTCATTTGACATCCTTATGTCAGATCAAGATCAAGGAACAAGAAAGAGTGTATGGACAGTGATAGGATATGGATAGGACGAACAAGATAAAAAATGGATAAGGGACATGAATAGGATAAGGATGTGATAGGCTAGGGGATAATGAAAAAAGGCTGCAATAAGCCAAGGAATATGGATGAAGGGTTGTAATAAGCAAATGGATAAAGACCAAAAGCTATGATAGATTGAAAGTTGTGAACAGGATGCATGACGCTCATTAAGATCCTCAACCTTGTCAAGATCAAAGGTGGAAAAGGAGTATGGACATGAGGGATGATAGGATAATGGAGGGTATGATAGGGTATGATAGGATAATGGAGGGTATGATAGGGTATGATAGGATAATGAAGGGTAATAGGATATGATAGGACAAAACCTGCCCCCAAGCATGGTATGCAAGAAGTTCATGGATTACACAAGATGCCTATTTGTTAGGTTTTCATGGTACTTGCCCAAGGCGCCTGTTTGCCAAGTTTTCACAAAAGGACGAATTATTTTTCTTTATTCTTTTTTTTTTTTGCTTTTTTCTGTTTTTTTTGTTTTTGGATTTTTTGGATTTTTTTTTTTTCATTTTTTACTTTTTGATTTTTGTTTTTTTAAGAAAATGGACACATGATAAGGAATGGAAGAAGGACTCAAGAATCTTTTATTTGGTTATTAGCCTGGAAAAATGGACCATGACTATTAAAAGTATTCTCAAAGACGTTGGTAGGTTAATAAAATGGAAATGAGATGGGACTCGGGATTTAGGCCAAGGATTGGATAGGATGGATGTAAGGATGGAAAATATGAATTGGATAATGGATGGGATATTGGAATAATTGTGCATGAGCAGATGGAAATACTGGCAAGATCAACATTGGCACACACCTTGAGGGGTGGTGGATTGAGGGAAGAAAAACAGAGTTTGGATATTGGAATTTTTATGGAGGAAAGGCTATGGATTTTGGGACATAAGGACCCAAAATAGATAAGGAAGGTGATGGAGGAATAGGTTTTGAAGGTTTGGATGGAGGAATAGCTATTTTGGATGCCAAGTTTAATTTCTCTTTAAACTATTGTGCTTCAAGGAGCCGGTTAGGAATCCACATGGTTTTTTATTTTTCATGCTTTTGTGGTTCCTTGGAACGCATTGCTTGTACAAGCGATTTTGGAACCCATATATATTTTGACTTTTTATTTTTCTCAGTGGGACTTTGTGGCCTTTTGTACATTTCTTCTTTTTGGATCATGTTTTTCTTTTCTTTAACATGTCTATTAGATGGGACATGTTGACTCTTGACTATATGCGGATTATTGGACTTATAACTTTTATGCTTGCCATCCAAAATGCTTGGAGGGGGAAAGGAATGTATGGATGGATAGGAATGAAATGGAGGTATTTTGGATGAATGGAAGGTTCTCAAAGAAGTGTGCCTTTGCTAACCTTGAATAGGGGATAGAGGGATATAAGGACCTAAAATGGATGGAAGTGATGAAGGGGAATGTGTATGTTTGGATTTTGACTTTGCAGGGATACCAATGTCTTGAATATTTTCACTGTGGCCATGACCATTAATAATTTCTTTAACATGGAGGGGTTCTTTCTCGTGAAGGTCTACCCCTTTGCCTTTATAACAATTTTGACTCGAAGGATACTCTTTTCGTTAGGAAGAAGACGTGAGTCCATTATGAAGTGGAATGATGGGATCATGAAGAAAATCAGATTGGACCAAAGTGAAGGAACTCATTGTGCATATAGGGGGTTCTTGAACACATTTCACCAACATGTTAGAATCATGAGGAGGATCAGGATCACTAGGGGGATTAGGATCTAATGCAGGAGCACCAGTGTAGTTCTTACCGGTTGAGCAGTTTGTAGTGGAATTGCTTGGAGATCGTGGTATTCCTTCATGTTTGAGTGTTTAGCATTGTGGTTTTGGGTTTATTCTCTTGTGTTCGTGATCTTTGTCTGTTAGATGCAATGACAGTCCCAAAGACACTAAGAGGGGGGGGGTGAATCAGTATCTAACCGGTAAATGGAATATTTAAACTTATTTATAACTTTGCAATCTAAATTAGTGTACCGGTAAACAGGAAATAATGCAACAAATAGAAATAACAGAGACAACATAAATCCACACCATAACACAAGATATTATGTCGAGGAAACCCGGTGTGGGAAAAACCTCGGTGGGATTTGTGACCCACAATATTTACTCAGTAGCCAATATGATTAAATATTACTTTCAACATGGGGGCATGCACATGCAGGAAGGCCAACAGCCTAGAGCTCACTGCTCAATAGAAGAGTCTCACTGACTACAAAATGGATAATTAAATCCAATACAATGTACTACTTAAAATAGCATGTCTAATGTTTGATTCAGTACTGATTTAAGCTTAGTCAGATACCCTAACAAAAACCTTTCGCTGTCTTACATATACCAATAATAATCATCCTATCCTTATACAAAATGATCTATAAGATCTCATACATATATGAGTCTTTTACAATACACAAAGTCGGCTTACAAATAATTAATAACATTTACAATATAATTCACATAAACAAAACTTCTCACATTTCGGCCTGAGTACCGATATAGTTCATTGCCGGTGTGATCTGGATGCCGGTGAATGTGCCTGTGGGTGCCGGTAGATGATGTCTGCGATGCTGGTGAACCTGCTGAACCTCTTACCGGTTGGTTGCCATCAATGACAACATCAACCATATTCTCATTGAGTGTAGAATGCCAACATTGTTTTGTTTGAGTTTCATGGAATTTGGATTTGATCCCGATGAGTTATCAATTCTGGTATTGGCCCGGTTGATATGTTCTTACCAGTTAGTCTGGCTGTGTGTTGAGCGAAGTTGGATCAGGTTGTGGTTGATTTCCATGACTTGCAGATCATTGAAGATTTTATTTTGGGCCTTGGCCAGTATTTCCGAAGGTCCATGCATCATTTTATTCTTTTGTGATGTTCTTAGTGATTTGAGCTGACATGTTACCATTAGCACATTTCATGAACCGGGTGGTCTTTAGGCCGACTTGATTAAGTTGTTATTATTTGCGGACGATATAAATGAAAGTTTGTGGATCATTTGAGAACACATAAAATAATAGATAGAAGATAGAGTTTAGAGATCGAGAGAAGATGTAGAACTGACAAGATTCTGGTCTGGTGGACTGAAGCCGGAAGGGCTGAGGTCTAGATTAGGGTTGAACCGACAGACTGTTTCCGGAGGCCAATCTAATATGTGGATGATCTGTGGATCTTCTAATTGTGTTGTAAGCATTATTTGTATCCTGGACTGCGATCCAGCATGTGGCATGTGTAATTCTTCAGACTATAATAAGGATTGTTCATATTGTTTACCAGTTATGTATTATGTGCTATTACCGGTTGTTCTTTCTGTTGTTTATGGCATTGTGTTATCGGTTATTGGTATGTTTTGCATGGTTTTTGTGTTAGGATGCAAGGATGGGTTATCCTTCATTGGATCTCCCTACCTTAAATGCAGTCAAGGTAGGGAGATCCAATGAAGGACAACCCATCCTTATAGCCTCACACAAAAACCATGCATAACATACTGATAATCGGTAACACAATGCTAGAAATAGCAGAAAGAACAACCGGTAACAACACAAAATACATAACTGGTAAACAATATGAACACTTTTTATTACAGTCTGAAGAATTACACATGCCACATGTTGGAGTGCAATCCAGGATACAAATAATGCTTACAACACAATTATAAGATCCGTAGATCATTCACATATCAGATTGGCCTCCGAAAATAGTCTATCGGATCTACCCTAATCCGAACCTCAACACTTCTGACTTCAGTCCACTGGACCAGAATAACGTTGGTTCTACATCTTCAGTCGATCTCTAAACTTTGTCTTCTATCTTCTATCTTCTGTCTTTTGTCTTCTCAGATGATTCACAAACTTCCATTTACACCGTCCGCAAATAATAACAACTTAATCAAGTTGGCCCAAAGACCAACCGGTCCATGAAACGTGCTAACGGTAACATGTTGGATCAAATTACTAAGAACATCACAAAAGCATAAAAAAATGCACGGACCTCCGGAAATACCGACAAAGACCCAAAACAACATCCCCAACCATCCACAAGTCACAAAAATCAATTGCAACCCAATCCAACTTCGCTCAACACACAACCAGACAAATTGGTAAAACATATCAACGAGGCTAATATCGGAATCAATAACTCACCGAGATCAAATCCAAATGCCATGAAACTCGAACACGAAAAAGACCACGAACACAAGGAAACAAACCCAAAACCACAATGCTAAACACTCAAACATGAAGGAATGCCATGACCTCCAAGAAATTCCACTACAAACTGCTCAACCAGTAAGAACTACATTGGTGCTCCTGCATCAGGATCATGAGGGGGACTAGGATCAATGATAGGCTCTTCATGAGATGGAATGGGAGGAATAAAGGGATCATCTGCAAAGATGGAATCTTGTGGAGGATTTAAAGAGATGATGGGGTCTTGTGGTGGACATGAATCTGAAAGGATACTTTGATCTTGACAAGGAGGAAGATCGTTAGATTCCTCTTTAAAAGTGTTTTTCTCTTGGCTTTCAACATGATCATTAGGAATAATGGAAGGGATATCTTGATCTTGCTTAAGGATTGGAATGTCAATAGGATTTGAAAAGGTGTCATGTTCTTGAATAGGAATAGGGGGGTCATCATGAGTGTCTGGGAAGATGGGCTCCTGGTCAACAATTGGATGGAATGATAAGGTTTTAGGATCTTGATCTTGATTTTTTTTAGGACTCATTTCTGCGTGCTCTAAATTATCCTCTTAACATGGGGTTGGACTTTGGATATGCATAGGGGATTCTAGCAAGGAAACAATGCTTTGACATAAGAGAGATGGACTTTGAATGAGATCCTCTGAAATAGGTTTGATGGGAAATGAAGTGCATGGTGTCATTGGGTCTAGCATTTTTGAAGCATGAAGGGGACTTGCATCATTAATTGGACTAGCTTGACAATCAATTATGGACAACCCTTGGGGGATTTCATCCTTGGGTACATTGTTTGATGCGGATGATATAGAAGGCTATTGTGGAACTTTGAAAGGTGTAGGGATAAGTATCATTGGAGAGTCAATTTGTTTAAGCGAGAGTGAGCCATTGTTAGACATAGGTGCACAATTTCAATATTTCTCAGAAGGATCGCTTAAGATATTCTTTAAGAAATGTGTAATAAATCCACCTTTCTTTGGAGACGACTTTGAATCCTTGTGAGGTTTTGACATAGTTGGATTTGGATTTTGGGTTTGTGTAAATTGGTGTGACATGTTTAAAACTTGGCCTGATGTAAGTTACAACTTTGGTTTTTGAATGTTTGGTTGTAGTTGTTGATATTGATTTGTTGGTTGACTTTGTTGTTGGTACTCGACATTTGGTTGAACCAATTGTTCACATAGTATGTTTGGTTCAGCATATTGTTGAAATTGCACCATTGGTTGTGTTGGTTGGACTGGTAGGACCTTGTGTAAGTTGGACTAGTAGGAAGGATAGATTACTTTTGAAGGTTGAGACTCATAAGAATATGAAGGTTGGTATGACTCAAATTCCAATTTTGATTATGATTCTGAGTTTGAGTCTAATTCTCTTATGATTGGTGGTATTTGATTTTCTCTCATCATTTTCTCCAACCAAATCGCATGTGGAATAGGATAAGTCTTGTTTGAACTAAGATTTTGATGTTTCAGATGCAAACTTGAGGTTTGGTTTTGAATGATTATTTGATTTGAGGTTTATCTTGGTTGAACACTTCCAAGTCTTGGTTGCATGGGAATGAAGATTGGTTCAAATTTTGGTGGTGGTCCCAATTGAGTGATTCCATACTCTGGTAGCATGATTGTATGTGGACCAACATTTGGATTGAAGTTTGGTTGTATGATATTGTCTCGTTGTTGTGTTGGATAGAATTGTGATTGTCTCAAATGGGTATCATCCATTGGAAAAGACATGGCTTGATATGTTAATTTGTGTGATTTCTTGTACTTAGGCCTTGTTTCAATAGGCATGTCACTATGCAATGCAATATTTTTTGGGGGGGATTTTGGATGATGGATGCAAATAATGCAACCTATGTTTTGGACTTTTTGGATTTTGAAATGACAATGAGGTAAAACTAAATGCAACCTATATGATTTGACAATGCAATTTATATTTTTTTTGGGTCTTTTTGGATCTTTCAAATGACAATGAAATGCAACTAAGTGCAACTTTGGGATATGACAATGCAATCTAGGGCAAGAGTGCAACCTATGTTTATGTTGTTTTTCAAGATTTGGACAAACTTTTGAAATGCAAACCTAAAGATGTAACCTTGGGAAGCCGAAATGAAGTCTAGACCTTAAAAGGGCAAGAGGACCAAATGAAGATAGGACAAAGGACAACGTCACACCTATATGCTTGGATACTAAGCTAAGGTTTGACAAAATGATGTTGACAAAAGGAAAAAATTTGGACAAGGTCAACAGTCCCTAACAAAAAATTAGGGTTTAATCTAGAGATTCAAATTTTCAAGTTTGGAAAATCTTAATTTTGGGACTATTATGCAAAAGGACAATGACTATTGACAAGGGCCTAGGATATGGACCCAAGATATGATATGAATATGACCTAAGAAGATGAAATGAAATGAACTAAGGGTATGAAATGACTCAAGGCTATTATGCAATGATATTAGCTTAAGGTATGAATAAAAATATTGACAAAACTTGGAGTATGATATGACCTAAAGTTTTGGACTATGCAATGGTATGATCTAATGCAAGAAAGGGGTATGCAAGGAAATAATAGGACCTCAGTAAAGATCTAATTTTGGGGTGACAATAATAATGCAAGACTACAACCTAAGTGAACCTAGCTTGGGTATGCAAATGCAATGAAGACCTAGGGAAATGATTTTTAAACCTAAGTGCAAAATGAGGTTGCTTTAGATGGACTAAAATGAAGGAAGATGACAATATGTCCTAAGACCTAAGTTGGACTATGCAAAACCTAGCCCTAAGTGACATGAATGTTGAAACAAGGGTACCCAATCTTTTGACAAGTCATGTTGATAAAATATTTGTAAATTGTTGGATGAATACTTTGAAACTCTTTGGACCAGGGTTGAATTTGTTTGAATCTTGTTTAGACAATTGTTTTGATTTGATGATCAAACTTGATTATGACTTCTTTTGAACAAATATTTTTGCCAATGTTTGTAAGGTTGATTATGTCCTTTGTTTATGATTTACTTTTAACAAGCATGAAAGACAAGATGTTTGTTTGACTTTGACAAAAGAAACTCATGCGCATTCAATGACAAAATCCTAAGGTTGGCAAGGATAATACTTGTTGAATCCCCTTACCCAGAATACCTCATTCAATCGAATAGTTAGAAGCTTGGTAGCACTAGCTCCCCTCCACGGCACTCACTTCTACAGGCATACCAAGCTTCGAATTCAAGGTGCATCACTTCCCAAGAATTTGCTATCTCGAATTGAAGGGCACATGAGGGGTTTCTTCGGCATGCGTGTATCACAACGCCTGAGCTAACAAGTAGAAGGTTTTTGGTCTCTAAGAACAAAGGTTTTTAGTCAGGGCATCCATTCGGGTGGGCATAGATTCAGAAAATTTAATCGTCGCTATGCCATTCCAGTACCCGTTGCTTGCAACTTTCATCACAAACATGTTTGATTATAGTGGCTTGGAAGAGCTTGTCTTTAGCCTATTGCTACTTTGGGTCATTCCCTCTCACCAATGCCTATGCGAAGTGCCAGACAAATCGGGAGGTAAACCCACTTCTAAGGGTAAAAACACACACACGAAACAAAATAAGACATGGAAAACATGTTGTTCATTAACCCTTAGGAAATCGAAGTGTGCAACTACTCTAAAAATCACAAGCACACAGTTTTGATAAGATTCTTTGACCACTTCCTACAACAAACACATTAGTAGTTTGTGAATAAGTCTTCGTCAAACGTTTCGCCAAGGTGTTGCACAAATCATCAGTAACACAGAAAGCCAAAATGCATAAAACAAAGAGCAATCATCATATTCTGTAAATAAAATTGGCAAATTATATGTCAGGTTCTGCCCTTGCACAAGTGCAAAACAAATCCACACAGGCACAAAAAAGTCTCACACAAGCACAAGAAACTCTCACACAGGCATAGGAAAGTCTCACACAGGTTCATAAAAGTCGCACACAGGCGCAAGAGTGCAAGGCACCTGCAAAACAAAGAAATTTGGTAATCGGAACTCAAATCTTCAGAATTCAAAGCCCTAACATGCATAGAAACCCTAATTTTGAGACAAATTGGCCTAATTGAGTCAGCAAATCCACTATAATAGAAAACTATGGATCAACTTCAAAGACCCATGATGAATCCAAGTGCAAAAGTAGCCAATGCAAAACCAAAAGCCTAAATTGCACAAGCTTAAGGTGCTCAAAACTGAAATGCAGAACTTATGATTTCCAAACCCTAATGACTAGAGTGTGAGTGTTTGTTGTTCGGTATCCAACCTAATTAGACTATGTGAGTTCAATTAAGCCCTAATTAGACTAATTGCACTTGAAAGTGAAATAAAATGAATAGATTGGAGTTCATTTTAGTGCCCAAATTGAAAAGTGTGAAGTTCATTTTTAACCCAAGTGCATGAAAGAATCAAAAGATGTGAGGGTTGTTGTTCATTAACCAACCTACTTAATACTATGTGAGTTTATTTTAAACCCTCATTTATCAGAATTGAAGCCTTATTTAAGATCAAAATCCTTCAATAATGCCAATACAATCAAATTTTTGAGTCATATAACCCAAAAGGTCCTGCACAGGCACAAAAAGTTTCACACAAGCATAGAAAGTTGCACACAGGCGTAGAATTAGCACTGCACAAGCGCAGAAAGTTTCACACAGGCGCAAGAGTGCTGAAACTCTCCAGAAATGCTTCTTTTCTGCAAATTGGACCTGCAAAACAACACGGAAGCACTCAAAAGATAGAAAATGGGTCAGTTCACGTCGGGTTCACCAAGAAATGTACATAAGAATCATGGAAAACATCAAAGTCATAAATTAGGTAACCACAAACCCTAATAAGCTAAGAAATTAATCTTAATACATTCAATAGAAACATGAATACAAGATTCAGAACAAATAAAATGCAAACCATAATGCAGAATCTCCTCCATGTGATTCCATTGTTATTCTTTCGCCTCCAAATTATGTGGGTTTCACCTGCAAGTGCAAAGTGTGATTGAAAGCAAGGTTGTAAAGTGAAAGTGATAGCATGAGGGTACTGGAATTGTGGTTGTTCATGATTGAGAAAAGAGTGCTCAATTTATAGACGAAAATTGAGGAAAATCATGAAATTAGAATGATTGATTCGAAAAAGGCAAATTTATTTGAAAATGGCATAATTGATATGACAAAATATGACAAATTGATTGACAAGTTGCTATGTGAAAATATGACAAATTGAGAGCAATTTATGCTATATGATTTATGACAAATTGGCCTTAAGATTTGCTCATTGATTTATGATAAATTGAGCACAAAAATAGCTTCATGATTTGAGCAAAAGGTGGAGACAAATTACTGGAGAAATGGTGGGATAAATTATAGGAAATGGAAAGCAAATTAGGGATGATAAATTAGGAGAAAATTAGGAGAAAATTAAGGGAGAGAAATGTGAGAATAATTAATAATTTCTCATTTATTAATTAGCCCACAAAAGGGAAATTAGCCAATTAAATAAAATATTTAATTGTGACACAAGACATAGGCTAAATGAATAAATTCATTTATCCTAAGGAGGATGTTGGAAATGATTAATAATTAAAGAATAAATTCATTTATCCTAAGGAGGATGTTGGAAAGGATTAATAATTAAAGAATTATTAAACCTAGAAAAGAGAAAAGAAATGAAATACGTCAAAACAATGTCATGACACAATTAATTTGATAAATGAATGATCATGATCATGATCAAGAAGATAATTGACAAGGACCAAAAATTTATTAAATTGATAATGACAAAGATCAATGAAAAATTGATCGAAATTGACAAGGTTTATTTGATAAAGGATGATTGATAAAGAATCGATGACAAATCGATCAAAATTGACAAGGATTGATGGAAATTGACAAAAATTGATAATGATAAACGATGATTGATTAACATTAAAATTCGATCATGATCATGAAGTGACAATTGAGAGTGACATTGATAAGACCTAAATTGAAACAACTGAATAGGATCGAATAGGAAGAGAAAGCATAAGAATGACAAGATGTTGACAAATGATAAAGACCAAATGTGCAACATAGAGGAAGTGTTAGTAAAATGTGAAAACCTAAAAGAAGGTAACACAGACATGTTAAAGTGTGACACCACAAGCATTGATCATTTTTAGATGCCTACAAGCTTATTTGAGGATTGGCAATTTGTGGGCCTTGGAGTCTTTAGTTTTGTATGAGTGTTGGCTCCCTGTGAGTTGACGAGTGTCATTTCTATGTTTGAGCTGATCAATTCTTCATACTTTGAATCCCATTGTGTTATTTGTTAATTCCTTTGGATTCTAATTGATATTCCATCTCTTTCTGGGTCGATTTGAGACCATGATCATGTTTCAGTTCAGTTTTATTTTGATTCGTAAATGTCTAAGTCCCTTTTTATGAGTTTATGAGACTCTATGTTATATGTGTTATTGTTTGTGTTATATGTGCTATTGTTTGTGTTATATGCACCACAGTATGTGTTATATGCACCACAATGTGTGTTATATGTGCTATTTTGTTGTTTTTTTATGTTTGGGGCTATTTTGACTTTCTGAGTCGAATTTTATGAATTTTGTCTTTTGTACCAAAGGCTTATGATGGTGTTTATTTGATCTCCAGTGTTGTATATTGTTAGATTTGTTTATTTATTATGTTCTATGGCTCCAGCAAGTTGATGTGCCTTGTTGTAGGGGTTGATATATATATATATATATATATATATATATATATATATATATATATATATATATATATATATATATATATATATATATATATATATATATATATATATTTGTGTGTGTGTGTGTGGTCGAGCAAGGGAAAAGTTATGCTTTCTCTTATGATTGATTGTTGAGGCTCTTGTTCACTTCATGTTATTGGCATTTTGGCTTTGGTCTATCATTTGGATTTCATATTTATATGTAAGTGGATGTTATTTATAGAATGAAATTGTATGAGCCTTTCGTGTTATTGGTGTATGTATAAACCCTAAGGTCTTGGAACATGATTAGGGGGGGTGGGCTTTCATGTGTTGGTTGGGGTCATGTGGGAATAGGCCACACGTTATTGGGTCTAGACTTCCAGGAGCTCATGAAAATTTTCCTTATGTAATCAAGTGATAATATTAATAATTAATTAGATGGATTGGGTATTTAGGATTAATTTATTCAAGATAATGAATATTTTTGGGGCCCCAATGCTTAGTCCCAGGGAGGATGTTTTGGGATAAGGTTGGGAAGGCCATAGTGATGACAAACCATACTAACTTGTTTCTCACATAGGTTGAGTTGTTGTTCCACATGTCTATTAGGGTGATATCTTCTTTGTGAGGATAACATGCTTCAACATGTCTATCAGTGTGATACCTTCTTCATTAGGATAGCATGTGATGACACTCCACTCCTACATGTGTCCTTGTTCCTTATGCCATGGTTGTTGATGTGCCTTTGGGATTTTCTTGTTTTATGATTAGCCTTGTGATATGATTTGGCTTATTGCATCTGATTGCTTCTTTGTTGTGGCTCTTGAGTTATTGAGTCTCTTTGGTGGTTAGTTGTCAACCTAGGTCTAGTGTGTGTGTGGGACCTTGTGTCATCTCCTAGCACAGGGGGTGGTTCCTTTGGTTCCACATGGTCAAACGGTTTGTTGCCTTCTTCCATTGGGATGTTCTTTATTGGATGCTAGCGTGCATAGATGTGGATTCATATCTCTTCTTCCTATGGATGGATTCTTGTAGCTTATGCTATGTATTGAGATTGCAACAAAGTATCTTGTATCATGAGGAAGTTGCAATTGTAAAAGAGACTATGTATTTTGTATCATGTAATCAAATGTATTAGGACATGTTGTAATGTAATAGATTGTGTTGGTGTAATCATTGTAGTATCATTACTGTATTTGGATATGCATGAATGTAACTAGAGATTGGAAAAGAACTAATGATTAAGCAATGTTATTGGATTATCTTATGTGCACCTATGGTTAATAATGAGAAAACTAATTGATCATGTATTTGGATGTTAACCTCTTATTGTGCTTATGGATATGTATGAGTACATTGTAAGCATGCGTGGGTATTCTTAAGGGAAATTAACTAAGTTTACTTTAGATGACTCTTTCCATGGAAAATATGATATCATATTGATAGAAGGGTTAAAAGGGAATGGGAACATTTGGATTTGGTGTAGTAAAATGAATCTAAAGGTTATTGGGTATATAATAGATTATGCATATGGTAGTCAATGATTCACATGTTAAGAAGGAAAGAAGTTGATTAGGAATGAATATTAGTAATGGATGTTAATGGTATCATAATTATGGATGTGCTTATGTGTTATTGTCAATTAAGTAATGGCATTGATATACCTTAGGGATGGATGGTTGTACTATTATTCCGCTTGTGTATTATGTTGTTAAGAATATGATTCTGTTCAAGTTGTTTTCATGTGATGTTATGATTAATGCATATGAATACTTGTAGCATTACATGTTGCATTAGTAGATGTTTAAAAAAAAATATTATCTCTATTTGTTAGTTAGATTAGTTATTTTCTCTAAGGTATTTTGGCAAGCATTATATATATTGGTATGTCTAGTAGTTCTACTACTACTTTTGTTGCAACTCACACTACTTTTGTTAATGCTAGAGTGGGGGCTAGTACTACCCATGGTGGTGGTGTCGGACCTCATGCTAGTACTAGTGGAGGTGGTGGTCATGGAACCCATTCATCCATTGTTATGCATGGCACGCCTCCCCCCATCCACCTGTTAATCCTGTCTTAGATACCATATTACAAAACATGGAATAGTTGCAACCACAACACATGGAACTTGCATCTGCTTCCGGTCAATCTTCCTTGCTCGCTTACTATCGCGCGAGCCCACTTGAATTGAGAATCCTTAATAGCATCCTTCCCCAAGGGGCTAAGGCATTGAATTTTGATTGATTTAATGGAGAAGGGGATCCCAATGTGCACATCGATTCTTCCATGACCATGTGTAGTGACTATCACAGTTTGGATTTCATTATGCTTAAGCTATTCCCTCGATCCCTTAAGGGAACCGCATTAAAATGGTATAGCTCCTTGTTGGATCACTCCATCCAAATGTTTAATCAATTCATGGATTTGTTTCTCAAATGGTTCAAAGCAAACATTGGTAGCAAGGTCACCATAGCCAACCTTGTTCACTGTAAGCAAAAGCCGAAAGAGAAAATTACTGATTTTATCTCTCAGTACCAATCTCTCTATACCAAAATTCCCTTTGCCCTTCCAAATAGTGATCTAGAAAGGATGTTCATCAATAATTTGCAGCTGGCATTGAGAGAAAAGCTATCCCTTAATTGCTATCAGAACTTTTCTAACCTGTGTTCCACACTCACTCACTACCAACATACAATGACTCAATTCAGAGAATCTGCTTTGAATTCTCGTACTAGTGCCTTTGGGGGGTATGTCTTCCATGGAAGGGTCAAGGAAAAATAAAGTTGTGGCTAATGTTGATTCTGTACCCCAGACGATTGAGAGACTCGCACAGGAACCACAACGAAATAGAGTCTTTACAAAGTTAAATGACTCTTATTTGAGCATAATGCAAAGGTTGCTAAAAGATAATTCAATAACCTTTCCTAAGATTAGACCTCTTCCTGACAATAGACCATACCCTTAATGGTATGATGGTTCAAAGTTCTATCAATTTCACTGTGTGCCTGGACATGACACCAAGCATTGCATTCATCTTAGACATCTTGTCCAAGACCACATAGATAATGGAGCTATCCAAGTTGGTGAAAGGAAATGGAAATCTAGCAAATTTGTTGATAAGACGAATAGTGAATTAAAAATATACACGAATCCTTTTTTGCCTCATTCGTCTAACTTCGTCTCTGCATCATCTTCGGATCCAACATCAAGTGCAGGCTCCTATGTTAATATGGTTACAATCACTCCAATCTCACCTCCTAGCCAAAGGGAAAAAACTGTTGGTATATCTTTTTTTCCTCTGGATGCCCCTTATTGTGGAGAGCTTGCTCCTTTATACATCCTTGTGAAGTTAAATGGTCAAACTATTACAAGTGTGATGGTTGATCCTTCAAGCAAAGTTGATGTCATTATGGAAGAGGCCTTGTTTGTTAATGGTTGGCATAGGTCGAGATATGATAAGTGTCATGCTACCCTCTGTATGCATAATGGATTGTCTCAATCCTTTGGAAACATCTCCTTGACAGTCCTTGTGGGACCCAAGGCTATATTGAGTACATTCGTAATTATCCCTGAATTAGATCTTTTTCGAGTTAAACTAGGTATCCCCTGGTTGATTGCTATGGATGTGATCCCCTCAGTGATTCACAAATGCTTAAAGTTTGCTCATTAGGGCTCAATGCATGTTGTCTAGGATACTGGATATCGATCACTTGTGGCCCATGGAGATTTTTTGTTTGATCAATTTTGACTTGCTCTGGTTGGGCCTATGCTTCCTCGTGGTGACTTAATGTATGGAGCATATTATCAATATAAGACAAGTAAGTTGACTCCTAAGTTTGTTCAACTTGGGTATTCGTTCCCTATTCCAGCATCAATATCTGCTCCACCTTCTCTGTCTACTCTGCATGTGTTATAGTGGGTCGTGTCTTTTGTCCCTTCTTCGTCGGGGGTCTGGGGATAGACATGTTCCTCATGGTAGAGCTCCTCGCCCATCTAGGACTATGTACCCTTTGACGGTGTCTTCTATTCCCACAACTACTTCTGATACGGACAAGGGAAAAGCACACTACTATCAAAGTCCGCAACCCACCCACCCTTTGAGCTCTCGATCCTAGCTGATATCTCTCGTCCTATTCAATATGATAAGGGTAAGCACTCACCTCGTGCTCGCTCGCCATCTCTAGCGCCTATAACACAGCCTCTAAGGGTACCTCCTATTCCTTCGACTGCTCCTAGAGCAAAAAGAGGAAGGGCACATGTGACTATTTTCGCAGTCCCTATTTCAGTTACACCTCTTGCTCTATTAGTTGGGCCTTCCCCTTCACCGACAATGGTCTCAGAGGCCTCTCCTATGGAGCATGAATTTGCTACTCCTCAAAACTTTGTTCCTGGTCCCTACCTACATCAGAATAAGCTTGCACATGAGCATAAGCATCATCGACGGACAATAGCCTGAGAGTGTGATGTTGCATTGAAGGCTACGAGTGAGTCACCGGTGTGCACTCCTGCTTCTATCGTGTCTACGCCTACTTTCATTGTTGTTTCTATTGAGCTCATTGCCCTAGTGCTTGCCTCGTCTCTTGTCTTTCTCTTGTCCGCTTCGAAGATTGTCGACAAGCCTCACCCTAAGCGGGTGTAGGCTTTCATCGCTCCTTCCTTGGAGCCACCTGTTATCACCTCTTTGCCTGATGTGCCTCTGCTTTCTCAACCACTTGACATACTGCATGTTGGCATTATGTGAACTGGCATGAAGACATAATGATATTGTATGTTGTCATTGATGTCAATATGTGACATGATGTGAACCGGCACATGTGATAGGTGAAAAGAGAGAGGAACCGACATATGTATGAACCGGTTTATATGCCAAAGTGAAGCGGCATATTTGTTCAAGATGAATCGGCATGCAGTAATGGGAACCGGCACATGGAAGCATTGTGTTACTATCGGTTGGTAGGTAGTTTCCACTTCAGGATTTTCGGTTGGAGTACCTCAAGCCTGTGTGACTCAATCGGTGATCTTTGTGTGATGAGTTAGCAGTATAATGGAGAACAGATCGTGTTGCCACATAAGCTCTATGCGCGTGAAGGATCTTGCATAAAGAAGACTATTCCTATCTACCTCGGGAATGTGCGAAGTCTGTCAAACGGTGATAACGCGTGATGGGTTATCAGTCGCCATGAAATCGGTGGAAAATGGACGATGAAGAATGTCTTGAGATCGATTCTAGATTGTTGCATTTAATGCAGTATGATTCAATGTCAGGATTGAACCGCTTGAATTGCTTAACCTAACAGGTTTAGGGTTTAGGGTTTTTGCTATCGACCTGTCTGTTTCCTATAAGGTCGATGTTGTGTTTCTTTTTAAGGTTGTTGGCAAAAGTTGTGAGTGTGTATCCAAGGGAAGTGATACGTGATTCTTTCCAGACCAAAGGAGAGAAGAGATACCTGCAAAGTGAATGTGCAAAAGGAGAAGAGGAGCCAAAACGGATCTGCATTAGCATTGAAAGTTGTTATCAGATCATTGTAATTCCTGTTGATCTTTAACCACTTCAACAGTTGTGAAATCCGTTAACAGGGTAGCCTTAACTGGGCTTGATGCAAAATCCCTTAATAGGGTAGTCTTAACCGGCTTCATTCAAATCCCTTAACAGGGTAACTCGAGGTTAATGAGTTCTCAGAAGCTATAGAGCTCTAGAGATCCTTTAGCTATTGAGTTCTTGAAATCCTCTAACAAGGTAACCCTAACCAGGTTTAACCCTTAACCGGGTATTATAGCCATCCCTTAACCAGGTGATCCCTAACAGGATTGGTTCCTAGCAGAACCTATTGTAATGTCTTTAACTAGACAAGGCTCCTAACAGAGCGGACTTCAAAAGAGTTCAAAAGCAACTTGTGGGTATTCATCCCCACCGTGGTTTTTCCCAGTTGGGTTTCCACGTGAAAAATATGTGTGTCATGTGTAATGCTTTTATCTTGTGATGCTTTGTTTCTACCTGTTGAACATATGATGGTTCTATGTTTTATGCCTATCTATAAAACACATTGAACTCACTGTTATGAAGATCTGATGTTAGTTTACCTATTCATGCATGAGAGCGTAATGGTACTATAGTTTTGAACTAAGAGGAAAGCTTGGTGAGTGACCGGTTTATGACTATTTGAGTTGTACTGGATGTTACCGATTGCACTCTGTTTTAACTAGTATCCCTGTTTGCCAGCCATTTGGTGTATTTGTTGTCAAACCAGTTTTGGACTTTATTTGTGTTTGTAATGATTCACCCCCCCCTCCCCACACCCTTAGTACCGGTTTGGTACTAGTGGTTCATCATTGAGTTATCAATTGGTATCAGAGCCCCTCCAGGTCCTCTGTGTTGTAAGCTTAACCGCTTGAGGAAAAGATCCTAGTCAAATGATGAAGAGGGAAGGTCCAAAGTTTAACAAGGAAAATTTCGGTATATGGAAAGACAGGATGAAGATATTCATCAGAAGCATAGGTGTTCAACACTGGAGTTATGTTGAAAATGTATATGTTGTTCCTACCGGTACTCTCACCGATGACCAAAAGAGAGAGATACAAGAAAATGGGCAAGTCATAGAAGCCCTCATTAGTAGTCTATCTGACATTGAGTTTATTGATGTTCAGGACAAGGCAAATCCCAAAGAGGTATGGGATGCTCTTTAAAATATCTATGGTGGTGATGAGCATGTAAAATAGGCTAAGGAAGAAAGCCTAAGAGAGAAGTTTGAAGACATGCGGATGGTTGAAGGAGAGACCATTCAGCAGTATGGAATAAGAATCAAAACGGTTGTTGGAGAAATCAAGAGTGCAGGTGGCAAAATAGAAGATTCCACTATGGTAAGTAAAGTCTTGAGATCCCTGTTGTCGGTCTATGCAATAAGGGTTGCTGCTATTCAGGAGCTGAGATCAATAGACAAGTCTAAAGTATCCTTGGACTCCATCATAGCCAAGTTAACAGCCTATGAGCTAAATAGTTTTGATGGCAGTGTTCAAAAGACTGAATCGGCATTAAAAACCTCTGCTATACCATCCAGAAAAGGAAAAGAGGCTAGCACTAGTGGGGAACCTAGTCAGAGCAGAGAAATGAATGATGAGGAGATTCTGATGGCATTTGAAGCTCTCCTTGCCAGGAAGCTTCCTAAAGGAACTGGTAAATACAAAAGTAAGCTACCTTTCAAATATTTTTCTTGTAACCGGATAGGACATATTGCTATAAACTGTCCTAATGGCGATAACAAGGACAAACCAGAAAGGTTCAGGAAATTCAAAGGAGGAAACCAAAGAAACTGTTTTGTGGCAATTGATGAAGGTGTCACAGATGAGGAATCAAAAGATGAAGAAAATGAAGACATTGTGTTTGTTGTTGTAAAGGAAGATGTGGCAGACAAGAAGGCTCTTGTCTCCCAGTTTGATAATTCCAATGAGTGGATCATTGACAGTGGCTGTTCTCACCATATGAGTGGTGACCGGAGCAAGTTTCTATCCTTGGAGGAGTATGATGGTGGTGTGGTTCGCTTTGGCAATGATGCACCATGCATGGTCAAAGGCAGAGGGTCCATCTCTCTAAATGGAAAGAGCAGTGCTGACAATGTGTACTGGGTTGATGGTCTCAAACACAACCTTCTAAGTGTTGCCCAGCTAAATGACAGTGGCCTCACTCTGGAATTCAAGAATGGAGTTTGCAGAATCAAAGGAAAAGATGGTAAATTAGTGGCCACTAGCATGCAGACCAAAGGTAACCTATTCCATCTAAATGCAAATGTAAGTACATGTCTTATGGCTAAGCTTGATGATAGTTGGATATGGCATAGGAGACTCTGCCATGTAAACTTTGATAACATTGTGAAGGCTAGTAAGATCAAGGCAGTTAGAGGGTTGTCGATGCTAAACAAACCGGATAATACCTTGTGTAGAGAGTGTCAATTGGGGAAAATGTCTTCCTCAACCTTTAAAGGTAAATCTTTCACTGTTGACAACTTGCTTGATCTTGTGCATACTGATTTGTGTGGTCCTATGAAAACTAGAAGTGTACAGGGTGATAGGTACTTCATGATCCTCACTGATGACTGTTCAAGAATGATGTGGGTCACATTCTTGAAAGACAAGTCTGAAGCTTTTGGGAAATTCAAAGCTTTCAGAGCATTAGTGGAGAAGGAAAGTGGTAAAAGAATCAAGTGTCTCAAAACTGATCAAGGAGGGGAATTCACTTCCGGTGAATTCAACAAGTATTGTGAAGAATTTGGCATCAAGAGATAGCTATCTGCCCCCCGGACTCCACAACAGAATGGCCTAGTAGAGAGGAATAACCGGACTGTGGTTGAAGTAGCTAGAACCATGTTGATTCAAGGAAAGGTAGCTCACACCTTTTGGAGAGAAGCAGTGAGCATTGCAGTCTACACTATGAACTGGGTACTCATCAAGAAAGGTAAGGACAAAACTCCTTATGAGTATTGGACCGGTAAGATACCTATGGTTAGCTACTTTAGGGTATTTGGTAGCAAATGTTACATCAAGAGGAGTGAACATCAGGGCAAATTTGAAGCTAAATGTGATGAGCGAATATTTCTAGGATATTCCACCAAGAGTAAAGCTTTCAAGTGCTACAACAATAGGACTCAGAAAATTATGGAAAGTATCAATGTAAGAGTTGATGAATCCTCTAAGAAAACTGAGGAAACCGACAGTGAGCACGCTGTAAATGAACCAGTTGCAACCTTCTGGGAACCGGTTGTTAGTCAACCAAGTACCAGTAACAGTGTCCCTAAACCGGTGAAAGTTGATAATGATGAAGATGAGGATGAAGAGGAAAAGCAAGAAGAACCAGTTAAGACCATTCCTTGGTATGTCAAGTTGAATCATGATCCTAAGCAGATCATAGGTGATAAGGATGCAGGAATCCTTAACAAAAGAAAGATAAGAGAAAACTCATGTATGATCTCTGAATTTGAGCCTAAATCATTCAAAGAGGCTCATAAAAATGAAGACTGGATCAACGCAATGGAAGAGGAACTTGACCAGATAGAGAAAAATGGTACATGGTCCTTGGTACCCAGACCATAGCATAAAAATGTCATTGGCACCAAATGGGTGTTCAGAAACAAGTTGAATGAGGATGGCACAGTGATTAGGAATAAAGCCAGATTGGTGTGCAAAGGATATGCTCAAGAAGAAGGAGAAGACTATGGAGAAACCTTTGCTCCTGTAGCCAGATTGGAAGGAGTTCGTATGCTTCTTGCATATGCAACTTTTAAAAGGTTCAAAGTATATCAAATGGATGTAAAATCTGCATTCCTAAATGGTGTACTTGAAGAGGAGGTATATATAGAGCAACCAGATGGGTTTTCCCTATCTGAAGACAGTGATATGGTGTGCAGGCTACATAAAGCCTTATATGGTCTAAAGCAAGCACCTAGGGCATGGTATGAGCGCCTACATTCCCATCTTGTGAAGATTGGATTTGAGAGAACAAGTGAAGATAGCAATATCTACCTAAAGTCTGAAGGAGATCAGATCCTAATCTATGAGGTTTTTGTTGATGACATTATCTTTGGAGGAGATGACAAGATGAGTCATGAGTTTGTTGTTGAGATGAAGAAAGAGTTTGAGATGTCACTCATAGGGGAGATTAAGTTCTTCATTGGACTGCAGATCTAGCAGATGAAAGATGGAATCTTTATCACTCAGTCCAAATATGTCAAAGAGGTGTTGAAGACCTTTGGCATGGAAGATAGCAAACCGATTGGTACACCGACGATAACCGGTTGCAAATTGACAAAAGAGGATGATTCCGCACTGGTTGATGAGAAGGAATACCGATCAATGATTGGTAAGTTGCATTATGTAGTGCATAGCAGACCAGATATTGCACATGCAGTTGGCATTACTGCAAGGTTCCAGAAGAGTCCCAAAGAATCCCACTTGATTGCAGTCAAGCGGATTCTTAGGTATCTGAAGGGAACAGTTGACTATGGATTGTGGTACCCATACAACAATGATTTCAATCTGGAAGTGTTCACAGATGCTGATTGGGCAGGTAATGTGGATGACTAGAAAAGCACAACTGCTGGTGCATTCTTTCTCGGT
Source organism: Cryptomeria japonica (assembly GCF_030272615.1). Taxonomy (NCBI): domain Eukaryota; kingdom Viridiplantae; phylum Streptophyta; class Pinopsida; order Cupressales; family Cupressaceae; genus Cryptomeria; species Cryptomeria japonica. Next base: position 734,187,742 of record NC_081407.1, read on the forward strand.
GGTAGACTGGTCTCATGGATGAGTAAAAAACAGAGTTGTATCTCTTAGTCTACAACGAAAGTAGAGTATGTTGCAGCTTTCCTGAATTGCACTCAGACAATTTGGATGAAGCATGTACTGGAAGGCTTCAAGATCCCTGTATCTGAACCGGTAAGTATTTTCTGTGATAACACAAGTGCTATCAATATATCAAAGAATCTGGTTTTACATTCTAGAACAAAGCATTTTGAGCTTAAGTATCATTTCTTGAGGGAAAAGGTTCAGAATAAGGAGATTGCACTAGAACATGTTTCCAGTAAGGAGCAGTTAGCAGACATATTCACCAAGCCTCTCCCAAAGACTACATTTGTGCACTTAAGAGGTGAATTAGGGGTATTGCCCCTTCAGGAGGTGAACTAAAAGTAATTGTTCCACATCAATCAGGTATTGCAAAGTCAAATTTTTGTTGATTGATGTGTTGAAGGATGCTACTCCTCAGGGGGAGCAACATAATAGAACAGAGATGCTTGTGCCTCCACTTTGGCATTGTTGTCAAAGGGGGAGAAGCAGTGAAGCGAAAAGATATCTGCAGCAAATGGGGGAGAAGATGTGAAGCAGAGAAGATATCTTTGTATATTGCCATCAATGTCAAAGGGGGAGATTGTTGGCATTATGTGAACTGGCATGAAGACATAATGATATTGTATGTTGTCATTGATGTCAATATGTGACATGATGTGAACCGGCACATGTGATAGGTGAAAAGAGAGAGGAACTGACATATGTATGAACCGGTTTATATGCCAAAGTGAAGCAGCATATTTGTTCAAGATGAACCGACATGCAGTAATGGTAACTGGCACATGGAAGCATTGTGTTACTACCGGTTGGTAGGTAATTTCCACTTTAGGATTTCCGGTTAGAGTACCTCAAGCTTCTGTGACTCAATCGGTGATCTTTGTGTGATGAGTTAGCAATATAATGGAGAACAGATCGTGTTGCCACGTAAGCTATGTGCGCGTGAAGGATCTTGCATGAAGAAGACTATTCCTATCTACCTCGGGAATGTGTGAAGTCTGTCAAACGGTGATAACGCTTGATGGGTTATCAGCCGCCATGAAATCGGTGGAAAAATGGACGATGGAGAATGTCTTGAGATCGATTCAAGATTGTTGCATTTAATGCAATATGATTCAATGGTCGGGATTGAACCGCTTGAATTGCTTAACCTAACAGGTTTAGGGTTTAGGGTTTTTGCTATCGACCTGTATGTTTCCTATAAGGTCGATGTTGTGTTTCTTTCTAAGGTTGTTGGCAAAAGTTGTGAGTGTGTATCCAAGGGAAGTGATACGTGATTCTTGCTAGACCAAAGGAGAGAAGAGATACCTGCAAAGTGAATGTGCGGAAGGAGAAGAGGAGCCAAAACGGATCTGCATTAGCATTGAGTGTTGTTATCAGATCATTGTAATTCCTGTTGATCTTTAACCACTTCAACAGTTGTGAAATCCCTTAATAGGGTAGCCTTAACTGGGCTTGATGCAAAATCCCTTAACAGGGTAGTCTTAACCGACTTGATTCAAATCCCTTAATAGGGTAACTCGAGGTTAATGAGTTCTGAGAAGTTATAGAACTCTAGAGATCCTTTAGCTATTGAGTTCTTGAAATCCTCTAACAAGGTAACCCTAACCGGGTTTAACCCTTAACCGGGTATTATAGCCATCCCTTAACCGGGTGATCCCTCACAAGATCGGTTCCTAGTAGAACCTATTGTAATGTTTTTAACCGGACAAGGCTCCTAACAGAGCGGACTTCAAAAGAGTTCAAAAGCAACTTGTGGGTATTCATCCGCACTGTGGTTTTTCCCAGTTGGGTTTCCACGTGAAAAATATGTGTGTCATATGTAATGCTTTTATCTTGTGATGCTTTGTTTCTACCTGTTGAGCATATGATGGTTCTATGTTTTATGTCTGTCTATAAAACACATTGAACTCACTGTAATGAAGATCTGATGTCAGTTTCCTGTTCATGCATGAGAGCATAATGGTACTATAGTTTTGAGCTAAGAGGAAAGCTTAGTGAGTGACCGGTTTATGACTGTTTGAGCTGTACTGGATGTTACCGGTTGCACTCTGTTTTAACCAGTATCCCTGTTTGCCAGTCATTTGGAGTATTTGTTGTCAAATCGGTTTTGGACTGTATTTGTGTTTGTACTAATTCACCCCCCTCCTCTTAGTACCGGTTTGGTACTAGTGGTTCATCATTGAGTTATCATTGCATACATAGGTGGTGTCCAAAGTAGCTTTGTTCGATCCTCCAACTTCCCAGTCACATCTTCATCAGAGTTTTCCTGGGATCCTTCAGCCCGCTACGGTTGACCGAAGGCCTCTATCTCCAATGCATCCTAAGTTCAAGTTCGAGTAGGGTCTCGTGTCATAATTTCGTCGTCGAAAGTATGCTCTGGTTATCTCTTCATTTGTTCCATTGTTTGCTTCAGTGCCTATTTCTTTTTCTACTTCTGTTTGTTTTGTTGAGGAGGTTCCACCTTCTTTGAAGATTGTCTTTTCCCCTCTTCCAAAGGTCGGTGGTCTGCCGCCTCGAGTTGAGTCACTTGCCTCTTCTGCTGAGGGGCATTTGTTTAACTCTTTAGAGGAAATCTCGACACTGTCTACGATCTTCACACAATCATTAGCCCTCGCATCTCAGGAGCTTTTGGATGAGAATGTTGAAGGTGCATCATCCTTGGTTCATTGTTGGTGTTGTGCCTAGTGTTGCCCTTGCTATTGTTCCTCTTCGAGCTTGTCCTCTCTCCCCATATGATCAAGATTAGGAGGGTGATGACCTATTGGTGGATGACCTGTAGGAAAACACTACGTCTTCTTTCTCTTTTAGCTTAGGATGTGCTTGTTTGTGTTCCCTCGTACTTGCTTTATTTGTTTGTTCCCTCCTGCATGACCCAAGTTACTTTGTTGGTGCTTGGAAATGGGAGGTTGACTCTCTTTATCTTTTGTGCTCTTTTGGAGGACCTGAGTTACTTCGTAGGTGCTCAAAAATAGGGGATTTTCTATCATGAACCTTCTATTTGTTAATTGCTTTTCTTCTCTCTATCGTATTTTGTTTTTCGATATCAAAGACGATGCAAAGCGTTGGGAGCATTTAGGCTCTTTTCCATGTTGACCCGATTTTTATTTTATCTTTGTTTTTTATGTGCCTTCTTCATATGATCCATAACGTTCAACACCATGATGAAACACTCATACATAGCAATATCCATTGTCTCATTTTATTACTATGGGTTTTGACATTGAATCAACGGATCCCACCATGCCCTTGATCGTACCGTGCATATCTTTTAATCATCATCTTGTTATCTCAGTGTTTGATTATCAAAATTTTCACTTTTTTGTTTAACATGTTTGTCTGCAGCTAACATGTTTATGATGGAACAACCTAGATAGCAAGATCTTACAAATGTTCAGGTCACTTCCTTGGGGGCAACTTTGGTTTGAGGGTTTTGTCTCCCCTTCATGTCTTGGTAAAATAGTTCTAACCTTTATCTCTATTTTAGCTTCGCGTCTCATAACAGTGATATGCTCACTAAAGTGGGGGCAAAATATAACGTCATAAATTGCACCGTGCAATTCCACGCTACATGAATGCCTTCACTTTACACTGATTGGAGATCATCTTCATCTTTTTGTCCTTTTTGTTTGCATGGCTTGCCTAGTCATCTTTCACCTTGACTTTTTCCCAACTTCATTGACTATTGACTCGTGGACACTAGCATGCCACAAAGACATCTGCACGCCGCTCTAGCATCCCTCAAATCTACAACTAAAGGTGGTCATTTGAGCATTATGCCTGTGATTGGCAAGGCTTGTATTGCCTCTATACGTGCCCACCAAACCTAGTTGGTTTATTTTCCCTTGAGAGCTTCATTTTTACCTCTCTAACAACATATTCAACTCTCTTGAACACTTTGACATTTCTTGCAACTTCTTGATCATTCTTCTTGCATTTCACCATCGTTATATGTCATTTATCTTGCCACCATCTTCGTAACTATGTATCATAGGATTCTTGGTGCTTACCAAGAATTCAAACCTAGTTGGTTTATTTTCCCTTGAGAACTTCATTTTTACCTCTCTAACAACATATTCAACTCTCTTGAACACTTTGACATTTCTTGCAACTTCTTGATCATTCTTCTTGCATTCCACCATCATTATATGTCATTTATCTCGCCACCATCTTCGTAACTGTGTGTCATAGGATTCTTGGTGCTTACCTTCACGTCAGCAAACTCTTGTTCTCTTGGTGTTGATGGGGAGTTACTTCATCTTTATTTCCATTATTGCATTGCATCTCCATAACATATCTTTTGTTATCTTTCTTTCATAGTTTGTTTTGTCATTTATCAATATACCATCTTGGTTGTCCATGAAGGTGAAAACGCTAAAACGGGGGTCTGACTGTGGCGGACCCCTATACACATCCCCAACATTTTTATCTCTGTTATGTATGCAAGTTTCAAGATAAGTTCAAAAGCTAGCTGGAGGCTTCAATCGTGGACCGGTTATAAGACATTTGTTCTCTTTTCTCCCTTTCAATACTTAATATTATAGTTGTTTTTGCTTTCTAATCTACTCTTTGAATAGCTTAAAGGTCCATTTAGAGTATATGTGTGTCACTTTATACTTTTTGTGTTTCTGTCTGTACAAGACATTAGTGCGTCATGTTCATCTTCAACCTAAGTGTGCATCCTCAGGGAAAGACTACCCTAGAGAGTCTCTATGACCTATCTTTTCAAGTTTAATAATCTGACAAACCTTCTAGCTAGTAAAACTTTGCTTTAGGTTTGGGTAGTTAAGTAGTTTGTATCTCCTGGCTCACCAGAGCACCAGTTTAGTGAGGTGGAGTAGGCTTATTTGCTCCTTTGGGATTTCATCACCTAGAGGGTGTCAAATTTCCTCTCCCAGACCACTTTAGGATCTCTTACTCTTGTTCTTCTTCAAACAGTCCTTCCTCATCAACGTCATCTCTTCATCTTCGCTCCACTCTTCTACATATCTCCTCTTATAGGGCTTGAACTTGTCTTTGGGGGGCTTTAAAACCCTCTTTTGTCACAACAACATTCCTTCCACCATGGTTTCTTAGTGGAGGCATCTTGATCACAAACCCACAATCACAAGTCTTGGTGCAAACTGCTTCACATTCGATGCTCTGCCTAAACCCTTAGGAGCTCTAACTCCACATATCCTCTTACCAACACCCTCAAGTCCTGGTACAAACTGCCTCATGTTTAGCACTCTATTTGCATACTCAAGAACTCCTACTCAGATACCAATTGATGAAGGGCTACTCCACCCAGCACAACACAACAACATCAAAATTGCAAGAAGAAAAAACCTACTTACTATTACTTCAATGAAAATGGAAAGGCTACTCCACCCAGCACAACACAACAACTTCAAAATTGCAAGAAGAAAAAACCTACTTACTATTACTTCAATGAAAATGGAAATAAGTATCAACACTTACAAAATATTAGCCACTTGGGCTTTACAAATCTGCAAGTTGGAGCTACAAGCTTAACCTACTTACTATTACTTCAATGAAAATGGAAATAAGTATCAACACTTACAAAATATTAGCCACTTGGGCTTTACAAATCTGCAAGTTGGAGCTACAAGCTTTTCATCTTAATCTTTGTAATGAAAGACTCGTCTCTAAATGATCAAACAACTAGCCCATGCCCCCAAATTATATTACTCTTGTGCCTCTTGGAAATCCCACACCCCCTCTTGGTGAACAACAAATGGCCACCAAGAAAAGAAACATAGAGCCAATAGGTGACTCCACAACTTCCCAAAAAGGGTGCCTAAGGAGATGACTCTTCAAATTTCCAAAGTGGGGGGTGCCTAAGGAGGTGACTTTTCCCTCCCTCATCGCAACCACCAGAGAAATGTATATAAATGACTCTTCCACTTCCCCAAGTGGACAATAAGGTGGTAATTTATTTTATTTTACCTTATAATTAGCACAAACATGTGTCCACTCTTAAAAATTGCATTTACCATTTGTCATAGGTCACAAATATTAATTATTTTATCCCCCTATGTCCCCTTGAATACTTTCCAAGGAATGTGGAGACACATAATAGCTTGCATTTAATTATATTCCCCCTAACCTTAACAAAATTAAAATTAACAATATTTTTGGTTGATGTGGGATTGCTCTACACTCATGGATAATCTTGCATCATCTCTTCCAATCACAAATTCAAATATTATTTATTTTCTTTCTACTAAATATCTCAATAGACATTCAAGTTCAAAACCCTTATACATATACCCTACTTTATATGACATACCTAGATCTCCCAACACCCATTACAAATCCACCATTATATAAAATATATCTACTACTATAGGCTTTACCTCCTCACTATTGTCCACATCCCTTCCTTTATCTAACATATCCTCCTCTATCTCAACCCCTACCTCATCCTCTGCTCCTACATTTCCATCTCCCTACTTCTAGTTGTTGCAAGATCACTTGTTGCCTCTTGATCCATCAAGTTCGCACCACTCAACATACACCAACATCACACACACACACACACACACACACACACACACACACACACACATATATCCTCTACTTCCTTATCTTCCTCACTATATGTAGTCATTTTTGTATAAAAAGGTGGCTTTCACACCTCTCTTGCAAATGGCACCGTCTAAAACAACCCCAAACTATTGCATCACCCTCTCATAATAGAACCACTCTAACATAGTATCATGCCTCCCTACATTCCAATATGTTATAATCTAACATAGTCCTCAAGCCAACCCTACACTTATACAATCTCTTCCACATAATCATGACAACCTCCGACCCATCTAATCGATGTTTCTAATCATCCAACGTACCTCTATGCCAATAATGCTTCAACCGCATCCCCCCATCAATATGTTTAGAAGAACTCAATAATCCCTTGAAGGCACATCAATATAGGGGAAAGGACCCAGTAGTCGTGCACCCTAACTTCACGCTTCTCAAAATTCTACTTGGAAATTTCGAATCACTCCGATTTTTTTACAGCAGCTTACTTGGCAAGTCCCCTGCTTATAACTAAGGTTTCAGGGCCACATCATCAAATATGATGCCACATCAACATGCTTTTTGCCAAGGTGTCCAAAACAGCCCCAAAAAAAAGTGAGACCAATAGGCGTGCAAAAGAGGCCCCAATAGTTGTGCAGCCGATGTGGCATCACCTGATTGGTTACTTTTTACAATATTAGTACATTTCTTAACAACTATTGGTACATTTCCTAACAAAAATTGATATTTTTGTTTCAAACAATAGGTTTTATTTGTTCAATTTTTGGAACAAAAGGTATCAACAACCCTCACAACAACTGGAACATGCTCAACTACTGGGTCCTTTCCCCTAGTAAGGTGCCTACTATAATGCACCACCCCTTGTCCCACAAATCTCTACATAGTAGTCGAAAATGGGCCAATGGGCCAACATGCATGAACCCCAAAGAGAATATGGTTCCATCTTCCGTCCTCTTTATCGAGTGGACCAAGCTACATAGAGCCGCGAGGCCAAGACAGACTGAACCAACCTACGGTGGATCACAATCCCCTTACCGTCAACCACCACTAATACCATTATCAGTACCATCATCACCTTGCACCCTCACAGCATATCGCCATGATATCCAATAGGTGGATCCCCTCCCTACTGGCCTACCCTAGTCATTCCATACAATATATGTGGGCATGGCAATGCTCTCATGCTAACGTGCAAGCATAGAATGTGCCACACATCCTGTAAGTCACAATCATCTCCGATATTGGGTAGTAGGAGTGCATAGGCATTTGGATCCCATCTGTTCATGAGCTCTGTCAACATCGAACAATGGAAATGGACAATCTGCTTTTGGGTCTATGATACTGCATCTCAAAAAACCCCAGCCCAAGCCAACTCCCCTCAATAGTCTTATGTCATCGTCAGTCCCTCTCCATCCCTGCAACCAGCGGCTTCTCTCGTATATCTAATCGATCCTGCATATCATCGCCAACATAACATAGGAAACTCGCATTAGTCCTCAGCGTGTAATGTCAAATTCATAAAATAATATGCTCAATCCTTGTCAAAGCCAGCATATACTTCCCCGAGTGGTGTTATCGGGCACCAACATGTTTGGTCGGACGGGAGTGCAACCAGTTGGGCAGAAAGGGCAGCGTCACGCTATTAAGGTATTTCTGATAAACAATTTTCTTATACCTCTAATATCTCCTCCCCAACAACCACCTAGACCCGAATCTGCTCCGCTTGTGTGACTATATGTTCTTGTCGTTACAACATTCTCCCGCTGAGAGTCCTGATCATACTAAATGAAGAGTTCAGAATAAATTTTATTCGTTACTTCTTTTCTCTTTCCCTACTATACCCTCTCTTCTTTTTCCTTTCCTTTGTCATTTTATTTAAATCTTAAATTTTACATTTACAATTACATTCTCCCCTCCTTTATAACTTCTTTACTTTCCCACTTACATTTCAATTTTCCCGAATTCTTCCTCTTTCCTCTATTCTGTTTGCTTCGATATTTGATACCTTGAAATTCTATCGCTCTTTCTGAGTCCCTCGTACTTATCTTACCGGGGCACTTGACTGGGAGCAACAATGTGTCTTCTGTACGTATAAAGCATTTGTAGCTCACATGTATGCTAAAGTGGGGGCAAATTGTAAAGACAAAAGATTACATACCTCACCCTTTTCCCTCTTGCTTTATACTCAGTTTTGCACTTCCTGTTTATAAACATGATTGATGATCACCAGAGTCACTTTTCAGTCATTTTTTGTCTCCTCTGGCTCATGGTTCCTGTTCACCTCTTAACTCACTTTCGTGCCCTCATTATTGAAACCTCATTGTTTTAACCTTGTTTACATCTATACACACCTTGGACACTAGTGCACCTCGTGCTCAATGGTTTCCACCAGATTTCAAATTTGAAAATTGTCACCCGAACTCCTCCTTTCCTGCCTAAACTCTAATCTACCTATAACGGTTAAAAGAAGTAGAACAAGTTGGGCAAGAATCATCTTTATAGAAAGAAATTCTAAAGCAACGAAAAATGTGCTTCCCCCTTTTGGATGCTTAGTCGAGGATCACTTGCAGATATACTTCCGCACATTCTTCAAACAAACCCACTTACCATACATCTGCACCTGAATACCCACACACTTGAGATATTGCCATACTTGAATTGTAGAATCAGCCCTGTGATTTGACAGAGGTAGATCCCATAAACAGTCATAAGGTATTCCCTGTAGATCTCACCACAAGTTTCTTGAGTATCATCCATCTGAAACAAGTCACTAGCACCCCCAGGAGGCCACCAATGCCTACAAGAGTTCACCAACATCCCTAGAAGCTCACTAGTGCAAGAAATTCAATGGAACAATTTACCGATTTTCCACAAAGGCTCTTCACACGTCCACGATCTTCCCCAGTCACTTCTTCAATCTTCTGCAGCCTTCTTCAAATATCTGCAACCATTCCAGACACACATTCCTTAACTCTCACTCTTTCTTTTACATGTTTCTTGTATAATCTCAACTTTATCATTTCACTTGTCTAATTAAATGATCTGAAAATCAATGTTGGAATTGTTACCTAAATAATAATCAGATTATTAAGTGAATGAATGTACTTGAGTAGTTGTTAGTCTTAGAAATAACATCTTATAGTATAATCTAGGCCATACTTACATTGGCATATTCTCCTGACTGCCACAGCAATTTCATGGGATCTTGATTTGATGACAACATTGTCTTGTATTTGTACTACTTAACATAAAATAATTATTTTAAAGTTAATCGACTTTGTGTTTCAACTTTCTTACTATTCTTTGTTGTGTTTATGATTTATCCTGCCATTTCATTATAGTGAGTTATAATTTATGTTTTGCTAAGGGATGGATTCATTATTTGTAATAAGTTGAGTTTGATGGCTGTCAAAGTTTGATTGGTGTCATTAGTTTTTGCACCACCTCGAGTTTGATTTTAATAATGGCTGTCGAAGTTTGATAAGTGTGTTGTTATATGAACAAAGTAGAGTGTGATTCTAATAATGGCTGTTAAATTTTGATTAGTGTGCTGTGTGTAAAGGATTAGATTCATCTAATTGACAACGCAAGCCATGAGGTTGGATAGCCTTAAGGATTAGATGTGGTAAAGGAAATTGCCAAAACATGAAATTTTCACCAGACATACATAAAAGTTATGTTGACGAATATTAAACTTTGTGAGAAGTTCAAGTGGTCAACTATGTAAAAATGTTCTGCTCAGAGGCAAACCAGAATGAAGCTCACTTGATCTTAATAAAATGGTTAAGTTTGTGCCACATAAATGTGGATTATCGAGACAATGGATTAATTAGGGTTAATTGCTTATCAATTAGCCTAACCCATCTTGCTAATGTTTGTAACATTTTTCCTTGTGACTTTACAGAAAAATTCTGTTATGATTCTATAAATGTTATTAATGCGCCTACTTTTGAGGTGGATCAATAAACAGAGAACACATTTGATCCAAAGAAAAGATCAATGAGATACATTTATGAAATTGACACATTGCTCAAGTAAAAGCTTCAACAATTAAACTATAGATTGAATGAACCTAATTTGCAAGTATAGGTGCTTCCTAGAGACTAAAGAAATGCAATGTCTTTTTAATGTAATACTAAGCATCCAAGCTCGTGTATCATCACTCTAGGTTGCCAAGATGTGATATTGAACTGAGTAGGTGCATTGATGCACTCGCCAGTAAACATGATTGCCAAAAGAACTTGATTGATCAATTGAGTCATAAGTATATTCTTGCTAAATCTTACAAGTTGATATCATTGCAAAATGGTGACAAATACAAGAAGGATGTTGCAATCTAATGTTGCAAAACCAAATAAAAAGAGAAGAATGTTGCTATAATGCAGAGCATAATGGGTTATGGAGAAAAAGCATGAACGTAGAGATAAAACTTTCAAAGACAGCAGTGCATAGGTGTGAGCTGTGGACTTGTAGAATGTTGATTTTCAAGATACACAAATAAAAAGAATATCTTAAATGCAATTCTAGGAAAGGATGGGGGGAAATAAAAGAGATAAACAAGAAGCTTGGCAAGGTACAAACTGGAATCAAGAACTTTCTGTCAAGAAAGGCAAGTAATAATGTATGAACAGTAGAGCTGAAATCGACACTAGGTTTGATTAAATTCACTAGAAAATCAAAAGGATCGAAAATGTCAGCAGTTATAATTAGCCACAATGACAACATAATGTATAAACCCCATGATGATGATGAGGTCACTGTGAAATTTAACTTCCCTGTTGAATCTTCAAATGATACATCAAGAACATAATCTACAGCATAATCTGCTCTCTATCATCCATTTTAGCATATGCAGTAGTTTAAACTTTGGTGACTGTCGATATCTCACAAAGAATTTTGTCATAATATGGTTATTATTACTAAGCAATCAGTAGTCACAGACATATCCATTTTTTATGTATTAATTGCAACGCCTCAGTTTATTGTGTGTTAATGCTGAATCTCCATAGAAGGAAAAATGGTTATATTGTAGGCCAAAAGTTCCTGGTAATCTGGCATTGCAATCATTTTGATGCACTTATTTTGTACAGAGAAACCAGAAAAATGCAACATTGCATAATTTTCTAGAACAAAAATAAATAGCACTTGCTAGACTGGGTACATTTTTTCCTTGTCAAAAAGTGTACAACCCAAGTTGCACAAACAATAAACACAGAACAGTAAAAAAATAATAAAACTAATGTTTTGAAAAATAGGCAGATAAAGCTTCAAAACATTGGATGAGCAGTTAGAGCATACTGGTCATCTCATTTTTTTCGTTAATCAAAACGTCTTCAGCAGAATTGATCTAACATCTGTTGAGCACATAACATCAACTCAATATATTTCAACTTGTCCCAAGAAAATGTAAAACCTAAAATGCCAGCACATGCTCAATATCCTAATATAATGGTCATTTGTTACACATGCATGCATATACGTATCTGTATATATACATGTCTATATGTATATAAATACATCATACATATACATATATACATACATACACACATATATGCATACACATACATATATATGTATATGCATACATACATACATTATATATGCATTCACACACAAATATAAAGAAGAATAACAGATTTTATATAACATGAATAGCAGATTTTAGAGGAAAAAAAACATGGCCTGAAACATACCAGAATGTTAAATCTAGATAATCAATCGTCATCCTTAAACTCTCTGCACAAACAACAATTCCTTTCAGAGTTGCAACTACAAAACATCCTTTTATGTGAATGAATTTAGCTTCCAAAAAATTATTTATATTATGTTTTAGAGGGTTATATATAGTCTACAGAAAATGCAATTTCAGAAGGTTATTATTATTGAACTACATAACACACATAAAGATAATTAGTCATTAATAGAAGCGCATACCTTCGGTCTAAGTACCGAGGCTGGATTCCTGTACCTTGACATGTAGTGCAGGTCAAAGCACCTTTTCCTTCACAGTTTACACATTGGGATACCTCAGTTTGATCTCCTCCATAGTCAACAGTAACGTCACCCGCTCCCAAGCAAATGCGACATGTTTCTGCAGTTTGTTACACATCACTGACTGAAAGTGAAAAAGGAAATTGTAGAAAACAAGATAAATCTAAATGCATGATAGTCTTCTTCCCATACTGAATAAAAAATGGCAAACATCAAACATATGAGATAAAGGCATTGAAGCTTACGAGCACCAGTTCCTTTGCACGGGAAACATGGCTGGTCATTCTCTCGATTTGCCTGATCATAAATTAACACTAATTTATGAATGACAGATTTTAAGTGCGAATTCCTTAATCTTTTGAAAAAAAGTTGCCAAACTGAGAATAAGGTGCACATACCGCATTATTGATTTGAATTTCGTAGAACACTGGAATACCAATACCAACAGCAATGCTAACAAGACCTACAGAGACAGCAACAATCTGCATCCCCAAAATCAGTAATATTATCCCTAAAAAATTACCACTTACTGAAACAGTAGATGTTAGAAAAGCGTCTGCACATTGTCCACTAAAATACTGCCACAAAAGCATCAGCAGAATGTCAAGCTTCTAGTGAAGAAACAGGGACAGATTTACAGGTGCCATAAAAATTGAACCTTGATTCCTGGTATTAGAACCTATGCTGGGGCATTCTGTTAGTTTTAATTAGGGTGAAGAGCGGATTCCAATTGCCTAAGGCAACATTGGAATCCGCCCTTAAGGGCTGGGCCCTTTATCTTGAAAGGATAACGTGTACCCTTCAAGGCTGGGCCCTTCTCACACGCCACCCTCTAATAGGGCAGACCCTATAACTCACGCCACACTATGTGTCTCTCACCCAAATGAAACGTGCTAAGGGATAAGGACTGAACCCATACACCAAACGTGGGAAAAAGGAATTCATAAAATAATATTAATTAATGCAAGCCGACCTAGAGATCTACCGCCAAGAGGAAGATATATATATGTCAACTTCAAGATGAAGTAACACATTCATTTTTACACACATCATCAGCAAATGCGATATGCTCTTCTCCTAAATGCAATCTGCCCTCCTACACTTGGCGAATCTTCTCTTTGGCGAACTCCAAGGACACTTGGTTATAATGCTGCTTCAGCCTGTTGAAGTCATCTTCTGCTGATTGGTTTCTTGGTCATCTACAGCTAGGGCATCATCCTTCATCACCTTGGCAACTTGCTGTTTGGACAGCAATCAGAGATAAGTGTTGTCATCAGAACATTGTGCTTAATACATAATCAGATCCAAGGATCTTTCTTGCTGGGTTTTTCCTCCTAGGAGGTTTTCCTAGGGTACTTGTGTGTTGTGAGTTCATTTTGTTCATTTCTCTACTTATGCTTAATTCTAGAAAATCCTAACACTAACGACAATCAACATTAATCTGGAAATTAAGATAGATTTCTATTTTCTCAGTATTGTATTAATCTGAAAGTCTAAAATTAACATGGTATCAGAGCTCTAGGTTACATACATACATATATATTAACTTTCAGATTTCAGTAGCCTTTTATTTTAGTTTGTTGTTTCATTTTCAGTCAGGGCAATGACAAGACTGAAAGTTGAAGATAGGCTCGAAGGAGCTCTTAACTTTGCTGCCTAGAAGGTTCGCATCCTACTTGCTCTTGAGGAAGATGATCTCCTACAGTTTGTGCAAGACAAAGAGCTGACTGTGCCCACAGATCAAGAAGAATTAAAGCAATTCAAAAAGAATGCCCTCAAAGCCAGAAAACTCATCATTGACTCAGTTAGAGATTACCTTGTCATCTCCAAGTTCACTACAGCTAGAGAGATATTCAAACATCTAAAAGGTATTTATGAGATCCTCAGTAGAGCAATTGTATTAAGTCAACAATTACTTCATGTTAAAATGGCAAAGGAAGATTCAATTATGTCTTACTTCATGAAGATCTCAGAACTAAAAGATCAACTAGGCACAATTGGTCATGACATTGAAGACAAAGATATTGTCATGATATCATTAAATGGTCTTCCAGACTCATGGGACTCATTCATTCAATCCATAAGTGGGAGATCTGAATTCCCAACCTTTGATCATCTTCGGAACGATTGCCTCCATGAGGAATCTCGCCTTGCCACAAGGGGAAAACTCAAAAGTCCTCAAGTGGATGATCAACATATGTTTGCAGCCCAATGCAAGAAAGGTGGTAATTGGAAAAAGAATAATCCCAAGAGGAGTAGAGATTTCAGACCACCTAGCTCTCAGTATTCTTGGAAGAAGCCAAGAGATCTCTCTCGTGTTCGATGTTTCAGATGTGACAAATATGGTCACTATGCTAAAGAATGTCAGAATGAACCCATGCAAAAGGAAGCCAACCTAAATGAAGTCTCAGAACAAAATGAAGACTTCTTATTCATCTCTGTCTTATCAAACAGCATACCTTCAGATAGTAACACATGGCTAATTGACAGTGGTGCTTCCAGACACATCACAGGATATTGTGAACATCTCTCAGACTTAGTAGAAAAGGATACCAGTCTACATGTGGTAATTGGTGACGATGCTCGATATTCGGTAAGAGGTTCTGGTACTACTTTAAATTTAAACTCTGGTATTTCACTTCACCTTAGTGATATCTTATTTGTTCCTAGAATTAAAAGAAACTTAATTTTTATTTCTGCTCTAGAAGATAAAGGTTATCAAGTAGCATTTTCTAAGGGTAAAGTACTTGCTTGGCCTAAGAAATCTATTTTTAAATCTGCTCATGTTATTGGAAATATTGACAGTGGTGCTTCCAGACACATCACAGGATATTGTGAACATCTCTCAGACTTAGTAGAAAAGGATACCAGTCTACATGTGGTAATTGGTGACGATGCTCGATATTCGGTAAGAGGTTCTGGTACTACTTTAAATTTAGACTCTGGTATTTCACTTCACCTTAGTGATATCTTATTTGTTCCTAGAATTAAAAGAAACTTAATTTTTATTTCTGCTCTAGAAGATAAAGGTTATCAAGTAGCATTTTCTAAGGGTAAAGTACTTGCTTGGCCTAAGAAATCTATTTTTAAATCTGCTCATGTTATTGGAAATAGATATGATAGTTTGTATAAGATTTCCTCTAACCCGGTTCAAGCCCTCATTAATAAGACCCCTGAATCCTGTGAGCTATGGCATAGAAGGCTTGGACACTTACACTTTCAAGCTCTTCCCTCTCTTTGAAAGATAGTTAAAGGTATGCCTAAACTCAGTAAATTTCATGATGATTCATGTAAAGGTTGTGCTATGGGTAAAAATATTAAAGGTCATTTTCATAAAAGTGAAAGTAGAGCTAAAGAAAAACTAGAACTTGTTCATTCTGATTTATGTGGCCCTATGTCTATAGCATCCCCTAGTGGATTTCTTTATCATGTAATATTCATAGATGACTTCTCTAAGAAAACTTGGGTCTATTTCTTTAAGACTAAAGAATCTGATGAAGTCTTAAGGCATTGGCTGAAAACATCTCTGGTAAAAGAATTAAATGCTTAAGGTTTGAAAATGGAGGTGAGTTTACCTCTGACAGTTTTTATGACTTCTGTATTGAGTCAGGAATTAAGAGGGATTTTTGTGTTCCCTACAACCCTCAGCAAAATGGAGTTGCTGAAAGAAAGAATAGGACTATTGTTGAGGCTGCAAAGGCCATGATCCATGATCAAGACTTGCAGACTTTTCTTTGGGCTAAGGCTTCTAGAACAACGGTCTATATTCAGAATAGATGTCCCCACCATGTTCTAAAGAATATGACTCCTGAAGAAGCCTTCTCAGGATCCAAACCTGACATTAGCCACTTGAGAATTTTTGGAAGTCCTGTATATGTTCATGTGCCTAAAGAAAAACAAACTAAGTTGGAGCCCTCCGGAAAGAAAGGAATGCTAGTTGGATACAGTGAATCCTCCAAAGCCTTCAGGATCTACATTCCAGGTCAAAGGTATGTTGAGGTAAGTAGGGATGTTACTTTTGAAGAAGTTATTGCATTTAAGAAGTCAAAAGGTTCTTCTGTTATTGATGAGGCTAATGATAATCAAGATATGAATGTTGATAATAACCTTGAGATTCAAAGGGAGTCTGTTGTGCCTCCACCTCAAGAAGTGCATGATGACCCACCTAAGCCTATGAATCCCACGGATGTACTTGGTGACATTGTGGTCAGCAAAAAGAGGCCACTATGGGTGAGAAACACCATTCAAGAAACTGAAAGATATGCAGCCCCCAGTGGTACCTTCAAAGAAAGCAAGAGACCTCAAGTATTCTCCAACTACATTGCATTGATGAGCAATCTCATTGAGTCCGAGCCATGCAATGTTGAAGAAGCCTTGAACTATCATGCCTGGAAGTTAGCCATGGATGAAGAATATCAGTCAATCATCAAGAATGATGTCTGGGATATTGTGCCTAGACCTAAAAGTAAGTCCGTTGTTTCCTCTAAATGGTTATTTAAAATTAAACATAATGCTGATGGTAGTATTGAGAAATATAAAGCTAGATTTGTAGCTCGTGGTTTTTCTCAAAAGGAAGGCATAGATTATGAAGAAACATTTGCTCTCATTGCTAGATATACTTCTATTAGAACTATAATAGCCATTGCTGCAACTAAAGGTTGGAAGCTACATCAAATGGATGTTAAGACTGCCTTCCTTAATGGAGTCATTGAGGAAGAAGTCTATATTGAACAACTTGAGGGTTACGAGGTTCATGAAAGAGAAACTCATGTTTGCAGATTAAAGAAAGCACTATATGGCCTCAAACAGGCCCCTCGAGCTTGGTATGAAAGAATTGATAAGTGCTTGGTAAGCTCAGGGTTTTGTAAAAATGATGTTGATTCTAACATTTATTTTAAAGTATCTAATGATGAAATGCTAATTCTGGTTCTATATGTGGATGATTTATTTTATACTAGTAAAGATGAACTCATTAGTAGATGTAAGAAAGAATTAGCTTCAGAATTCGAAATGAAGGATTTAGGTCTAATGCATTATTTTTTAGGTCTAGAAGTATGGCAAAGACCTAATGAAATTTTCTTAAGTCAAGGAAAGTATACTATTGATATTCTGAAAAGATTTAGAATGATGGATTAAAAACCTATGTCTACTCCTATGGAATCTAACTTAAAGAAGTTGAGTGTTTCTGCAGCTAACTCTGATTTTGCAGATCTTTCTGAGTACAAGCAGTTGATTGGATCATTGATGTATCTAGTTAACACTAGACCAGATATATGCTATGCAGTGAATGCTCTCAGCCAATTCATGAGCATGCCCAAACATGTTCACCTTGTTGCAGCCAAACACATCCTGAGATACTTGCAAAGCACAGTTGGCTTTGGGTTGAAGTATCCAATGAAAACTCCAATAACCCTGGAAGGTTACTCAGATGCAAATTGGGCAGGAAGTGTAAAAGATAGGACAAGTACTTCAGGCATCTGCTTCAACCTAGGATCTGCAGTGATTTCTTGGGCTTGCAGAAAACAATTCTCAGTGGCACTAAGTATAGCTGAAGTTGAGTATATAGCTGCAAGTGTTGCTTCTAGGGAAGCAGTATGGCTTCGTAAACTTCTTGCTGGGTTGTTTGGACAACCTTGGAAACCCACAATCATTCATTGTGATAATCAAAGTTGCATAAAGATGTCAGTCAATCCAGTGTTCCATGATAGGTCAAAACATGTGGAAACTCATTATCACTTCATTCGGGATATGGTGCAAAGAGGTGCTATTCAGCTGAAGTATGTCAGCACTGATGATCAGATTGCAGATATCCTTACCAAGTCTCTATCCAAGGTGAAGTTTGTGTACTTCAGAGATAGGCTTGGGATTTCAAAAAATGAAACCTTGGTTGAGAGGGAGTCTCAACCTCAGTGAAGCATTGTGTTGCATCAACCACCCTCTACGGGCAATGTAAGGTGGTAGTCTTCTCAAGGAGAAGAGTAATTGTTACCATCCTCTGCGGGCAATGTAAGATGGTAGAAAAGATCCTCGCCACCCTCTGCAGGCAATGTAAGGTGGCTCCAGTCTATGCTTGTGTGCAAGATGGAAGATTTTTGTTATGTAATTCCATTCTATGCTTGTGTGCAAGATGGAAGTCTACTATGTTCTGATTATGTAATCCATTCTTTGATTGTGTGCAAGATGGAAGATAGTGATATTCTGATTATATTCTCTTCTCCCTAATTAAGAGGGAGTGTTAGTTTTAATTAGGGTGAAGAGCGGATTCCAATTGCCTAAGGCAACATTGGAATCCGCCCTTAAGGGCTGGGCCCTTTATCTTGAAAGGATAACGTGTACCCTTCAGGGTTGAGCCCTTCTCACACGCCACCTCTAATAGGGCAGACCCTATAACTCACGCCACACTATGTGTCTCTTACCCAAATGAAACATGCTAAGGGATAAGGACTGAACCCATACACCAAACGTGGGAAAAAGGAATTAATAAAATAATATTAATTAATGCAAGCCGACTTAGAGGTCTACCGCCAAGAGGAAGATATATATATGTCAACTTCAAGATGAAGTAACACATTCATTTTTACACACATCATCAGCAAATGCAATATGCTCTTCTCCTAAATGCGATCTGCCCTCCTACACTTGGCGAATCTGCTCTTTGGCGAACTCCAAGGACACTTGATTATAATGCTGCTTCAGCCTGTTTAAGTCATCTTCTGCTGATTGGTTTCTTGGTCATCTACAGCTAGGGCATCATCCTTCATCACCTTGGCAACTTGCTGTTTGGACAGCAATCAGAGATAAGTGTTGTAATCAGAACATTATGCTTAATACATAATCAGATCCAAGGATCTTTCTTGCTGGGTTTTTCCTCCTAGGAGGTTTTCCCAGGGTACTTGTGTGTTGTGAGTTCATTCTGTTCATTTCTCTACTTATGCTTAATTCTGGAAAATCCTAACACTAACAACAATCAGCATTAATCTGGAAATTAAGATAGATTTCTATTTTCTGAGTATTGTATTAATCTGAAAGTCTAAAATTAACACATTCTTGCCTCAATGAGTACATAAATTCATATCTATCAATTGGAATTATTTTTGGACATTGATTGAGAATTCCTGATCATTAGCGACTCCTAAGGCATAGCCTGGTAAAAAATCCGGGGTCTATTAAAAAATTAGAAAATGCCGATCCTAAAAGTATCCAAGCTGGGCAAGGAACTAGTAATTGGTAAAGAAGTAATTATCCTTTATATTGAATTGTAAAAGTTAAGGTATGCAATGCAGACATTGTTGTGTGTGACGAATATTACAGACCAGCAATGTGCTGGAAGGTTGGGTCATTTTTGATAAGGGTTAGTAAGTGACAAACTAAACCCTAATTCTCGAAACAGCAAAAATACAAAATAGGCAAGCGTTGAAACTTTCAATATTCCAGAGTAAGATGACAACTCCCTAGAAACTGGACATAAAGCGACAATATAGTAGTATGAAAATGAAGATCATTAGTAATGGGCAATTTTCACCTGTCGGTTGCAGGAAAATGACTTTGGTAAGAAAATTAATACAAAATTGAAAATTCTTAAAGCAGCTCAGTTATAAAGTCAGACTAACCCAAATTGTCCTCCGCAAGCAGAATGCAGCAGCAAACACTATTAAAGACATGATGACTCAGTCTGTTACATCTTGAACCTATGAATTTTTATTAAAACCTTCTATCGGACCTATTCCCTGCTAATAAGCTGTACTACAACCAGATTACATGCCCATTTTATGATGGGACTTTGGCATTCTTCTACAAGTATGAATTGTAATTCCAAATCCTCATCCCTCCGAATCCTCGCTCAGATCTAACTAAATACCAACAATAGCTACGATACCATGTTGGAAAATCTTGGATGCATACTACTGATGTACAGGGTAGTAGGGGCTAAGTTTTTTCTTTTTCAAATCAATGCACAGAGGATTTCAGTGTTTCATCCTGGAAGCAATCTTTAGCTAGTGGATGCTATAAATGTGACAAGATATTTAATACAACGAAGTATCCCTATAATTGGGATTTCATTCCACATCCATAATCTATCTGGGGAAATTCGCATTGCAGGTTTTAAAGAAGCTTCAAATAGTGGATAATGGTGACCAACAAATCCTTTCGGTGATTTTAATTCATCATTGAACTAATTTTTTTAGGTTTTCAGCGAATGAAATTTCTAGTTCCCGCAGCATTCAATTGAATTAAGCAGGTAAAGAAAACGGAAGTGCCGAAACAATTAAATGGGTAGCAATAAAAAGTGAATGTGGAAGAAAGTACTCACCGTATCCTGGTCTAATTCAATAGCTCGAACGACAGGGTACCCACGATTAAACCGCTGCTTCCCAGCATTTCTCTGTGGCGATAAAATTTTCAAAGAAGGGCAAAATTTTGACGTAGATAATCCAGAAAAACGAGAACAAACTCGTCGAGAAAATGTCTTGGACGAAGCGCAAGATATCGGAGGCGAGAAAAGTCTATTGTGGCAATTCAAAGACTCCATTGCCATCTCCCCTGTGTACGACTGACTATGGATTGTCCACTGCAAAAAATTGTGAAATTAAGTGCCATTGAGGCAGCCCTATCCGTTTCACAGACAGAGCCTTTCCACGTGGCGGTCATTCCAGGTTTTGCCGTTGTGGCAGTTTGATTATATTTTTAAAAGAGCCAAACGATTAGGGTGGAGAATTATTAAGGTGAAAAGTACAGCCCTTGATTTTGTTTGACTGCTCACATCAAATCTTACAGTCACAAATATTGTTTTCTGTCTTTAGGTCAGTTTTAGCTTTCAATTGTGTTTTGAGTTTTATTAGTTATAGTTTTGAATCTTTTAATCCAATTTCAAATATAATTGTGATTTATAATTTTTATTATAATTTTATTTTTAAAAAGTTTAAATTATATATCTGAAATTTGTATGAAATGAATGTAAGATAAGAGAGAGCAAATAAAGGAGAAAATAGGTGAGCTGATTAACCCCAATGTACCTTGCATTTCCCTTTGGCAAAAGCCATCACCTGGTTCTTGCACATGATATTAATGGTTCTTGCAACATGATATTAAACATGGTACAAATGAAGAAGAGCAAGGATTATGGAAATTTAGTTGTGAATGCCGTGTTCAATTAGACTAAAGATTTTGGTGCAAAGGAGGTCAATACAATGGGAAAAAATAGTGAAGAGACAAGTAAAAAACTAGAATTTAACAAGGTTTGATAAATTGAAGTCTTTAGGGGTTAGGAAAATGTAATGTCTCCATTTTCAGTTTTCTAGCAATTCAATTGTTATTTATTTTTTGGGTTTGTGTTAGTTTATTTCGAGGGATAATTTGATGTTATCAATGAGCTCAAATGGTTTAGAGGAGTCATATGACACTTTCAAATGTTATTTATGACTTTCAATTTAGGCTCAAATGGTTTAGAGGAGTCATATGACACTTTTAAATGTTATTTCTGATTTTCAGTTTAGGCTCCAAGATTCTTGGAGGGAGCATCTATTTTTTAGTAAGTCACTCAGTCAAGTTCATTTATCATCTTCATCATCAGGATCACTCCTACATAGTCAAATTTCAATTTTGATGCATTTCAACTATTGTCGGTAATTGGATGCATTATTGAACTATATTTAATTATTTTCACTAAGGCTTCCTTTTTAATTAAATTTATTTATTGGGCACCTTAATGTTATATCTCGTTGGAAAGATAATGAAATTTTTTAAATAATAGGATGTTTAAAAGTGACTTTAAGTGTCAGAAATATTTTAAAAGCAAATTAAATCACTTTTTGTAGTTAAAAGGCTCAATAAATTAATAAAATGATTTTAAAAGGGAGTTTCTAGAAAGTTCCCTAAAAGGTTGATAAAAAGGGGAAATTGAGAGCTCATTTGCTATGTTGAGTTTATTATTTCTAATGTTTCTCTTTGAGAAAAAACCTACATGATTTCTTGAGTTGGATTTGGTTCAACTCAAGCTTTGTGAGGACAAAAACCTTTGCAAGGAACATCTTCTACATTGGTGAAAGATCCAATTTGGACGATTACTTGGTGATTTCACACAAAGATTATAGATGGGCTTCATCGTGAAATAATTTAGATGTGTTTACAGTCTTGAAGGAGTAGATTAAAATAATTATTTGCTTGTTTATTTATTTTATTTGTTGGTCGTACAACCTAGGTAGTGACATGAGCATAGAGGAAGGTAGTGCTTTAGGTTTGAAGAGGTTTCCATTATTGTTTGGAGATGTTTAGGGTTTACACTATCATTTCTATCCATTTCACAACCTTTGGAGAAGTTATTGAAGATTGATGTCTAAACTACAAATGTCAGTTAGCTAATTTTAATACCAGTTTAGTCTATTCTATTGTTGCATTGTTTGGGTATGTGTTGAAATACATTTGTAATGCTATTCTATGAACTGAGTTGTCTATATTTTTGAGAAAAATTATATTCTCAAATTAGAAATAAAATTAGAAATATTTCAGCATGTGGGTTTCCTAAATATTGGAATTTTTTGAGTTGTTTAATTGCTACAAGTATTTATATTACCTACACTTTATATTATTCTATAAATCAATCGCAAACACATTTCAAATAAAAAATATCCATAATAGAGTAGCATATTATAATGGTATTAAAGTAGGTATGCCCTGCCATCCTGAAGGGTCCAATGAGAAAGATGAAGACTTTTCAAGAGCAACTACTACAAGGGATTATTGAATTGAAACAAATTTATCAAAATTATAGTGAGAGTTGGCATAATTATGGCGAGAATTTGAAGAAAATTTTGCATAAGCAAGTGCACGAGCATCCTGGGCGGTTAAGGTCTCTCTTCCCAAATAAAGAAAAAGTAGAACAAAATGAAAAAGATTCTTTTGGAGCAAGAAATAATGAGAAATAGGAAAATGAAAAGAGGTTCATAGTAGATCTTATGGATGTAGATAGTGCCTTGATATATAAGGACTATGTAATAGAGTTTCAAGAAGACTCTTTGGACATGCATGAAGTTACTATTGATGAGTTGGTGCATGAAAGGAAAGATAAAACAACAATCGTGGTCAAATATTTACAATGATGTTGGTCTAGATGGCCATAGGTTGGATATTGATGTTGTTCGTGAGCGACATTGTTGTCTATGATTAGTTATAGTATTATCTTAGGAGGGTGTGAAGGAATATGCTTCTTTCCTCATCTTGATATTGCTTTGAGGATGTTTTGGATCAGTTGTTATTATTCCTAAGGTATTGTGTTTCTTTTGTGGTGGACTTCTTATTTTGTTTTTGGGTCCAGATTAAGATATTTTGGGTTAATCAAATTGTTATGAATTGGCTTATGTATTTTGGTCTGTGCGGTTGTGTGTAAAGTCTTTTTGAAGTTAGTTGGAAGTTTTGTTGACTTGGTGTGAATCTTCACATGTCTTCTTTACCTTCCGCATGAAATATTTTGGGTCAATGCTATATACACATTACATAATTTGGGTCAACCTATAGAGGTTATTTATTTTTTGACTAATATATATATGGTCAGATCATTTGTGCTACATGATAAGGAAATGGTAGCGTGAAGAATGTAGTATGTGGTGTAGTGGTGTACGTAGTATAGATTGAATATGGTGCAAGTTTGAGGTTCAAATGTATTGTTGTGTAGAGATATATCAGATGAGTATTAAGTTGTGAACTGTTATCTACATGTTGATGTGATTCCTTCTTTAGTTTAGTTTTTAATTCCTATTGTATTTGGACAATCATTTTGTACCTTTCCCTAAAGAAATGGTCTTCACTTGTGCAAGTCCCTCTTTTGTATCTTACCTAAGTTTGTGTGCCTTAGTGAGAAAGTCTGAAGTAGTTATCTCCATGTCTTGTGGCCTAATCTCTTTGTAAACAATTAATATATATTGTGAGTTTGATTCTCACCATGGTTTTTCCCAATTTGGGTTATCCATATAAAAATTTGGTGTTCTTGTGTGAGTGTATTTGTTGTTTCAGTTGCTTTACTTTCATGATCATGTGTTGGATGAATGTTATGGTTTAAGTGGTGTAATTTGTTCAAGTTTTAGTGTATGTTGATTCACCCCCCTTCTCGGCATCCGATGGTGTTCAACTATTTATATTGAATAACTTCAACAGTTGGTATCAAATCTTTAGTTCCTAAAGAGACAACTTAACCACTAAGGTAGATCTTGGATTTTGAACAATATATTTGGAGAAGAATTGAATGACATGGATGCTTGGGATGATGTTGATGGAGTTGTTGACATGGAAGGAGAGTTGAGATCTACATTAGCAGACCTGGATGAAAGTAGAGAAAACATAAGAATGTGGTTGAAAAGATTGCTTATCTAAGGAGCTTGCTTGATAAGGGAAAGAAGATTATTGATGAATTTGAAACAAAGCTTGATGAGAAGACTAAACAATGTTCAAAATTTGAAGAAGAGGTAACCAGACTAAAGAAGGAATTGAAAGAGGTGAAGAAACAAAATGACAATGAATTGAAACTCAAAGGTGGTAGTGAAGTGCTAGATGTGCTAAATATTCAGAAATAGAGCAAAGATAAAGGTATACTTAGTTTTGAAGATGGTGAATGTTTGAAGGAAGATAAAGGAAAAGAGAAGATGGAGGATGATTTGAAGAACTCTAATAAAGATGAAAAAAAAATTTTGCAGACTGAAGCTTTAGCAATATCTGGATACATCCTCCTATTCTTCTCGGGTATTCATCTTTTAATGTTGATTGTTTTGCATGCAATATATTTGGATACAAAGCTAGTGAATGCAGAAATCAAATTGGAAATCAATCTTTTGATGAAAATTATCACTATTGTAACAAGTTTGGGCATAAGGTGAATGAATACATAAGTAGGTTGAATTGGAATAGAAATGGGAATTCAGGTTTTGGCATAGTTGTTCAATCTTTCAATGGATATTGTTATGTTTGAAATATGTATGGGCACAAAGCTATTGAGTGCAGGAAAAATAAGAATTTTGGAAGAAATGAAAGTGGTAGAAAGAATGAAAGGAAATCACATCAAAGTTTGGTATGAAAGGAATGAGAACTGTAATGATTTGCTAAAGAAAATTGATGTTAAATGAAGAAAAGGAGAAGATGGAGATAACATGGGTAAAGAAATCAGAAGACAAAGTTGAAGTAAAGACTGAAGATGGATCCACACCTTCTGTAGGTGTTGACCCTTCTTCCTGTAATTAAGTTAGACAACATTGTCTGAGGGGGAGAACTTAACGTAGATCCCTTATGACCCCTCTTGGTATAGGTGTTTGAGTTATTCTCAGCATGGCATGTGTTCTGAAAGATTTTTAAGTGGATCATGAGTAAGTTTGGTAATCCATAACTTTTTATGTGTTGTCAGATGTACAATATTGAAGATTTTTGGAAACCCTAATAAGCAATTATATATTATTTTTCAAAATTCATTTTGTACAATTGCAATTATGGAGCTAGTGAATGCGAAGAGGAGAAAAGATATTTGATTAGAGGTATTTTTCATTTTTTTCAATCTTTCTATGGTGAATTCTAGGATTATCAGTGTTCATGATGAAGCTCGACCTATTTTTGAGTATTGTTCATTTATTTCGATAATGAGATAATCTATTGATGATTTTTTTATTGTTCCTAATAAAGTTGTTAATAGAGAAGATGTTTACAGTTATATTCATGTTTTGATGGAAGAATACAATCATGGCAAGATCAGTGATTTCGAGAAAATTTATTTGGTTGATGATTTACAAAGTTTTAAATTTGACTATGCTAGCTAGGGAATATGGGTTTGGAGACATGGAGCAATTTTCCTATGATTTGTGATGAATAGATAATTAAGATTGTGCTCAACAAGATTCATGAAGATTTTCTATGGTTGGATCAACCATATTTGATTTCTAATGAAGCCCTAAGGGATGTGACCAACTTGTCTTCTATTGGGAAGGTACCCGCTTTGAAGTCAGTGAAGAATGAAGAGGTGAACAGGTTAACTAGAGTGGTATCTAACAAGAGAGCTCTTCGAATCGATAGCATTGTTGATTTGGGAGTTAGATATGCAACTATGAGAATTTCATATAAGTTGTATTACAAGAATCGAGAAGTTTATTTTCCTCTACGGTAGTGTATGTGGCTTATCAGATGGTGAAGGAGAATGTTGATTGTGATTTGTGTGAGCTTTTGAGGTGACAGTTGTTGGATAATTTGTAGATAACAAATTAATGAATTGTACCCCCTTCCAGTATGGCTCTCTCATTGTTTACTTGGTATTCTATTTTCTTAACACTTTGCCCAGAATGAAAAATGT
Source organism: Cryptomeria japonica (assembly GCF_030272615.1). Classification (NCBI taxonomy): domain Eukaryota; kingdom Viridiplantae; phylum Streptophyta; class Pinopsida; order Cupressales; family Cupressaceae; genus Cryptomeria; species Cryptomeria japonica. The sequence continues at coordinate 734,214,656 of NC_081407.1, forward strand.
TGTAAGGAGAAGAGATGGTATTACTCCAATAATTAGATTAAGGAATATTTAGATAGTTTGGATGATTGTGATGTTGCTTGTCATAGGTTCTTTGTGGATCTTCAGAAAGAGATGGTTATGAGGAATCAGATTCCTTTGAAGGTTGTGGAATGGTATAAAGATGAGATTATTTTGATAGTTGATAAAGATAATTGTTTTATTGAAGTTGTTCTGCAAAATTCATTTGTGGAGGACCTTCCCTATGAGGTGTTAGAAGATGAGTGCATGAGTATTGCAAAGATACTACTTAATTACCTATAGACTTAAGTGTAGAAAGGTTCGAAACATTTGATGAAATCATCGGTAAGTCTAGCAAGAAGAGGATTGGTGATGTTGAATCATGTTGAAGACTAGGAGATCAAGTTATCTACAGAGGCCTCTTACTCTGTATCTAAGGCAATGAAATCTGAGAAGTTGTTCAGAGAAGATGGAGTGTGCAAAGACTCTGATTGTGGAAAGTGATGTTGAAGAACGAAGAAAAGTCTATGAGCAGAAGGATGTTGAATTAGAAAAGAAGTTAGTTGGTTCCCCTATTTCCTCAAAGGATAATTCTTTTGATATTGACAAAGTACTTGAGTTGATTGGTAAACTGAATGGCTTGAAGGATGTTGGTGACTTATATCTTATTGTTCCTAGATTTATGATCAAAAGATTATTGAGCAATCATTTGTTACATATTTGGTCTAGAAAAATCTCATTCCTAAAAATATTTCTGATTTTCTTCTAGAGGTCCTCGTTGAATTGTTGATTGATTAAATGGCTTTAGCTAGGAATGACGGTAGTGGTTCAGATGAGCCATGTACTAAGATGAATTTATCAAATAAGATGACAGAGAGGTGTCTAAAGGCACATCGGGCTCTCAAGGTTAATTTGATTAATTTCAGGAAGATGATGGATAATGCTACATGGTTATATCACTATCGCTTGAGGTGGCTTGCTGCTACAAAGAAGTTCAAGATGAGATAGACTCTATTGAATCTCAAATCAACAAGATGGCTCACTCATTTGATATTTATAAAGATGCTAATGTTTCTATGAGATTGAAGGTTTGAGATATTCACTCCCAGTTATCACTAAGGCAAAGACAAAGAGATGAATATATGAGGATGTTTTGTGATCTTAAGGATGCTATGGAATTGAGGTTATCTTCTTTTATCAAGTTGTTGGTAGATGCATAGAAGGTAGAGAAAAGTGTGATAAATGCTGATATTTTTGACATTATAGTGAATTTGTGTATTGAATGTGAATGTTAGAGAAAAATTCTAAATGCCACTACATGTGCATGGAATTATTCTATTGTGGGATTGAAGAGGCAGTTCAAGGACATTTGGCATGGCAATTTTTGACAAGTAGTTTTTTTGTTTGAATATTTTTGTTAGGGGGAGTTACAATTTTGGTCATTCAATTTTCGGCATGATGTTTCATCCTTTGTCTTTGATGTCAAAGGGGGAGAGATCTTGGTATTTTAGGTTGCCTGGGGGAGAGATCTTGTTGATTTGGATTGCGTACGGGAAACATATCAAAGAAACATTTTTTTTTGCCACCAATGACAAAGGGGGCGATTGTCACACATTTATGTCTTTGTTGTCATTGATGTCAAACATGTTAGTGTGATTTGAATGTTGGTGTTGTTGGTCCGAATATATTGTGATGTTAGTATGGATGTATTGTGGTGTTATTCTTATGGTTTGGTAATATTGTGATGTTGGTGTTGTTGGTTCGGAAGTGATGTATAGCAGAAGTGTATGGTGCAGTATTTTATTTGGCTATTTATTTTGGTTCATGTTCGTGATGTTTGGTTGGTTGTTGGTCTGGATGTCTATCTGATTGGTTATTTGCTACAAAGTTATTTGCAGATTGATGTTGTAATTTTTGGATGGATTAGGATGATGACATGAGGTTTTTCTAGAGGAGTAATGTTCTTTGTTTGGTCCAGAAGTGGTGTTGTTATATCTGATGACAACTTTGGTGAGCAATATCATGGTCTGAAATATGTGTTCCCATCAAATTTGTTTCAGATGGCTATTTCAAATATTGCAGAATGCTTTTGGCAATTTGATTTTACATTTCCAATTGATTGGATGGTTGTTCATGAGCAACATTGTTGTCTATGGTCAATTCTGGTATTGTATCAAGAGTGTGCAGAGGAATGCACTGCTTTCCTCATCTTGATATTTCTTTGAGGATGTTCTAGATTAGTTTTTATTATTCCTAAGGTGTAGTGCCTCTTTTGTGGTGGAGCACTTTGTTCTAAGATTTGTGTGAATGTTCCCATTGTTGTCATTGATGTCAAACCTGGTGATCTGGTTGGACTAGATGTAGCATATTGAGAAGAAAAGTGATAATGAACAAATAATCTATGTGGTAAGCAGAGCAGTGATATTGAACAAATACTGAGCAACTAAGTATGTATGATCTACTAGAGTTATTTCTAGAAGATCCCTTATTTTGGAATTTGCTAGACATGGTTGAAGTTGTATCAGTTGTATTGCTACTCGGATGTTTGTATTGCATTGTGTTATATGAATTCTATGCTCCATAATCTGTGGTATTCGTATCTTGAAGTTGGAAGTTGTTATGATTGGAATTTGTGCTTATGGGTCTGTATTGATGGGTCTGGTAGACCCTTGTTTTGTTCCAGTAACTAAATCGTGTGTTTCGGTAATTGAAGTGTGTGAAGGAAGCATGTAAAAGATCTATGAAGGCTGACTTGGTTACTCTATTTTTGGTCAAGGCTTAATTGGGCAACGTTTTGATCTAAGCAATGTATTATTATGTAAATTATTTGTATTTGGCCAACGTATTATCTCGGTGTATGTGCTTAACAATATATATATAGAAGACATATGAATATGTATGTATGACGACGTATAAAGTGTGTGAGTGACAGAGTAGTGGTATGCAAGGTATGAAAGTAAAGTGAGTAGTAGTAGAGTATAGCAATGTGCAGTATGAACAGTGGAGTATGATGTATGTGTAAGAGCGAAGGTGCATGTAAGAAGATCAAGTGCAGTGTCGTAGTAATCCTTTATAAGATCTGCTACAAGTAGTTGAATTGACAAAGTACAAATAGTGTTGCAGTAATCCCTTTACCAAATCTATTGCAGGCAGTTGTGGATAGGTTGGAGAGATCCCTTACCAGATCAGCTATGAGTTGTTATTTGAGCTTATCTTAGAATTGACCTCATGCATTTGGAGATGCAATTTACCTCAATTCACTTATTTCTATTGCAGTGAGTTATGGCAGTGAGTCGATTTCTAATCAAATAGTGAGCCACCCTTTGGTAAACACCATATAACTAGTTATATTATCTTGAGAGTTAACCCTCTTTGTGGTTTTTCCCATTTGGGTTTTTCACGTATAAAATCTGGTGTCTATCTTGCGATTATGTTTTCCATTTATTATGATTTTGTTGATTCATGTTGATGAGATTAATTGCTAAGGTTAAAATATCATTAAAAGTTTTATAAGTGTTGGAATACTGATTTACCCCCCCTCTCAGTATTCTGGTCCATTCAACCATTCAACATGCTTATTCTATTTTTTGGTTTGGATTAAGATATTTTGAGTTAATCAAATTGATATGAATCGACTTATGTATTTTGGTCCATGTGGTTGTGTGTAAAGTCTTTTTAAGGTTAGTTGGAAGGTGTGCCAACTTGGTGTGAATCTTCACGCATATTCTTTACCTTCCACATGAAATTTTTTGGGTTGATGTTAAATACACGTTACATATTTTAGGCCGACCTAATACAGGTTACTGATGTTCCAACAAGTATATATATGGTTAGATCATTTGGGTTACATGATAAAGATAGTTTAGTGTGAAGAAGGTAGTATGTGATGAAGTGGTGTGTGCTGGACCTCCAAAATTTTGAGGGCCCAGGTTGAAAAATTGCTTGTGACACTCATAATCCCCCTCACAAATTTTTTCCAAGTAGCCCACTTTGAGGGTCAGTATTTTGGCGTCCCTTGATTTTCATGAGAAACCACTTTGGAATCTTGTTAACCTCTTATTAGAGATGGAATATGTTTGTTTGCAACCTCCCAAGATTAGATTTGATAAGTTTTTGAAGTAATTGTTTTGGGGCCTTGAGGTAGGTTTATTGTTGCACATTGTCAAACTATTATGAGTAGCTATCTTTGGAGAGTTGCATCGTGTTTCCAGTTGAGTGTCATGTCAAGCCAATAGTTTTTGGTGATTTTATGCGTCTTGATAAACTCCCATGTCATTTTCTAGAACCCTATGAGTTCATTTGACATGTTTCCTTGGTCAAATCCATTTGAATTTTGTTCAGATTTGTAGACTGAACTATGTAAAATTTTCTAAAGGCCCTGCATATTGAGTTTTATTTCATGACCTATTGACCTAAATGCTAAGGTTAGTATTCCCCATGATTCTCTATATGTTTATCTACCACTTCACCAGTTTACAACACCCCAACATCTCATTTGATATTTTTTCAAAGTCAAATCCAAATGGACTTTGAAGAGTTGAGAATCAACACTTCTTGAAATTTTTAGAGAAGGCAAGTTTGGGTATGAGTGTTTTGCACATATGATGGAATCAATAAAAACCCCTTTGCACAAATGCCCATGGTATTTAGATGTATCAGTTTCTCAATTGGCGGCCCCTAAAACCAAAGTTTGGTATTTTTTTTCAAATTAGTGTTTGGACAGGTTTGAGAAAGGTTTGAAAGGTGCAGTTTCAGAATATGCGTTAACCGCCTCTTGTGGATTCTATGTGTCACATAGTTGTATCAGGCATTAATAGGTCGATCTTTTGGTGCAATGACAACCGTGTTTCAAACATTCTCACTCCTAGAGATTTGTTCTCTAGAGCCACCATGAGTCTTTGAACTTGGAAAGACGTTAGGGTTCAGTTTTGGCTTGCTCAGCTAAATCACCAAACTTTTGACACACTAGTGTCCTCTCTACCTTTGAATATGTTGCATAAGTTGGATGTTCATTCTGTGAAGCCCTAGTAGAAGGATTGTTGGCATCCATATATCACTTTCTACAATTACAAGCCATGGTTAGGTTATTGCTGGCTTTCTCTGCATTTGCCAATGATTCGTATCCTCAATTGTAGGTGGCATTTTTAGTCTCATTTATCTATTTGGCAATGCCATTTTTAGACTATTTGGTCTATTGTTACAGAACCCAAGTTGGCCCACTTTGCTTGGTGTATTCCTTTCCAAGGCTTGCCCTAAGGTTCTCAGCTTCAACGTTTGGAGGGTTTGGACCCTAGATGCCCTTTTCACAGCCAACCAAAAACCTTGAAGCACATTTTTTGGTTTTGTCTTTGTGCTTAACATTTTTGGATTTGGATCCATGATTTATTCTGCCCTTTTAGACCTGAGCGTTTTTCCAGGCACATGGTGCTCTTTGGGGATTGACCTCATATTCCCTTCAAGTATACCCAAATCTGACATGCTTTTTAGGGTGGAAATTCTCTTTAATTTATGGAAAGATAGAAATGTTGTTCTCTTTTCTCACATCTATATTGATAATTTTAATTTTATTTATGCTAGAAAGCTACTATAATTTGTAATAATGCTATGTTGCAGATTCAAGTTCAAGCTAATTAAGTTTCTTTGGAAGTGGCTCACCTTCAGGAGGTGCTCATTCACTAGGGCAATGCCCCTTGCATTGTGACCAAAGTTCCTCGTGATGCTTCCACTTCATGTGGTCAATCACCTTCTCATGGTTGGAGATGAAGAAGTTTCTTTGCTTGTCACTTCAATTCTCCCAAATCCCAGGCCTCTCGCTGTCACTCTGGTGGTAGGGGTGGTGCTCTGCTTCTCCACCTTGCAAGGGCTCTTCCTTTGCTTGGCCTTCAAGTAGTGTAGGGCCAACTTTTAGAGGCAACAATGGTTGGCCTATTGGTAGTGGCAGTGGTGGTTGGCCCGATTCTTCTAAGTGGCTCCCTCGGCTAGATTTCGTCATTTCTACTAAAAGGACATCTAAGATAAAGAGGAAGGAGAGGTGATTTCTAGTGAGGGGTAGTCCTTGCTTGACCTCACCCTAGACCCCGCTGATGTATGGGGTAAATCGGATGACAAGGACCCCCCTCTGTCTCATGTTGGGTGTGTGTTGGCTACTTAATTGTGATGGTGTTTTCTAGGTTGGGCCCTTTGCTAGTTTGTTTATATGTTTCCTACTCTTTGGGCTATGCCCTTCTAGACTCTGATTTCTGGGTTCTACCTAAGTGACTTTGAGGGTTGACCTTGTGTCTCTCTACCATTTTTTGTGGATATGTGTACTATATTTTCTTATTAATAGATTCTAACATACATATTAATAAAAAAAAATTCTATTAAACCAATAAATAACTAAGTATTCTTTTATTTCACTATTGTTGATTATAACATAAAATATTGATACTTCAAATTGTGGCCTTTTCCAATGATAACCAAGTTTCCAAAATAATTCATAATAAGATAATCAAATCAATTAGCAACAAATAATAACTCATTGTTATTGTATATAGAATTTTATCTTGAAATAACTTAATAATTATTAAAAATAATTATGTCAAGATTTTGTTTTTGCTAATATCTAAATCAAAATGTATTTCAAATAAGTAAGAAAATAAATTTTGGGTTATGACATACTTCCCCTTGAAAATGATGCATCATCTCGATGCATAAATTAATGTTTGTCTAGAACCAAAATAGGCTAAACTTGCCAATTTGCCAATCTAAGGTTGACGACATTCGTACCTAACATGGTTAGTATTTCCATTAACTAAAATGCAATATACTCTTCATATTTTTTAAACATTTAAGATAATGAAAGCATGCTCATTTATTAAAATAATCATTTAATAAGTTATGTGTGATTTTGTGTGCATTCCATCACTGCCCTTCAGTTTCTCCTTCTCTCTGAGGATGTTCTCTTTTTATTTTGATATATCTTTTGCACTCAATAAAACAACACTAACAATTTATTCTAGGCTAGTGCTTATAAATAAAATTCAAATAAAATATTCCTCAAATATTTTTCCTTGTCCATGGTAAGATTCACTTAATTCAATACTTCAATGTTATACATTAAAACTTACAATGATAAAAGTAGAACAATCTCTTTAGACTCACTAAAGCTACATCTTACTTTGAAGGAAAATTTTAAGATGCACTTAATTTCAAATATTGAGATAACTAATTTTCTTATATCTATAACATATTCTACAAAATCAATTTGTCATATCAATCAAAACTTTTTAGTATAGCATTCATCAAATAAGAATCAAGATATCTCATGTAATCTCTCACAAAGAATACGTTCTTTTTATCATACATTCATGTGTTTGCCATAGCCTTATAATTTAATTTTTTGTCTATGCTGCTAAGTATTTCTCAATATTGTACCCATCATTGTCCTAATATCTAAACACCATTTCAAAACACTTGCATAGGTTATAGCTTATTAACAAAAGATTTGTTAGGATTAAGGTGTCTCAACCTTTGCAAGTCCTAACATTGGTAATTGGAATTATTTATTTAATATTTGGTTTAGTTTTACTAGCCTACTAGATAGATTTGTTTGCACATGTTATTTTTGTTATCTAATGGGATTTGGCATGTTGACTTGCCATCCTACTAGAAAGATGACATGGAGCATATTGTCCTCACATGGAGCTATGCATCTTACTAAGAGGATCTTGTACTTTTGTAAAGTAGGTGGCAAGTGTCATGTAATGACCAAATCATGACATGGTTCTATGACACACCTACCTACGACAGTTTATGACAACCTATGATATTATTCTAGATGACAATTGAATAATCCTAGAGGTATGGACCCATTTATGCTTGGTTTTTGCATGTATTATGTGCTTGCATGTTGATGAATCTAATTACATATAATGGAGGCACCCACATTGTAAGATTCTTATGATGGTTTATGCCAGTGCTTCACATGCGGAAAGGTTGCATGCATGCAAGTGTTGTGCACATCTTGGGTTTCTTACAAGATCAAATTAGTGTCACTTGGACTTAGGCATCCATTTTGGGATCTTTATCCTATGCATTTTAAAAGCATAAAAGTGTTGTTATTTGTCCATGTAGTTTATGTTGTATATTCTAGTTTTTTTGTAGGTCAAGTGTTATGTTATCAAAATCAATCCAAATTGTGAGTTGATGTGAATACTCTTATTGAAGAAGCTATTATATGGGTATATATTGTACTTATTATATTAAATAATACAAAGTATTATGCATTTGGATTGTGGGGTTTTTCTCCTAAAAGGGTTTTCCCCATGTATATCATGTTTTCACTATGGAATATTATTTGAATATTCATTCTCTTTTTGAATGTGTTCTTATTTTTGTAATAGTTAAATATTCCAAAGAAAATTTACACTATCTCCCCCACTAGATTAGTTTTAGGAAATATTTTATGTACCTTTTCTTCCTTTCAGTTGGTTCCAGAGCCTATCCAATTTTGGTTCCATTATTGGGTAGCAAGTTTATTATAAATCTCAGTTTAAGTGGGAGCTTTTGTAGAGTATTTTAAAAATCCTGTTGTAGGAAGAAAAGATTGCAGGAACATCCATAATAATAGAGATAGATAAGTTTAATGACACTAACTTTGAATTGTGAAAGTTAAAAATAGAGAATATGCTCGTAGACCAAGATCTATGGTTTGTAGTATCTGTAACAAAACCAATCGCCATGGCCTAGAATAGGAGATATAGAAAAAGAATTATGAGCCAACTAAGGAGGCCCTGGTGGTTTGTGGAAGAATAAAAGAGAAAGGTAAGAAGGGGGCCAAGAAAGATGAAATAAGTTTTGATGCATATCTCATGGGAGATTAAAGTCATTTGCAGTGTTGGAATTACATCAAAACTAGTCACCTCCATAAAGAATGTAAGGAGGAGAAAAATAAGACCCGTCTATATTTTGATAAATCCTCTTGAGATGATGATGAAGCCTTTGTCATAGCCTTGACAATGTATGCATTAGAAGATGTGTGGTTGATAGATTCGGGTGCATCATTTCACATGACCTCACACCAGTGTTGGTTCACAAAGTATGAAGAATATAATGGTGGGAGGTGTATCTTTATGATGAATTTCAATTGATTTTTTGGTTGTGGAAGAGTCAAGATTAGATTCCTTGATGGTAGAGTAAAGGGGATCATTGGTGTTCTAGCATATCCCAAGTTTGGCATGAAACCTACTTTCTATAAATAAATTGAGTGATGTGGGTGTGCAACTTGTTTTCTCACAAGTTGGATGCAAGATTACCAGAGTAGCTATGGTACTTGTTAAGGGTGTTTGGATTTGCACCTTATATAAGCTAGATGCGTGCACACTATACAATGCAATAATACTTTTGTGGAGCTAAAGAAGAGAGCTCTATATTCTTCATCCCTTCCACCAAATCAAGCCATCAAAAAGGTTTGTTGGTTCTGTAGACGTATAAAAATGACTATATTCCTAAATGAATATTTTATGTTCATTTCTCTATTTAATTAAATCCAATTTAATTAAATTATCCACATTCCTCTATTTTATTAAGTAAATTACTCAATTAAATTCACTATACCCATTTAATGAATAAATCATTTTATTCAATTAAATCTCTTCTATCCACTTTTAATTAAATTCACATTTAATTAAATAGTTATCCTAAATTGAATAAATCTAATTTATTTAATTTCCCCAAATTACAACCAAATTGAATTAAATTAACTTTATTTCAATTAAATCCTATTATCCCTCCATCCACTTGCAAAATCTTACATCTCCCACTTGCCTTCCTAAACCCTTTCCTAATTTCTTCTAGACTCAACCCATCTTCTAAACTTTGTCACATCCCTAAGCAAGGGGAGGTCACTTCTCAAACCCTTAAAGTCTTTGATAACCATTAAAGGCTTCAAGTCTTCAACCACTTAATTTTCCAAAGTCTCCCAAACCATTAATGGTTAATTCAACCCTCTTACATGGTTAGAGACTTTTTGCCTAACTTAACCTTCATCCAACCCAAGGGTCTCATCAAGCCTTTAATGCTTTGACCATGATTATCTCTTAATCATTTGCACAAAAGTTTATCCTTGGATTAACTCTTAATCCAATGGGTAATCTTAACTTAAGCTTAACCCTTACCCTCTAGATAACCATAAGGTCTTCTCAGGCATTTAATGCCTCCAACCCCTTCTCTCAACCCAACCCTATGTTGACATTTGTCACCATTTTATTGGTGCAAATTGAAAACATGGATTCCCAACTTTCAAACTTAACCCTTGATTAAACCTTTCAATCCTGGCCATCCATTATTTTTGCTATAAATAGAGCTCTCATTCCTCCATTTTAAGAATCCAAGTTTGTAGTATCATACTTATGCTCAAATACATTCAAGCTTTCATATATGCTCATCATTTTAGCCTCTCTTTTAACTAGGAATTAGTCTAAATATGCATGTTTAGAATACTTTCTATTATCATTAGCTTAAATCATTGAACTAATATAGTATGCTAAGATAGTTTGTTTGCTAACCTTGTCATCTTATAGTTAGTTTATTGCATTTCTAGAATCATGCATAGCTTAGGATGCATCTCATATTAAATCAATAAAAAGCATCCCTCGTTCTTGCATTTGCCATCACTAAACCATTTTGCTCAGTGATCTGAGAGCAAAAACATTGGTTTGAGGGACCGTGTAAGATAGAGAACCATGGGACCCACCTTGGGAAGCTGAGTGATACTTCATTACTCCATAGCTTGCACCAAGAAGTTCTGTGTGTGTGAGCAAGGCTCCATAGAGCTTCGTTTTCCACATATTGAGTTCTATCGACCCGCTTTTCTCACATACATTTCTGGCGCCCACCATGGGGCTAGACCCCATATATCAAATCGGTTTTTGAATTTAACCACTTTTGCAGGCACGCGGGAAAAATGAATTAGCATGTTAAGTTAACTATTTAGCGCATCCGGTTAATAGCCTAGCGCATTCGGTTCACTGTTCAACACATGGAGTCCATCATTTAGCGCGTGAAGTCCATATATTAGTGCATGACTTCCACTAATCTTTTCCTGTAGGTTTCGGCGCGGGAGAAAAATAGAGCAGCGCTTTCGGCGCACAGAGTAGCGCATCCCGAAAACAGTGTAGCGCATTGAAACCTTATTTTAGCGCATCGTGGTTATATTGTAGCGCGTATAGTTTGTTCTGTAGCACATCATAGACAGAAAAGAAAAAAAAAACTAATTTGTAACAGAAACTAAAATTTAGACTTGTGGAAGTCCCCGGAATTCGCCTTTTGGCTAACAAATTGACTGGTTTTCTGCAGGTTACTGACCATTGATTGTAAGTTCTGGATTCATTTTATTTAGGCTAGAGTTAAAGTAGTTTAAATTTTTACTAACTTTTCTAAGTTAGGCAAAAGTTCGAATTTCTTTGTTTCCTTTCTTAAATAGAATTGAACTCACTTTTATTTTGGGCAAGTAAAACAAACAACAAATCAAAATCTTTTCTTGCTTTCCTAAGAGAAAATTTCTCAATTTGGGCTCTATAAAGAACAACACAAAATTTCCTTTTTCGCAAAAATAGAGCTTAAAAAGAACCTCACCATCCTTTGGTGCATAAAAGAATCCACTTTCATTTTTGCAAAGGAAAGAACCTCACCTCAAAAGTTTTGTTACAATTAAAGAGGGAAGTGATTCCCTTTTTGTTTACCAATTTTTTTATTTGTTGACCAAATCGAACCTTTTGCTTTGTTGATGCGGTTATTTCCTTAGATTAAATAATCATTGCTTTGAAAAGTAAAATTAACACCATGCTTTTCTTGGAGCAACATCTCCCAGTAGAGATTAGAAAATCATTGAATTGAAGGTTTAAAAAGAATTTGTGATTGCCTTGAATCGAAAGAGGAAGGTATATGCTCTCCCCTTAACTGGGTGATTCAAAAAACCAGACCCCTCTTAAAAAGCTTTCTTTCCTTCAAAGCATTTTACATCCTTTAGCAGGCCTGCCTTCCCGAGGAGTTGAAATCAACTCGTAAAGCCGTTTATGGCCGGTGTGAAGGGAACGACCTAAGTGGGGAACGACTTTGACGCTAAGAATTCCAACCCACTATAATCAAACGTGGAAAGTGACGAAAGTCCTTTTCAACAGTTGCGCGCAGCGATTAGCCTTCCCCTAGTATCCTCGAGATACATAAAGCCTTTGTTCTAAAGGTTGGAAAGCCTCCTGAGGGAGTTTATCACTAACGGCTGAATAAGAAGCCTGATTACGAACCATAGAAATAGAAGCTGTGAACCGAGTCAATAAGCAGACATTTATAACATCATAGTGCAAGGGTGGGGAAGAATCTGCCTCCAAGATTACTCACCATATATCTCCCAAGATAACTACTCAACTGTAAAGTGATTCACTTTGAGTTAATTTCTAGCAAAAGGCAAAAAAATGAGTGCCCTCTAGGGGGTGACACGGTTGTTTGAGCTAACAGAGTATCAAGACTAGTGGGCTATGATGTTATTTATGACCTTTGAATAAAGAGTCTTTCTGAAGTGTATTATTCGTATCCAAACCTGTTAAAACATTGGGGATTTGAACACATCCTCGCAGAACATACACTTTTTGTTAGATTAGGCAAAATGGTTGTACTTTTTGTGTCGTGCTTGCATTTACTACTTCAGAAAATCATCCATCAAACCTAAAAAATTCACAACAAAAATCCAAAATTTACAAAAAAACCAACCAAAGGAAAAATCAGGGCAGTTTAGCGCATAAGAGCAACTTCTTAGTGCATGAGGTACTTATGTTAGTGCATCCAACCATCAAGTTAGCGCGTCGGTTCCAAACAGTAGCGTTTTATCCCAAAATCAAACCAGTGTTGAAACATTTAGCGCATCAGAAAAATAGTCTAGCGCGTGGAAGCATCAGCTTAGCACATGGACACCAAACATTAGCGCATCAGGTTCAAAAGTTAGCGCGTTACAGGCCCAGGCTAGCGCATGACTTTTTAAACAGATAGAAAACAATTTTTGAATAGTCAAAACTTTAGCGCATGTCTGGGGGCAGCCTAGCGCGTGTGGTCATTATTTTAGCGCGTGGATTAATTTAGGTAGCGCATATCGTCCCTGTTTTAGCGCGTGATCAAAAACATATAGACAGAGGGAAAAACAATGAGGAATTTTAAAATTTTTTAAAACATTTTCAAAAGCCTCTCATTATCAAACAACATTTTTCACCAAAACGGAGTAGCGAAAACAAACCGTTAAAACTATTTCTTGACATAAATTTGTGTTAAAACAAACGTTGTGAAAATCCTAAATTGATCGCACGATAAAACATATCTATCTTATCATAGTTTGGAAACCTCATCATCAGTATCAACAGAATCATTTACCATCTTACGGATTTCATCTCAAAAACACTTGTTTAAAATTTTCAATTTGTCAAATCAAGTCTCCATATCGGGAGGCTTTTATCCATATCATTTGACACGGTTTGTCGTGAAGGGGCATCTAAACCTTCACTTTGATAGAGTAAGACTTGAAATTTTTCAAACAAGATCAACTGAATCCAAACAAATCAAAGGAAACCATTGATTACTCATGCATGACTAATCCCCATATTCTAAGAAGAAAGAACCTTTATCGTAACATCACGTTGAAGAAACAACAACCTAGTTTTTCCAAGTTCATCAAGAGAAATAAGTTTTTATACATCAATCGTCAACTCTTCAAATCTCATCGGGTATTCCTTCATCACGTCAAACATTATATCCAAAACAAATCCAACAAATTTGACAAAGAACCCTTAAAAACAAGAGCCTACTGTCAAAAGTCTGCTTTTAATCAAATCATAAACCACGGAGGAAAGATCAATCCAACATTCTTGCCCGACGAGTGCATCACTTATAACACATCTCGACCAGAACCACCCACCCCCGAGCAACATATCAACAAGGATTTTGTCCCCTTCGTCACTGAAAGTTTCTACTAAAATGTCTGTTACTCGCTCTCAAAGAAACCAACAAAGCGAGACACACGCAGAGTCTAGTATGAATCGAAGGTTGTCAAATCCTTTTGAAGTTCCACACTTAGAAGAGACTGAAATTTCTGAAGCGCTTCTTCAGGAATGTCAAGAAAACCCTTCATTCCAAAAACTTGTAGAAAGGCTTATGGAAAATGACAAAGAAAAGTATCTGCTCATGCTCACAAGTAAAGGCATTAAACTTCCCGAGGATTTAGACACAAACATCTTTAGAACCGGATCTCGACAATATGCATATCAAGAACAACAAAGAGAAGAGAAAACTCGTAACCTTGAACAACACATACCTGAGCAACACATTCCAGAACAACGTATACCAGAAATGCGTATACCCGAGCTAGAAACTCCAGAGCAAAATATACCATTTAACACACCTTTTTAGCTGAGAACTAATACAAGGGAAGAACTCTTCCCTCGACAAGACAATATACCTTTGGCTGCCCTTACTCAACAAATGCAAATGTTACAAAGACAAATACATGACATGCAATAAGGGACAACAATGTGGTACTCTTTAAATGAAAGTTGTCCTTATCCATTTGACAGAAGATTGAACATGGTGCCTTTTCCTCCAAACTCAGGCGTTCCCAAATTTGATAAATATGATGGGAAAAGTGATCCCCGAGATCATGTTCGAGAATTTTGCACAATGAGTCTTGAATTTGCTCATGATGACACATATCTGATGAGGTTATTCCCAAGAAGCCTGGGAGGGCAAACAATGGAATGGTTATCCAAAATTACACCACCTGTCAGATCATTTGATGAATTGGTTAATAAATTCATAACACAATACTCCTATAACATTCAACATGCCATAGCCATGCTAGATGTTTGTAACACCAAACAAAAGAACAACGAAACATTCATGATGTTCCTTCAACGCTGGCGACGTATGGTATCAAGATATCCTTGAGATATTCCTGAAAAGGAGAAAATGGAAATCTTCATTGACAATTTGAATGGTGAAATGAGTTACAGGCTAAAACTTCAATGCATACCATCTTTCGCTAAATTGATTGAAAATGGCATTCAAGTAGAGGAAGCATGTGTCAAAAAGGGAACACTCAAATTCTACAAGGAAGGAACAAACTCATCAAACTACAATAACCAGAACAACAATAACCTAGACAAATCTCGATTTTGGACTCGAAACAAAAACGAAGGCAACAATGACTCGCATAATCCCAAATCTAAACAACTAGTGCTTGCATTATCAGGAAATCCTCAAACTACGAAGAATCCTAAAAATGCTAATGCTAACACATATGCACCAAACACCGATCAAAGGCAACTCAACACAAACAACACCAATGATAGTCAAAGCAAAAACATGAATCCAGGACCTAACAACAATTCACGCAACAACACGAACAATTTCCAAAAGCGTATCTTCACACCACTAGGGCAATCACTAGAATCAGCATTCAGAGAACTTTTGGCAAACAAGATTCTTTCTTTGCCTCCAATCAGCAACTATGAACCCCAAATCAAACCACATTGGTGGAATGATTCACACTATTGTGATTTCCATCGTAACAAAGGTCATCGGACGAACGATTGCATGAGATTGAAACACATGGTGCAAGATATGATTGATCGAGGTGACTTAACGGTAGATGGTCTTAAAACAAATGGTGATCACAGAGCCTTTAAAAATCCTCTCCCAAATTACAACAAAGATGGAGCTTCAACCTCGGATGATACACGCGGAGCTCGTATCAACCATATCTACAATAACACCATAAATCACATATCAACTGAAGATCATCAAGTAAATGTCATCACCATCCGAGATCAGCATGATCATGAATATGTCAATGTAACAACCCGAACTCATAAATATGTCTTAAAAGGACATACGTCACTTGCAACTACTACACCAAAAATCCAATATGACTTGGTTAGCCAACTACGCAAAACTCCAGCTCAGATATCTATACTAGAATTGCTGAAACTATCATCGAAGCACAAAGACATATTGGAACAAGCGCTATTGGAAACCAATGTACCTCAAAATCTGGATACAGACAGATTTCAAGCCATGGTCGCCCATATGACAGGCCCTCATAACCTCACCTTTTCAGAGCATGACAATGCTTCCTTGAGTCATCCGCATAAAACGCCTCTCCATATCGAAGTCATTGTTTGTAAACACCGAGTAAAATGAGTCTTAATAGATGGAGGAGCTAGACTTAATATATGTACTTTAAAACTTATCTGTGCATTAGGCTTCTCAGAAGAGTCTATTAATCCCTGCAAGAAGATTACCATAAAGGCATATGATGATGAGGAAAGGTCCTCTAAAGGAATCGTGATGTTACCCATTCAAGTAGGACCAGTGCAAAAAGATACTATGTGTCAGGTCTTAGACATAGATCTCACCTACAATATTTTGTTAGGGCGACCCTGGATACATGAAATGCAAGCAGTGCCTTCTACATATCACCAGTGTGTCAAATTTCCTTATGACGGACAAGAAATCTCCATATCTGTTGATCATAATCCATTTCAACATTGCAACACAATGGGGGCAGCCCAAGACAGTTTGGTTCCTCATAATAGAGAAAAGCAGCGATCTTCAACATCGGATCTACAAAAAACAAAGCCCAACTCATTATCTGGAAATTTCAAGCAGAAAATACAAATCAAAGACCAAGGCATGGGAGAATACTCTTTGGAGCCCTTATGTTTGGCCAAATTGCCAACATCACCTAGATCTCATGGATTGCCTACTAATTCAACGCATCTGGTAACTCAGCCCATCACCAAATTTGATGGTACCTTCATCCAATTGGGCGATCTAGCACATGAATCAGAAGACAAGGATATTCTTCGCTGGTTATACAAAGATGAGGAAGAAGATAATAGAGCAGTTGTTCTGGACATTGTTCTACCAACACAGCTATATGGAAAAGGATACTTAATCATGCAGCAAATGGGATATGATGGTAAAGGACCTATTGGGAAACACAAAGAAGGAGTCACTGAACCCATCGATCTTCCTTCACGAACCAATAGAGATAAAACAGGATTGGGTTGTGAGCTCACTTTCCTATTAAAAAAGCCGCCCAACATAACTACAAAACCTCAATGGAAAGTAAAGAAGAAGTACAAAGAAGAATCCTGGTAGGAAGCACTCTTTGAATCAGCAGAAACAATCTGCAAGGCACAGGAACGTCATGATCAGAAGTTACATCAGGAAAAGCTTCTAAGTCACAAAAGGGCCATATCGGCAGTAGTAGCTCATGTTCAGAATCCACTATTTCAAGAACCAATAAAATCATCTCCGGATACCTTTATTTCTCCCCAAGGAGGCACAGTCTATGAACAAATATAGAAAGTAGAAGCCGGATCTGACACAGAATCAACAAAAACTATCAAAATGGTATCCATCATCAAAGATTTATTTTCACCATACAACATACTAGTTTACAGCACTGATAGAATCTGGGATGAGGCCTCTGAGACTAATTCCAATGAATATGAATGGGGTATCTACTCCAATGCTACTACAGATATCCCTAAAGATACTGATTCCATAACCCTTTCTCAAGAAGAACCTAACGCAGAAGATAGACCTCTTGAATTTGGCCCACAAAATATCTACGACACCAAGGAAAGCGAACAGAAACATTATGAACAAGTTTATACGGAAGATAATACCATCGAACACCTCGATGAAATCCTGGACTTCTTTAAAACCAAGAAAAATCATGATGAAAACTCTGTCCTAACACTTACAGTAGCAGAACTTAATCCACCTAACGATTCCTTACCGCTTGTCTTTCCTGACCTCATCGACTGGGATGAACCTGAAATCCATGATATACCAATTTTCCCAAATGATGAATCTATTATCCATTACCTATGTACTGTAAATCCAAAAACAGGCTCTACCAGTGAACAAAGTAACGATGTCTGCCAATCAGGGAGTGCCAAGTCTCTCAGTCACAAAAATAAATCAAATGAAAGATCTAATGCTGAAAACCAAACAATGGTAGCTCTAGATCACAAAAAAGTAAAAATAAAGGATGCATCTGAGGGTGAAAACCTTTTTAAGGAACCTAACGATGGGAAACTTGACACTCTTCTTGAATACTTTCATGAGCGATCACCCATATTGATTGAGCCCACTCAATCAATCAACATTGGTACCACAGAAGTAGTCAAAAACATACACCTTGCAAAATCTCTGGCAGAGGAGGAAAGATCAGCATTCATCATTTTCTTTAAAGAACAACAAATTAATTTTGCTTGGTCATATGCCGATATGCCCGGAGTCGATCCACACTTGATCATGCATCACTTGTCCATCTCTTCAGGAGTTAAACCAGTCAAGCAAAAGCTACGAAAGATGAATC
This sequence comes from Cryptomeria japonica, assembly GCF_030272615.1. Taxonomy (NCBI): domain Eukaryota; kingdom Viridiplantae; phylum Streptophyta; class Pinopsida; order Cupressales; family Cupressaceae; genus Cryptomeria; species Cryptomeria japonica. Next base: position 734,233,065 of record NC_081407.1, read on the forward strand.
CACAGGTAGCACTCATGGTCAAAACTGAACTAAAGAAACTATTAGATGTCAGATTCATCCGACCCATTGACTATGCAGAATGGATTTCCAACATCGTTCCAATATCAAAACCAGATGGTAGTATCAGAATATGCACTGACTTCAGAGACATCAACAAAGCTTGTCCAAAAGATGACTTTCCTCTGCCCAGTATCGACATAATTGTAGATCTCATAGCAGGCCATGCAATGCTCTCACTAATGGACGGTTTCTCAGGCTATAATCAAATCAAAATAGCCCCAGAAGATCAAGATAAAACCGCGTTCACCTATCCTTGGGGAACGTACTGTTGGAATGTTATGCCTTTTGGCTTAAAGAATGCAGGGGCCACTTATCAAAGAGCAATGACAACAATCTTTCATGACATGATGCACACCTTCATGGAAGACTATGTGGATGATTTACTAGCTAAATCCTTCACCAGAGCAGAACATCTCAGCATCCTAACAAAGATCTTTGATCGATTGGAGAAATTCCAAGTCAGGCTCAACCCTAAGAAGTGTGTCTTCAGGGTTACATCAAGCAAGTTACTAGGCTACATAATCTCAGCTAAAGGTATCGAAGTAGATCCAGCAAAGGTACAAGCCATTATGGACATGCCACCACCAAAGAATATCAGTCAACTCAGATCTCTACAAGGATGACTTCAATCAATCAGGCGGTTTATCGCTCAGCTAGTAGATAAAAGTCTACCATTTAACCATTTACTACACAAAAATGTACCATTCAGATGGGAGACCAAGTGTGGAGAATCTTTTTATCAAATCAAACAGTACCTAATGAATCCACTAGTTCTAGTACCACCAGTCCCAGGAAAGCCACTTATCCTATATATCTCAACAACAGATATATCGCTGGGGGCACTATTGGCACAAGAAGATCAACAAGGGAAAGAACGAGCCATATACTACATTAGTAGGACATTGAATGGCTATGAACTCAACTATACATTCATTGAAAAGGCTTACCTAACAATGGTCTTCGCATCTCAGAAGTTCCGACATTATATGCTAGCACACACCATTAAGCTAGTTGCAAAAATTGATCCTCTCAAATATCTACTCAGCAAGGTAGCTCTTACAGGCCGATTGGCTAAATGGGTCATGATTCTCAGTGAATTCGACATTCAATACATAGAAAGACGAGTCATCAAAGGACAAGCAATTGCAGATCAGCTGGCTGAAGCACCGCTACCAGGAAAACAAACCATGGAGATTGAATTTCCAGACAGGGACGTTCTTGCTCTTTCTACCAAACAATGGACCCTATACTTTGATGGATCCTATACACAACATGGTTCAGGTGTGGGTATTCTATTCATCACTCCTGAAGGACACACCATACCAAGATCATATGGGCTTATGTTCCCATGCACAAATAATGTGGCTGAATATGAGGCATTGGTTATAGGCATCAAAATGATCATAGAATGGAAAATCACAGAGTTAAAGGTCTACGGAGACTCACAACTAGTCGTCAATCAAATCAACAATGACTATCAGACAAAAGATGACAAGCTACTACCCTACAAGCGAATGGTGGATGACTTCAAACAGTATTTTGTGCACATCACCTTCGAGCAAATACCAAGGTTGAACAACAAAGCAGCCGATGCAATGGCTACTCTCGCTTCACTACTACAAATTCCAGAGCAACAAAGTCGTTACGAGTTCCTGGTAGAGCAACTGTTCTCCCCAGTCTATGACCACTCTGAATCCCATGTTATCTATGCCTTGACTGGTTCAAATTCTCCGTTATATGGACCAATATATGACTACCTCAAGAACAATATCTTATCCATTGACCAATCCCGTAACCAGAAACGTAATTTTATCCGGCAAGCTGCCCGTTATACCCTTACCGCTGATACTTTGTATCGTCGAGGTCTAGATGGTACTCTTCTTCGTTGTCTTGATCGTAATGATTCTGATTCCGCTTTACACGAGCTTCACGAAGGTATTTGTGGAACACATTCAAGTGGTACTACTCTTGCTAAAAAGCTTCTAAGGATGGGATACTACTGGCCTACAATGGAGAAAGATTCATACCACTTAGCCAAGAAATGTCCTAAATATCAGATCCATGGCAATCTGATACATGCACCAGCACAGGAACTGCAGCCATTTACAACATCTTGGCCCTTTTGTCAGTGGGGACTAGACTTAGCTAGCAAAATTCATCCTTCATCTTCAAATGGACACAAGTTTATTATAACAGCAACAAAATACTTTACCAAATGGATAGAAACAATTCCCATGACCACAGTGACTAGGAAACAAATTGCCTCTTTTATCCTAAATTATCTAATATGCAGATATGGTATTCCAAGTTCAATCATCACAGATAATGGACGACCTTTTAAAGACCAAGATGTACAAGAACTATGTGAAAAATTCAAAATCCAACATCGGTTCTCTACACCATACTACCCATAGGGAAATGGTCAAGCAGAAGCATCTACCAATACAATACTGAAAATCCTAAAGAAAACAGTGAATGATGTCGGCAAAGATTGGCACGTCCAACTCAATCCAGGACTTTGGGCATACAGAACCAACATCCGCACACCTACAGGAGCAACACCATACTCATTGGTATATGGATCAGAAGCCATTTTAACCCTGGAAGTAGAAATCCCATCTCTAAGAGTCTCTTTGAAAGGTTTAATCCCAGATGAAGAGTATCGAGTTAACCGACTACAAGAACTCAAACTATTAGATGAAAGACGTCACCATGCTTACACTCATCTCAAAGCATATCAACAACGCATTTGCAGGAGCTACAATCACAAGGTCATCCCTCGCAACTTCAAAGTTGGTGACCTAGTCCTCAAAGAAAATCCAAGAAATCAGCCAGATCGAGAAAAGAAAGGGAAATTTGAACCTAACTGGTTGGATCCTTATGTCATCATATCAATCTATGGATCAGGTGCCTATTAGCTAACAACTTCAGAAGGAGATGTGCTCGACGAATCGACTAACAACATCCATCTAAAGAAGTACTACACTTAAGTAGCCTAGTGCACGGAAAAAGCCAAAACAAACAAAAAGATCAAAAAAATTCAGAAAAACCAAAAACACAAAGTACAATAAAAACAAATGGTGAAAACCTAGTAAACAGACGCTCTTGTGAAAGAACGACTCCTCTATCTATCTCCATACCATTTTATCCGTAAAAACACTATTGGCCATCGCCCGACACTTAGCACATATCCATTCAGGACATACTTAGCATAGTCACTATCCTGGTTTATCCATATATATCCTCTTACCACATTCCACCATGGCTTGGAAATCACTGTACATATTCACATCAAGAGGCACACTCAGCTAGGGGCATTAAAATCGTCACAACTTGCGAACATTCAAGATATCAAAACACAGAAGCATGGCATCCAACAACCAAAACTACGTTTCATCGCAAAACAAAACACAAAATTCACAAAAAATACCAAGGATGGATGATTTTCTGAAGTACTGAATGTTGCAGTATAGCATAAAAATCTTGACTAGTTTTGCATTTTGAACTTTTTGAAAATTATTGGATTCTCTTCCTTTTCTCACTAAATGCTTCAAAGCTAAAGATCATGGGGAACTTTCAATATTTTCTTAGTCTTCTGTCTGGGAGGCGATCAATTGTACTGTATGAATACTTGCCTCGAGACGTAATACATCGAATATCACTGAAGGCATGATTCCACTTCATACATACAAATGATTTAATCTTGTCTGTTTATACGCAATCCACACTCAGGTCGTCTTGGTTCAATTATACCTTGACGCTTGTGCTATCTTGCAAAATCAAAACATCATGTAAATTTTTCTCAGGTCATCATGGTTTAATTATACCATTATGCTTGTATAAATTTTCAACATATCCTAAACAAATCAATGCTCAATGATGATACCTACAAAGAAAGCAAACAACATATGGTTGTATCGGGATGACAAATGCAGAATGAGGATGCTCCTAAAACATAGTTGCATATCATTTTACAATTAATAGTTGCATATCATTTTACAATTAGTTGCATATCATTTTAACATAGTTGCATACCATTTTTTCACTTAGTTACATATCATTATCATACATCTCACAAGATATATTTCACAAGCATATAAAATCATACATCTCATTTTCAAGATACATCTCATAAACATATTAAAAGAATACATCCTGCATCATACATTATATCATATATTTAAGCATTGCATCATCATCACATAATGAAAAGAACACATAAACACATCCATCCATATAAACACACCACATGATCAAAGATAATGATGCCATATATATATCTCCAAAAATGATCAAAATGTACAAAATCTATCCTCTCTGTGTCCTGTACAAAGAATACAATGATCAAAAATACAACAGAGACCACGTCTCTCAAGTATGGCTATCCCCTGACGGAGATGGTCTGGCTCCAGATGTCCCCACCCCTGGATCTCTAGGGGGATCCTGTCTCGATGGCCCGGTCACACCTTGACTCTCGGACCGTGACTTAGTATCTCAAGATCGACTGGATCTCGACTGTGTGAAGCTCTGTACTCGACAATCCCTGGGTACCGTAGCCTCATAATGCCAACGGTAGTACTCCGCCTCCTGAGCTCTCAATGATAGCTCTCTCAGGGTGTCTCTCATTGGACCACCCACTGCTACTCTTTGCACACTGGCTGCAAGCACCTCCGCTCGCCCCCTCCGCTCTATCTCTGTGTCCCACTCAGTGGTCAACTGCACAATCTGCCACTGATATGTCAAAACCTGTGCCTATAGCTGCTGTACAGTCACCTACAGGGTTCGAATCTGGGCATCCTCAACATGAGTAGGGACCCGAACCCATAGCAGTACCTGTGCAGGGGCATCCCCTCTAACTCTGCCTATCCTCGGTGCTGGAGGTGGGAGCACATCCGGCCTCCTCCTCTGCGCTGGTCGCATCACCTCATCAGTACCCCCCACTACAGCTAGCACCTCCCCCACCCTCCCCTCTTCACCGGCTCCAATAGCTAATCCGCCTCTCCCCTTGTCTATCACCGCCTGTCTAACTGCTCTCTCCACACCTCTATCTCCTCTCCTCCCTCTATCTCCCCGCCTCCCTCTAACTCCTCTCCCTCATCATCCTCCTCCATCCTCTCCATCATCCTCATCATCTCCCTCTCCCTCCTCATCATCATCATCGAATGCCAACCGCATCTCCTCGGGATCAGATAACCTAGCCACTGCCCGCGTAGCAAACAATCTCGCGAACTCATTAGTCATGCCCGCATCCAAAATCTCCAGGGCATAATCCCATATCTGGGCCACCAAAATAACAAACTCCTCCACTGCCACCGCACTATCAATGGTCAAGCCCCAATCTGATACGTCCTACCTCCACCATGCATATAAGCAAGCCCCCTAAGGTATACCCTGTTGTCGACCAAACTATCTCAAAACTCTGGTCACCACAAACCGCTCAATCACAAATGGGGTCCTCCCAATCAGATATCTCGTCATAAACACATAGGGCATCTCCAGCCCGTCCTCCGCCCACACCTCACACCCTGTATACGGTCGCCATGTGACTGTATCGATGTCATTCAGCACTCTCCCCAATGCTCTAGTTTGCCCAGCTTCCGCTAGACAACTAGACCCCTATATCCATAAGCATAAGCACATCCCATGGGCCTATCTTTGTCTGCTAATGGCCTAGCAACCGAAATGTGCTCCCAGCACCATACCTGTAAGAGCGTCACACCAGTTGATAAACTGTCGTAACCGAGGTATACCACCTCATGCAGGTCCCTGTACAGATGGGCTGGCATAGTCGATCCCCATGCAAACCTGCGACCCTGTGCGACCATCTCCTCTAAAACCAGCCCCCATCCCACAAAAAATCCCTTTGACCTGCGATCAGTACAAAGGAATCCACCAATAAACCCTGCAAGTACTGATGGAAGTGGTGCATAATTCAAGTCTAGGAACTCCTGCCACGGGATCTCATATCTGCAGACTGTCTCATCATGAAACATGCGGCAAAGTGCCTCTGTACCACCCTCCTCTGACTGCTCATATGGTAGTAGTGCACCTACTACTGGTATGTGCAGGATCCTGTAACAGTCCTCTGGTGTGACTGTCATCTCACCTGTGGCAAAATGAAAGGTGTTCATGTCGCTGTGCCACCTCTCTGCAAGTGTTGTAAGTAACCCCCGGTTCATAGTGAATCGAGGCATATCCAACAAGGACGTCAACCCACATCTCTCAATGATATCCAGGTCGGCCTGAGTCAACCGCGGTATCAATGTCCACGGCCTCGGAAGTCGCTCCCGCGACTGAACCACACCCAATCGCTCCTGTCAACAAGCAAAACAAATCCAATATCAGTTTTCCGCATCCAAACAAAGATATCAAAATCAAACTCACATTAACAACATGAAACCATTTGCTCATCTACATCAAGTTCAAACTCCTATCATTTCATATCAACTTGTAACACAACTCAAGTTATCAAAAACCATATCAAAACTTGTAACACAACTCAAGTCTCCAAAACACATAAACTTGTAAAACAACTCAAGTTTCCCACCCATATTAGCTTGTAAAACAACTCCAGTTTCCAATCCATATCAGCTTGTAACACAAATCAGGCTTCACACATTGAACTTGAAACAGAATGCAAAAACAATTCATCTTTTGATCAACACAACACATTAATATCTATGCATAACTTGAAATATCACAAATCAAAACAAGTTATATCAACAATCATATTGGACTAATCCTTAACAATCATGACAGCAAGACACAACAAATCACCTCATCTCGCAAAATTTTTCCAGATGCACTAAAACAGGTTGTCTACGCACTAAAATCCACCCATGCGCTAAGCTATTTTTCCTACGCGCTAATCTATTTACCCTATGCGCTAAACTGACTCTACGCGCTAATCTTTTCCCACCATGCGCCACCCAACCTGCCCTATGCGCTAAAAACTATCTACGCGCTAACCTATACCTCGTTGATGCTACCTGTTTGACCCTATGCGCTAGGTTTACCCTACGCGCTAAAACCCTTTACCCATGCGAACCCCTGTGACCCCTATGCGCTAGGTCTACCCTACGCGCTACCCTGCTGACCTTACACGCTACCCTACGTTCGGCATGCGCTATTTTCACTCCCTGCGCTACCCTAGACTTTCTATGCGCTACGCTATTTTGTTTTGGACGCAACCCTAAAATTCAGCTTCATGCGCTACCTAAATTTTCGTATGCACTACTTTGCGACTTTGACACGCTAAAACGCTAAAACCGAATTTCAAAAATAAAAATATGACCAAAAATGACCAAATCAAAACTCAAAAAAGGGTCAAAAGTGTTGACTTACTGGTGGTCCATATGCGGCAAGTCTTCGGTACCTCCGACCGCGCTCAAAACAATGCCTGGAATACGAGATAGGCATTTTGACTTCAAACCAAATTCTCTTTCTCCAAAGTCAACAATGCACAAATGAATCAAATCAAAGCACTTTTCCCCTTTTATAGGAGGAAAATGAAATTAGGGTTAGGAACCAGGCATGTAATGTGGTCGCGGTCTCCCTTATACCCTAAAATTTGTAAATTATCGGGAGATGAATCAATTTAAAACATTTCACATAGACAAAATCATACACACCCCACACAAATCATCAATTCCAATCAAAATTGAGTTCTATCAAAAGTGAGTGTGTGAGCAAGGCTCCATAGAGCTCCGTTTTCCACATATTGAGTTCTATCGACCCGCTTTTCCCGCATACAGGTTCTACATCTCATGACTGCTCTTTTTTGGTACCTAAGGGTGCCAATGCTTTGGAGATGAAACTTCTAGTGGAGAAGACAATGTTATGGCATCAAAGAATTGCTCGCATTGGTGAGAAGGGTCTCAAAACCTTAAAAAATAAATGCCTTGTGGAGCGGCTTAATAATTGGAATCTTCAGTTTAATTTTTGTGAACATCACATTTATGGCAAGAAAAATCATGTCTAGTTTTATTCTAGTTCTCAGAAACCTTCCAGGTTGCTGGAATTGATTCATTCTAATGTGTTTTGTCTTGTTAATGTTCCTTTGATTTCTAAGTTTGTGTATTTTATATCATTCATTGATGGTTGTAGTAAAAGAAAATTTATTTATTCTCTTAGAATAAAATCTAAAGTCTTTAGTCAGTTTAGGGATTTTAAGGCTCTTGTTGAAAATTATACTTGTAGAAAGATTAAGTGTTTGAAGACCGACAATAGTGGTGAGTTTTGTTCAACATATTTTGACATGTTTTGTTAGGAACATGAGATTGAGAGGCATAAGACAAATCTATACACCCCCTAGAAGAATGGATTTGTGGAGATCACATGAACATGATGTTGATGTAGAGAGCTAAGATTATGGATAGTAGTGCTAGTCTTAAACAAAAGTTTTGGGCTAAAGTTGTAGCCATTGCCTACAATTGAGTAAACAGATCTCCTATATTAGCACTCTTTGATAAGACAGGTCTATGGAGGCATGGTCAAAAAAGAATACTTCAATTATATGAAATATTGGAGAAACTATTTAGTTGCAAATCTTATGCTCCTATTCCAAGTGAAAACAAATTGAAGTTAGGGAACAAGGATGTTAAGTGTATCTTTATCAGCTTTGGTGTTGGTGTGAAAGGGAACAAGCTTTGGGATCTAGTTGTTGGTGTAAATAAATATTCATTATGGATATTATTACACTTTACTTAAGTTAACTTAGGATAATGCATCTCTTCGTAGTTTGGATTTGAGACACTGAGGGAAGTGTGCACATAGGGATATAGCTTGTAGGAGAAATTCCACCTTTTATGGTCTTATTTTGTTGTTACACTCCACATTCGGTGGGTCATCCACCTCTTGTGGAATATTATATTATTTCTCCTACCTACCCCTAGTATTTCTTACCTACCCTTGTTTCTCATTGAGCCACATGTCATGATTGTGTGCTCATACATCCATATGACCTTGCCTATATAAGCAGGCCTATATTCATTGTATTGGTTAATGCAGTTGATCATTTGTATATTGATGAGAATACAGTTTGTTATTGTCATTCTTTTGTCTCTCTTTTATACTTTTCATTCTACCCTTGATCTTGGTAAAATCTCACATGGTATCAGAGCCATTGGGGCTTCATTGATTGGTTTTTGGAGACATTTTGGAAGGCTTCTATTTTCGGATCTAAGGGACAAGCGTTTTTTGGAGGCATCTTAGAGCATTTTCGACCTCACCATTGCATCCAAGAGGCCATTTCCATAAAAATCAAGTATAAACTCGATCGATTTTGGCAAAAATTGACTTTTGGGGGTGGAGAAATTTTTTGCCCAATTTGGGCGGTACGGTATGGAATTTTCAGATTTAAAAAAAAAAATAAAAAATTTCTTGTTGAAAATCTTTTTTTTGAAAAAAATAAATTATTTTTTGAAATTTTTTTTGGGAATTCGTACCTTCTGCCCAGTCAACAACGCACAGTCAGCACCCAGTCAACATTTTTTGAAAAAAAAAAATTGACCCCTCTCCGTTGAGCAGTTTGGTTTTTTCTGCCAACTTTGGAGGCTCATAACTTTCTCACTTTTAATCCTTTTTGGGTGCAATTTTTTTTATTTGGGCTAATTTTTTGTGCTCTTCGCACTAGTGTGGCTATTTTTTGATTTTGGTGCTCAGGTTTTTCGAAATTTTTGGATTCTCTCAGCTGTACTTGTCCAATCCTCAATTCTGCAACTTCAAAGGCCTCGTTTGAGCTCATACCACCTCCTTTTCAGGTGCCATTTTTTTTAAAGTGCATGTTTTTTCATCTACTTTCATAATCTATGATCAGATTTTAGAGATTTTGAGTAGAAATTGTATTTTCAGATATTGGTCTTATTTGGCCTATTTGGTACTTGTAAATTGCTTGGATATTAGTTTAGATCTCTTGCACTATTAATTTGAGTCTCTTTTGGTCTTATTGAGGTAGTTCTAAAGTTGAAATTAGAAGTCCACTTTGCCATTTTTTGCAAACGGCCCATTGGACATGCACTAAGTATAAAGTGTCAAATCATCACTTTTGGGGGGGTTCTTTGATTGAGTGAATTTGGGGGGGTTTCTTGTGTGATTGTGCTTCTCTTTCCTTGTTCTCTTTCATTTTTTTTTCAATGAGTCCTCATAAATTTCCACCTTTAACTCCACATAATTATGCATCATGGAAAATTAAAGTATGGAGCAAATTAATGGAAAAAGGTCTCACACATTACATAGATGGAACAATAGTAGCACCACCTGACCCTAAGGCTGATCCTAATGTTCAGTTAGAATGGATCACTAAGAATTTCATGGCTCTTGGAACTTTGTGCAAGTATGTATCAGATGACCTCATCTTTCATATTGAGAAGTGTACTACAATCAAAGATGCTTGGGATATGTTTCAGAAATTGTATGGTCAAGTTGATGAAATCAGAGGTTATAAGAGTGACAATGAGCTCACCAACTTGGATCCCAAGAGTTTTGATACAATCCAAGATTATGTCACCAAAGCAAATGAGCTAAGAGCAAAGCTTGAGGATTGTGGAATTGACAAAAAGGATGCTCAGTTGATATTCAACTTGTTGGACAAGCTTGCACCAGAATATGCAGCATTTGTGTCTAGCTTCCAAACTCATTGTTTGACAGTGGGGAGTTCCTATGTTATGCCTTCATTTGATGCTTTCATAGAAATGTTGATACTAGAACAATCTAAGTTGTTGAACATGGGGCTTCTCAAGTCTTCAAAGTCCCAGGCTTTGGTGGCTAATAAAGGGAATTAAGGAAGTCAAGGCAAAGATTCCAACAAGAAGAAGCAATCTAAGTCAAAGACACAATAGGAAAAAGGACAATCATCCTCTCCATCTCAAGGTGATTTTTCATCCTCTTCCAAGAAGGGGACACCACCTAAGAAGGATAAACCAACTTGTGCATATTGCAAGAAGTATGGTCATGATGAGCATCGATGCCACACCAAGCAAGTTGATGAGTTGACAAATCTTCTCAAGAAAAACAATATCAACTTGCCATCTGCCTACACAAAGAAGGATTCAACTCCTTCCTCTTCCTCACAGTCTAAGGGAAAAGGGCAAGCATTTGTGGCTACTACAGGTTCTTCACAACAGTGGATACTTGACTCAAGTGCCTCTTATCACATGGGTTCTACAAAAGAGCAGTTTTCTTCATTGAAGCCATCTAAGGTACCTCACATTTACATAGGTGATGATACACAAGTAGAGGTTTAAGGGAAAGGTTCAGTTGACATGCATGATGGAACATTTGAGAATGTTCTCTATGTTCCTAACTTTTCTACCAACCTTCTCTCCACCTATCAAATCACTCACTATGGGAATGGGAAAAAGGTTGAGTTTACACCTGATTCAATTGTGGTAAAGGAACTTGATGATGATTCCTTGGTAGAAGTGGGACAAGTCAATGACAACTCAAGGCTTTATTCATTCTCCCACTTTGTACCAAGTTCTCCTTCTAGAGCCTTGCTTACTCATTCAAATTCAGAAAGTAAGCTATGGCATGAGCGGTTTGGTCACCTCAACTACCGCTATCTTTAGCAGCTCAACACTAAATACATGGTCATAGGTCTACCTTGAATCAGTTTTTCAGAGGGTGTATGTTTAGGTTGTTCCATGGGCAAGCATCCTGAGGAGAAGTTTGATAAAGGGAAATCTTGGAGAGCTTTGGAAGTTCTTCAACTTGTTCACAACGATGTAGCAAGTCCATTTCGAGCACCTTCATTTAGCAAGGACTGCTATGTCCTCACCTTCATTGATGACTACTCCCGCTTCACTTGGGTCTACTTTCTCATTCATAAGAGAAGTATTTGATAGATTTCAGGACTTCAAGACTCGTGTGGAGAAGTAATCCAGGAAAGTGGTCAAGATTATTCATACAGATAATGGAAGGGAATATGTGAACAAGAGACTTGAGGATTTTTGTATTGTTGAGGGGATTGATCTTCAGCATTATGTTGCATACACTCCACAGCAAAATGGAGTTGCAGAATGCAAGAATAGAACTCTCAAAGAAATGGCTAGTTGTATGATACATTCACATTCTCTTGATCATGCCTTTTGGGCAGAGGCTATCAGTTGTGCCACACACATCCAGAATCGGGTTCCTCACAAAGATTTGCAAGGTATTACTCCTTTTGAGGCTTGGGCTGGTAGGAAACCGATTGTGAAACATTTTAGAGTCTTTGGGTGTCCAACATGGGCTCGCATACCTCCGCAAAAACGCAAGGAATTGGAACTGTAGAGTAGGCCTTGCATATTTGTTGGATATCCTAAGGGTGTTAAGGCATATAGATTGATGGATCCTGAGACACATGAGGTGTTCATTGAGAGGAGTGTTCACTTTAAGGAAAGCTCTCCTATCTTAGCCTCTCTACCTCCTCCACCTTCCTCCATTGTGGATAGTGATGCTAGTGATTCAGATGATGAGACTCCTTCAACTCCGACTCGCAAGGTTACACCTCCGCAGGGTCCACTTGCAGTTGAGGAGCCTTGTTCCACCTCCACCTAGACCTCATTGAGCTCGACAGACACTTGAGTCCATAGGTTCTCTTGTTGGGGATCCTTCCAATATAGAGAGAACTCGATCACAGCATCAGGATATTCCACATGCATTCATTGCTACCGCTTCTAATCCATAGACATTTCGAAAAGCATCAGGGGTTCCTGAGTGGGACCAAGCTATGGAGGAAGAGTATAGTTCCTTGATGAGGAACAACACATGGGATTTAGCCCATCTCCCTAAGGGGAGAAAGATGGTTCGATGTAAGTGGATCTATTGGACCAAGTATGCAGCAGATGGTAGTGTGGATAGGTATAAGGCTCGACTTGTTGCGAAAGGTTTTTCTCAGGTTGTAGGTGTTGACTATACTGAGACCTTTGCGCCCGTAGCCAAGATGAACTCCATTCGCTTGACACTTGCTATTGCTGCAACTCATAGTTGGGTTGTACATCAGATGGATGTGAAGAGTGCTTTTCTTCATGGTGATCTTGATGAGGAGATTTATATGGAGCAGCCACAGGGTTTCATTTAGGATACTTCCTTGGTTTGCAGACTAAGGAAATCTCTCTATGGCCTTAAGTAGGCCCCCAAGGCTTGGTACGCCAAGATGGATTTCTTTCTTCTCTTAGCAGGGTTCTACATTTTGCGCCAGGATGACTCTCACTTGATACTTGTGCTCTATGTTGATGATTTGATCATTACAAGGAGTACCACATCCATCATTAGCAGGGTCAAATCTGCTTTGCATGATAGATTTGCTATGACTGACTTGGGTCTTTTGCACTACTTTCTCGGGATAGAGATTTCACAGTCACCTTCCGGGATTACACTATCGCAGCCCAAGTATGCTCTTGATTTACTTGCACGCTTTCATATGGCTGATTGTAAGCCTGCATAGACTCCCTTTCTTTCAGGAGTCAAGCTTGAGGCTCAGTGTTCTTCTCCACCAGTTGATGTCACTTTGTATCGTCAGCTTGTGGGTAGTCTCATCTACTTGACTCATACATGCCCTAATATTTCATTTGCGGTTGGCATGGTTTCCTACTTCATGCAGGAACCACATGAGCTTCATTGAAAAGCTGCGAAACACATTCTTCATTACATCCAAGGTACACATCACTATGGGATTCACTATGCAGCAGGCACAGGACTTCACTTGGTTGGTTACATAGACTTCGATTGGGCTGGCAATCTTGATGATCATAAGTCTACTTTAGGTTACAATTTTCACCTTGGTTTAGGCCCCATTTGTTGGCAGAGCAAGAAGCAGCATGCTATTTCTCTTTCTTCGACTGAGGCTGAATATCGAGGAGTTGTTAACGCAACGACTGAGACCATTTGGCTTCAACAGATTCTCATAGAGTTTGGGTTCACCACTCCACGACCGACAGTTCTACATTGCAACAATCAGAGTGCTATTGCAATCTCGAAGAACCCGATCCAGCACCAGCAGACCAAACACATCAAGATTCATATGCACTATATCTGAGAGCTGATCCAAGAGCAGGTCATTGACTTGTAGTATTGTCCTACAGCGGAGCAGGTCGCAGACATATTCACCAAACCTTTCACCGAGAGTAAGTTCCAGCAGTTGCGAGCTCTCTTGGGCATGCAGGATGTGTCATTAGGGGGGGTCACTTGACTTCTCCTTCCTCTGTTATGGGGGGGACTTTTTCCTCTTTGAGGTTTTGTCCTTCTTCTTTGAGAGTCTTTTGTACATTCATATCTCTTTGGGGGGGGGAGTTTTTTCCCACTGGGTTTTCTCCCTTTCTCCATTTGTGAGAGATTGCATTCCATTTTTTTGCTTGCATTTTCTTATTGTACATGGGTACCTAACATGGCCTAGTAACTGGGACCCATCTTACATTGTTGACTTGAGTCTTCATTCCCCTAAGTTGCACTTAAGGGGGGGTGTTGGTGTACATAAATATTCATTATGGATATTATTACACTTTACTTAAGTTAACTTACGATAATGCATCTCTTCGTAATTTGGATTTGAGACACTTAGGGAAGTGTGCACATAGGGATATAGCTTGTAGGAGAAATTCCACCTTTTGTGGTCTTATTTTTCTATTACACTCCACATTCAATGGGTCATCCACCTCTTATGGAATATTATATTATTTCTCCTACCTACCCCTAGTATTTCTTACCTACCCTTGTTTCTCTTTGAGCCACATGTCATGATTGTGTGCTCATACATCCATATGGCCTTGCTTATATAAGCAGGCCTATATTAATTGTATTGGTTAATGCAGTTGACCATTTGTATATTGATGAGAATATAGTTTGTTCTTGTCATTCTTTTGTCTCTCTTTTATACTTTTCATTGTGCCCGTTGATCTTGGCAAAATCTCGCACTAGTTAAAGAGAAGATTCTCTATAGCATAAATGTTGTTTTTTAGAGAGATGAAACCTTCCACTATTGTGTTGCACCCAGAGAAAGAGTATAAATAGATCAAGGAGGTAGTTCAAATTCCTTCTGTTAGAGTTCTCAAGATCTACAAGCAATGAACCAAGCTTCTACAACTAACGAGCACACAATATCCGAAAATAGTATTATGCAAGGGATGCATGTATGTGCATAGGAGACTTGATTATATAGAAAAGCAAGTGAAGTAAGAAGGTAGGAAATAATGAATGACTACCCCTACATAATAGGTGACACATATGAAAATACCTAACAAGTGTATGAATGTGGCAAATGTGCATAGCAGAAGTGTCTCACAAAATGAGCACAAAGTGAGAACACATGTCTACACCACTTAAGGTGAGACAAAACAATAAATAACCACTAAGTATTCTTAAGATAATGCGAATAGGTCACCAACTAGATAAATTAAATACTAACTAGATATCAAATGACTATTTACACCAACACTCCCCCTTAAGTGCAACTTAGGGAGAAATGTAAACACCAATGATGGGTCCTCGCTACTAGCCTTGTTGGGTACCCATGTACAAAAATGTCTCTTATAAAGTGAAGAAAGAAAATACAGTAGGAAAAAACTTTTCGAGCCAAAAGAGAAATGATAAAAGCAATGAAACTATACATATAATAGAAATAATATTAAAGATGACTACAGATATCCTCAATGGAGTCATCAATGTGTTGATGCGAAGAATCTCTAAAAGTTGTAACAATAGAAGATGAATTGTCAACATTGGATGTTGGTGAGTGTACCATAGGAGAGTAGTCATTTGGAGAAAAGTTTGTAAATGTGCACAAACAAGAAGAACTACCAGCCTTATCAACAACTAGAATTTCTCTACTTAGCAAATCTTGAATGATAACTAAATTTGGTGCAAACTCAATTATTTTCTTTATCCCATTGTTTGCAATTTGATGTTTAAAAAGAAGGCTCATGTTCAATTCTAGAACCAAAATCACATTAGTGAAATATTCATTCCCTATCTGAATGGTGTGTTTCCCATGAACACTTAAAGTACTATTGTTGGATACTTTTATTTCAACTATATCGACAAGATTTTATTGAAATGAACTCATATGGGGAATAGGTCATATGGTGAGATGTTGTTGAGTCAAGAACCTATTTCTATGGTTCTAAAATTGTAGACATTGCTAGTGCCATACCCTTTGATTTTCCTTTGTCTAGTGATGATGACGATTCTGAAACTCCTTTACTCTCCTCAAGAAGATTGTAAAGGTGATTAATTTTTTTCTTCATACATTTGTATTCCTTATGTCCCAATTGTTTACAATAGGAACATTTGGTTCTTTTTTTTTTCCCCATGATTTGAATTTTGTACTTTCTTCATTATCCTTGTGTTCCTCATTTTTATGTTGAACTTGTGATTTTTCACTTTCTGCAATAAGGACTTGAGACTTGTAGGAACCCATAGTGCCCATCTGAATTAATTTGTCTTGCTCTCTTGTAAGATCTACAATGAAATTATCAATAGGAGTCATTTTCCATGTTATACCAAGAGCCCTTTTGTGGAATAGAAAGTTGACACAAAGATTGAGTAGTTAAGTCCCAACTTTGAAAGCATGGAGAGGATGAGTTGATCATCCTTCTTTTCAATCCCACATTCTTTGAGTTGTCTCCTTAGTGATTTCATTTTATTGAAGTAATCCTCTATAGTACTAAAGTCTCTTGGACTTAGACTTAGGAGGTCATTTTCTAGCTCATGGCTCCTTAGTTCATCAACTTTCCCAAATAAATTCTCAAGTGTAGTTCACACTTCATTGGGAGTTTTCAAGGCCTCAACATGGAATAAGAGCTCTAGATCTATAGATTAATGCATAAAAGCCCAAATGCTTGATCACATTGTCAAACCACTTTTCTTTACCTTTTTTAGCATTGGGCTCTTTTTCTGTACCTATGGCGACTCTATACAACCCTTTATTTTTTTAATCTTGGCTTAACATTTACTTTCCACTCATGATAGTTGAAAAGTGTAATATGATTACTAGGTAGATTTGTCTCCATGCTATGCTTGCAACTTAGAATCACGAAAAGAATAATTGTAAGAGAAATATCAAATACTCAAGATACAACACAATGACAATCCCCTTTAATTAGATTATGACATTTATCCCCTCTTGTGAATATTTTAGTACATGTACAATTTGAATGAAACAAAAAAAGACTTTTTATAACTTAGTGCAATACTCTTAATTGAGTAGCCTTTCTTTTTAAAATACAATAACTAAACTTGTATTTGTCTAACTTGTTTGCACACACAAAAATAAGCTTTCCTTAATAATTACATATGTGAGGAATACAAACTACAACATGCAATAAGAAAGAGCCCACGTGGAGGAAAACAAATTCTTTAGACTAAGTCAAAGGTTAAAAGTTGTTCTAAAAGTCGACTTCAAATGTGACGCCTTAATGCTGTCAAATGTGGCGATTGCTCTGCAAGACTTCTCTCTTCATGTATGTTGTTTTTGACGTGCAACTTATGAGCTTTGATCTCGGTTTATAGCTTTCAGCGCATAGAAAAACTTGCAGCCAGCCAAAAAACTACTTCTTACTGAGTCACCTTGCTGGAAATCATGAGAAATCTGATAAAAACCAGAATACAGACTATGTGGTACTCTTTCCAACAAAAAAGGTAGACACCCAGCAGAAAATGAAGGCATAGAAGTGGAAGATTGAGGCCAGAGTGATGAAGCAGTCCACTTGTGAAAAAGGCTCGAACTGGCTGTGGAAGCCGTTGGATTAGCTGCAACTCTAAGCCGCCATAAAAGCTCTGTGAACAAACAAAGTCGACTTTCTTCCTATGCAATTTATTAACTTTTATAAGCAAGAACAATGCAACATCGATTTGGAACGTCACTAGTTGAACAGAGAGAAGCACTGAAATCTCTTTCAAGAAAACTTAGATTCTGCAACAAATAAAACAAGTAGATTTTAAAGCAAATAGTTACCAAATGAGGTTGCGACTTCCTTAACTCCTAAGTTTCTTATTTTGTGCAGCATGCGTGGCTTGCATGGACGGTAGCAGAAGATAAAAGACACACTTGATTGGTTCCCAACTTCTAATGACCAAAAAAAAATTGATGAAGAGGGAAGAGGGAAGAGGGAAGAGGGAAGAGGGAAGAGGGAAGAGGGAAGAGGGAAGAGGGAATGTGTCGTCAGCGGTTAATCTTCATACAAAATGATATTGTAAAAAAATTTCTCAATTTGTAAATCACAGTGTTTTTTTGTCGGAGTTTTGTAGTTATACAGCAATAGGGATGTATATCATGAATATTTAGCTACTGAAAATTTTGCAGAAATCTGTTGTGTTTTGCAGATTTTAGAAACTGTACAGAGTGCTGTTTTTTGTGGAGATTAGCTGCGTCCGAATGTATCTGCTCTTTCTATCTTCAATGAAGGCTCAACTTGTACAAGTGTCGACCTCTTTCACAGACTAGATCATATAAAACCTTCAAAATCATTCAATAGAAGGAATGAACTCTTGAATGTCAAAATGGATAATTGTTCAAGATAAAAGAAAGGTTTTGCTTGGAGGCACTCATATCATTTTATAGTTCTCAAGATCTACAAGCAATGAACCAAGCGTCTGGAAATAATCAGCACACAATAACCTAAAATAGTATTATGCAAGAGATGAAGGTATGTACATAGAAGACTTGTTTATATTTAGGAAAGTAAGTGAAGAAGGTAGGAAATGATAACTGACTACCCCTACATAATATGTGACATGTATGAGAATACTTAACCAAGTGTATGAACAAGTGGCAAATGTGCATAGAAGAGGTGTCTCACAAAGTGAAAACACATGTCTATACCACATGAAGTGAGACAAATCACTAAATAACCATTAAGTAATCTTAAGATAATGTGAATAGGTCACCAACTAGACAAGTTAAATATTAACTAGATATCAAATGACTCAATTTTACACCAACACCTTCTAACCCTAACGCAGAAGAATTATGAGCTCCTAATGGACCTAATGATGAGGAGATAATTAATAGCTCTAAAAGTTCACAAAAAGAAGTTGAACCTCAACCTTAGCCTTAGAGGAGGTCTATGAGAATCAAGTAGCAACAAGATATGTTTGGTTATTCATTGTTAGATTTTAGTTGTATTTTTCTTTGAATGCTAACATTGGTGAGCCTAGGATTGTTAAAGAGGCCATGGGTATGAGTGATGGAAATTCTTGGATGGAATCCATGGGCAATGGGATGAAATCTTTGAAGAAGAATAATGCTTGGTATTTGGTACCTTTTCCTAGAGGATGTAAGCCTGTGGGATGCAAATAGTTGTTCAAAAAAAAGTATGGGCTTGATTGTAGTGTTGAGAAGCATAAAGCATGGTTGGTTACGAAGGGGTATTCTAAGGTTGAGGAAATAGATTATGGTGAAATTTTATCTTGATGCAAAGATGACATTTATTCAGATCTTGTTATCACTTACTACAACTCATGACTAGGAATCAAGCAAATGGATATGAAGACAACATTCCTTCATGGCAATTTTGATGAAGAGATCATTATGTTAGAGCTAGAGCATTTTATAATGAAAGGTAAATAAAATTTGGTTTGCAAGTTAAAAAGTCTTTGTATGGTTTGAAATAGTCTTGTAGGACATGGTACCAAGAAGTTTGATACCTATGTGTTGAGTTTGGGATTTTAAAGGTCTAAATCTAATTATTGTGTTTACTTCAAAATTGATAATGGAACATTCTCATCATTAAATTATTTGTGGATAACATGTTACTTTTTGGAAATGGATATTTATTTTATAACTTGAAGTCTTGGTTGTTAAGGGAGTTTCAGATGAAATATCTAGACTAGGTACATTCTAGGAATGGACATCAAAAGAGATAGATCTAATAGAAAACTTTGGTTAAGCCAGAGTAAGTATGTCAATTTTGTGTTGGAGAGATTCAACATGACAACTTCTAGATCCATGATAGTTCTTGTTGCACTAGGAACAAAGTTATTTATGGAGGTCTGTCCAAAATCTCCTACTAAGGTGGACGAAATGACTAGTGTACCAAATACAAGTGTTGTTGGGAATCTTAAATGTATGCTATGGTCTACACTAGACCAGACATTGTCCAAGAAGTGCAAGTCTTGAGCTGATACAAATAATAGAGAATCTTCCAATTTCATATGATATCATTTAAATGTAATCTTTGGTGATATGTAAAAATCCATTGGTTTCATTGCTAAAAATATAGATTTGTATCGCACAAGGAAATATAAGTGCTTGGTAGATGGGGGGTAAAAGAAAGAGATTTGCTTTCTTTTGCCATAAGATACATTGAATATTAAACCTGTACGATAAAATATGATTTTTTTTTTTGGGTAAAAGAGCATAACTGATATTCATATTATATGAAATGTGTAATATACATATTAACCAATCAACATGCACCAAAAAATGCAAGGAAAAAATAAACTTTTCTTATCGAATAATTTCTTTTAGATATCACACTTTTAATACATATCAAAAGATTATTATACAATATTATTGAGAGACCATAATGAAGTTGTATTTAAAATTGTTTAATCAATTATAATTTTTTTATATTTATTAATTAGTTGACTAATTTTCCTACATTTACTTAAAATTTTGATAAATTTAATAAAATATCAAAATTTGAAAAATGTAATATAGAAAAAATATCTCTAACATTATAAAAACATGATACATATTAATACTTACCTCTATATATATATAGCCTGAGTTGGTCTAGTGGTGGAGAATTTGCGGTCTTCAAAGAGAGGTTGCCAAATCAAATCCCACACAAGAAATAAGATATGTACGCCTTGCTAAAAACTTCGCCACACCAACTTATAAGATTTTACTGCCACATAGCCATCAACTTATAAAAACTGCTTTAAATTTTTCTTTGTGATGTTTTGTGATGTTTTTTACTGTTTGCTTTGGATGGAGTTTTTATGCGCTTGTAAAGTTGTGTTGCTTTAAGAATTTGGGGATTCCAAAATAATAGAAAAGCAATGAGGATGACAGGACATAAAGCCAGGATTCAAAGATAAAAGCAAAATAAATGAGAAGCAGGTTTTTCACGCCTCAGAATAGAACTTCTTTTCACTTGTCTGATTGTGATATCAAACAATTCATTATCCTTTACTGCAACAAATATCTAGAATGCAGTATTGTATTCTTTTTCAGAATTATTCCCATTAGGGACAACTTTTTATTTCATATTTGAACAAAGTAAAGAGGAAAACATAAGGACACAACCGTATTTTAAAAGCTGTTCACAGAATCTGCCTTCACTACTGTAAAGTCAAAAACAAGTTTGAATTAAATTTATTAAATCATTTAATTTAGCTTTGTTCACAAAGATATCACTATAACTTGGTTTTGTTGAGATTTACTTCAAGTTACTTGATTTTCTTCAATTATAATTTAATGTTATTTAATATTGTTGGAAAGTTGGTCTTATTTTTATGGCCATGGTTAAACTGGTTCTAAAACTGCATAGTACGGATCAGTAACCTTTGTATTATTGATTTGTGCAAAAATTATGGACCGTTGATTGTGATCAGCAGAATTAGTTGTGGCTTTGATTTTTCAAAATTTTTTGAGAAATCAATAACACAAGTTTTAACATGCGATTTTGGAGCCAGTTTAGCAGTGTCCTATCTTTATAACGTTATTTTGTTTTTATAATTATGATGAAAAGAGGGAAAATGTATAATTTGCACATACTTTTTTTTTTTGGTATTTTGTATTTAAATGTTTTATTATATTGTTCAAATATAAAATTTTGATTGATTTGATAATTCTATTGACTCAACCTCAACCAAATACTTCAAAATATCATTTTACAATATTCTTTACATGATATGAAACAATATAAAATTAATGTGCTTTAAAAAGAGTTTTTTATTAAGAAAATTTATGGAAATAATTATTTCTCTATAATGTTATATGATTGAAATTTTTTATGTGTTAATTAGAGGATAACCTCAACCAACTTAAAGGGGCCATTGTATCTTGTTTTGATGTATTTAGCATGGTTTCTTTGGGGATGCATGAGTGATTGATAAAAGATGGCAACAATCACAACCTACTAAAACCTAAATTGGAGTTGATGTCTTTGTCTGCATGTATGTCTCAACCTCTCTACCCGTTGAGTTTCAAGAAATGACATCTTGAATGCAATGGACATCAATCTATAGCAGCAACATTTTTATTATTTCTTGGTGGTGGTTTTTTCTCCATCCATGATTGGTGCCCAAAGTTGTCTTTGTTTAGAACTGTAATCTAGCACATAAATCTATTGGACTAGGTTTTGAGACTTGTGGGAAACACTAATAATGGTGGTTACAAGATCCTCCTATTAAGAAGAAGACTCTATGGTGTGCCTATAATCAAATTTGAAAGCCCCGACCTCATGGTCATCAATGGTGATGATGTTGCTCACTAAAAGGTGCTTATTCAATGCTAATGTTTTTTTGTTGCATAGAGCCCATGACCCTTGCAATATCTAATCTTCCTAATCTCCACATCACCAATGAAGTTACCAACCTACCCAAGTAAGAAGTCTAAAATGTTGTGCTATCCTTAGTGCCTCTGACCATAACAAGACTTGGAATGACTGATGATTATTCCTTGCTTACTCATGTTGCCACACCAAGCTCTCTCTATTGGCTTCCACACGATTTTATGCAGGAAGGAAGGAAATAAATTCTCATTTATTACTTTTTTACCATATGATTATGTCAATTTTTTGTGTTCTCATTCCTTGGTGTGCTACTTTCATTCTCTCTCTTTTTGTTAACTATTGGGGGGGTGCAGGGGTTGGGGGTCCAAATGTTAAGAATGGAGCCTACATATTGAGTCTCTCTAAGGATGAATGTGAAGCTCTGGGCTATCTTTGAGAAAGGTTGTATTATGTCATTATTTTTGGCCATGCATGGTCATAATGACTCGCTCACAACATAGTTGGTTAACTCCAAGAAGAACAAGTAGGTTGTGACTAGTGGCATTAAGTTTATTTTTATTGAAGATATAATTGTAGAAGTTGTTAGTATTCATTATGAAGGTGCTAAATTCTAAAAAAATAGTAAAATGGGCTCCCAAAACATCATATATTTCTTGTTGGAGGATAGGTAATTTCTCTTATTCATCACTTTTAGAGGGTAGATTTGATAATGTGTATGGCTATCATTTTACCTTTCTTGACCATCTGAGACATGAAAATTTGGTTATTTTCCCTTTTTTTATTTTTGCCTTCCTTGAATAATGCACTAAAAGGGGATCTTTCCCTACCTTGCACCACATTTTAATCCTTTCTATAAAATTCCAATCTTACCATGACTGATGTTTTAGTCTCAAAAGCTAGTCCAAGTACCCCAAGGAAGACTACTATAAATTTTGTTCTTATGTATTTTATGAAGATTACTCTGAAAAATATAAGTTGTTCCAACATTCCTCTGAACAGAAAATGGAAAATTTATTTTATTAAGGAAAGTTTTTTAAACCCAAATGATTTTAATGATACAAGGAACATGAGTATCTCCACCCCTACTATTAAAAAGAAGAAAGGTAAGGGCATTTCCATCTATGATGAGAGTCTCTAGTCCTAGATTCCCAAGTGAAAAAAAGGGGAAGTTGTAGGAGGCTTCCCCTAAGGACATTCTTATTTCTCTTAGGAGAATAAGGAGAATATTGGTTCCCCTTGTAATACCAAAACTAAGAAGGTTAAAATAAAGTTTTTATTACCAATTTGTTTCTATTGATTCCACTATTCCCAAGGAGGATATTTCTAGGGAAGATTTAGTTATTTCCTCTAGTTAACACAAGTTTGGTAGATTAGCTAAAGATATTGCTAATTTAGTAAGCTATCTCCTACCAAGAAAAATGATAGTCATATGGCTTTTGTAGACTAAGAACAAGGTATAACTCAAATTTTATATTTTGAGGAAGAAATATAAATTATAATATTAGATTTCAACCATTGATTGTAGAGATTGAAGACTCTCTCTTCAATTCTCATGAAAACATATTACTCCTAAAGGTGATAATGAGAGCATAAATTGTGAAGAATATATGAATAACATTAGTGACAAGATGATTAATAGTGATAAGTGTAAGAAGAATGATATTAATGAGGACTCTTTAGATATTTACTATGCACAAATTGTTGATTTACAAACAAGGGTTGAAGATTTGGAGGGTCTGAAGGATAGAGTCTCAAGTTGTCATAATTGCAAAGAAAATTGGACTAATATGTTTAAAACCATAAAATTATATCAAAACAAGCTTCTTAGAATGAAAAAGGCAACTAATAAGTGTAATGGTGAAAAATAGGGTTTCCACAATTAGGTACATGAAATCCACTAATTTTTGGACTTAGGGACCATTACATTAAAAGAGGGGAGTAAACCCAATGGATCTAACCACAAACCAACAAGGATAAGGGCTAATAATTCTATTGGATTTACTAGAGTTGAAATTGATCACCCTCTTTTAAGTTGAATTGTAAAAGAATACTGAAATTAAGGTAAATGTGCTAGAATTGATGTAAAAAACATAAACAACAAGTTACAGTCGTTGGTTTGAGCCATAAACCTGGATCCGAGAAATGTAAATGTATTTGGATTTGTTCCCAGAAGGAGCTCTTGATTTGTTGGGACCATAGCGACGATTTCTCTATTCCTCTAGTGCACTTTTCATGCTCTAATGGGGGATTGATTCATCACTACAAATAAAGCTAATTTTCAAGATCGCAACTCCGTACCTATTTCTACGCATAGTAGAGAAGGAAAATAGGTTGGGAATAGGGGGTTGCCTAAGTCAAACGCTGGTTTAAGAATTAACCTTGAAATATAAATGAAATATGATTGAACTGTAGTAGTAGAAATGTTCTCCTTTTGAGGGAGATGTTGAATAATGACTAAAAAACAAGTGCTATACCTCCTTGTGAAGTTGCATTTATCTCCACATAAAATTAGGGTTTCATTAAGTCTTCAATAACATAGAGCATGTATTTCAACTCCAATGCTTGAATCTTGACCTTATCTTTGCTCCAATGCTTGAAAGAAGACTGATTGCTTGCTCACTTGAGCTTGAATGCTTGAATTAATGTGTGTGTATTCTCAATTGAATTGAATGTATATCAAAATGAGATGGGTAGATCTCCTTTAATACTTGCCCATCAAAAATCAACTTAATTTTTCAACAAGCCAACTTGGGGTTGGGATTCCTGCCCAAATCTTATGATCATTAAGGGGCCCAAAAATGGGTCCTAATTGGGAAGACCGAGGCATTGGGCACTCTGGTCCTTGCACCCTAGTCCTAACCAATCAGGAACTAGAATAAAAGGGGAAATGAAGTGCATGGGTCAAAAATAGGGCAAATATGCATGGTATGAGCAATCATTGGCAGCTCGATGGGAGCGAAGGAAGGACTCAGTGGATTTCATGCCCATTAGGAATTGCATTGTTAAGCTCTCCTTCTCTAAGGATTCTCATGTTTGGAAGAAGGGAGTTGTAGTTTCTCTATCATCTTAGTCTATGCGGATTGAGACTGAGGGCCACCATAGCATCCACCATGTCATAATTACCTTCTCTGTAGATATGGTTCAGTTGGAAGGAGTCAAATATAGATAAAAGTCTGAAAATATCTCTGATGATACCATCAATTGACCAATTAATTTTGTTCATGCCTTTAACAACATCAATTATCAGCTTGGAGTCACCTTCAATGGTAATCACCTTACACCAATGAAAAGTGAAATGCGAAGGCCCCATGTTAATGCCATAGCTTCAACTTGATTGCTAGAAAAACTGTTCAAATTACTTGCATAATCTGCAACCAACTCCCCAGTAGAAGTTCTGAGAGTTACACCCCCAACAGCCAAACCATGCCTAGCAGCACCATCAAAATTAAGCTTGGTGTAACCCCGATCAGGAGGCTTCCATTTGGAATTTAGTCTCTATATGCGCTTAGAATTGTTAAAGGCATTAAAGGATGTCGGAAGGTTCCACCTAGATGTGATTTTTCTATTAGTAGTGGAAGGTGAATTGGGGGGCAATTTAACTGAAACAACAAAAAGATTATTCAAAAGCATCTTAAGTAATCCCTAAAAGACCAACTCAACAGAGCTTTCAATTCCCCAAAAAATTATGTTATTTCTTTCTTTCCAAATACACTAGGTTAGGTGTGGTGGTATCTGTTTCCAGAGCTAGCCGACGAGGTGGTTATAGGTTGAGCTTCCCCATTCCTATAAAACTTGCACCAATCTTTCATTCATTGACCAATGGAGGTCAAATTTCTAGCAAATCATCTCCCAAAGGGTTCTAGCGAAATCGTAGTGTAGAAAAAGATGTGAAGAATTTTTAGCATCCGATCTACAAATGACATATCTATTAGGAAATTGGAATCCTCTTGTGTGGAGGTTGTCTAGCATAAGTATTTTATTGTGAAGTGCCTCCCACCAAAAGAAGTTAACTTTGGGGATAAGATGAGGATTCCAAATATGCTTCCTCCAGTCAGAGGGGTTGTTGATCCTTAGGAGGCACCGATAGGTAGATTTGACCAAAAACAACCCACTTGGGTTCCATTTCCAAATGAATTTATCTTCTCTAGGGAAAAAGGGTAGCTTCACCATTTTTAACATCACCTACAATTATCGAGCGACAGGAAGAAGGTGTGGTTCCTCCTAGCATCAAGTAGAAATATCCTTCCAATATTTGCTAGATAAGAAGTCAGAGACTTGCAAGCCAAAGTACTCTGCAGTGGAATGAAGGATCCTATGCAGGGAAGGGGAGGAAGCCAAAGGTTTATCCCCTAGCCAACAATATTCCCATAATCGAATGTTTCCTCCATTACCAACTAGCCACCTCATGCCTTGACCAACAATGTCTCTACATTTGAGGACGTTGATCCAAATTTTGGATCCCCTAGGGACACTCTCCATATCTAGAAACTTGTGGATGCTATCACGGGCCACGTATTTAGCGCACATAATGTATCTCCACTCAGTGTTTTGACAATTAAGCATCCAAGCAGTTTTGGCCAAGAGAGCTTTGTTAAAGTGAAATATTTTTCTAATCCTCAATCCATCACAACCTTTAGGAACACAAACCTTGTCTGATCCAATCAAGGTGAGCCTTTTCTTCTTCTCCATGTTTGTCCATAGGAAGGTCCTTTGGATACTTTCAAGTTTTTCAGCCATAGCTATTGAGATTTTAAAGAGGAAGAGAAAGTACACTGGGATCCCCTGAAGGGAAGAAACCAGAAGCTGAAGTTTTCCTGTGCTACTTAGAAGCCTTCCCTTCCACCCTGCCATTTTCTTTTGCATTCACTAAAAAATAGAGACCCAAAAGGAGTTAGAAACTTCCTTCATAGTGAGGGGAAGTCCCAGGTATGTGCTCAGAGGGATGCAATTTGACACCCAAGAATAGTCTTGATTTTGGCTTGGATTCATTTTGTAGTGTGAAAAAATAGATGTTGCCTTTGTCATAGTTGGTGTGTTGTTTAGAAGCCTTGACATATGAATTGAGGAAGGATTTCCATCTCCTAGCCTCAACCACAGATTCCACCCCAAAAAGGATGGTGTCATCAACAAATTGATGCTTAACCACAGGGGGTAAAATAGAAGTTGGTTTGATCCCCATGAGAGTTTCATTGCGGGTTAGAGAACTTAAATTTCTACTTGGAACTTCAACCAAAATGATAAAGAGATAAGGAGATAGAGGGTCTCCCTGTCAAATGCCTCTTGAGGCTAGAAAAGGATCTCTAGGGACCCCATTCAACAAGACAAAGTATCTGACCGTTTAAATACATTCCTTGATGAGATTTAGCAATGTATCCCCAACCCCTATCCTTTACAGGACCTTAAATAAGAAGGCCCAATTCACTCTATCATAAGCTTTTGAAATATCCAGCTTTAGGACCATGTCGGGTTGATGACTTTTGTCCATTGAGTGAATGACTTCATTAGTGACATTGGTCGCATCCTAAATTTGTATTCTAGGGACAAAGCCTTTCTGGCAAGGGCTTATTAAAGCACCCAGGAATGGTTTGAGCCTGTTGACCAGAACCTTAGAGAAGATTTTGTATATTGTGTTGCATAAACTATTTGGTCTAAGTCTATGGGAAAATCAATATTATTGTTGATTATAAACCAATAGTATGGTTCCTTCCATATTACTCTAGAAAGTGAGATCAAATAATATAACTCCAAACATTAAATTTACTTTTGAGAGCATGCAAATAAAAAAAAATGGAATATTGGTAAGCATATTATGAATTATGAGCTTATATGTCCTTTCATAGATAAAAGTGGTATTTTAATTGTAAATTTAAATTTATTATTTTGATAATTAAATTGCAATTTTTTTTCAAAGGTTATTAGTAAATATAAAGTTTATACTAGGTACATAAATCAATACAAGACTGCTTCTCAGTATTCAAAAAGAAATTCTAAATGAATTCCAAAATTTTAATAATATGAACATTAAGCTAAATAAAAAATTTATAAAGGCAATCTTCAATAAATTAGTCAATCATATTAAAGCAAAAATAAGTATTAGAGACTTTTGATTTGGGAAAAAAATCAATGATACAACTTGACACTAATAGACTTATGTAAATAGGGATATCAAAAGAGTATTTGATTTTACAAGATATTTTTGATAAAATTTACAACATAGCTTCTTTGAAAAATTAGCAATTGTGTGCATGAGATTTTCATTATTTTTTAGTATGAGTCTACTAAATGTTAAAAATAATTGTGCTTATATAAAAATGTTATTTATATCTTATATTGTATTAGTGAAAAATATTGTGGAAAGCTTGTCATTTTAAAAATACACAAGCATATGAACATATTTTTACTTTATAAATTGTGAAAAAAGAATAGTGAATAATTTAATAGATTGTGACTTAAATAGACATTTGTAAAAATGTTGGACATTAGTAAGCTCATTAAGTCAATTTCATATGATTAGTTATTCTATAAATGTCACATTGTTTGATAGAAAATTTAAGCTCCTAATTGTTGAAATTCTTTTTTTTGTATTGAAATATAATGCAGATTACAGTTAAAAACTAAAATAATGATACTAGAATATAGACATAGGAATTACATCAAAAATCATATACATGAATAGGTAGTACAAAATATACTAGCAA
Source organism: Cryptomeria japonica (assembly GCF_030272615.1). NCBI lineage: Eukaryota > Viridiplantae > Streptophyta > Pinopsida > Cupressales > Cupressaceae > Cryptomeria > Cryptomeria japonica. The sequence goes on from NC_081407.1 coordinate 734,262,259, forward strand.
TATTTACTAGCAACGTACAACCATAGAATTAACATATGCAAACAAAAGAACATTACAACAAAAGAGGAGAAACCAGCAATAACAATAGTCAATCCTACAAGAAAATTTTTAATCAATAATTGTTGAAATTCTTATGTTCACTTCTAACCAAAACTTATTAATACTACAAGCCAACCCATTTCTAATTAATATGATACAATAATAATGATAATTACTATAGAGAAAAATCCACTATTTTACTTTTGCCAGTTTCTAACATGTCTTCATAAATTCCATATTATTTGTGCAAATGAATTAGTTTATTTTAAAAAATTCGTAACATTCACCTATCTCTACCATTAATTTTCTTAACACCTTAATTATGTTTTTTAATATTTAAAAAAAAAATTGTACCTACAAAATGTCTTGATATTCTAGATTGAAAGTATGTGTCACTTTTCTTATGACATTGTTGAATTAAATGTACTCTTTTGTCTTGAATATTTGTTTCGAATGACATTGATACATTACAATTATGGAAAGTTTTCTTTCAAAGAGTTCGCTTTTAGGGTATGTTGGAGCTCCCATTTGTCAAAAGATGAATGCAAAATATATATAACTGGTTAATCAATATAAGTTTTATGTTTTGGACATTGTTTTATGAGAAGATTTTGAGATATGTAAAGTGTTTTCTTCTTTTTGCCTATTTAAACATTTGACCTTCTTAATCATTTATTTTATTCCCTTAATCATTTCTTTACTTTCTTAATCATTTATCTATTTTCTTAACTACAACATTTTTATACTATCAATTTTCACCTCTATCTCTCTTTCTCTCCAAAAATCTCATATTGAACATCTACATTATATTGTGAATTCTTTCATATTTTTTATTATAAATTTTTGCTCTCATTTTCATTAGAGCATCAAATATTCTATCATTAATATACCCAATTCTCTCCTTATTGATAAAAATAGTCTTTTTAATTTAAACTTGTTTCTTTCATCTCTAATAAATTATGATTTGGTTTAGATTTTTAGTTATGTAATTCTTATATTTTATATTTGGAATGGAGGGAGGTTGTGAGTAGTTTCTTTATACTCGGCTTCCCCCCTCTTCCTTCTTTGAGCCTCTTTTTCTTAAGTCAATGTTGATTAAGAAGTTTTTTTGGGATGTCCTATTCTTCTTATTAAAAGTATTAAATAACATAAAAAAAAAACATTTTGAGTGTTCATCTAGTTTGAGGGATACTCCATTTTTATTTTTTATATATAATTTTAATAATTAGCATAGAAGTTATTTGATAATTTTATCCATTTCTAATTGCTTAATGTTCATATTTGACATTCGAATTGAATTTATTCACTTTTCTTTATCTTCACACATAGATAGCATATTGATGTAATCTTATATTTATTTATCTTTAATTGTTATACATATTTTCTTATTCCAAAAGATCAAAATGTGAGTTTTTCCATTTTGACAGACTCTTTTATGGTCACTCTCTTTTTCTCATCTTATATTTAAGTTTAATTATATTCAATTTATTTGTGTATGTATCCTAGGCTCTATTCAACTTTGTTCAGTCTATTGAGTAGATAATCACTTGTAGGTTTGTAGCATTCTTTTTCTATGTGGAAGACGTGAATGCAATTATAATGCTTTCAAAATTGCAGTGGAGTCCCTATATTATAGAACTAGTTCTTGTACCAAGATCAAGTTCATCGAATCATTAAACCCATTTTCATGATTTTATCCCAATTTACATTCTTTAACATATTACCTTTTCATGCATTTCCAATCCAATTATCAAAGCATTATTTATTTTATGATAATTAAAAGAAAAGGTGTTAATTAAACTAGTGTTCAATTGATTTTCAGCTTTTCCATCTTTTAATCTTAAAGGGATGTAATGCAACGTTTAACTAAAGTATATAAAAATGATTAAATTTAATCTCTCTTTAATAATTTTTGGCAGCATTAATATTTTATTTTTAATAACTATAATAAATTTAATGTTAAATGTTGTCGAGGCATATCTAATGCTTAAGTTGTTGAAGTTAAATAACGCTAAAAGTTCAACTCTTAAATTTTAATTTTTAGGGGAAAGGAGTCAGTAGTGGACATAGGACCAATAACAGTCATCTTTTTGTCAACCTCACCCCGTTAGTAGACATAGTAGGAACCTAAAAAATGGTAATGGAAGGTCCATTAATATATATCACATATACGCTTTTTTTTACCATAATTAGCCCATTACTGGGACATTTGTGCACCACTACTGGATCATTTGTGCTTAACTAATGGGGCATTTGTCCACTACTAATGGCTATTTTGAGTTATGTACTATTGGCGCAAAGGTGATTATGTATTGGACCACACTTTGAAATTTGTACTTTTTGACCTTCGTGCACATAACGAATTCCGCAACGTACATCATTACTACCCACAAGCCAAAACAATAGCTTTAAGTGGTTAAGTCGCATACAGAGAGAACAAAAAAAAGTGGTCAAAAGCAGATGAACCATTTAGGAGCTTAAGATGCGCGAAGTTAGCTATGTCCACTACTGGCTCCTTTCCCCTATATGAGTAAGGACAACTCATGTGATCAAAGGTAATAAGGACCATGTTATTAAAACCTTGGATATGAGTTATTGGGTAATACTAATCCCTCTGTATAAAAAATATATAAATCCTTATATAATTTCAAAAAACATGCCAAAATTTTTAAGAGTACACATCAAACATAAATTATTTTTTTCTATCCAAATTTATAAGAATAATATATAAATATTATAATAATTATGGAAAACTCATCCGACTATTATGGATCAGTAATGGCATTTGGTGGAAAACAAATACAATTAAATCAAGAAACTATGCTATCTAATCTTTTCAAGCTTTATCATCCTATGATAGATCATGGAGCATGATCTGAATCATCAATGAAAAAATCAATCACACATTTAAATCCAGAAACTATCGAGACAATCTATCTAATCTACATAAATTTCAGAAAACCAGCACCAATTAAAAAAAATCCAATTAATTAAACATCTTAATTAAGAATCCAATTTTCTAAACAAATACTAGAACAAGAACAGCAGTACCAATAATACGTAAAGTGACATCAACATCAAGTTTCTCAGCCACACCAGCCAATGGATTGAAGTCTTGAAGGCTCTGATTGTCATAGTGACAAAGGGCAATCAATAAATAAATTGATAATACTTTAAATGGGTGAAGCATATTCTACTGTCCCAGAGCAGAAGACTACAAAGATATTTGTTTAGCAGTGCAGTTTCACTTAGGTATTCTACCTAGCTTTTCCCTCACACCATCAATGATATTTGTCTTAAATGAAATCCCAAGTACATTTCGAATTATACTCTGGTCGGGTGGAGCAGGACTAGGTAGGTATGGTATAGTTTGGAAATGTATATCACCTCTGTACTTAACAAATACTCTCCATTCACTTCACTGTCTATCTTGTTAGACAAACAGTAACAGTGCCCACACTCATTTGAGCAATGTGTACGTACACATCACGTCAAGCACTGGGGTTTTATGAGACAAGACTTGCAGTGGAGAAGCACAACTTTGAACTTACAAGAAAGCAAGAAACATGTTGTTGTTTTCACTGTTACCTACGTCATATTTGTGTACTATTGTTTATTGCTCAGCACTTGGAGGGCAATAAGTGAAATGACAAGGAAGAAGGACGTCTCATAAATTGAGAGAGAGGGTGTGTACTTCCATAGTGGACAAAGCACTTTCTTGTGTGAGTTGTGAGGCAGACAGATTTAGTACCCACCAAAGCTCATATTGAAGAGACACTTTCACAATTATGTAGTTTACATTGCATGTAGCTGGAAAATTGGAAATTCAGGTACTCTGATGGGAGTTTTAATGTTGATTTGTGGTGGGTGGAGCCTTTGGGTCTCTGGAATTTTCAGTCTGTCATATTTTATGATTCATCATAGGGATGTTAGAATTATAGGGTATGATTTTAACATAGATGATAAGAAATACTATGCATTCAAGATCTAGAGGTTGAGAAGATGGATCATGGGGTATGATCCAAAACGTAGATGATAAGAAAAGATGAAGCAGTCAAATCCAGAAGCTTTCACAATACGTCCTGATGATGGATCATGTAATATGATCTGACGCGTAGATGACAAGAAAATATTAAAAAGTCAAATTCCAGAAGTTTTTACAATACTTCTTGATGATAGATCATGTAGTTTGATCTGAAAGGAACGGGATCAGAAAATACTATGTACTTAAAATCCAAGAGTGTTTATAGTACTTACAACATACTATGGAGTCAAAATCCAAATTTTTTTATAATACTTCTTGGTTACATGAATCTAGGAGTATGATCGGAAAGGCAGATAAAAAGAAAATACCATGCAGTCAAAATCCAAGAGTTTTTATTGTACTTTCCAGTGATGGATCATGGAGTATGATCCAAAACGTATATGTTAAGAAAATATTATACAGTCGAAATCCAAAAGTTTTTACAATATTGATTTATAGACTATTTCAAGACATAAAAGTCATGATGGTCTAATGAAAGAAGACCTTTCATTTAGGTGGATGCTTACTTTATATAATACCCTGTTTTGCTTGACTTAAGTAAAAATGGTTTTAGTTTTTTATTAAATCGTATTTTTAAACATAGATTAGTTGTAAGAGTCATCATGGTTTATTCTTTTTAAACATCGTTTCATTTAATAGTCAAACAGTTGATAGTGATTTTACTTTTTATTTACACTAAAAAGAAGTAAATATATTATAGACTGAAATTTATATTTGACTATTGAAGTAGATGATGTTTAAGAATAAAACTATCTATCTACCAGTTTGGATACACATCGAAAGGATTTTACAATATCAATTGATCTGTAGACTGTTTCAAGACATTAAAGTCATGACGGTTTAGTGAAAGAAGACCTTTGATTTAGGTGAATGATAACTCTATATAATTGCTTGTTTTATTGGATTTAAGTATAAATGGTTTTAGTTTTTTATAAAATGATTTTTATAAACATAGATCTGTTGTAAAAGTCATCATGATTTATTCTTTTTAAATATCATTCAATGTACACACAAGAGTTGATAGTGACTTTACATCCTATTTACACTGAAAAAACAAACAAACATTATAGACTAAAATTCATATTTTACTATTGAAGTAGATGATGTTTAAAGACTATGTCAATCTAGTAATTTGGATACACATTTGACTATATTTCTTAATTAATTTAAATTTAAATTATTGAATATTTTGAATTTTAATCAATTAATAAATATAGTCAAATGTGTATCTAAACTATTGGATAGATAATATGTAAGAATAGCCACCACACAATCAAACAACAACATTCAAATTATAAAGAATATATAATAGTTAAGAGATACCAATCTAATTAAATTATTTCACCAATTAAAATTTAATTGTATATTATAGAATAAAATAATAATTTTTTTATTTAAATATTAAATTTTTATTAAATATAATAATATTTGAATTGAAGAGGATTTCATTATCATTTTAAATTAAGAATACAAAGATGACCAATTGGAGGATTCTTTATGTTTTTCATTCCATCTAACTTATATCGGATACTCTTGAATATTATGTGTGTAGTCATTGTTATAGATAAGCAAGCAAACAAACCACATTTTTAAAGTAAATTTAACAATTAACCCAATAGAATATTATAAATTGTTCACTCATTCCTCTGTTCATGAGAATATCCAACTTAAGAATATTTTTCAGGAGGACATGGCTTAGAGTATAAATAGTTCACTTACTCTATTTGCTGGGAAGATATTCAAGCCTAACAATTTGGTTTCAAGATTGTTGGTTTCATCCTTCATACTCATTTAGGATCATATTTATTGAAACATAATTACTTGAATTTTCTACTCTTTGATTTAAATGCAAGGAAATGCAACTTTATAGCCTCTTCTGGCTCAAATTCTTAGCATTATTTTAGAGATATTATTCTTTAAGCACAAATGATGAAGTAACTATAGAGGAGGAGATTTGTCACCTCTAAGATGATGGATCCTAGAGGACAAATCAATATGCCTCTACCTCACCTATATTGGTGCTAAGGGTGAGTCAGGGGATGAAAAATGTGAAACTAAATTGGCAGATTACAAATGGGACTCTCAGATGACTCTACTAAGCCTATGTCTTGAGGACAAGCATGTAGAACCAGGACACTAGCACGACACACTGTTGTCCTATATGAACAAAGTACAAGATCCATACGATAGTGACAAAGGCGACTGAACTACCAACTAAAAATGCGACAATAAAATACTACGGAGTACAAAATAATAAAACAAGATAAAGGAGAATAAGAGAAGCTCACAGTCGGTCCACGATTGAACCCTCACACAAGACGATAGTTTTCTTTTCACTACAAAACTGCACACAAACAAGAAAAGGAAAATGTTGGGGGTTGTGTTTTGGAGTCTACCTCGGTTAGACCCTCGTTTTGGTGTTTCCACCACCATGAACAACCTAGATAGTAGCAAGGATAAACAGATAAAATGATAAAGATGGAAATAAAATAGATAAACGATTGATAAAATAGATAGAAGAAATAGATATTGAAATAAAGAGGGAAAGAGAGGGACTCCCCTTTAGCACTCTAAAAACCTTCACTCGGACAGATGGAGTTGAATTCCAAGAGCTCTCCAAAGATTGTGGTAATGGCGGGAATTGAACAAAAAACCTGTGAATATTGCTCAAGAAGATCACTAAAAGCTTCAACTTGCAAAAAAAATGGTCTAGAATCCTTAGAATGCCTTCAAATGGGAGAGATATAGGCCCTGGAAGGAAAACTGACTTTGGCGGATGCATACAAAGGCGTTACAATTCCTTCCAGGCTTACGCATAACTCTCAAACAACCACATGTGGGCTATCAGATTCGTGGGACGCTAGCGCATTGCACATATGTCTCCACATTACACTAGTGTCTTGAAGATGACAAGTCAACAGAGTTGGTAAGATTCCAATCTAGAGCTGACGAAGTGATCCAGATGGGCAAAAGGAAAAAGGTGGTGGTACATGACCTCTGATGACATGGAGGAAGGCACCATTTGTTGCATTGAATTTGTACAAGGTGTGAATTTTTGATATTACATTTTTCCCTCACTTTAGCAAGCATGCCTTTTCTAAGAGATGCAAAGCTAAAGTGGAGGAAGATAAAGAAGAGGGTCATGATGGGGAGGCACAATTTTGTTGATCAAACGAGGTTGCCCCCAGTGAGATAAAGTTGAAGTTTGAAATAGATATTGTTAACCAACACATCGCAAACATGCTAGCCATAGACTAACATGTCAAATGATAAGATAGAGGATAGATTTAAGATAAAAGGTAAGATGGCATAATCGGAACGAACCTTGCTTTGGAGGAAAGCCTCTTATTACAAAAAAGATACAAGATAAGTTGTCACTATGATATGAGATGCGCCAGTATGGATAACAAAGTATGTTATGCTAGATAGCCATATGATAGGGCAATGATGTATGCCTGTATGGACAACCATACAATAGGGAGAGATTTTTTTGGCATGGGTAGCGATACACTAGATAGCCATGTGATTGGGCGATCAAAGATAAATTGATTAGTAGTAGATTGGCCCCTACAAAGGTAGAACATGATACAAAAAAAGATCAAGTGGTTTGGCCCCCACCTAAGAAAATATGAAAAAGGAAATGCTCAAGTGGTTCGGCCCCCATCTAGGAAAACACGATAAAGAAAAAAGATCAAGTGGTTTGGCCCCCACCCAGGAAAACGTAAAAAAGCTATCGATAAGAAACATGAATGTAAGAAGCAAAATAACAAATACAAATTATGTACAAATGCAAATATGATGGCTCCCTCCTTAGAATGATATGCATGAAAGGCATGTTATTCTAAGGAGAAGAGCAGTTATGGCATGTCAACATAACAAGATGTCTCTGTGGAAGACCACCTTAGGTGGTGACATATAAATATCCATTACATCAATGATGAATGCAAGAGGACAGGGGGATCCAAGAGTTTGGCATCATAACCCATAGTGGTGAGAAAAATATGTAACACAACTGCGAGATGGTTATATCATCATAGTGCCAAAGTTCTCAAATCTGAAGAAGAGCACATGAAGACAAAGATAAAATAAATATTTGGGTCAACATTGAAGAAGGACAAAAATGCCCCCAACACTTTGCATCAATCCCGAACATCGAAAAGAAAGATATAACATATAGAAGAAGTAGAGAGACAAATAGAAGAAGGTGTATGATAGAAAAATATTCTATATCCGAGAACCTACAGAGTAACTTGAGTCCTCTAGGAGAGAACAATAGATAAAGACAGTTAGTCCCCTATATCCAAGAACCTACAGAGTGACCTAGGTCCTTTGGGAGGGAACTAACATATAAAGCAAGCACGAGGGAACATAGTCATGCACACATGCTATGCTACAAGATAAAGAAAATTAAGGCCCTAGAGGCCTTCAATGACTAGGTCATCTTCCTCCCAATCTATATCATATGAGGAAGGAGGAAGAGATCCAAGTGGGAAAATGATGAGAGCGACACCAAGTGCCTCACTAGCAACAAGGGTGAGGGACGAAGTGACAACAACATCTTCATCCACAAGCTCGAAGGAGGTAAGGGTCAATGATCATGAAAAGATCATAGACAATGCTAGGATGTCCTCCAAGGAGTTGAACATGCAAGCCTCCATAGAGGAAGCAGGTGACTCACACAGAGAAGATGAAACATGAATAGGATTTCCAACCTCTAGAAGAGGGGTAGTGACAAACTCAGGAGAAGGCAGGGCTTTCTCCACTACACACGTAGAAACATGCAAAATAGTAGGCACTGAAATAGGCAGAGAAAATGATGAGGAACATACCTGTGAGGATTTCCATCCTCGAAACTCTAGGACAAGGCCCTTCTCAAACTTGCATTTTGGCTGAATAGGAGCAATAGGTCTTCGGTAAACTATATTAGGTTGAAGGATCCTAGGAAAACTTTGATGCATGAATGACTACAAAATAGGAGGAGCAAATAGAGTTGTACTCAACACCACCTGTGTATGCAACATATCAATAGGCCGAGACAACAAAGGTATGTCTAGCAAGGAGGTGATGAGGGGCGGCTCCAAAGAAAGAGTGATGAAAACCTACACCTACTTAGGGTGAGGCTCATCGGTGGGCCCCGAAGCAACTGCGAGTAGAACCAAAGATGGTGCAGAAACAGGAGCACCTGATGAAACAAGAGTTGGTGCGATATAATCGAGTGTTGTAGATGCACCAATAGATTGTAGAGTAGCATCGCGCTCTCGAGCCATGACCCATTGATAGCTCTTACGCTCACACACACACTGATTGTGACAGAGATGAGGGCCACCAACTGAAGCCTGAGAGGGCTCAGGATAATCGTGCTCCATGGGAAAGGTCTCTAAAGTCTTGTCAAGGACAAGAGAAGGCCCAATCAATGGAATAGGAGGTGCATCTGAGATGAGCACTACATTCCCAACAACCGATTCTCTACTCTTCTTCGCATGGGGAGAAGCAGGAGGAATAGAGGGTGCCGACGTGGGCTATTAAACAGGAGAAATTAGTGACAAACGAACATGGGAATAATGCCTCCCTTTCTCATAGCGAGAGGGCTGACAAATATTGGTCATGATCAAGAGCTCAAAGGGAGGCAGACCACAAACTTTGACAACGCGGGTGCCTTTTCCTTGCTTGCGCTAGGTGCAGTCGCAAGAACAAGAGACACCACTAAAGGTTGTGCAGTCCTGAGCGAATGAGATGGTCTATTTGGAGTAACGATCTTATCCTTAGCCCTTGACGGTGAGGGGACATGGGGCACTACCAGCTCCAACACGGGAATAGATAGAGCCAAAGTCGATGCAGGAAGAGGCAGTGAATAAGTAGGATGAGCTGATTTAGGGGCCAACTCACCTGTCTTGTACTGATAATATGCATGGTACATCAAGTCACCATGGGGAAGCATGGGCCCCACCAAAGTAGGCAAAAAATGATCCAGTGGAAAATCCCCATGGGCTACCAAGAGTCGATATCTAGTATCCTGGATGACATGCATTGAACTCTCATGAGGAAATTTAAGACATTTATGAATCACTAAAGGAACCACATCCATAGAAATCAACTAGGGAATGCCTAGTTTAAATTGAAATAGATATGATTCAGGAATGATCACAACATAGAAGACACAACCTTAGGTCTCGTGAGGACTGTCAAGGTAATGCTACCCAAAGGAGGGATAGAAAACTATCATGTGTTCTCAGAGTTGCTCGAAATTCATCATATGTAGGCCTATGCAAATCGTTCATGAATAGAGTCTCCTTCGCAATAACATCAACTCTACATGATGGTTCAATCATCACACCCATGATAGTTTGACCATTCAATTTAACAGGGATGTATAGGGGAGTAGGCTCTTCGCAATACGCGACATCCAAAGGGGTGAATGATAATGATACATTAGAAATTTTCCCCTTCTAGATAGGAGGTGAACAAATAGGAGTGATGGTGACCATATTAACAAATGGACCATCACCCGAAGGAGGATCTGATGCAAAAATAAAATTTATTGAATACGGGGGAAATGGATCAGTGTAGATCTACAAATCCCTGTTAGTTTTATCAATAGATTTGTTTGATTTATGTTCTCGTGTGTCAACTTTAATCACACCATTGTCGATGTGGTATTGGATAATATTCCAAAGATGATAACATCACTCAGTGTCATGACCAGGTAAACGATGATAATGAGAAAATTTTGACCCATCATACCAATGAGGGTAGGGTTTGTTATGGGCCAACAATCGAATCTTGGGAAGGGTAATCAAATTATTTTTATTAATCACTACATTATGCTTAGGTAGGAGTCATTTAGTTTAGTGAAGACTCTATTCTATTGTGATCCTTGTGGGATAGCCACAACATTAGCTACGATCTTGTTTTTTCTAGACCCTTCCATGGGCGTTCCTATGAAAGACCCATCATGAGAGTTCAAATTAGAATCTCTGAATTATGTCATGATGTGCTAGTAATTCGTGAGTGTAGAACACATATTAACAAAGTTTTGAGAATTATTAAGAGATAGTTTCTCCTCAATTTCGGCTACTGATTACCAATGAACATCCTTTGCAGATCACTATCTAGAAGGGAAAAGGGGATCCTAGTAGAGATTGATTGATATCTCGAGATAAAATCCATGACCTTTTCATTGGTTTTTTGCTTATAGTGAACAAGGTCAGCAATAGTGGCTCTCCTGCCATTGTTAGCCTGAAGTCGTCTAAGAATCAAATCCATGAGTTGGTCAAAGGTATGAATGGAATGATTTGGCAAGGAGCTGTACCACTCTAACGTGGTTCTCTTAAGGGATTGTGAGAATATTTTAAGCAACACAAAGTCTAGACTGTGGTAATTGCTACACATGCTCATAATAGAGTCAATGTGAACATTAGGGTCCCTATCACCATTGAATGCATCAAAATTCAATGATTCAGCTGTAAGAGGAAGGATGGTGTTCAGGATAGTGATATCAAGGGGACTCTTCCTATTAAATTTAGGGATAGATGATTAACTAGAAGCAAAGGCCAAATTTGTGAGTTGTAACTGTAACTGCCTCATATTTTGTAAGATAGCATTCAAGATAGGATTAGCAAGTGGAGGAGGCAAAGGTGGGTCAGATGCGCCACCACCTCCACCAACACGTCCAAGAGGTTCAGTGCCACCAACTGATGTAGTACTAGTGCTGACCATAAAGATATGAGTTGTAGCAAAGGTAGAGGTCAAGCTACTAGCCATACCTGTGTAACCTAAGAGAGTAAAAGCATCATTAATGCTAGGAATAGTGAAATCCACCATATGCACACTCAACCCTGATATGTCAATGTCGGTCTAAGAACTGGAGGCATCAAACTGGCTATCCTAAGGGGGTGCATTTGCCAAGAGTACATGGCTTTTGATAATCATAGATAATGCCCTTAACATCTCTAAACATTTCTTATATGAGATGAGCATATCTCTCAGATTGTTGACTACATTCCTAGCTTGAGGAAGGATATTCTCCCAATTAAGGAACCCTTCAAAATATCTCAAGTGCTCCTCTAGAGACTGAATCCAGTCAAATTCAATAGTGACATTAGAATCATGGTCAACAACATGAGGAAAAAGAGATAGAGAGTTCATCGGGGAGTTTTTTTTAGAACTAGCAGCTGATGAGCCTCTCATGAAAGTTATTTGGAGGGTATAAGAGTGGAAAGGCTCACTTGAGTCAGGAAAAGGGTTTATGATCATCGCATCAGGTAGAGGAGGACTGTAATGATTAGGAGGGAAAATTTATCTAGATGTCCTCTTGACTACAACTCCTGTGGCAGTCTGGGTCGTCAAGATCCTAGACAAGCCTTGTGACACTGAGACCACACTATAGTGACACGAAGGTTTTTGTATTCTAATAAAGTTTGCTAAACAGAAAGATGAAGAAACAAATGCAGAATGCTAGACTTTGTTTCCTTTTTTTTTTAAATTATAATTTAAATCTTAAATGTATGCAATGAACTAAATGATGCAAAAAGAAAATTGGCTTCACGTCGGGTTCACCAAAATTTAGAGGAGGAGATTTATCACCTCTAAGATTATGGATCCTAGAGGAAAAATCAATCCATCACTACCTCACTTATACTGGCACTAAGGGTAAGCCAAGGGATGAAAAATGAAACAAAACTAACAGATTGCAAATGGGACTCTCAGATGACTCTACTAAGCCTATGTCTCAAGGACGAGCATGTAGAACGAGGACACTAGCGTGGTGTGTTGTCGTCTTGTACTGACAGAGTACATGATTCGTACGATAGTGACAAAGGCTATTGAAATACCAACTAAACAATGCAGAAATAAAATAAATAAAATACTATGGAGTACGAAATAAGGAAACAAGATAAAGGAGAATAATAGAAGCTCATAGTTAGTCCATGATTGAAGCCTCCCGCAAGATGATAGTTTTCTCACCACTACAAACCTACACACAAACAAGAAAAGGAAAATGTTGGGGGTTGTGTTTGGAGTCTACCTCAATCAAACCCATGTTTTGGTGTTTCCACCACCATAGACAACCTAGATAGTAACAACAATAGAAAGATAAAATGATAAAGATGAAAGTAAAATAGGTAAATGATTGATAAAATAGATAGAAGCAATAGATATTGAAATAAAGAAGGAAAGAGAGGGACTCCCCTTCGACACTCTAAGAACCTTTATTCAAATGGATGGATTTGAATTCCAAGAGCTCTCCAAAGATTGTAATAAAGGCAGGAATTGAATGGAAAACCTATGAATACTGCTCAACAAGATCACTAAAATCTTCAACTTGCAAGAAAAATGATCCAGAATCCTCAAAATGCCTTCAAACGAGAGAGAGATATAGGCCTTGGAAGGAAAATCGATGTTTGGGGATGTATATAGAGGCATTGTGATTCCTTCCATGCACAAGCGTAATGCTCAAACGACCACCTGCGAACTGTCAAATTCACGGGACACTAGCGTGTCACACGAACATCTCCGCGTCGCGCTAGTGTCCTAAAGATGACAAGTCCACAGAGTTGGTAAGATTCCAGTATGGAGCTGATGAAGTGATCCAGATGGGCAAAAGGACAAAGGTAGCATTACATGATCTCTGATGACATGGAGGAAGGCACCATTTGTTGCATTGAATTTGTACAAGGTGTGAATATTTGATATTACAGTAATTAGTGAGGAACAAAACGATTCACATCCTTTCTCAAAAGTGGGAATTGTTGGAATTAAGTTTGTATGATTTTGTTAAAAGTATCCCATGTTTTATTTTTTGATTGTGCTAGAATTAAATATGCACGTCGAATAATAATTGGGGAATAAATATTATATAATCTCCCTAGCCTTTTGTTGTTTTTGGAGGTAGTATATATTTTTATTAATAAAGCAATGGATGTAATTTAATGCTCTAACTATTTAGCAATGCTTCAACATCATGCTTCATCTTGACTTCATCATCCTTCTCGTACTCTCATGCCTACTCTATGTTCCTCCTCAAAATCTTAATAATAGTGACTCCAATTTTTAGTCAGTTCTTACTCTTAATTTTTCTATATTTTTAACAATAATTACCTCTATTTTCTAATTGATTATTTAACTAAATTAACAACCCTTCTTATATATGTCTCAATTACTATATTTTATACTCTTTATACTTCAATATATTTTATAAGTATTTACTGTCTTTTATCTAAATTTATTATAATGTATTATATATTATATATCAAACATAATTACTAAATTTTCTAATTTAAGAAAGTAAAATTCCTTTAAGATTTTAAATATATATTTAATTTAAATACCAAAAGCATATATTGTTGGTATTGTACAACATTGTTATTTAAAAAATTAATTATTTATTATTTATTTATGTGTAGGATGAAAATGGAATCAAGTAAACTAAGACCTAATCACATTCTCATGCACACATTGGAATATGAAAGAGCCTAAGGAGATGATTCACTTTGACTACTTGTGAAAGAGAGTCAAGGAATATCTTTGACTGGAGATGTATAAAATGCAATGAAATGGTCAACTATGCTAGGAGATGAGAAAACATAAACTGAAAATATTAAAATTTGTAGATCTGAAACTGAGAGATTGAGTATAGAGAAGGAAAAGGAACTCAGAGGTGTACTTGTCACTAAAATTTGAGTCTGACTAAGCAAAACCAAGATGTCATGCCCTAGTCCCTGATACAATAGAGAGTTGTACTTCTGGAAATTGTCATTTGAGAATCTACATTGTTGAAGTGCTAAAAGAAGTTGCAAAACATAGAGGACCAAGGCGCCATGCCCTAGTCCTGGACCAGGGCGCCACAGTTGACCGTGCAAAGTATCTAGCAATCAAAAAAATACTAGTATGGACATCTAAATTTCACCATTAATCTTTCATTATCATTCTTTGGCCTTTGAATAAATCTTTGCCTTCGAACATTACAGGTTTTCAGTCTATTTTCTTCAAAATAACCTTTTTTATGTGATTGTACCCTAAGCCTTGTTTTGCCCCTCCAACTTCGAAGCTTCAGAATCTTGAGATCTCGTAGTTTTCTTTGTGATGAATCATTCACCCTAGAATTTTGGAATCTAGGAATCTTGAGGCCTTAATAACATTGTTAAAAGTTAGCCTTTCCCTAGCTTTGGAACCCTAAGATTCCAAAGTGTAGTCCTTATATAATCCCATAATCCTAGGATCCCAAAATTTGCCATCCAATGTTAAAAATTTGAGCCCGAAATCCCAGAATCCTAGGGTTCTAGACATTTAACATTTTAATCCTTGCTTCCCTAGGATCCTGGAATCTCGGAGTTACGAGCCTTTTATTTTAAGATAATTGGCCTTTCAGAACCTCAGGATCCAAGAATCCCAAGTTTCAGAGTAATAAAAGCTTTGAAAACTCAAAATCTTGAAATCTCGAGATTCTAGACTTTTAACTTGAGTTCCCTTCAGAATCCTTTTTTGACCTCAGAACTCTGAAACCATGAGTTTTAAGAGTTTTGCACCTTAGTGAAAATTTAACAGGATGTAAAGTGTTTTCTTGAGAAATGGTAAATTAACTTTCTTTTAGATGTTCGAAAGATCTTATGGAAGCAGTAGATGTCCCAAGGAGCTCAAAGAATAAAACAAAGACTAAGGAAAAGATTGAAAAAAATCCAATCATAATGAAGTATAAATACCAAGGCCATATAACTTCCTCCAAATTTGAAAATAAAGTGTAATGGATCACAGACACAGAAATTGGCCATATTGAGTTAGAAGCGATTGAAGAAGTGCATGGCAAGGATCCCAATAGTTCTTGGAGGAGAATTGGAAGATCATGGTTGGTTCAAAGTGCGGTATTCCCTCAAGCCATGCAAACACCTGAGTTGATCCTAACAATAGCACAAAATTTTGACAAAGACACAAGACAACACAAAGATACTAAGGGTAATATTGTTGTTGACTTGTATTCGGACATGGCGACCTTAACCTTCAAGATTCCTCAGTTTGAACAAGTCTTACAAACCATAGAAGAAGAGGCTATAAATAAATTCAATAGCAATGTGGATATTTAAAAAGATTATTTTAACAATACATCGCTTCAAAAGCCTAGGAAAACAAGTTTGAAGGAAACAAATAACATTCATAGGACTGAATGTAAGGATGTCCCTTGTGACCTAATTATTATGTTGAATAGAGCTTCTGGAAAGGAATAATATAGACATTACCACCTATGGATGTATTAATACATGTTTATAATTCTTAAGGGGAAACATTACTTTGATTAGGATCAAATTATTTCTGATAATATTCATAATCAAATTTGCATTGTATTGGAAACCAAAAGGTTCTTCTGACCTCATATGTCATATGAATGGTAGCAAGAAGTGGAGTCTACTTAGGATTGAATGCTTAAGGGAGATTAGGAGAGGGTCCTAATGACAAGAGTGTGTGGTAATACTACACTCAGTTATCCTTTAGTGCAACAAATGATAATTTTAAAAGGTTAAATGATGCCTTCATTTATGCAACCATATGTAGGCTCACATGAGATGTTGGATACAGGTTGTCCAAGGAAGCAATGGTCTTGATAGAAACATGGGGAACTTGGTTAATTCATAACCCATGAAATCTACAACAAGAATGGCAATGAGATCCATGCAAGCAACATCTCATCCACTAAATTTCTACAAATTATACTTCATGACCTAATTTTACTTCCAAACTATACTCAACATCATAAAATTGTTCTCAAACTACACGCATCTCCCTTAACTACTCATTTAGGTTTTTTGAAAGTATACAAGTGGGTTTGCCAAAATTTATTCTAGCATGAACTTAAGAAGGATATCAAGTGCTTCATTATGAAATTCCATTAGGGATAACTTTAAGAAACCCCCCTGGGTAAAGGTGTAAAATCTTGACAAATCTTTCAATATTCTGGGGAAAAATATTAATTTTTTTTGGCATTTTTTTTTTAAAATAGAGGAAAAATATTAAATTTCGTTGGTGAATTTTTCTTAGTTGCGTAAGAATTGTATGAAAATTAAGGCAAATTTTCATTCTTGTTGGGAAAAAATATTAATTTTATTGGCGAATCTTTTTCTTTTGCATGAAATTTTTTGAAAAATTAAGGCGAATATCATTATTTTTGGGGAAAAATAATAATTACATTGGTGATTTTGTTCATATTGCATGAAAATTATGGAAAAATTAAGGTGAATCATTCATTATTTTTGAGGAAAAATAATAATTACATTGGCGAATATTTTTTCAATCACATAAAAATTGTAGAATAATTAAGGCTAATCTTTCCTTACTAATTTCAGAAAAAAAACTAATATAGCAAACACATCACATCTTAGCTGTAAGTGTCCTGCATATCTGTATGAAATCTTTTAGAAATATTCTTTTTGGCATGTATGAAATATTTATCGAGGATTCTCTTCTATCCTTTTGTATAGAAAACTCAAAACATTGCGTGTGTTAGAGGAAGAAAAATACGGAGGATAGCACATATTTAATATTCAATGCGAAGCTACCAGTATTAATCCATGTTGAGGTTTGTGAGTCATGTACAAGTGTCAGGACTATTGGAATGAAAGCTTTCTTGTGGAATGGGAGAAAAGTACATCTCACATAGATTAATTTAGTATATGGAATAATCCAAAGTATAGACCTGACAATCAATTGCTGCCACTTCACAAATCGAGAAATAGGGTCATTATTTGCATGCTGCATTTTAGAATGTAGAAGATAGAAGTTATATCATTCACATGTTGCATTTTAGAATGTAGAAGATAGACATTTTCTAGAGATAAGTTTTTAGGAAGTGTTGTTTTGATTGCAGAGGTTTTCAAATGAAGTGCATAGAAGGTGCAGCTGAATTTTGGCATAAAGAGATATGGCTAAAGGTTTGCAGATGCCATGAAGTAAAGAAAATTAATGACTTACCTTGTAGCTACAGGGTTATTAAAATAGCCAAAGATAACCAACGTGTTATTAAAAGGCTCAAGTGCAACTGCAGGCTTCAGCTACAGTTGCAAATAATTATGATCTCTCTGGCAACCGCCATGTCCCCCTTATAATGGGTAGAATGCAAAGAAAAAGTTGGGTGAAGACATAGGAGATGTGGTTTTGGAGTCAATCATCCCTGCTTGATCAAAATCTCAAAGTTCTCCCCTACCAAGAAATGCAATGAGAATCTTATATCTTGGTATTGTCTGCATCAATAACCACAAATGTGCGATAGTGGCATGGCTCATAAGCTAGTTCACATTCATGGAAGCTTTTTTGTGTCTCTAAACCAAAGCTTTCATGAATATTGGCCTGGAGGTTTTACGACATTGCAATACATGTTACATATTCTTGTAAAAGGCCAGTAGCTTGTTGCATTCCTTATGATTATAAAAGGAATATCAAGGCCGTAAAGAAGGATTCTGTAATTTTCTCATCTCTGGGGAGAGTAGAACTAGAAACGGGGCTTTGTCTTTTCTAGTGTGTAGGATGGTTTCATGGTGAAAGAATGTACACTTTCTTTCAGTAGTTTTTCAATTAATTCATGAATAGACTACTACATTTCCCTCTACACTTGTTCAAGAACAATATCAAAAATGGAATGCCTATATGTAGATGTTTCTTGTGTGTTCATAAGATATAGGTTTAATGACACCGGGTGGAGAATATTTTAGAAAGGTTGTGTTTATAGAAGCACAACAGATTGATTTGTAGCTAAAGGGACTTTCAAATTGGAGGAGGTAGCTAAAGGGATTTTCAAAGGCCATCTGTAGCTGCAAATGGCCTTTCTCTGGGTGCCTACATTTATTCACTTGTAACATTAAACTACATAAAATTTTATCTTTAAATTTCTTTCGTCTATCCATATAATGAGCTCCAAGTGCTAGTTAACTATAAGTCTGTATTTATAATTAATTAATCAATCAACTTAATGACTGTTGGATGATCGTAGATCAATGACACAAGCTCTATTTCAGCTCAAAGTTCTGAAGGACAAAGTTTTCTTCAAAAAGTCATCGGAATAGAGATAGGTCTGAGCATTGTCTAATTAACTATTATAAATTGTATACTTAATTAACGAGGAGGATAGATTGGGCCAGCCCTTTCTGAGGTTTCCTTTGACCTCCAACATGCATAATCTTATGGGTCCACTTAAGAAGAGCCTGACGTCATCAGGGCCCATGTGCCATGTGTGAAACGGGGCTGCGAAGTTAAGGTGAAAGAGCATCTTGATCTAAAAGCACAATCGCACGGAGATCTCGACCATTGATATCAAAGGAAGTGCACGAAAGGGTAAAATATGAAAGTCATTAATTTTAATTTTTATTATATTTATATTGCGAGTGTGATTCTCACCATGGTTTTTCCCACACTAGGTTTTCTAGGTAAAAATTATGGTTTTCATGTGTTTGGTGTTTTTTTGTTTCATCTTGCATTGATGTTTAATTTGTTAATGATAATTGATAAGTACTTGTGATTAAATAAGTTTAGGATTTGGTTTAGACTAATTCACCTCCCTCTCAATCTTGTGGCATTTTCAATATAGGTCATAATCCATAGCATCATATTCACAAGAATATGGATTAAAATGATTACATACATGCATCATAAATACATCCATAATCATCTATAACATCATAGTATAAATATATATATAACTATCACATAATAGATACATACATCTATGTATGCTAAATATTGACCTATTTGTAAAGCCTAAAGATCCAACCACTAATCCTAGATCTACAAGCTAATTCAACAATTAATCAATAGAGAACTAAAAATACATGCAAATAAAATGAAATAAACAAAGTATAAATTTATTCATTACTTAGATTTAAATATTAAATTAATCAAACAACTTAATGACCATGGGATAATCACAAATCAATGACATAAGCTCTATTTCGACCCAAAGTTCTGAAGCAAAGGTTTCTTCAAAAAGTCATCGAAATAGAGACATCTGAGCATTGTCTAATAATTAATTAACTATTATAAATTGTATACTTAATTAACTTTAATCAATGACATAAGCTCTATTCCGGGCCGAAGTTGTGAAGGACACATGTTTCTTCAAAAAGTCCCCGGAATAGACTTAGAGACACATGTGAGCACTGCCAGGAATGAAAAGTTTTAGTAAATGAATAATTGAATGTTTTTAATAAAAGAAAGAAAGAAAAAGAAATGAATTTTAACCACGATTTTGTTGGCATATGTGCAAGAGTATGATGACATGATGATATTGTATGTTGTCATTGATGTCAATACGCTGAGAAGTGAACCGGTATATTGAAGTTAAGCAACTGGCAAAGAGAACTGGTATGGTGGTGTAAACTGGTACATGTGGAATAAGTGAAGTGGTATGCTTGTCCAAGTGAACCGGTATGATGTTGTGAACCGGAACTGGTATGTCGAAACGAGAATCGATACATGGAATGTGGTAGGACTACCAGTTGGTAGTCTTAGCTTCAGGGTTTCCGGTTGAAGTGTTCCAAGCCCGATGACATTGTGTGATGAGTTAGCATTGTAATGGAGATCAGATCGTGTTGCCATGTCAGTCTCGTGCACGTGAAGGATCTTGCATGAAGAAGATTGATCTTATCTACCTCAGGAATGTGCAAAGTCTTTACAAATGGTGGAGAACGCGTGATGGGTTATCGCCTCCATGAAGCAGTGAAGAACGAACGATGGAGAATGTCTTGAGATCTGTTCAAGACCGTTGTATTTAAATGCAAAGTGCTCAATGGTTAGGATTGAACCGATCAATTGCTTAACCTAAGTGTTTAGGGTTTAGGGTTTATGCTGTCGACCTATCTATGTTCTATAAGGTCGATGTTGTGTTTCATATTGAGGTTGTTGGCAAATTTTGTGTGTGTATCTAAGTGCAAAGATACGTGATTCTTGTCAGATCAGATAAGAGGATTGATACCTGCCTAGTGTGTGTGCAAAAGGAAGGAACTAAAGCAGATCTGCATTGGCATTGAGTGCTATTACCAAATCATTGTAATACCTATTGATCTTTAACTACTTCAACAGTTGGAAAATCCCTTAACTGGGTAGCTTTAACCAACTTGTTGTAAATCCTTTAACAGGGTGACTCAAAGCCATTGAGTTCATAAAATCCTCTGACAAGGTAACCTCTAATAGGGTTTAACCCTTAATCGGATATTCTAGCCATCCCTTAACCGGGTGATCCCTAATAAGATCGGTTCCTAACAGAACCTGTTGTAACAGTCTTTAATCGGACTAGGCTCCTAACAGAGCGGACTTCTAAAGAGATCAAAAACAGCTTGTGGGTATTCATCCCCACCGTAGTTTTTCCCAGTTGGGTTTCCACGTGAAAAATGTGTGTGTCATGTGTGATTCCTCTTTCATGTGATTCTTTGTTATTTTCTGTCAAGCGGTGAATCATGTTATGCTAGTAAATTATTGTGTCTCTGATGATAGATTATTTGTTTATGCATAAGGACAAAGTGGAAATGAGGAAGTAGGTTGTGTGGTAAGCTAAGAAGATTGACTAGTTCATGTCTTTCACAGTTGCACTGTGTTTAACTGGTAGTAGTCTGGTTTGGACCGGTGTTAGGGATTGCCAGTAGTTTATAGTCTCCAATAAAACCGGTTTAGGAGAAGTTTTCTCTTTGTGCCTGTACTGATTCGCCCTCCCCCCTCTTAGCACCGGTTTGGTACTCACTTTTCATCATTGAGTTATCAACTGGTATCAGAGCATCCTCCAGGTCCTCTGTGTTCTAAGCTTAACTGCTTGAGGGAAAGATCCTATTGTAATGATGAAGAGGGAAGGTCCAAAGTTCAACAGAGATAACTTTAAAATATGGAAGGAGAGAATGAAGATATACATCAGAAGCATGGGTGCTCAACATTGGAGCCATATTGAGAACGTTTATGTTATCCCTACTCTTACTCTCACCGATGACCAAAAGAGAGAGATTCAGGAGAATGGGCAAGTCATGGAAGCCCTAATCAGTAGCTTATCTGACATTGAGTTTATTGATGTCCAGGATAAAGACAATCCCAAAGAAGTATGGGATACTCTTGAGAATATCTATGGAGGTGATGAACATGTAAAACAAACTAAGGAAGAAAGCCTTAGAGGGAAGTCTGAAGACATGCAGATGGTTGAAGGTGAGACCATTCAACAATATCGAATATGAATCAAAACCATTGTTGGAGATATCAAGAGTGCAGGTAGTAAAATGGAAGATTCCACTGTTGTCAGCAAAGTTTTGAGATCCTTATTACCGGTCTATGCAATAAGGGTTGCTACTATTCAAGAGTTGAGATCAATAGACAAGACTAAGGTATCCCTAGACTCCATCATTGCAAAGTTGACAGCCTATGAGCTAAATAGTTTTGATGGCAGTGTTCAAAAGACCAAATTGACTTTTAGAGCATCTGCTGCACCATCTAGAAAAGGAAAAGAAGCAAGCACCAATGGTGAATCAAGATAGAGTAGAGAAATGGATGATGAGGAGATTCTAATAGAATTTGAAGCTCTTCTTGCTAAGAGACTTCCTAAGGGAACTGACAAATACAGAGGTAAGCTTCCTTTGAAATACTTTTCTTGTAACCAGATAGGACACATCGCTATAAACTGTCCTAATGGTGATAGCAAGGACAAATTGGAAAGGTTCAAGAAATTCAAAGGAGGAAACTGGAGAAACTGTTTTGTAACAGTTGATGAAGGTGTCATAGATGAGGAATCAAAAGATGAAGAAAATGAAGATATTGTGTTTGTTGCAGTCAAGGAGGATGTGTTAGAGAAGAAGACTCTTGTCTCCCTCTTTGATAATTTCAATGAGTGGATTATTGACAGTGGTTGCTCTCACCATATGACTGGTGACCAGAGCAATTTTATATCCCTGGAAGAGTATGATGGTGGTGTGGTTCATTTTGGTAATGATGCACCATGTATGGTCAAAGGCAGAGGGTCCATCTCTCTAAATGGAAAGAGCAGTGCTGACAATGTGTATTGGGTGGAAGGTCTCAGACATAATCTATTGAGTGTTGCCCAACTGAATGATGGTGGACTCACTCTGGAATTCAAAAATGGAGTGTGCAAAATCAAAGGAAAGAATGGTGAATTGATGGCGACCGGTATGCAGACCAAAGGTAACTTATTTTAGCTGAATGCAAATATAAGTACATGTCTTATGGGTAAGTTTGATGATAGTTGGATATGGCGTAGGAGACTCTGCCATGTAAACTTTGATAACATAGTAAAGGCCAGTAAGATCAAGGCAGTTAGAGGACTATCGATGCTGAGAAAACCGAAAAATCCTTTGTGCAGAGAGTGTCAACTGGGGAAAATGTCTTCCTCAACCTTCAAAGGTAAATCTTTCACTGCTGACAATTTACTTGATCTTGTACATACTGATTTGTGTGGTCCTATGAAGACTAGGAGTGTGCAGGGATATAGGTATTTTATGATTCTTATAGATGATTGCTCAAGAATGATGTGGGTCACATTCTTGAAGGATAAATCTGAAGCTTTTGGAAAGTTCAAAGCCTTCAGAGCACTGGTAGAAAAGGAAAGCGGTAGAAGAATCAAATGCCTTAGAACTGATCAAGGAGGGGAATCCACTTCCGGTGAATTCAACAAATATTATGAAGAGAATGGCATCAAGAGGCAACTGTCTGCCCCCTGGACTCCACAACAGAATGTCTTACCAGAGAGGAACAACCAGACTGTGGTTGAAGCAGCTAGAACTATGCTGATCCAATGAAAAGTTGCTCACACCTTTTGGAGAGAAGCAGTGAGCACTGCAATCTACACAATGAACCGGGTACTCATCAAGAAAGGAAAGGATAAGACTCCTTATGAGTACTGGACCGACAAGACACTAGTGGTAAGCTAGTTAAGAGTGTTTGGTAGTAAATGTTATATCAAGAGGAGTGAACATTAGAGCAAGTTTGATGCCAAATGTGATGAGGGAATATTCCTAGGGTATTCCACTAAGAGGAAAGCTCTCAAATGTTTCAACAATAGGACTCAGAGAATTGTTGAAAGCATCAATGTTAGGGTTGATGAAAACTTTGAGAAATTTGAGGAAACTGACAGAGAGCATGTAGGAGATGAACTGGTAGTAACCTTCCGGGAATCGGTTGCAAATTTGCCCAGTACCAGCAACTATGCTCCTACACCGGTAGATGCTGATAAAGATGAGGATGATGAAGAAAAGAAAGAGGAAGGTGTTAAGAATATACCTAGGTATGTCAAACTCAATCATGATCCAAAGCAAATCAGAGGAGACAAGGATGTAGGAATCCTTACAAGAAGAAAGGTTAGAGAAAACTCATGTATGATCTTTGATTTTGAGCCTAAATCATTCAAAGAGGCACATAAAGATGAAGATTGGATCAAGGCAATGGAAGAGGAACTTGATCAGATAGAAAATAATGGTACACGCTCCTTGGTACTCAGACCGGAGGATAAAAATGTCATTGGTACCAAATGGGTTTTCAGAAATAAGTTGAATGAAGATGGGACAGTGATAAGAAACAAAGCTAGACTGGTGTGTAAGGGGTATGCTCAAGAAGAAGGAGAAGACTATGGAGAAACCTTTGCTCCAGTAGCGAGATTGGAAGGAGTTTGTATGCTTCTTGCATATACAGCTTTTAAAGGATTCAAGGTATACCAAATGGATGTAAAATCTGCATTCCTAAATGGAATACTTGAAGAGGAGGTGTCTATAGAACAACCAGATGGGTTTGCCCTATCAGTAGACAATGACATGGTGTGTAGGCTACATAAAGCCTTGTATGGACTAAAGCAGGCACCTAGAGCATGGTATGAACGCTTGCACTCCCATCTTGTGAAGATTGGATTTGAAAGAACAAGTGAAGATAGCAATATCTACTTGAAATCAGAAGGAGATCAGATTCTGATCTGTGAAGTATTTGTTGATGACATCATCTTTGGAGGAGATGACAAGATGAGTCATGATTTTGCCGATGAGATGAAGAAGGAATTTGAGATGCCACTCATAGGGGAGATTAAGTTCTTCATTAGATTGTAGATTCAACAAATGAAAGATGGAATCTTTATTACTCAGTCCAAGTATGTCAAAGAGGTGTTGAAGACCTTTGGCATGGAAGACAGTAAATCGATTGGTACACCAATGGTGACCGATTGTAAACTATCAAAAGAAGATGACTTAGCACTAGTAAATAAGAAGGAATACCGATCAATGACTAGTAAGTTGCATTATGTAGTGCATAGCAGACCAGACATTGCACATGCGGTGGGTATTACCGCTCGGTTTCAGCAAAGCCCAAGAGAATCCCACTTGGTAGCAGTCAAGTGGATTCTTAGATATCTGAAAGGAACTATTGACTATGGGTTATGGTATCCATACAATAATGAGCTCAACCTAAAAGTGTTTACAGATGCTGATTGGGCTGGTAATGTAGATGACTGGAAGAGCACAACCGGTGGTGCACTCTTTCTCGGTGGTAGACTGGTCTCATGGATGAGCAAAAAGTAGAGTTGTATCTCTCAGTCTATAGCAGAAGCGGAGTATGTTGTAGCTTTTATGAACTGTACCCAAACTATTTGGATGAAGCATGTATTGAATGGCTTCAAAGTTCCATTATCTGAACTGGTAAGTATATTCTGTGACAATACAAGTGCAATTAACATTTCCAAGAATCCGGTTTTACATGCTAGAACCAAGCACTTTGAACTCAAGTATCATTTCTTGAGGGAAAGGGTTCAGAACAAAGAGGTGGTATTGGAACATGTTTCCAGTAAGGAGCAATTAGCAGACATATTCACCAAGCCTCTACCAAAGGCTACTTTTACCTATCTAAGAGGTGAGTTAGGGGTGTTGCCCCTTCAAGAGGTAATCTAAAGGTTTGTGCTCCACATCAGTCAGATCTTACTTTGCTATACCTTCTCAGCATTGATGTGTTGAAGGATGCTACTCCTCAGGGGGAGCAGCGAGTGGAATAAGGAAGCTTGTGCCTCCAGTTTGGCATTGTTGTCAAAGGGGGAGAAGATGTGAAGTGGAAAAGAAATCTACAATATTAAGGAGAAGATGTGATGCAAAAAGAGTGATATCTTTGTATATTGCCATCAATGCCAAAGGGGGGAGATTGTTGGCATATGTGCAAGAGTATGATGATATGATGATATTGTATGTTGTCATTGATGTCAATATGCTGAGAAGTGAACCGGTATATTGAAGTTAAGCAACTAGCAAAGAGAACCGGTATGGTGGTGTAAACCAGTACATGTGCAATAAGTGAAGCAGTATGCTTGTCCAAGTGAACCGGTATGATGTTGTGAACCGGAACTGGTATGTCGGAATGAGAACCGGTACATGGAATGTGGTAGAACTACTGGTTGGTAGTCTTAGCTTTAAGGTTTCCAGTTGAAGTGTTCCAAGCTCGATGATATCGTGTGATGAGTTAGCATTGTAATGGAGATCAGATCGTGTTGCCACGTCACTCTTGTGCACGTGAAGGATCTTGCATGAAGAAGATTGATCCTATCTACCTCGGGAATGTGTGAAGTCTTTGCAAACAGTGGAGAACACGTGATGGGTTATCCCCTCCATGAAGCGGTGAAGAATGAACGATGGAGAATGTCTTGAGATCTGTTCAAGACTGTTGTATTCAAATGCAAAGTGCTCAAAGGTCAGGATTGAACCGATGAATTGCTTAACCTAAGTATTTAGGGTTTAGGGTTTATGCTGCCGACCTATCTGTGTTCTATAAGGTCGATGTTGTGTTTCATGTTGAGGTTGTTGGAAAATGTTGTGTGTGTATCTAAGTGCAAAGATACGTGATTCTTGCCAAACCAGATAAGAGGATTGACACCTGCCTAGTGTGTGTGCAAAAGGAAGGAACTAAAACGGATCTGCATTGGCATTGAGTGCTATTACCAGATCATTGTAATACCTGTTGATCTTTAACTACTTCAACAGTTGGAAAATCCCTTAACTGGGTAGCTTTAACCAGCTTGCTGTAAATCCTTTAACAGAGTGACTCAAAGCCATTGAGTTCATAAAATCCTCTGACAAGGTAACCTTTAACAGGGTTTAACCCTTAACTGGGTATTCTAGCCATCCCTTAACCGGGTGATCCCTAACAGGATCGGTTTCTAATAGAACCTGTTGTAACAGTCTTTAACCAGACTAGGCTCCTAATAGAGCGGACTTCTAAAGAGTTCAAAAATAGCTTGTGGGTATTCATCCCCACCGTGGTTTTTCCCAGTTGGGTTTCCACGTGAAAAATGTGTGTGTCATGTGTGATGCTTTGTTATTTTCTGCCAAGTGGTTAATCATGTTATGCTAGTAAATTATTGTGTCTTTGATGATAGATTATCTGTTTATGCATAAGGACAAAGTGGAAATGAGGAAGTAGGTTGTGTGGTAAGCTAAGAAGATTGACTGGTTCATGTCTTTCACAGTTGCACTGTGTTTAACTGGTAGTAGTCTGGTTTGGACCGGTGTTAGGGATTGCCAGTAGTTTACAGTCTCCAATTAAACCGGTTCAGGAGAATTTTTCTCTTTGTGCCTGTACTAATTCACCTCCCCCCCTCTTAGTACTGGTTTGGTACTCACTTTTCATCATTGAGTTATCAAGTTTTTCTCTTTTAGGAAGTTATTGAAATTACGAGAGATAGGTATTGTGGAGGGTGGAGATTCATCTCCGCTTCCAAGGCAGGGGGTTGGTTAGCATCAACCATCCATAGTTGTTTTCCCCGGAGGATATGCTCTGGTTCAGACTTGAGATATCATGTGGAAATGGGAGGATCACCCAGAGAATAGGATTGGTGGAAGTTGGGAAAAGATGATCGAGCATGTGTAGAAGTTGGATAGGGGATTTAGTCAGATAAGGAATATTAGTACCATTGTGGCCTTTGTTGGTTTCGATAGTTGTATCACGAAGTTGATTATTGACAATTTAGAAGGGATGAATCCAGATTTGAGGGTGCAAGCAAGTCGTTTCAAATTCAAATTTTTGGGTAAGTTCCTGAGAGAAATACAAAATGAACTCAACAATACAAACAGATAGACATGAATTTAGAATAATATTATAACACTTCAAAAATATGATCACTTACCTTTAGGTCACTAGCAGTTGCCAATGTAGCTAGCAACAATGGTTGTTCCTGGTCTGAAACTTTGCTAGTGATTTGAATCAAAAGCTCGAAAACTGACCAAATTGTGTAGAGATAAATATGATCTTTGACTGTATTTATACCAATCCTTATTTAGCGATTTTGGCGGGAATTTTATATGGTATACAAATATTTGGCGAATCACACTTAACTATAACACGTCTTATGTAATTTTTGAGGCGATTATGGGTCATCCAATTAATTGGCAATTATAATAGAGTTGGCGAAAATAGGGGTGAATTGATACATGCTTCCGCAAAATTCCAGTTGAATTGGGTCCTCTTGGCCAATAAATCTTTATACGGCTATTGGTGAATTATGGCCATCTATTAAGACAACCTCGAAAAGTTTAGGGGAAAATATTGAATTTACCATGTGGAAAATGTAGATTCTATTGGCGAAATCTTGATAGAGATACAATTAATTACATAAAACAATGGGCAATTGGGTTGTGCATTTGAAAAATATTTATAAAGTCCGGGGGACATGGCCACCCTCGATCGGTACAATATATTCGCCATTTTCTAGGTCGCCGATGTGAAATATTCGCCATTGGCAAATATTCGCCACTAAAGTAAAATCTGAATTACATTCTTTCAACATCATAAGGATGGAATAGTATATAATCCATGTGTATTTAAACTACCACCCATTTCTTCTTGATTTTAGATAGATAGTTTAATGGATCTCATTGAGGGCCTTCAAAAATAAAGAAGAAAAATACTCATATTGGTGGTGGTGGGTTTCCTCTCTAAAATATATCCACTTCTATTCCTTTATCCATTCCTACACCTCCTTTTTTATAGACCAAATATTTCTTGACCTATTTTTGGTCTTAATAGAGTCCTCTCTTCTATACTCTTAAATTATGACTTAACATTTACAAGAATTTTTTTGAAAGAATTATTCAATAGAACTAATGAAATATTAAAAATGGTTTATCGATATCACCCCAAACAAGTCATCAAATCAAAATAGTTATCAATTATTGAAAAGG
Organism: Cryptomeria japonica; assembly: GCF_030272615.1. Classification (NCBI taxonomy): domain Eukaryota; kingdom Viridiplantae; phylum Streptophyta; class Pinopsida; order Cupressales; family Cupressaceae; genus Cryptomeria; species Cryptomeria japonica. The sequence goes on from NC_081407.1 coordinate 734,291,503, forward strand.
TACATGTATGACTCTGAGCAACAACACTACTGGGTCAATTGGAACTTTCTATTACCACTAGCAAAATGATAGTACAAAATTTTTATATCACACAATAATAAAAATAACCCCATATGAAGTATTTTATGGGTACAAGACACTACCCTTTAGAAACATTCTAGGTATTTCTCTAGTAATTCAAACTTACACAATCATTAGCATATGAGATGATGTTATTTAGATCGTTTGTGAAGATCTCCACATGTCTCGGAATCAAATAAAGTGGCATGTTTATCAAAATTATTCTAAAAAAGATTTTAAGCTTGGAAATATGGGCTTCATTTAATTTCTACCCTTAATAGTCCTCCTTCAGGATGAAATATAATCATGATATGGTCCTTAATTTTTTTTTCAAAGGATTGGTCTAGTAGCTTACAAGATAAAACTTTAACCGTCCTCTTATGTTCTTCCTATTTTCCATGTCTTGTGTTTGAATAAACTCCTTGTCCAATAGGTCACCACTCAAATAATTCTTCTTGAGATTGGTGTTGAAATATATATCATTCTCTAGGAGTGTTGGATATGCACTCACGCCAACTTTACAACCACATACTCATTAAGGTCCTAATCCATGGGCATGGTATGCAACCAAAAGATATTATGAATATTTTTATACCATTCAAATTTGAGGATGAATATTTTCAAGGGAGAGGGGATGTTTGGGACCCCTTTGTCCTAACCATTTCCTTTTAATTACTATCATGTATTAAAGGCTTTACATGCATATGATTTATGAGTTATATTATATTTATTACTATTAAAAGGAGGTTTTCCCTTTCAAGATTCTAATGATGTTTTATAATGTAATTCTATCAATTCAATACAATGGTATTTTCTATATTTTTATTTTAACATTCATTTTTTATATTTCAAGTGTCAACCCAATGAGTTATAAGAAGAAAAATCAACTATGGCCGAATGTCCTCTTCAAATCTATTAAGAGTGAATTGGTAGGCAAACATGAGCAAATAAGTTGGGGACTTCATATGTCACGTGTTCAAGAACAAGTCAAGAAGCACCTAAAATACTCAACAAGGTATGAGCTATAAAATAATGAGTGTTAGGGAGAGGAGATTTACTAAAATGGAAATTTATTCATGGGTGCGTCTAAGGAACTTGAGTGTTTCCCTAGAGAAACATACTATAATGGTGGAAATGGATTTTCACTATCTACACATGCAAACTATTAATCAAACCTATTTACAACACACCACCACATTTTAAGGTGAATGTAATGTTAATAGGCCCAACGCGAACATATTGGAAACGGATAGGAGAATATATTCAAATCTTATTCACCTTGTTTGAATTGAATTTATTGCAACTGGATGATATGGGGCAAGAACTAGAGGCATAATGATGTAAAATTGATGGAAATCAGCATGAACAAAGAGTTTTGGAATATATATGCAAACATTGAGTACAAATATGGAAATTGGAAGCAAATAGGAACCTATGTCTTAAATTAGATCTTGTAAATCTTGGACTACGGGACTAGTGACCTAGTCATAAAGGTGTCCAATTTGGATATCAGAATTAGTTTCAAGATCAAAATGTTCCTCATAATCTCCAAAAATTTTGCCAAAAAAGTATCAGACAATGTTTGTCGATTTACAATGTCTAGGGTTTTATAATTCTTTAAAATATGGTTCAATTTGTCTCAATCTATACTTTATGGATCTATATTCCTTATCTTCATAACTTGTCACCTGCACACACAAGAGAGGAAAAATGTTGTTGGGTTGATAGGGTTTGCCTAGGTCAAACCCTGGGTTTAGAATTAATCCTATGATAAATTGAAATAGAAAAGAGCTAGATCTAGAAATATAATGTTGAATTGGAATGTTATACCTTCATAAAAGGTTGATGTTGTCATGCATAAATTCATGGATGTCTTCATAATAACTTGATCATAGATGCCATCTTGAATGCTTGATATTTGAATACTTGACCTCTCCTTCATTTCTCTAATGATGCTTGATTGCTTTCTCAATTGAAATTGAATTTGAATTTTGTGGAGAGATGTTTGAAATTAGGGGATAATACTTTCTCTTATAGCTATCCTATGAAATATGTTGAAAATTACGAAGAAGGTTGTTTCCCACTCAACAATTTTTGACTGTTAGAGGGATAAAAAATGGGCCCTTTTGGTTTGGACTATGGCACCTAGCACCCTAGTCTAGGAGGACTATATCACCTAGCCCCATGGTCATATCCATCTCTAGGCTAAATCAAGGTCCAAGAATCATAGAAAAGAATGCGGATCACATATTTGGTACAAGTGTGAGCAGAATCATGTATAATCAGGGCATAGAAGGCATAAATATTTAAAGTGAGGCCTAAGTGAGTATGAAATTGTATTAAGATATAGTTTACGATACTACACATACAAAAATCTAAATGCCAAGGAAATTATTCCATTCTATATCATGTTAATTTTCTAAGAGTTCACATATGAGATCAGGCTATACTACCAAATGAATATCTCACCAGTGTCTAATATGTTTGATCTATGTTCCTACTATGCACTTAAATGTCCTAAGGACATGTAGATATTAGAAATTTCTAATTGAAGAAGGGAGATATTAGAAAGGAAGAAAGAGGAACTTATAAATATTTTGGGAATACAATAGGCAAGAAGACTTGATAGAGTTCTTATGCAAGGAATATATCATTCACTAGAAGGTTATAGGGGCTAAAATAAATTGTATAATTCTAAAGCTAAAGTAAGTTAGCCTAGGTGGTTGAATTAGTTATCCATGTAGGCTCCCAAATTGTGAGCTCCTAAATCATAATATTTTTACCAAAGGTGTCTAATATGGGACCATATTTGGGATGGCACAATCCTTCATCTCCCAAAAATATGTGTTTATAGTTATTTGTATAAAGAATTTTCTTGTGTGTGCCCTTGTATTGTGGCATTTTTTTTTGCATTTGTGACTTGTGTGGTTGTGTTGTTTTGTATCTTGGGTTTCTACAAAATCTCACAAAATATATGTTCACTAGTACAACTTCGTTTCTTCTATGCATCTCTACTAATATTATAGTGTTTGACATTTAGTGATTTTTCCATTCATCTTTTATCTAATGCCAATAATTTGGTGTTATGGATTATAAATTTTGAAAGTATAGATGAATATTAGAATTGAATTTAATGAGGAAACATTGATTTTTTTTAATTTATAGATGACAATCATGCTAATTACCTTTCCTACTAAGTATAAATTTATGAAAATGTTCTAGTTCATCATTTTATCTAAACATAGATCAAATTCGATGTTGGTGATATTTATTAAGATTTATTGGTAATTCAAAAGGTTAGATCCTTTAGAGAGTAATAATTTAGAGAGTAGAGTGATTTATTTCTCATAAATAAGTGAAGTGGGTAAATCTAAAGAACAAGGTGAAAAGTAACCAACTCCATGGAGGAAAATCACAAATATGATGATACAATAAATCCACACAAAGGCATATACATTCATAGGATATAAAAGCATAAAGCATCAAAGATGGAAGAATCAAATGACACAAATCATGAAAACGCATCAACATTAGTAATGCAACATAAAAAGACATCAAAGATAAAAATACATGATAATCCACAATGGATGATATATAAATAAACCAAAATTCAAGAGTGGTTTGGTGGAAATCAAATAGATATGAAGCTTGAAATACCAAACTCTAATAGAAAAGTATTTAAAAGAAATCTAATATTATTAGATGAATATAAAATCAACAAACAAACATAGTTGAAAATAATTACTAAGGAGACATTAATGCTAAAACAAAGGCAAGGTATAGTAAGGATGAAATAGAAGTCACACAATAAAATTCAAATTTGTAATAAAATAAAGTCATAACACATAAATAAGGGTAGATCCAAACCCTAATCAAATAAGAAATGAAATATGTGCAATATGAAAAATCTAAAACCCTAAGGACAAAAAAGTATGAGGTGTAAGTTAAGTTGGATTAACAAAAAATGTAAGGAAATTGATGCTTCCTCTATATAAATATCTTAGAAAGATAAATTAATCCATGATGAATAACAAATTCATGTACGATAAAAATTCAGTATCTAGATAATAGGATTAAAATAAATGTACACAATTTAAAAGAATAAAATAAAATTAGTTAGCTCTAGCTTTGATGTTGATCTTGTTAGATTTGTGTTAATGTTGTCATTGATGTCAAACCCTGTGATCCGGTCAGGACCATATGTAGCATAATGTACAATAATGGAAGACAAGTATGTATGTGATGTTGAGCAGTAGTGTATGTGATATTGAGCAGAGAAGTATGTATGGATTACATGAGTAATTTTTGAAAGATCCTTTGCTCTGGAATATAGTGTTTTTCTAGTCATGGTTGAGTTTTACCTTTTGTATCAAGTGTTGGTGTTTGTTGTGACAGTTGAATTGCTATTTGAGTGTCTATATATGTTTGTATTGCAACACGATCTATGAATTCTATGCTCGAGAATATCTGGCATTCATATCTTAAAGATGGAAGTCGTTATGCTTGGAATTTGTGTTTATGTGTCTGTGTCTATGGGTCTGTCAAAATGTTGTTTTTCTCCAGTAATTGATGCTTGTGTTCTGATAATTAAAATGGAAGCGTATAGAAGATCAGTGAAGGCTGACAAGTGGCTACCTTGTTTTAGTCAAGGCATATTTGAATAGCGTGTTGATTCAAGCAATGCATTATTTTGTATAAACCTTTTGTGCTTGGTTGACATATTATCTTGGTGAATGTGCTTACAAATATACATATACATACATGTATACATGTGCACACACACACACATATATATATATGTGTGTGTACACACGTATGTATGTATGTATGTATGTATGTATATGTACATATATGTGAGTATATGCGTATGTGAGGTGAACAAGGAAAGAGAGAAAATGTGTGTGAGTAGTAGAGTTTGATGTGGGATGTGTGTGTAGTAATCCCTTACTGGATCAGGTGCAAGCAGTTGGATTGATAGATTGAAGATAGTGTTGTAGTAATCCCTTACTATATTATCTGCAAGCAGTTGGATTGACAAATTGAAGATAGTGTTGCAACAATCCCTTACTAGATCTGCTACAAGCAATTGTGTTGACAGGTTGGATAAAGTGTTGCGAAGATCCCTCGCTAGATTTATTGTAAGTTGTTTTGATATCTGATCTTATCTTGGAACTAGCCTCATGCATTTGGCGATGCAATTTTCTTCAATTCACTTATCTCTATTTGAGTGAGCATTCACAGTAAGTCGTGTTGTAATTCAACAGTGAGTCGTGTTGTAATCAGGCAATGAGCCATTTAACAGTGAAACACCCTTTGTAAACACCATATAGCTAGTTATATTATCCTTAGAGCTAACCCTCTTTGTGGTTTTTCCCATTTGGGTTTTCTATGTATAAAAATCTAGTGTATATCTTGTGATTATGTTTTGCATTTGTTGTTTCATGTTGATGAGATTAATTGCTACTTGGTTAAAATCAATAAAAAGTTTCATGGTTGTGGGAATACTGATTCACCCCCCCTCTAAGTATTTAAGTCCATTCAACCATTCAATAGATCTTACTATGCCATATGCTACCAAATTATTTATTGCTATGCTATAAAATCAAGACTTATTGGATGAATGCCTTGGGATTGAAAATTAGTTTATTAATGAAAGTGAACCATGCGAGTGGTTTTGAAACTAGATTGTAGATATAAACTTCATTGAAATTGATACTTAGAATATCTCTATCTTGGTGTCTACAACCTATGTTTAAAGGGGGTGGTGTTATTATACATTGACTAATAGTTCACTAAACTGGGATTGTTCTCCTTTGGCTAAATTCCTATTTATAAATAGTGATCAAATACTACATGAAATCATGCATTGTATCTAGACATTTTCATATAAACTAAATATCTAATGTTGATCAATGCTCTATGACGATCCTTCAATGATAATGCAAAATTTGAATATGAGCTTATGGATAGATTATAATTTTAGACACCTAAATCTGCACACTTAAATAAATAAATTTTATTTTTTTAATTATCATTTATCCATCTATTAATTAAACTAAGGTTTGATTAATATCCCTTTTTCTTCTATCTAACCATTAATTAAATTCAGTATTTGATTAATTCCCCTTTCTTCCATTAATTGAATAAATTCTATTTATTTGATTAAATTCCCTCTCCACCATTTAATTAAATTGTATTTAATTAAAATCATTTCTTGCATATAAATAAATCAAATTTATTTATAACCTCCCCCCCTCCCCACTTGTACTTTCCTACAAATGCAAGTTGCATTTATTTTAGTTAAAATAAATCTTTTTATTTTAATTAAAATCCCTTTTTCTCCCACTTGCATTCTCCTAAATTTTCCATTAACCTCCTAATCATTCTTCTAGAAGTCCTCAAATCCCACTTAATGAGCATAATTGTTCTAATCATGTCACATCCCTAAATTTGGGGAAGTCACTTCTCCAAATTTGGAAGAAAGTCTTCTAAATGCATTTAAGACTTTATCCTTTTTAACAAGTTAACTTGTTAAGTTCCCCAAATTTGTAAGGCTCTTACAAATTAACCTCCAAAGTCTTCTAAACCATTAAAGGATATTGCAAAAGCCTTGAAGGTTTCTCCCTTCACACAAGCTAAACCTCCAAAGTCTTCAAAGAGCTTTTAAGGCTCTTACAATACATCAACCCATCATGGCTTATCCCTTTGACCATATTTCAACTTTGCACAAGAGTTGAACCAATGGATAATAACCTGCATCCTTGGATAAAAGATTTATCCAACAAAATTGCCCACATGGGGTTAACCATTAAGTCTTCCCAAGCATTTAATGTTTCTTTCCTCTCCTCTCAAGAAATCTCATGATGATACTTGTCAACATGAGATTCGGTTGAAAATCTCACATGGATTGATAACTTTCCATCTTGACCCTTCTTAAGCCAATTCAATCTTGGCCATCCATTTCACCAATTCTTTTATAAATAGAGCTCATTTTCTCATATCAAGGATCCCATCTTAGCTATTTGCATCTAAGCTATAGCTAAATTGTCTTGTTCAAGCTATCAAGAAGCTCCTTTTGTCATGTCTAAGCATTTTAGATCATTATAGTTGCATCATAACATAGATTTTATCATGTTTAACATATCGTGTTAGTTTTATTTCCATGCTAGTTCCATATCATCTTCATATCACTTTCATGCTAGCTTAATATCACACTAATCTTGTTATTTGCACCATATCATAGTTCCATATCAATTGCATTCACTAAGATCTTAGTTGCTTTGCATTTAGATCTTTGATCATATATCCCTCATTCTTTGAGTAGTCATCCTAGAGATCAAGTGCTCATCCAAGCTGAGAGCCACCTTGATTTGAAGGATCCTTGGAGATACAGAACAATGGAACGATTTTAGAAGATTAATGATTTTAACTTGTTTTTCTCATTAGATCTTTCTCAGGTAATGTTTCATTGGTATGCTTGATGTGTTTTCTCTTGTTTGGTTGATCCACTCTTTCAGGTATACAATAATGAGTAAGGGTTTTAGTGTGAAATTTTAAATATTACATGTCTTGGTCAACTCATAATGACTAGTAGAGAAGGAAGAAAACACAAATCAAATTATTTTTAAATTTACAAGAACTTTAAGATCATTTCTACAATCACAAAACTAATCATTGACATTTTTTGTGTCCACAAATTTGATCTAAGATAATAAATAAATAGATTGAAAATTAAAATTAATTCTTATAAATATATATTGATGGACTTAAAGATAAAATTATTTATTGATTTCAATATAAAAAATACATTATATTATAGACTTATCATTGCCCTAAAAATGATCCTATAAAAATAGACTAGAAAGTAAAAGAAAAAATTGCATAATGTGCATTGTTTGTCCTTATCATATCATTTATCAAATGATTTTAAAAAGTTAAAGTATTATAAAATAAAGTATAATTGTGAAGTAGTCTACTATAATAACTTAACTGCATGTGACTTAGCTTCATCTTCTACAACGAATAGTTGTGATTAGACCCAAAAATTGACCTGTATAACTTATTTGATGTACATTTAGAAACATATTTAAAATAATAAATATTTAATTATATATATTACTAACATTATTAATTATTTAATATTTACAATATTAAGAAAATCATTTATATTAATAAATGATAAAATTAAAAAATTAAAATTTAAAAGTGCTAATGAATTTTCACTTGACACATGGCTAGTTTGAAACTTCAAGCATGGAGGGGGTTGACTGAAATTGGTTAATTCAACCTTCAATAAAAATTTAAAAAGTTATGTCGAGTACTAAAAAGGATAATTTATTAGTACCGCGACTCACGATAAAGTTAACTGATGTCCTATTTTTAATTCAGGCCTTTTAACATCCAAATCAAGGCTTCCACATCTAAAGAATATACCCAAAAATATTTTAAAAATATTACCCATTTTTTCAGGTCAGAATGAATATTATCCAATGGGAAGTTGTACTTCATATGGAACGCCATGATTATGTGGATTTGATTTTAGGTGAAATTTTATGATCAAGTATAAATGAGTTAAAGTAATATTTGATGGGTGAGTCTTATAATTATCATTTAAATGCAACCAGTTTTAAGTGGATTATTTATTGTCATAAAAGATAAGTTGGTGTAAACTACTATTCAAGAAATATGGATCAATGAATTTGACTCAAAAACTACATAGTTGAATGTTCTTGATGATCATGATATTGCAACACCATATAATTTACACAATTATGTGGATTTGATCTTAGGGAAAATTTTATGGTTAAACGTATTTGAGTTGGAGTAGTATTGAGATGAGTGACCCTGAGGAGCCCAATAGGTGACCATCGCTTAAATGCAATGAGTGTTAAATGGACCATTCATTCTTGTGAGAGATAAGTTTGTGTAAACCACTGCTCATGAAATATGGATGAATGAATTTGATTCAAAAACTACACAATTGAATTATGATAACAATAAGCTGGAAAATGAGAAGGAATCCCTAGAAGGAACTTGACATGGAAGGCATGGGAGATGTGCAAGGACCAAGAACGAGGACCAGAGGCAAGAAGAAGAAGAAAAGGCCAAACAAGGAAATCGAAGAGCTCAAAGTTGCTTCGGCAAATTATGACCTGTTGGTCATCAAGGCGGCTGATCTTCTTAAGTCTCTGTAGTTGTTCGCTGGTCTTGTTGTTCTTTGATGAACTATCTTTTGCTCTTATGTTAAAGGTTTCGGGTCCTTAAAACCTGTTTTTCATGTTAATCAGAACAATATCATAACACCATATAGTTTATACAATTATGTGGGCTTGATCTTGAGAAATTTTTTATGATAAGCATATTTGAGTTGGTAGTATTCTGCTGGGTGACCTGGGGATACCAATGCGTGACTCCTATGACCATCACTTAAATGCAACAAGTACTAAGTGGACCATTCATTCTCATAAGAGATAAATTTGTGTAAACCACTACTCATGAAATATAGGTCAATGAAATTGATTCAAAACCTACACAATTAAATCATGATAACAATATGATAACACTTAATAATTTACCCAAATAATACCATCATTCAGCTGGTACATTTTGGCATCACCCTAAAATATAAACATCATGTATTTGGAAGTATTTTTTAAGATTTTATTCTAGTTTTAACTTTTGTGGGCTCACAATAGTGCTTGGCAGAAAATGCAGGCAGAGAGTGTTCATTTGATATGACCAGGTCTGAAGCAGAGAGTGTTGGCAGATGGCTGTTTTGTCAAAACACAGTGATTGATGGAGATGGAGATGGAGATGGAGAAAGGAGTACCAATCAGCCTGCCATTGTAAGTCAACAAGCTTACAACTTTATTTTGCAGCTTTTTGCTATTGCATGCAAGGATAAATCTGACAAACTATTTTGTTGCTTTGCCTGATCAAACTTCAGCTGATACATGTGGGTGGCCTTCAACTAATGCCAAACAGTACGTATGGAATACAACATATAAGTGCATATTCAATCTGGTTTAAAACATATCCAGTTATTCTACACCTTTTTTTGTCACTCATCAAATGATAAGACAGAACACTTCAGAGTGGAAATAATAGATAGGATCTGGGTGTTTGCCAGTTCATTCATAGCAGATAAAATTCACATATTCTTTTTAATCATGAACTGAGGTGAATCTTCTTGTGTTTTGAAAAAGAGTTCACAGTTCAAAATGCAGATAAAACGGCCAAAATCGATGCTGTCAAGATCAGAAATATACAGTGAATCTTATTTAGCACAGGACTGATTATACGGATGTTTAGCACCCTAACTTCATGCAAGTTAAAAGAAAAAGTGGTACTGTCCAAACTAAACAAGGCAGTAGACAGATAAGTAATATAGATATGGATATGGATATGGATATGGATATGGACAAATGATATTGGGGAAGAGTACCAGTTATCGTTTATGTCTTATTAATCATTCATTTTTTGCATATTCAATTTTTTAATTACTAACTTTAAAGAAATCAAAAAACAAATAACTAAAAGCTCATTTTTTTGTCTTTTTGGACTATAATTTAGCCCATTTGTGCACTTTTATTGGTACCCATAACACACAAGTACTAAGGCATTTGTGCATAATTATAGGTGATTTTAAGTGCACGATTATTGGGGCATCTTCAAACAGGTATGGGGCGACACTTTGAAAAGTGTACTTTTTGACCCTTGTACACATAATGGATCCCGCAGTGTGCATTGTTTCTACCCAAAAGCCAAAACAATAGCTACAAATAGTTAAGTTGCATGTGCAGACAACAACAAAAAAATTCCTCAAAATCCGATGTACCTTAGAATCTATGGATACACAAAGTTAGCTATAACGGCTACTGGTATGCTTCCCCTAGGAACATGAGTTTGGGTAAAAATTGTTTACTGCCTATCTATGACATAGTTTCCTTAAATAAAAATAATGTTATATATATATTTTGTCTTTTTGGAGAAGTTCAAAAGTAGAGTCACCTCTAGATGCAAGAATTTGGAATGTAGTCATTTCAAGATTCTTGTGTGACAAAGTAAATGATAACATCAGTAGTAGTTATTTGGATTGAGAGCAAATTTATGATCCATCATCAGGATGGAATGCAAAGAGAGTAGAATTGTCTAGATTGCGCTGTGTATAGATTTTTCTTATCAACGTCTCGGATCATGCTACATGATTCATCATGACGATGGATCATAAGTCCGCTCTCTTTGCATTTCATCCTGATGATGGATCATGTAGTATGATCTAAAACATTGATGAGAAAAATCCATACACAATTCAATCCAAAAAACTATATTTGATCTTTATAGACTGTGAAAACTACACGAATTTAATTAATAAACCTTACATGAACATCTATTTTGAAAGACTATGTAATTTCAAATTATTAGACTATATAATACAATTTTATTTTAGACCAAAAAAAAATGGATAAAAGATAAAGTAAATTAAAAAAGGAGAGTTATTAGTATTACAAAAAAAGTTGTGAGCAATAGATATTTCATTTTTAAATTATTATATTACATTACCTTTATTTTTGCTATATTTATATTTTGTTTGTTTGCGGAAAAGTTCAAAAATAGATTCAGCCCTTATGAATGAATTTGGAAGGTAGTCATCTCAAGATTCTGCTTGACAAAGCAAAGGATAACATTTCATAAGTCCAAAAATCATAAAAGTTAAGTCATGCGTCAAGAAAAAAGAAAGGATAGAATACTTTCACAAGTCCAAAAATCATAAAAGTTAAGTCATGCGTCAATAAAAAAGAAAAGATAGAATACTTTTATAGTTGGTAATTGTATCAAACTCTATGGAAATAAAGTACTTTGTAGTTATATATATATATATATATATATTTAAAATACATAATTAATTATTATTTATGTAATACAATTAAAATTTAGATAGAAGAAATTGATAAATGATAAAATAAGTGAAAAGTAGGTATATGGTGTCTATTTTTTGGTGTAGTTGTTTTTTTAATAAAAAGTGAAAAAGAAGAGGTGGGTCATTTTTGTTGATTTGGGTGATGATGTCGAAGAACTTAACTCAAAATCGTTATTTATTTCAGAAACTATGTAATTTTTGAATTTTAAGTGCTCAAGAGTTATCAAAATCAGGATTATATCTAGATATAGATTAGTACAAGTCTTGTCCAAATGGTGAACGGTGGGTTTGTCACTTTGGTTACTCATCCAGCATAGTTCTTAGCTGGTTTCATCAAAGGAAATACTGTGTCACAAAATGTTTCAATTTTGTAATATGTCCATAGTATATGAGGGATGGCTCCCCTTGGCTAGCATCTAAATCCTTGATTGCTTAGGTTTTATCAACAATTGTGTTTTGACACAATGGGTACCTAGTCAGTTTGTAGCTTGCTCGAAGGGTGTTTCTAGTATATCACATCTCTGTAACTTCATATTTAAAAAGTAATATAATTATAGGCCTCTAGCCTTTTGCCTTAACAAAAATGAAAACATTAGGAGCCATTAGTTTTACAAAGAATTTGTTAGCAATGGATATTCTAATGTAGATGACGTATGATAATATGATTTAGATTTTTAATATTAGATCACTACTATGTTTACTATTGTAAATGTGACTCTAAATTTTGTTGTCTCTTTGAATAGATCTACATTAAACATAGATGTGACTAGATTTGGTTTGTCTTTAAATATATGTACATGTATAGATCAGTCACGAGTGGCCCAATTATATCCTCCAAGTTATACTATTATCCTATGTTTTCATGGATCTCTATAGATTACTTGTACACATATATATTCCTAGAAATTGGTGATGTCAAGAATAAATTTAAGAAGCTTACTATAGTCAATGGAAATCATATTGACTTTTTTGGTGTCAATTGAGTCTCATCTACCAATTGTGCAATATGAAGACATAGAAGAAGAAATATGCAAAATATGAAAATGATTCCAAGTTTCGTAATTGATGTAAAATATTAATGCATTTCTCTTCAAGTTCTAAATAGTAATCAATAGGATAATATAATCATTTGATGATCTAATTTGATAATTAACTAGTGTCCTACAACTTGTCTTAAACTATGACATACTAGGTGCTCAATTTGAAACATTTGGCATATAATTGACAACAATCAAATTAGGAAATAGGGTTGTCTTAAGAAAAGAAGGAAAATGATTTGCACTAGGAAGATAAGGTTGTGGTTGTAATTTCTCCTAAGTGGAAAGGTTTTGTCCATTGCCTATCTTGGGTAAAAGAGGTTGCTTGGGAGTGGTGTAGGCTAAGACTAAAGAGTTTTAACTTTTTTTCATCACTTTATGCACAAGATATGTCAAATTGACAACAAGAAATTATATTTATACCAGGCCAAAATGAGTGTAAAGAAAGATAGAGAAAAGAGCAAGGTATGCACTTTGGTATGTATGTGAAAGTCACATGAATCATGCATGCTCAAGCATTGAAGATAGTAATTGGAATAGGAAGGTATAGTAAAAGGGTATATGTTTGGATGATGTTTTCTACTTTTCTTCTTTTTGGTAGAACCACATCTCCAAAATTTCACACACAAGGTCATTAGTAGAATCTACAATAACTAGATCAATGGTATGAAAAATTACCAACTATCTTTTAATTGAGCATGAAATTAAGGAAATGTGATGGAAATATTAAATAAGGTTTGTGCATGAAACTAAGTCTTAGTATGGAGGCATATAGATGTCATTTGGTTGGACCCCATGCAACAATATATAACTTAGGTTAAAAAATAAAGGATAAGGAGATTGTGGTGTATATGTTTCTAATAGAGTTCGAATTAGTGTGGTCCCCATAATCTAAAGAAGCATGAGCTCTATGTTTGAACTTTGGTGTGTTATCCACTTGTAAATAGTTCCTCAATTAGAGAAAAAGGATTTAGAATTTGAGGGTTCATGTTGACAAGTTTTATTGTAGAATATCAAATAGTGTTAGAGGCCTATGTGGTAAAATAGGGCAGAAGTTAGAATTTGGTGTATGGCATGGAAGTATCTTGGAACACAATGTTTCCATGGTAGCAACTACATGAGGTCTAGTTAAGTTATGGTTGTGTTATCTTTAACAGTATATGTTGTTTGAGTTTGTATGGTAGTGCAAGTACATATGAAGCATTATTATAGTACATGTGGAAATAATAAAAGACAAGTAGATATTTTTGAAAGTGACCTAGATTACTATATTTTATAAGAAGGTTATATATATTACCAAAATCCATGGTTTAATTTTAGTAGTGTTATAAATGGAAATGGTTTACTATCAAATTTGTTTGGTCAATAATCACTAAGTCATTGTGAAACTATCTAAGTAGATGAGTAGAATGGCCATTTTGAGAAGCCTTGCTCGAGTTACAAGTGACAAGTTGATGTCATGGTATGGTCATAGTGCAAAAATGTGTGATGGTATTGAACTAGCAATTAGAGTGTTGAGTTGGTTGGAATTGTAAATAGATTACTTGGAATTGCATATAGTCCATAGGGTACATATGAAATAATCTCATGTAGAGATTATGCTTGATGGTGTGATTATGCTTTACTTGCATGTTTTGAGCTGTGTTGTCCACATTTTTTACCTTAATTTTTTTTTAAATGTTCTCTACTTGACATGTGTCATCAAGCTAGTACCTTGAATTTTATTCTAGTGTTCTAATTCATGTGTTAATTTTCTCTAACATGTCAACTCAGTCAAGTTAAGAACATTTGAATTCCCATGTCATTTGGCCTTAGACACAAATACTTTTTAGTCAAATTCATTTTTATTAAAGTGCTAGTAAGTTCATCTAAATCAAGTTGGCATACTCTATAACCTTGATGATTGATGACATGAACATGTTTATTACATCCCTTTTCTTATTTATTTTATTCCTCCATGTCTCTTACAAGCACTAATTTCAGTCTTCTAGCTAGGGTATTATATTTACTTTTAAAATTTCAAAGGTTGATTTAGCTATGGGAGTAACTATAAGGCCTTTCATTTCATGCAATGGTTACAACTCTTTGTGTTTGGCTGATGGGTATAATTACTATTAGTTAGTTAAGTTGAATTGACAAATTATGCAGTATTAGTCTGCAACATGACCCTCACAATGTATGTTTATGTATTGTTACATGTTATGTAGGTTGTGTAAATGCATTCAGTCAGTGTCTCAAGTATAATAATAGTTGCTCAATGGAATCATAATACCCATTTGCTTACATTATGTAGATATTTCATTCTAGTGATAGTGAAAATCTTTAGGTTTGTTAATAATTTTTGTAATCTTATTTTGTGGATTTGGATTCTTAGATGTCATCATATTTCATAAATTAGTACCATTATTTGATAGTTGTGTGTGGATTAGTGAGAATGTTAATTTAATATAGTTATTATTTTCTCTTATGATTGCTTATTTGGTAGATAAAATTGAAAGGAAGATTAATGTGTACTTTTTACTTAAATTGGGTTGATTTTGATATACTTATAAAGCACTGAGAGGTGGGGGGTGAATCAATGATAGCAAAAACAATACCACTTTAAACACCGACCGGTAGATATACTTAGCAAGTTTACTCAACACTATGCATGCAATCTAAAATGATATTAAAGTGTCCACACTAAGTAAAACATCCACAATAAAACAAGTGTTTATATGTGGAAAACCCAAATGGGAAAAACCACGGTGAGATGGGACTCACAAGTTAACTATCTTCAGTAATAGGTAACTGACTGGTTAAGGTCTACAAAAGTGCTCTGCTAGGAGCGAATCCTGTTAAAGAGCCCAAAGCGTTGTAAGGAGCTATACCCTGTTAGGAGTAACATCGGTAGAGGATTTCAAAATCCAAACTAATGGATCACCTTGTTAGAGCTTACCTAATTACAGGATTTGACTGTTGTAGTGCTTAGAAAACAACAAGTGGTGTGATCTAGAAGTAGCACAACTTGCTTGAATAGATCCTCTTCTACGCACTCAAAACTGCATCACCAACATTCTCTACAATGCCTTCAATAATTTAACACTTCTATCTTCGCATCAAATCATCTCATATCATGTCTCTAAAACAATTCATCATAATTTTATTATATAGACATTTAGATTTCATGTCGGCTTTAGAAATTATATCACAATTTCCTAGGTGTGGTGTATCTGGACAATCAGACATAACTCATCACAAATTATCGCCAAATTTTCTCAGTTAGGGTAACTCATCACGACTGGTGATAACTCATCACACAATCAATGAATACCGGTTGGAACACCGATATCGATTAGAGTTAACCATTTTAACATGTCCAATTGTCCTTCATTGCTTCTTTGATGGTCTCCGTTGGATCTTCAAGTTGGTGTCAAGTCATTTCCTACATATACCGATTGTCTCCATATACGAGTTTGACACTCTCTAAACCATCAAAAATAAACTTCCAATATCAGTCACAATACAAGTAACTTTAGAAGTAATACTGGTAGACAATATGAAAATGTGTGTGTATACATGTTCCATCAATGACAACATATGAACTCATTCATTACAATCATCATCAAGCCAATAGATTTGGTTTTATGATGTCTCTCTCTCTTTAAACAGTGAAGGGTTCAACTATACATTCAAATTTGACTTTTCCATGGAAAAAGGACCTTTAAATGGTTTGATGATTATAGTTATTTATTAAGTATGCATAAGGAGGTCTAACTTGAATTGGAAGTTGGGGTTATGTTTTTCTAATGAGAAGTATCATTGTTATAATTGCATACCAGATAAATACTATACAGTTGGCATATGAAATAATTTAATGTAAAAAACAGGATTTATGTATTTGAGCAGTCTAATTTTCAAGGATTGGTGAGATCATACAAGTGGTGTATCACTCATATTTAAGAAACAAATGACATCTATTTGTTTGTTTTTCTATGATATGATATTTGTGTCACTAACAAATGGAATTTCCAATGTTGTGAAATTTTCATAAGTAAATATTTAGCATGAATTGGAGGATCATATATGCAACACTACAAGTGTAAAAAGGAATAGTTTTCAAATAAAGTTTGGTAGAATCAGATAGATTCCTACTTTATTATAGGTTTACTATACTTTTACAGTGATCAATCTTGTCTATACTCAAATATCACATCTAATAACTAGAAACACTTTATTCTAATTAATGATTTAAGCTTAACGAAATATACTTATGTAAATTAAGCTTATTTATGATAAAGTGGAGAATGTAGTGTTGAATTATTTCCCATCCAATGGATGGTTGTTTAAGCATATGTGCATTATAGACTCATTTGGAAAGTCAAAACTATTTCCACTTTAATAAGTCTCACAATCTATCAATTTTCAATAGTTTTCACAACCACCCTATTAGCTAATGGGTTGGTGTCCACAACCTCTTTATTCTTTGTTAAAAATGTGATTAATAGATGCAAGGCTAAATTCTACAACCATTTCCTACATCCTTCTTGACTAGGCTAAAATAACCACTTTGGAATAATATGTGTATTTCTAGGAAAACCTTATGTTGTAACTAGAGCATCAAAATAGACAATTGCAAGTATAACAATTACAAAATTCCATTGCCATCAACTACTCAGATCAATCTCAAAATGTTATGTCAATAAGGCCAATGGAACTTGAGGAGTTACACATCTAAAATAAAGCAAGCATTGAATATATTTCAGGATGGTAGATGTAACCCTCTAGAGAGTCTAATACATAATTTAATTATCATGCCTTGTATTCAAAATGATGTATTTTCATTAAGAAATAATGTCCAACCTTTCATCTCTCATAGGTATTTTGTAGTTGGATTTAAACCTTTCTCGATGCAATTCAATGCTACCAATATACATTTCCAACATTGTAAAATATTTAAAATACATTTAATAGGTGCACTAATAGAAATGTGTAAAATGTGTGAACATATATAGGGTTATCAATTGTTTGAAAGGCCTTAAGAAATATCATATTTCCAATTGCAATGATTATATGATAAGATCAAAATGGATTTATTGTTAAGAAGTGGGAATTTGTTTGGCATTTTAAACCAAAAATACTAACTTGATAATGAAATATGCAAGAATGGGGATCGTATACAAGGTATATTATAAAAATTGAGATTAGATCTCCAAGTTGACCTTAATTCATGCCATGTATCAAATGATAGTGGAGGGAATGGAGATAGATTTGTGCAAAGTATTGTAAGAATAGCTACTATAGAACATCTAGTGAAAACAATAATACCATTATTAGTTGAAGTATGGAACCCTAATAAGTTCTTTAGAGTTCTAATTTATAAAAGAATTATCAATCTTTTCAGGAATCCTCTATAACAGGAGTAGCATAGATGAATGACCTTGTTAAACATTTCAAACAACCACCTCTTTCACTACAACATATTGGGGTTTCTTTAAAATTACACAAAAAAAAGATGAAAAATTTGGAACACATATCCTATTATGTCATGTAAAGATATATGAAGGACATTTTCCTTTTGGTGGATAAGGATTACACATTGATGGAGGCCATATAACCCCAAACATCTTGGATACCACAAATTCTATATGAAGTTAGTGATGTAGAAATTGAATCCTATATAGCTACACTTGACTCAAATTGCTAAAGGAACCTTATGCAAATAAATTCACCACATACAAATATTTTATGGCTAACCTAACAAAGAGAAAGTATAAGGAACATATGAAGAAGAATAGAGATAAGATAAAAGAAAAATGGGGGATCCCAAAAGAAGAGTTGAAGGAGTAAAGAACTTTGACCCTATGAAGATCAAGAAGGCTACGAGTAGGATAATATCCTACAACATCCACATAATTGGTGAGCAAAAGGGAAAGGTGAAAATAAAATTGCCTTTAAGATGCACGCAAAGTGAGTCATCAATGTCCAACAATCCTATGAAGCATTCTTCCAAATGAGTATTGAGTAGAAACTAAAATGCTAAAAATAAAAAGAAAGTAAGGAGGTATGATCCCTCACAAAAGAGGGAGATAAGGAACAAAAAGAAAAGAAGTTCATTAAGAAACAAATGAAGACTCTCCTAGATGGAAATTCACTATTTAGCAGTTTGCTTACACAAGGCATCCTAGAGAAAATAGTAAAAGTATATGACAAGATGGGAGCACAAAGTAGGTATAGCATAGAAGAGAAACTATTTGGTACATGGTTGTCTCTACATAGACACTAGAAGGAACGATTGACCAACTTATGCAAGAACATGGATTAACTCTAAAATAGAAAAAGGAAAACAAAAATAAAAGAGGAGGAGTAGTTGAAAGAACGATTTTTACCAAAGGTCATTCCCTTAGCCACTATGAAACAAAAAGAAAAATATAACATAGATCCAGGCTACAAAAATCTTCTCAAAGAAAAGGGTGGACAAGTTGATGACACAAAACCCAAGAAAATCACTAAAAAAATTGAAGACTTGAGATATTAGATAACACCAAAAAGGTCTATGCCAAGGTTCAAGAAGAAGAAGCCAAAATCTAGCAAATCCTATTCTTTCCCTCTAGAGAAACTAGTCATTCAGTAGGATAGGAGCTACCTTTTGTATCTCCTCCATCTCGAGAGAAGCCCTCCTCTTCTACCAGAAAATCACCGATATAATCCATCAAGGAATTCCTAGAAAAGGAAAAATAGATCCAACCAATTATGTCCTCGTAGTTACTATATCTCCTATTATTTGTATCCCAATTTGATATATTCAACATCTCTCCTTTACAAAAATTTCAACTTGGTGATATCTTCCATCCAACAACTCAAGATGATATTCTTAAACAACATGTGGAAAATAAAGAATAGTTAGTGGATGTTATAAGTGATCAAAAGAGTAAATTTCCATAGGTCCAAGATGATGCATCTCACCCATTGGGTCAACAAATCAAAATACTAGAAGATGGCCTCATTATGGACATGCAAAAATAAGAAACCACACTCAAATGAAATATCATCATAGAGCTTCAAAAAGCTAAAATTTATGAAGAAAGGAAAAAGTGTATCATAACTTACACTCTATTGGAAGAAAACATCCATACACTCTAGAACATATAAACTGATGTTGATTCCCTCTATCAAATTTTCCTATACTGGAAAAAATTGACTACGAATCTTAATGGCTATATAGATAAAATTGAGCAACAAATCCTCCAAGTTGCCACCACTTATGATGCATTCCAAGATATGGATGGTGAGGTAAGGGAACAATTGGAAATCCTACATGTTTAACTGCAACAAATTCAAAATCAACAAGAATAACTCAAGGGCTAACTCAAACAATTGGGGGAAGTGGTAAGTCTCTAGTTAGCCCAATTCATTGTTATTATCCATGGTGCACAAAATATAGGACAACAAATTTAGATCCCTATCACCATACTAGCTAAAATATGACAAGATAATGACCTAGATCAACTTCCACATCTATCTTCTTCAACAAGAAAATGTCCAATGGGATAGAATTTTTGTACACCAAAGTAGATGTAAAAGAGCAATTTAACAAGTAATTTGATTTGAATCTCTTGAAGGAAACATAGTTTTAAAATGAGAGATAATGTTGGTAGGGTAAGCATTAGAACATAGGAACATGAAAGTAGTAAAATAGACCACAAATCACTAAGGGGATGTGAAGTAAAAATATAACTAGATCTCGTAAAGAAGTAGATATTTTGTAAGAGACATGTCCTAGAACATAAATATATGTATAGATAGGTCTCGTTGTAATAAGAGGAAGAATATCTATAAGATCAATGTAAGTTTTAACACAAGATAAATATGTAAATAGAGATATGATGCAATACATATATATTTGATATTGATGGATGGTTTATATGATATTAGGTGTATTATGTGACGTTTTTGTCTATACTTCATATTAATAACTTTGTATAGATATTGCACGGTGACTCAAATTTTGATCCTTCTACTATTGTTGCTTCTAGTGTATAAACACACCTCATAGAGAATATTGTGGGCTTATAGATTTAATATGTAATCCCAACTTTCATGCTAACATTTAGTATCTTAGATTTGGTGCTTATGTGGAATAAAGTGCATGAAAAGAAAGAGAAACAAGAAGTTTGATTCTCTCTAGTGTCAATATCAAGTTGTAGAGACCACTTGAGAGAACTCATTTTGATTTAAAAATGTATGCAAATGGAATCTATTTTTAGTATCGAACAAGAAACAACACCTTAAGCATTATTTTTCACCATTGTCTCTTAGCTTTAGTTATTTCTTTGTACAAAGGTAGAATAGATTATTAATTCTTTTAAATTCTAGCTACTTAAATTTTTTTATGCGTGTTGTAATCATTTAGCTTTAATACGTTAGTTCCTTTTAGTTTTACTTTGTATTTTTTGTCTTGGATGTTGTTGTGTCCGTAGTTCTAACAAAATAAATAAAGATACAATAAATTGTGGCATAGTTGAACAAACAAAATAAATGAGTTGAAAGAATGAGTAGACTTTGGGTACTTGAAGGGATTTAAGGTAATGAATTATTAGTTTTCTTGTTTCTATGAATTATTTTTGAACATGTAAATGATATTTTCAGATTAAAGGCTCTAAGCATATAGAAATATCAAATAAATAATTTTTGTTTGAAGATTTTAAATTGAAAAGCAAATCTAATATGCATATGGATTTAGAAATATTTACTTTGAACAATTGACAATTTAACTTTCATATAAATAAATTATATTCTACAAATAATGATGTTCCCACTAGTAAAAAATATTTTAAAAAAAATCCATCTAAAGATAAATCCAAAGATAAAATGAAATTCTTTTAGATAAAATTCAAAATATTCTTTACCAATATGTTTGATTGATATTAAAATTTTCTAAATAGAAGAACTCCATTGATGCTATAGACCCTTGGATAGTAGCTAAACAATAGCTGAGAATGGTGGTAGATAAATAAAAAAGGAAAATCCTTCCAAAAATACATCATTATATAATCCAAATATAGTGGTGGGCTAATTCTATTCATTTGTTCAAGTGATGAATAGGCTAATGAACTCATTTGTGCTCACAAATCCTTCCAAAATACATCATTGTATGCTCATCCTATTCATTTGTTCAAGTAATGAATAGGCTAATGAACTTATTGTCCCCACACTGCTTTCCTACAATGGTTAACTTAATTGAAGTAGTTTTTCCTCCTTTCCACTATTTTTGTTGCTGGTGATCATAACCAGAGACTAAAGGTTCTGAAACACTAGTACATTCCCTAAAGAACTCCCAATTGTTTTTGCTCAACACTCCCAAATTGCAAAACATGGAACTCCACCATTGCTAAGCCTTGTAAGTTTCTTAACTCATTGTTAAACCTTGTTTCTTATCCCATGATCTCATGAGCCTGCCTGCCATTTACAGTCTGGCTTGGTGTCAATCAGTTTCAACCAACATGGGTGTCTTCTGGCTTGGAGTCAATCAGTTTCAATCAATATGGATCACACAAAAGAATGTTAAAATGATATAGTATTATAACAATTATTGAAACACGCTCAACTACTGGTTCATTTTGGCATTCTTTTACATGACGATGCAAAAACATGGATGTGTGGGTGAATATCCTCTGGACTTAAAACATATTCATCATGTGAGTGTGAGCAAAAGTACCACCCATTTTCAAAACATGTTAAACAAAAAAACAGTGTCTTATCATGTCTACCATTGCTACTTTTCATGTTGCAGAGAGGGTGTACAGGAGTGCAATAAGCGTTGGGTTCGCAGACTTTGTCACATTCTTTGTCTTGTCACTTCGCTAGACAATAATCACACTCGTGTGAGCTTCAGAAATCATCAGTTCATTCCTACTGTTTGATAAACAGGTTGATCTTGGATTGATAGGATTCGAACATGGTTAAATGATATCCTATTGTCTGTCATTCTTTCACCATCGTTCCCTTATAAGTTCATAAAATGAATGGTACGAGATTGCAGGAAATGTAGGATTCTAATGTGCTATCATTTGGAGTGAACAAGGCATGGACATCTGGGGAACGCTTATTTGGATTGAGACATTTAAAAAAAATGGAGTACATAAGACTTTAGATAAGACAAATAGTTTTTGCTCCCAAAGCTCATCAGAGACATTATTTCAGATTGCATAATAGAGGCTGATAAGATAAAGAATGGGGTTAGCAAATCAATGCTACAGGAGGTTTTCATGAGTTGATTCTAATAATGCTAGACCCTCATAATAGGTATGACAATGAGTTTTGGCAGTAATGGATGAAAGGCAATAGAATATATATATATGATGAACTGAAAGATTTGAACATATATCTAGATTGTTGGGTAACAAAGAGAATGCCAACTCCATCGCCATGCATTCTATCATGATACTCATTGGGGAAATTGTGTCCTCCATATGTAAGAAGTTCAGAAGTTCTACAATGAAGTATGTTAATTCTTTTTGGATATTACTTCAAATCATGGTTATCAAGGATGTCTAAGTCCTTAAGCATAAGGGATTCATTCGGGCCAACTTTTATAGGCAGTTCTTATAAGTGAAGATCATTCGAGATTTATATATGGTATAATAGTTAGTAGGCATTCTTAAATATTATTTAATTCAATGATCAAAGGTAAATTTCGATTAATAAAAATAAGAAAATTATTTATCACATTTTAGTTAGGAATATTTGTATAAAAAAATTATTGACTATTTGACCATTAAAATATGATGTTTAAGTAAAATCATGTACAATTGTCTAGTTCAAATCATCATTTCCAAAGTCGATGCATGCCATTGTAGTGTTGTTTCACGTTGTATTCATTCTTTTCCATGATAACAAAATAGGTTCACTCCATGTGAGTGATATATAATGAATGGTTCCCTTCCATTTCTTTACATGTCCACTTAAGGGTGACGCCTCATTTTCTAAAGATTCTATGAAGAATATATTGGGATGTTGGTTATACTTGAAACATTATAATCTAAGTTGAAGGATCCCCCTTTGAGCCTAATATTATACAAAGGTGAGTGCTTACAATAAAATACAAGTTTGAAGCATAAATTATCTACGTTAGAGAAATTGACCTAAAAATTAAGTTACTAGATAGTAGATAACATATGCATAACATAGGTTCAAATAATTTTACACATTCATAGTTACCACATAATACATCTAATATTCATTTTTGCAAGCAAATATTTTACATTTGCTTGGGTGGCATTTATATTAAAATATTTTATATTATTTTTCAATTATTAAATCTATATCTTCTTGCTTTGCAATAAGGTTAAATACTCATATAGACTTCTAGTGTGGGAATATGTTGTGCGTCTAGTTATTGCATGACATTAGCTTCTATTTCTATCACTGGTTATATTTTCAATTTGTATCTTGTTAACATGGTCCTAGGGCCTAATCCATAATCAAAATCAAAATCTCTCTCTTGAAATATGAGATCATCATAATAAATTGATGTCGGAGCATCTGGTGGTGTAAGGGAAATCATGCATCACCCAAAAATATTTCCTTTTTAATAGTTTTCTTTTAATGTTTTTGCATTTATGGATACCCATTTGGGCGAATAAGAGATTCCAACTTTCAAAATTGTTATGCTGCTTTTTCTAGCTGGCCTGCTATTTTTAGAAAGTTTTAATTTGAAGGTGGATGGAGCCCGAAATTTGCAAGAAATTTTAAAATGAAAAAATAAGCACATTGGCAAAAGAATCAGGTTAAAATCATTAACAATTTAAAAGTTATGCAAGTTTTAGTTTCCTGAAAATCTGATAAAAATTCTTCCGAGTCAGATTGAGGCACTAAACAGCCTCGAACGACCCTGAAAATGGTGGGAAACGGCAGAACAGATCCTTGGCATATTCTTCACTCAGAGAATTTTGAGGTTAAAACGACATGTCAATCCGATTCTAGAATCAAAAGGTATCATTGCCAGAAATTGGACAATTTTTTGGAAAGTTTCTAGTTTTTTTGAAATTCAAATTTGGCTCAATTTTGAAATTCAAATTGTATGTTTTGGCGCTAGACCACCAAAAAATTTAATTTTTAAAATTGAAATTTTGGCTCCAAACTAGAAGTGGCTATTTAGGACTCATTGAAGGAAACTTGTGGGTCAGGTTTTGGAGAGTGAGTTTTTGGGGTTAGAAAAGTTGGATTGTGAGAGAAGGGTTATCCAGAATTTTGGTAAGTTGTTAAGTTGCAGTCTATGAAGATTTAATCCTC
This sequence comes from Cryptomeria japonica, assembly GCF_030272615.1. NCBI lineage: Eukaryota > Viridiplantae > Streptophyta > Pinopsida > Cupressales > Cupressaceae > Cryptomeria > Cryptomeria japonica. The sequence continues at coordinate 734,316,793 of NC_081407.1, forward strand.
CCATATGTAATTGCATGTATTGAAAATAGATTGCAAATAATAATAACAGCATCTTTTGTTGTCTCTATTGTTGAGTTTAATTTCTAAGTCACGAGTTATGCCCTAATCAAGTGGTATTAGAGCAGGTTGTTTCTAACTGTGTGAATAGAGTGTTGATCATGAGGCAGTTCATACTAGGACTTGTGGTTGTAGGCTCGTGGTCAAGATGCCTCCAAGAGTGATCTGTGGTGGTAGAAATGCTCATGGCAGAGTTGGTCAAAGAAATGCTTTAGCATATGAGGGTTTTAGAGCCCTCCGGAGATAGATTGATGCGTTGCAAGAAGAGCAGAGAAGAGGGTTTAATCCGAGGAGAGGAGAAAGTGAAGATGAGTAAGAGGTTGAAGTTACATCTGAAGAAGAAGCAGAAGAATAAATGGATCAAAATCAGGCTCGATTTTTAAGGGCCATTTCCTAGATTGGGAAGAGACCCAGAATTGAAGTTTCCAATTATTCTAGAAATATGAACCCAAAAGAGATGATCATTTGGATAAATGAGCTAGAGGAATATTTTGAGTATGAGAAGATAGAGGACCTAGAATGGGTCAAGTTTGCAAAAATGAAGCTGAAGGGTCATGCAAAAATTTGGTGGAAGAAGGTCCAGCTAGAAAGAAATCGGAGAGGAAAGGGAAAGATCACCAGATCGGATCAGACAGTTGAGAAGCTAAAGAAACTGTTCTTTCCCATGGATTACGAGTTGGATCTATTGAAGAAGTTGCAAGGACTAAAGAAAGGTAGCAAATTTGTCAAGGAGTATACAGAAGAATTTTATAAAATGAATATCAGAACAAGCCATGTAGAGGCCAACAAGGAGAAAGTCATTTGTTGTCTGGTCAGAATGGCCAATATTGAAGAAGCATATAAATTTTCTTTGAAGGTGGAGGAGAATCTAAATAAGAGATTTGAAGGAAAGAAAAAAAGGAAAAATTCAAGGTGGAAGGGGTGGTGAAAGATCCTTTGGGAATCGAAATGAGGATTGGAAGAAAAATGAAGATGTGGGTACCTCCTGAAATCAAAATGGTGATAAATTATATCATCCTCATGATCAGAACAATAGTGAATAATGAGGAAGAGGAAGTGATATAGATTACTCAACAAGAAATGTACTAATGGGCCTACTTCTTGGTTTATACACCCAAAGATTGATTTCTCACTCCTAAGTGGTCCAATGGCTTCCTAGATGGAAGGACTGGTCTCCTAAGTGTGTTTCACACCCCACACTTCTTCCATAGGTTCTTATAGGGACCTTACACAACTCCAACCAAGATTAGGTTTTAGGGACACTTTCCCTAAATTTGACCAAACTATAGAAACTTGACCCCCGGTCTACAAATCCTCTATCTGATGATTGGGATAGCTTACTTATGTCTACTATAAGGACAATCAACCACAAATGGGGTTCGAGGACTTCCACAAGGCTAAGAACCCTCATAGGGCTAGAGAATCCTAGTAGGTCTCTTTAGCCGGTTTATGGGAAACAACTTGAAAAACTTCCAAAGGACTAGACAAACAAATGACTATTTTGGATACCCTTTTTAAACTTACAAAAGATCTCAAAGTTGCAGGAATTGAGCCTACTCCAACATACCCTAACCCTTACTATGTTCACAGACCTAATAGGCCTAATTAGGCTTGGTTAACAAAGTAAGTATCAAGGAATGGGTGCATATAACCAATGCAACACTCTGGTTAGGTTTTCCTTGATAGAATGATGAAAGAATAAGTATCCGGTAGAATACCGAGAGGGGGGGGTTAATCAGTATATTGAAAAACTGATACAAATTTCCCAATCTCAAACTTAGTCACACAAAGTAAACATATCTCAGTCAACATCAATATTCATAAGAATACTTGATATCAACCGGTTTAACTGTTATGACAACTTAACAATAAACAACTTTAATCTTGTAAACATCAACAATCCTTAATCATAACTCAACATATTCATCTTTCAATGCTTCTACTTATCATGCCTTATCAGAAGTTAACCAAATCAACAAATAAGATCCTAACCACAAAAGAATTCACCACTTGACACAAATGTTTATATGTGGAAAACCCAAATAGGTAAAAACCACGATGAGATGAGATTCACAAGGATAGCTATCTAAACTCTTTTGAAGTTTGCCCTGTTAGGAGCCAAACATGTTAAAGCTTTACAATAAGTCCTGTTAAGAACTAATTCTGATTAGGAATCACCTAGTTAAGGGATTTACAAATATGCCTTGATGAAAAGCACAATACCTTGTTAGAAGTAACCTCGCTAGAGGATTTAAGAATCCAAGCTAATGGACCACCTTGTTAGAGGATTTAATGAGTAACCAAGCTTGTTAGAGCTTACCCGGTTAAGGGATTTCAGTACTGTTGTAATTGTTAGAAAACAATAGGTTTTCTTGATTTGTTTGAGTAGCACTACATTTGCTTGATCAGATCCTTTTAAGCTTCAATCTGCCTTCACTCAAAGTGCAGATCCATTCATTGGTTAGGCAACTACACACTCAACAGGTTTCTATCAATCTTGCCAACAACCTTTACAAACAACTTCATCGACCTTAAATACAAATCAATTAGGTCGGTAACACAAAAAAAAACCTAATTCTCATCATCGATATTACAAACAAATCGCTACAATCTTAACCGTTAGAAATCATGACAATCTCTTCAAATTCTTCAAGAAAATTCCAACCACTCCATGATCACCACTTCATCAGACTTTGTAACTCATCACGCAATACGCATTAGATGCAATCCACTTTGCTCCTTCCCTAGACAATAAAGAAATGCGCCAAAACAATTTGAACATATCCTCATACAATGATCAAACGTGTCTCCATCATTACCACTTATCAGATAATAAACCAACAAAATTGATTGGTTAGGGTTTAACAACTGATAGGGTTTACCTGTTACATTGCTTAGAAAGGTTTAACCCTTTACACCGGTTCACCGGTTCAACCCACAAACTTTACATACCGGTTTACAACATTTTCCACAAATCTCTTCTTACCGGTTACTAGCCAATATCAAAAACAACAATATCAGCAATAACATGAATACCATTACCAGTTCAATTGACATCAATGACAATATATCATTAATGCAATCTCTATGCAAAATGCCAACAAACTCAAAATTCCAACAATCTCCCCCTTTGGCATTGATGGCAATACAAATATCAACGCCTCTGATTGCTACTGAGATTGGTGAATAGGAATCCTAGTTTACATTACCAAGTATTCACCTTACTATTGTCTGTCTTCAACCTGCCATTGGTTCACCTAATCAGACACATAATTATTCTCCCCCTTTGATAGTAATGCCAAAGTGAAATTAAAAAGAAAATGTAATTCTACTCTCACTGTCCATCAACATCATTCTACAACTTGATGCTCCCCCTATGGAATACATCCACTTCTTCATCAATCCATGTAAAATTCTACAAGTGGTTCAGTGACTGATGCAATCAGCATCATGCTTAGCTAACTTTATGAAGAGGGACAACCCCCAGTTTACTTCTAAGATACTATAAAGTGGTCTTAGGCAGTGGTTTGGTAAAGATATCTGCAAGCTGCTCCTTGGTAGAAACATGCTCCAAGATAACATCTTTACTTTGAACTTTTTCCCTCAAGAAGTGATAATTCAATTCAATGTGCTTAGTCCTTGCGTGCAAAACAGGATTGTTAGAAATGTTTATTGCACTTGTATTATCACACAAAATCTTTATTGGTTCTGAGATTTCCATCTTCAAACCTTCCAAGATGTATCTCATCCACATAGCTTGTGTGCAATTCATATAACCTTCTTCATACTCAGCTTCAGCAGTAGATTGTGAGGTACAACTCTGCTTTTTACTACTCCATGAAACTAGCCTTCCTCCTAGAAAGAATGCTCCACCGGTAGTACTTTTCCGGTCATCAATATTTCCTGCCCAATCAGCACCTGTGTATGCTTTCCAATCAAAATTTCCACCATATGGATACCATAACCCATAGTCAACAGTACCTTTCAGATATCTAAAAGTTCTTTTGGTTGCCATCAGATGTGCCTCCTTTGGATTCTTTTGAAATCTGACAACAATACCAACTGCATGGGCAATATCTAGTCGACTGTGAACAACATAGTGTAATTTGCCAATCATTGACCTGTATTCTTTTTCATCTATAGACTTAGATGCATCTTTCTTGGACAATTTACAACATGTAACCATTGGGGTTCCAACTGTTTTACAGTCACTCATACCGAAAGTCTTCAAAACCTCTTTCACATACTTGGATTGAGTAATGAAAATACCATTCTTCATTTGTTGTATCTGTAAGCCTATGAAAATTTTTATTTTCCCTACTAATGACATCTCAAATTCATTCTTCATTTCATCTGTAAAACAATTACTCATGTCATCATTACCTCCAAATATAATCTCATCAACAAATACTTCATTGACCAGTATTTCATCTCCTTTAGATTTGAGATAAATGTTGTTGTCATCACTGGTTCTAGAAAATCCTATCTTCATCAAATGAGTATGAAGTCATTCATACCATGCTCTGGGTGCCTGCTTTAATCCATACAAAGCTTTATGCAATTTGCATACCATGTCTTCATTTTATGTCAATGCATAACCATCAAGCTGCTCTATATAAACCTCTTCTTCGAGTATCCCATTCAGAAATGTAGACTTGACATCCATCTGGTATAACTTGAACTTCTTATGAGCTGCAAATGCAAGCAATGTTCTGACAACTTCCAGTCTTGCTATTGGTGTAAAAGTTTCTCCATAATCCTCTCCTTCTTCTTGTGCATAACCTTTGCAAACTAATGTTGCCTTGTTATGAATTACAACACCATCTTCATTTAACTTGTTTCTAAACACCCATTTAGTACCTATAACATTCTTGTTTACTGGTCGAGGTACCAGGGTCCAAGTGTTGTTTTTCTCAATTTGATCCAACTCCTCCTCCATAGCTTTCACTCAATGATCATCACCAAATGCTTCCTTAGTACTTCTACGTTCAAAGGTGGAGATCATGCAAGAGTTCTCTCTTATTCTCCTTCTAGTTAGTACACTGACATCCTTATCTCCAATTATCTGTTCAGGACTATGATTCAGTCTCACATACCTAGGAATAACATGATCATTCTCTTCAAGTTCAGCTTCCTCATTGTCATCTTCTACTAAATTTATTTGTTCCGGTTGAACAAGTACATCAAGATTTTATTTACTGGTTTCTGATTTAATAGTTTCAAGTTCTAAAAGAAAAATGCAAGGATCTTCATCCTTCTTCTTAGAAAACTGGTTCCTTCTGAAACTTCGGGACATTCATCTACACGAACATCAGTACTCTCAACCATTTTTTGTGTCCAGTTGTTGAAGCCTTTATAGGCCTTACTCTTCGTGTAATATCCAATAAATATGCCTTCATCACTCTTAGCTCCAAACTTTCTTATGTAATCACCTCTTTTAATAAAACATTTGCTTCCAAATATCTTAAAATAACTAACATCGGGTGATCTGTTGGTATTATGGATGTGTTGCATTAGTTTTGTCATTGATGTCAACACTTATCCTTTTGGAGATCTACATTGTTGATTTGGCACTATGGTTATCTTTGGTTATGTTGAATCGGTACATTGTGTTCACCAGCAAGCTCAGTGACTTATGCACAGTCACTGGTATATTGTCCACCGATAGGTTATATGGTTCACCAACACTGATGATGACTTGTTATTATCTGGAGATCACTTAATTATGTCAAAGACATGGTTTGGATACTTGATTTTGGTATTTTGGTTAATGGTATAATCGGGTTGACATATTTATTGTTACCGACAAATTGGTCAAGGTTATGGACCGGTATGCGTTATCTATTCCAGATCAGCACGACGCGTTATAGAGATGATTTATTGATTGGATATTGTTGTAAATGTATTGAGCTGACATGATGCATCACATCTAGACTTGTTTGTAATTGATTTTAATTGCAATATTCTTAGTGAGCCAACCTACACATTTGGTCTTAGGTTTTGTATATATGTAAGATCTCATTTGTGAGATGTAAGAAGGGATATGGTATGTAAGGTTATGTTATTGTAACATGGTATGTGCGAATATTCAAGATCATATGAGAAGAGCATAAAGAAGGTTCAAGGAAGGTTTGAAGGTGATTATCAGAGCTTAACTGATACTAAATCCAGCATTGGAGATGCTATTTTGAGCAGTACATTACTCTAGTATTTAACCATCTTACTGCAATCATTGCGACTCCCATTTGAGTAGAGTGCTCTAGGTAGTTTGCCTTTCTGCATGTGCAGACCCCATTTGTATACACATACTATCTGCAGTAGTGTCATCTGATTGTGGGTAAGGTTTCCCACCATGGTTTTTCCCCTTACAGGGTTTCCACATTAAGATATCGATGTTATGTGTTGTGGATGTTGTTTCTCTTTCTGTTTTATGCATTAAGTTTCACCAGTATTGATATTAACTGTTAATCTGTTAACCAACATTAAGTATCAAGCTTGATTAAGTTATAATTGGGTTGAAATTCATAGACAACTGATTCACCCCCCCCCCCCCCCCCCTCTTAGTTGCCTTCTGGGTCCTAACAATTGGTATCAGAGCTAAGTCCTTTTTTTGTAGAAGCCTAACAGCTTGAGGAGATCTTATGGCAGCAAACATTTTCAGGAAGGTCAGTCCAAAACTTGATGGAACTAACTATGGTATATGGAAAATCAGAATGGAGACACATCTGAATTGCATTGGAAGAGACAAATGGGAAGTTACAAAGAATGGCTATATTGGTCCTACACCGAATCAACCTAATCCACCAACATTGGGTAAAGATCAAGAAAATGATTGCAAAGCAAGAGAATCAGTTTTGAGCGCATTATCAGATCAACAAATCATGGGATTATCAGACCGATCTACTGCTAAAGCTATTTGGGTTAAATTGGAGACATAGAATGAAGGAGATACCACTGTCAAAATTGTAAAACTGGAATGTTTCAGGGTCAGGTATGAAAATTTGAAAATGGAAGAAGATGAAAGAATCTATGCTTTAGGGAAAGAGTTAATGAAAGTATTTTAGGAATACAATGTTGTGGAGGATCCTTAAGTGAAGAGGAAATTGTTTGTAAAGTTTTAAGAGCATTGCCATCGGCATACAAAATGAAAGTAACTGCTATTAATGAGTTGAGAACAATTCCTAATACATCAGTATCTAGAGATACCTTGGTTGGAAAACTTCCAGCATTTGAGCTTGAGGAATTCGGTGTTGTTGCGACAATTAAGACAAATTTAGCCTTCAGAGCATCATCATCAGCATCATCATCATCATCATCATCTGACAAATCTGATTGGAAAGCACTGTATGCAAAAGAACTTGAAGATATCAGAAGGGAAAATGAAGAACTAGAAGAACTTGAAGCATTATTTGCAAGGAAAATGCCTAAAGGTCCAGTTGGAAGTAAGTATGAAGGTAAAGCACCATTTAAATGATTTAATTGCAATAAAATTGGTCATATGGATCTAGATGTCCTAACAGACATGCAAGACTAAGAGAGGAAGCAAAAAGAACATATAAGCCTAACCCTGAATATCAGAGATATAGATTTAAGAAGAAAAATAATGTTACTATGCTGATGAAGAACCGACAGACAATGGATGGGCTTTTGTTGCAATAAAAGAAGATCAACCGGCACCTACTATTCCACCGGTAGAGAAGGCCCTAGCAGCTAAAATTGAAGAAGAGGATGAATGGATCATAGATTTCGAATGTTCACATGATATTACTAGTGCTAAAAGTAAATTATTATCTTTTCAGGAATATAGTGGAGGTCTAGTAAGACTTGGGGATGATAAAGCTTGTTTAATCAAAGGAAAAGGCACTATATCTTTGGATGGTAAGCACAATACTGACAATGTTTATTATGTTGAAGGCTTGAAGCATAATCTTTTGAGTGTTGGTCAATTAGTTGAAAAGGGATTTCAGTTACAATTCAAGAATGATAAATGCAAAATCAGAAACAAAAATGGATTGGAGATTGCATCCGGTAATCAAACTAAAGGTAATATCTTTCATTTGAACAACAATGATAAGACATGCTTGATTGCACATATTGATGAAAGTTGGTTATGAAATAAGAGACTTTGTCATGTGACTTTTGATTGCATTGCAAAGATCAGTTCAACTAAGGCAGTAAGGGATTTACCTAAGATTGTGAAACCTCGTAATCTGGTATGTAAGGAATGTCAAATGGGAAAGCAAGTTAGAACAACCTTTAACAATATTTCTGACAAATCCAATAATGTTCTTAATTTAATCCATACTGACTTGTGTGGTCTGGCAAGAACAAGAAGTCTATAGGGAGATAGATACTTTATGCTAATTATTGATGATTATTCTAGAATGTGTTGGGTTACTTTTCTCAGGGAGAAATCAGAAGATTTTGGAAAATTCAAACTATTCAAGGAAATGGTAGAGAATGAAACTGGTACGAAAATCAAATGTTTAAGATCTAATCAAGGAGTAGAATTTACATCTAAGGAATTTAATACATTTTGTGAGTAAATGGAATCAGAAGACAACTATCAGCACCCTGGACACCTCAACAAAATGGAATTGTGGAAAGGAAGAACAAAACTATTCTGGAAGCAGCTAGAAGCATGATATTGGAAGCAAATATACCTCATGTATATTGGAGAGAAGCAGTGAATACAATGGTTTACATTTTCAATAGAGTTCACATCAAAGGTGAAACCAGTAAGACCCCTTATGAACTATGGTTTGGTAATAACTCTTAAATACTTCAGAATTTTTGGAAGCAAATGCTATATTAGGATAGATTAGTATATTGGTAAATTTGATCCTAGAAGTGATGAAGGAATATTTATTGGTTATTCATCCAACAACAAGGCATATAGATGTTTTAATAAAAGATTGCAGAAAATCATTGAGAGTGCTAATGTGAAGATAGATGAACACTTAAGAGGAAATTCAAGGTTTGTAGATTCTGAACCAGTAGTTGAGATGATCATAAATGAACCTATACAGAGTGCACCTATACTGAATGTAGATCCAGTCACACTGGCATCATTAGAGAATTCCACAGTGATTGAAGAACAACAACATGTGAATAAACCCAAGTATGTAAGACCTAATCACTCAGAAAATCAGATAATTGATCTAATAAGTATCAAGGTGTTATGACAAGAGGAAGACTAGAAAATGAAGAGGTATGCTTAATTTCTCAAATTGAACCGACATCTGTTATTGAAGCTCGTCAAGATGAACATTGGATTAAAGCAATGGAAGATGAACTAGAACAAATTGAAAAAAACAATACATGGACATTAGTTCCCCAGCCTAAAGACAAAAATGTAATTGGAACTAAATGGGTATTTAGAAATAAACTTAATGAAAATGGTAAGGTAATCAAGAACAAAACAAGATTAGTGTGTAAAGGATATTCACAGAAAGAGGGAATTGATTATAATGAAACCTTTGCACCGGTAGCTAGAATTGAGGCAGTTTGATTATTTCTTGCATTTGCAACTCATAAGAACTATAAAGTATATCAGATGGATGTAAAATGTGTATTTATGAATGGAGATCTTGAAGAGGAAGTTTACATTAAACAACCTAATGGATTTTAATTGACTAATGTTAAGGATATGGTTTGTAGATTAAGGAAAGCTTTGTATGGATTGAAGCAAGCTCCTAGAGCTTGGTATGCTAGATTGGACAAGTATCTTTTGAAGTTTGGTTACACTAAAGGTAATCCTGACAGTAACTTGTATTTCAAAGTGACTAATGATGACATCTTGGTTATTGAAGTTTTTGTAGATGATATCATTTTTAGAGGAGAAGATGGATTGTGTAAAGACTTTGCTAACAAGATGCAAGAATAATTTGAAATGTCTATGATTGGGGAGATAAAATTCTTTTTAGGATTGCAGATTTCACAAACTGATAAAGGTATATTCATATGTCAAGCAAAATACTTGAAGGAACTACTAAAGAAATTTGGTATGGAAAACTCTAAACCAGTAAGTACTCCTATGACTACAACTGACAAATTAACATTGAAGTATGATTCAGCTCCTGTTAATCCGACAAGATACAAATCTATGATTGGGGGTTTATTGTATTTAACACAAACAAGACCTGATATAATGAATGCAGTATGTATTGTTTCAAGATTTCAGAGTAATCCTAAAGAAAATCATGAATCAGCAGTAAAAAGGATTTTCCGGTACCTACAAGGCACAACAAATCTTGGTTTATGGTATCCTAAAGATGAAAATTTTGATTTATGTGCATGCACCGATGCAAATTGGGCAGGAGATGTAGATGACAGAAAGAGTACCAGTGGCGATGCATTCTTTCTTGGTAATAGATTGATTTCATGGTTGAGAAAGAGAGCAATCTAAGGTGGCCAAGGAGCCCCCCACAAAACAATTAGTGTGTGAGGCAGAGGAATGGGTGGGGAACCCCCTAGGATGTGGTTGAAGTAGTGCCCATGGGGACCATATCGTGGAACCATATCGAGAGACCCAAGTGGTATGTGGGGGCTCGAATCAAATTACTAACTTGGCCATGACAAAGACACATAGGAACGACTACCAGTGCCAACTTGGCACAAAAAAGATGCATAGGAACAACTATCTCTATCCCTCTCTCCCTCTTTGTCTCCCTCTCTCCTCTCCCTCTCTCTCCCCTCTTCCTCTATCCCTCTTTGTCTTCTAAACCCCTTTTCCTCTCTTCCCCCTCTCTCTCTCCCTCTCCCTCTATCCCTCTTCCTCTCATTAACACCCCCATCTCTCTCTCTCTCTCTCTCTCTCTCTCTCTCTCTCCCTCTTTGTCTCCTAAAGGTCTCTCTCTATTTCTCTCTCTCTCTTTGGTTGTTAGTTAGCTAGCTAGCTAGACCAAGGGAAAGTTCTATAACCAATTCCCTCCAAAATAGAATAGGTAGTTGATCTCCTTTCCTTCTAGATGGTATTTCCTTATTTTAGACTGAGGGATTGAGATTAATGTTAACTATAAAGGAGAGTATTCTAGTTGCTATCTGGAGCTAAGGTAGGGAGTGTAAAATACCCTACTATTCTAAGGGGGCTTTGTTGAAGTTGAGATTGGTTCAATTCACTTCAGTTCAGTTGAGTACTATCCGATCAGGAAAGGGTTTTACTCCATGGTGAGAAGAGTGAGGACCCCATGGAAGGAAGGTTCAATTAGCCTTATTCAAAGGAAGGAAACCCGAAGTCAAATAGACAACAACAAACCCAAAAGTGAAGGAAGGGGAGGAAGGCACCTTATCGATGAGGGGAGGAGTTGTAGTTATAGATGTAGTTGAACTCTATTGCTTGGGTAAGGCACCAGCCTCCCTTGAACCCCCAGGAAGGAAAGACCTCCTAGCTGGATAGTTGTTTGCCCCATAACTAGAATCTAATCATGGGGGAGGGTCCTAAAGTCTCTTTCTCCCATGTATTATGGTTGTCCTACCGTAGCAAGATGCCCAGAGAAAGAAAACAAAAATGAAAGCATGCTCACTGATTGAATCGGAGGAGGAGAAGGAATTGGTTTCTTTCCTAGTAAGAAGGTTGAGAGGCAAGAGTGATAGCTCCAACTACCAAGGGTAATGAGGGATTAATTGAAGGAGGTTCAATTAGTAAGAAGGAAGGAAAGCCTAGAGAACAAGATTACCAGAAGGTCGAGAGATTGAATCTCAGGTCCATCCTGAACTTATGTTGTCCAGAGCAAGGAGAGAGAGATGAGGTATGAGGGCAAGGGGGTGGCAATGCCTAGGTAGAATAGGTTGCAAGGTCACCTTGGAGCGGTTTAAGCATCAGGTGTGCTTGGGGTGACTACTATTGTTGACCACGTCTCCCGCGATGCGCCTGATACAGAGAACGTTCCAAGGCAACCAAGGACCCTCCCTGCATATCAATTAGGGTGTGAGGTGAGGGATGCAACTAGGAGGACCCAATGGCTAGGCAAAAGAGGCTACAAGCTCACCTTAGAGTGGTCTAAGCATCGGGCATTCTTGGGATGATGTGAAAAATAGAGGCATTTAATGAGTTTGACGATATGAAAGCTAGGTGCACTCTTTTAGGGTTTTGAGTTTTCTTCTATGCATATTGCTTTTTTGTGTTAGCCTTGCATCATACAACATTTACTTTGGGAAAATTTAGGTTTTAATACATGGTCGGAATTAATCCAATAGTTGATGTTGGTATTGGTGTATTGGCAGCTGGCATGAATGGCTCCTCCGAACAAGTGACCTCAAAAATCTGTTCTGAAAATTTTTCACGAGGTAAGACTTCTGATAGTCCCTCGGATGTCATTTTTCCTATACAAGAGTTTCATTCTTCTTGTCAATGGCTTGAGAAATATGCACTTATTGGGTATTTTGTTGGGAGGGTCACCCTTGAAAGCATACTTTAGGATTGGGTTTCCAAAGCATGGGCCCCTTATGGGATCCACCTTGTTGGTGTCCAAAATATTACCAAAGGGTTTTTTCTTTTCTGCTTTGTTGAGATTAACCATGTCTAGCTTATTTTTTAAAATGGACCTTAGTATGTGAGATCTTCATTACTTATTTTCAAACCCTGATCTCATGATTTCTCTGTCTCTGAGGACAAGAAACTCTGGGTCCCAATTTGGGTAGAATTTTTGAGTCTTCCTTTTCCATGTTGGCATTTTTTATCCTCTATTGTTGCTTCCATAGGGAAGGTCGTTTGTGTCAAACCAGACTGATTCTATTATATTTTCCCTTAAAAGAGAGTTTGTGTCAAGGTTTATCATATGTCCTAAGATTCAAGGGAGACCATTAATATTTAGATTGGAGGTCTTTGCCATTCTTAGCGAATTTTGTATCTGAATCTTCCTAACACATGTTTCCACTACCAGTTAGCAAATCACAAGATAAAGGATTGTTTATTGGCAGGTCCCAAAGTTAACTCCCCCCCAAGGTTGTTGAGCCCTCTCAGGCCACCCCTGAGGTGGAAACAAATGAAGAAAAATGGACTACTATTAATCACAAGGGAAAGTCCTTTTTAGTTAATAGTGTGGCTCCTAAAGCACAAGAATCTCTTCTATGTCACCTCCAATTTCAAACCCTTTAAACAAGGGAAAAGATATTGTTGTTGAGGACTTGTTCATCAACCTCTGGTACAAACCCCTCAATCAAATTTTGTATTGCAACTCTAGTTAATAGACTGCCATTCTTGTAGCTCGCCTGGACATACAGAGGAAGGAAAAATTGATCCAGGAAAAATAGCACAATGGGTTGCCTAGTTTTTCAGTCCACAACTTCCTTTTTGCATAACTAGTTCTCCACTCTTGAGGAAAAGGATGGCATGTGAGAAGGTGATACATGAATTTCCTTTCATAGAATATTTGAAGTCTCACTAAACCTTCCAAGAAGTATTTCATGTAGGATACTTGATAGAATTATCCTGGTCTTCGTGTTTTGTGCTTGGGGGATTAAAATTTCCTCTTTCATGTTTTTTTTATCGCATGTCACATTATTTGGCTAGATGGCCTTATGTTTTCTTCCTGACATGAGGTAGGATGTGGTAGTGTAGTGACTCTCCTTGCTCCATTTTGGCATTCCTTCATTGTTGACCATGGATTTGATCTAGGTATCCTTTTGGTAGTGGTGGTGGTGGTTCTTCTAAGTGGCTCCCTCAGCTAGACCTAGCCATTTCTCCTAAAAGGAGAGAAGATAAAGAGGAAGGAGAGGTGATTGTTGATGAGGGGTGGTATCTACCTGATGTCACCCTATACCCCATTGATGTATGGTGAAAATAAGAGGATCAAGACCTCCCTTCGCTCCCTGTTGGGTGTGTGTTGGTTGCTTAATTTCTATTTTTGTTGTTTTGCGGGTTGGGCCCTTTGTTAGCTTGTTTTTTCTTCCCACTTTCTATGCTATGCCATGTTACACTTTGATTTTCAAGATCTTCATATGTGACATTTAGGGGTGACCTTGTGTCCCTCTACCCTTGTTTTGTGGATATGTGTATTATTTTTTCTTATTAATATATTCGAACACACTTATTCATCATAAACAAGCAATGTGAAGTGAAAGAAACCATTATCCAACACATGATTTTGATAAATGTAACTAAGAAGCAATGTAATCACAAACAAATCAGATTTAGTGAATTCCATTATGAAACACACCCCAAATTATATCTAAAAAATAAAATCAAAACTAATGCAATGTAAAAAGTGTCAGGTTCACCAAAATGTAATGTGCGGGAAATAGGATTCACTAGCAAACTAGGAAACTTAGGCCTATTTCTGCTTTGATTACGTTGAAAGGGAGAGTGGTCCACTTGGCCCAATATGTTCTTAAGAACAAAGTTGATTCAATGGTCCCTCGTGGGGGTACTTAAATATGACTTTGCAAATTATGAAGAAGAATGCAAGGTAAGGTAAGAAGATGACCTTTTATGTGTAGGCTGAGAACTTGATTATGAAAGAGAATACAATATTTAGTAGATCGAAACCAGACCATAGTCCAAACTTAAGGAAAAAGTGCAAGGACTAGGGCACCCTAGGTAACCTACTCTCCGGATTGGGGCGCTATGCATGACCTACTCTCGAGATTGTGGCTCCTGGCACTTTTTGCTTTGACAAATTGCAGACGATAGATCTCCGCCTGATTATCTTGTACTTGTTTTCCCAAGTGCACCACATGTTCCTACACAATAGAAAAGAGAGAAAATGTTAGGTAGAAAGGGGTTTTCTCAAGTCAAACCCCAGTTTTGGAATCAACCTTGAAATTGAATTGAATTGAACATGAAAGGAAAGCATGATGGTATATAGAAGAGACTAGATCTAAGAATAGAAGTGTCTTTTACCTTGATGATGCAAATTCTTCTTTCAAGATGACCAAAAATGTTGATGCAATAGCATGAGTCTACACAAAAGACCTAAAAGGACATCAAAAAAGACGTGCTTGCATGAAGGTTGTTGAAGGTTGCCACAATGAAGAATATGTTGGGATGAAATTTCTTGAATGCTTGAATTCCTTATCCTTTGTATAATCATGTTACCCAAAATAAGGGAGGATACCTTGCTTATAGACCTCTCCCAATTGTTTTGGTGTGCAAAACTAAGAGCAAACTGACATGGGGAGATATTTCTTGCTCAACCTAGCCAAGTGTGTTTTGGTTTGAATCTAGAGCCAAACATCGAGGAGAAAACACCTTGCTCCCCCCAATGTGGCCTCAAATTGGGACCCAAGGTCCAAATTGAGAAGGAGAAGTCATAATTTCACATGGAATTAAGTTGTGATGAATGAGATCAAAGCAGTAGGTCATACAAGCCAAAATAGGACCTAGGTAAGCAAGAAATTGTATAGGGATGCAATGTATGACACTACAATAGGAATCATATTTTGGTTGGTCAAAAAGGCTATCATCATCACCATCAAAGATAGAATCATGTTAGAATGGGTTCGTGAGGTTGGATTAGATTGGGATATAAGAAATGGTTTAGAATGGGATTAGAAAGGATTTGATTAGGAGGAATTGGATTAGAAGGAAATGGATTGAGAGAATTAGATAAGAAGAGGATTTTATTATAAGATATTGGATGAGAGGAACTATATTATAATATAATTTATTGTATCTTGAATCTCTTTGTACTCACATTTTCTCTTGAATGAAGGAATTAAGAATCTTGAATTGGAACGATAGCTTGTGAATTTTTACATTGTGAATGATAAATTATTTTCTTATATAGGGTTCTCAAGGTATTCTCATTTAGTTCAACTTCCAATGGTCATGAAAATAACAAGATTGGATCAGAAAGGGTGAGAACTAACACTCACACAATTTTGATTTTGGGCCATTTTTGGAGGGACTATGGTGCTAGGTTCCATAGTCCACCCAAAGAAGGACTTAACAAATATTGTTCTAGATTAGAAAGTCGCATAATATGGGATTTAGTTCATCTCATGAACATATGATGACCATTTGGATGTGTTAGGGCCAAATGTTGGATATTAATGTTCATTTTTGTTTCTAGGATATGTTGTTGTCATTGATGTCAACATATTCCTGTGATTTATTCCCGTGTGATTGGGAAGATTTTCTAATCCGGTTTTGTAGTTTGGTTTTGTTGATCACTATTTTGTAGAGGTTCATATTTCCTTTGGTACATTCTGGTGTGATCAGATCTTGTGCTAAGACTTTGGGATATTGTTTTGGTTGGTCTTGTTTATCTTTGTTTCATATGGTTCGTGACTTGGTACTTTGAAAGTTATCTTTCTTCGTGACAGTTGCTGATTGGTTGTGTTCTTGAACTTCTAGACGTTGACCAATGAAGATTTCAAAAGTGGTGTTGGTGCAGTTGTTTCAGATGATTCTAATGTGCTTGTTGGTGTTTCCTAGTCATGTCCTATTTGTTTTGGTGATCTGGATTGATCATTGCGTGGTTTCTTTGGTGATTTCTATGAATTGGTGATGATTTTTATGCTATGCAGTATTTCTGGTGGTGTAGCATGTTGCGGTTGATCTTGGCGTGATTTTCAGTGGAGTTGGTCAATTAGGAATTTGAATTAGGATCATGATATGCTATGTAAATCATTATATTGGTCTGTTAGTCGATTTTTGTATCATGTGATGTAATTTTGCAATTGTGAGCTGAGGGTTAGGTTTTAGCCGACCTTGTTATCAAGGTTGATGATTTGTATATATAGGTGAGCTATTCATGTAGTTTGGGTGTCAAGGTTGTGTTTGCATTATAAGAGAGTGGTATATGTGTGAATAAGGATTCATCTTTCAATGTAAGGTATTGAGAAAAGATTGGTGTGGCAGAGCAGACAATTGTTCTTAACCAGAACTGTTCTTAGCCGGAACTGTAATCAAGCATTTGGAGATGTTATTCTTTCAGTTCATTTCTTTAGGATTGTAGTCTGAAGCTTGTTATAAGTCAATGAGACTTCCCTGAGGGTTGTAGCCTTCCGGGAAAATATCTTTTGAGCAATGAGCTCTAGGAAATGTTCCTGAATGCATGTGCATTCCCCATTGTAATATTTCACATACTACTGCAGAGTATCATCTTACTATGGGTAGGTTCCCACCGTAGTTATTCCCTTAACCGGGTTTTCCACATCAAAAATATTGGTGTTGTGTGTTCTCCTATTAATTTTATTATTTGTTCATTGCTACAGTTTGTTAGATCTGTTGTTGTGCTTAAATTTTTATATTCTAATGAAGATTGATACACCCCATCCCCCTCTCAGTCTTCCTTCTTTGTTGCTACTAAGAATTGGTATCAGAGCTAGATCCTTCGGTAGAATCTTAATCACTTGAGAAAATCTAGGATGGGAGCTCAATGTATTCTCTTTAAGAAGGACAGTTCGAGGTTTGATGGAAGCAACTATACTATATGGAAGAACCGGATGGAAGTGCACTTGAAATGTCTTGGAGAAGATTACTGGAAGATTACAAAGTGTATATGGTGAAAATGGATACAACAATATCGAAAGACTAAATGAATTCAACCACAAAACCCTAGCCTAACAACAACAAAGATCCACCATAACATATGAAGATTACCTAAGACAATGCAAGTCAAATGAAATCACAAAGATTATAACATCACATGTCCAATAGGGTTTGGATCTCCATTGATCTTGCTTGATATATTTGCTCTCAGATTTTATGTGCACAAGAGCTCAACAAAGAACGGAATGTGGTTGCTAGTAGGATCGTAGTGTAGTCAAATTACATAAATTGATTAGAACGAATCATTAGGGTTAGATAATGAAGGAAGCATCTTCTTATATAGAAGACACTATATGAAATGGAGGGATAAGATTGAGAGGTGTAAAAGGAGGTCGGCTATGATTAGAGGGTAGGTAAAAGAAATAATAAAATAATGAAAGGGGTAGGTAGTGTATAAATTAAGAGATGAATGACATGTGTCATGGGTAGAAAAGGTTAATGAATTAATTAAATAATTAAAGATTTATTTAATTAATAGAAGAAGTGGGATAATTAAATAAATAAAATATTTATTTAATTTAGGAAAAGGATAATTTAAATAAATAAATGTATTTATTTAAATGAGAAATAAGGCTAGAAGAGGATAAATGAATTAATTAAATAAATAAAGATTTATTTAATTAATAGAAGAATTAGGCTAAAGTAATTAAATAAATAAAATATTTATTTAATTAGATTGGACAATTTTAGTTGTCTACATTTTGCCCCTCTTTGAGACAATGCGGCTTGTCGCGTTGTTTCAAAGAAGATAATATGAACTGATACAGAGTTGCCCCAAGATAGGAATGATATGCCCCCTCGAGAGATTGGATGAAAATGTCTGAAAAGATTGCAGATAATCTCTCGATAAGAAAGACAGGATAGAATGGACTAACCGGCTAAAGTGACAGAGCCAGGGGATAATGAAGACTGACTCGGGAGGCGAGGGCGAGGGCTAGGGTAGGCTATAAGATAGACCACGGGGGGGAAAATACATCCTCATTGTCATCTACACATCCACGAGAGTAGATTGCAGAGCGAAAAAGAACAGCAATAGTTAGCAGCGATGGCCTTCATTCATAGATTCGACCGCGTTCGTCGATTTCAGAGGCCAGCAGAGGCAGGAGAGCCGGTAAGTACCACCAAACCTCCTCGTACTTTGACGCATTTAATTTTGTCATTAATGCATGGTAGGTAGAGCAATAAATGAGCTTAGACTAGGGTCCAAAAAATGTCCAAAAACATCCAGGCGTGTCTGCGTTGGTGCCAGGCGCATCTATGCTCTCAAGGCGCGTCTGAGTTTGTGCCAGGCGCGTCTACGTTTGGAACCGCGTCTGTGTCAAATGCGGCCATGTTTGTGATGGTCAGTCGCGTCTGTGCCAAGAAGGCACGTCTGTGTCGCCCAGGCGCGTCTGTGCAGAGCATAGGCATGTCTATGTTTGTTAGGCACGTCTGTGTTTTTCAGGCGCGTCTGTGCAGTCTTTAAGCGCGTTTATGTCAGGTAAGTGCATTTGTGTTAAAAAAGTGTGAAGTTGCATCTTCTAGGTCAAATCAGCAATTCTGTGATGAACATACGCTGTCGATTGGATAAGCTGCTGAGAGGATACACACAAGCAGGTCCTCTAGGGAAGACTAGAATAGATCAAGGCACTTTGTGATGAATAGTGAGTACCAAGATAGAGTACTTTGTGATGAACAGGAAGTACTAGAATATGAGCAGCACTTTGTGATGAAGAGTGAGTGCAAATGTGAGTAACACTTTGTGATGAACACGGAGTGCCAAACACGTAGTACTTTGTGATGAATAGGGAGTACCACTAGGATAGAAGCAACACTTTGTGATGAACAGTGAGTGTCACTAGGGTAGAATGCCATATGCATTTGGATAAAAAGTAGCATTTTGTGATGAACGGTGAATGCCATGATGACTGACATGATTGATTTGCTTGACTGCAGGAGTATTTGTTGATGCTGGAGTCACAAGAGAGATTCCCGTCGACTCAGAGATTGCGACCTGAGTTGACAGCCGAGGACCAAGCTGCTATTGAGGAGATGGGATTGAGACATGTTCTATATGTGCCTGAGTTTCAGGCAAACATGGGACTGTTGACTGCGCTGGCAGAGAGATGGCACTCTGAGACCTATACATTTCATTTGCCGATGGGTGAGATGACAGTCACCCTTGAGGATGTATATAGGATACTGAGGATACCCATCGATGGGGAGCTGATCCCATACGATCGAGATGGAGACAGGGAGGCCCTGAGATGAGTATTCTAGGACCCAGGACTAGAGATGAGGGTAGGACATGTGGCGTGGGACATTATGACAACCACAGGGCTAGCGCTGCCAGCAGTGGTAGGAGGAGCAATCAGTGGGTTCCTATGTCCAGATAGGGCGACACGGGGGTTGGCTGTGGGTTGGGGAGGAGCATTGGAGACACTGGTGATGCAGCACACCAGATATGCTTGGCGACCATGTGTGCTGGCACACCTCTACTATGAGTTGCATCAGTTCGTATACCATGGATCAGTGGGATTGGGCTATGGGGTGACATTATTACAGGTGTGGGCTTATGAGCATCTGCCAGTGACGAGGCCGATACACTTCAGAGGCAGGGGTCATGGACGTAGTTTTGTGCACTTGTATGATATGATCACATCGCAGCCACGGATTGGCAGGTTGGAGCACTAGCGACGGGTGATAGATGATATTGATGTGGTCATATGGAGGCCATATCTAGGATGCAAGCAGTGGGAGGATGATGGAGTTGAGCTTCCTTACACCTTTCGGAGCAGGTATCTGATTGGGCGGACGCCCTATGTGCTGGAGAGGCAGCTAGTGGACAGGGTTGGCCGGCAGTTTGGCAGGATTCAGAGGTTGCCACGGGGCTCAGGCATGTATGCACGGACTGTCAGAGATCAGGCATAGTTTGGGCCCCTATTATCATATGATCAGGCAGTTACACAGCTGGTAGAGATGATGCCACTACCCTGGGACATGTGGCCAGAGATTGAGGATATCGGCATGGATGCCGAGTATACAACATACTGGGCAGAGCATCCCTTCCCACGCTTGACGGATCCGGGAGAGCCATTGGATGGAGATGGGGGTGGGGATGATGATGATGGTGGAGGTGATGGGGGCAGAGGCCGACGGAGGAGGAGGGGAGCAATTGGAGAGAGGAGGGTTGCACCTCAGAGGGAGGGTGGAGAGGAGAGACAGGCTCGGGTGGTGAGGGGTCACGGTGGATTGCCGCTACAGGTGTCAACAGCACAGGGTCCCAGACAGGTATAGGTACAGGGACAGGGACAGATACAGGGATAGGTACCAGTACAGGTACAGGCACAGGGGTAGGCACCCGTACAGGGGGAGCCACAGGCAGAGGCGGAGGGGGATGACGCAGAGGAGGATGAGCTGATAGAGCTGAGGGAGATCTGCCAGGGCCAGGCAGATGAGATCTAGGAGTTGGAGAGGGAGAGGGATCGGCTCAGGAGGAGGCTCAGAGATACTGAGCGGGAGCGGGATCAGGCTATTCAGCGTTATACAGAGGTTGAGACAGCGCTGAGGGTGGGGAGATAGGCAGCGGAGGACACAGGGGCAGGATATGCTTATGTCCTGCGGGCAGGGGAGGAGATTGCCTACTGGCGAGATCTCTATTATGTTGCAGTGCCAGCAGATCAGCGGGCGAGGAGATTCAATAGACCATCACGTACAGTGACAGCTACGGGAGGGAGCCAGAGGAGACAGGCATCGAGTGGTGGGGTTATGGGTCCTCCACCACCACCAGATAGAGGGGATAGGAGGGATGATCCTAGGGCGGGTCCTTCAGGGGCTCAAATTCCATCGAGACCAGGCGGCTCCGAGGGAGGGAGTTCATCATAGCCATAGAGGGCTCCCTATGTATCAGTATTGTACCATTTTTGTATGATGATGTAGACACCTACGGGTGCTTTTGTAGCCATATGATTTTGACATCATTGTATCATGACACTTTCATGATTATATATATGAGATGATTCATCTTTGCGGTAGCTATATGCATGTGTACCTATGTGATGAGATGTTCTTATGTGATGTTGTTTTATGCTATGGATGCAAATATTTATATGATGTAATGCAATATTTGTTCTTTTATGTTTTTATATGTTATGCCAATGCAAATGTGAATGTATGTAATGCAAATGAATATGATAATGCAAATGTAAATTGTGCTAACAGGTGTTATGTGCAGGATGTGATGCACTTGTGATATCTATATGTATGTATGAAATGCTTATATGTGGTGATGCAGGTGCAACTACATGAAATGCAAATGTTTTTGGTGTGTCATTATACTCAGTCATGTGATAGTAGGCTATGCGGACTTGAGAAGGATGATGGAAGTCAATCAAGAAAGGGGGATGAAAGACAGAAGATATGAAAGTGAAAGAGCTTCTTGTGCGTTTATCATCATTGAGCTTTATTATGGCAAGTAGGTTATGACAATCGAGGCATATGTTTGACCCAGAAAGTCATTGTACCTGTTTGCATGGAGATAAGACAGTCACAAACAAAGAATGCCCCAGTTCATACTAGACTCTCAGTGTCCTCATATCCTTGGACAAGTCATAGCATTACTAAGAGACAATCCACAGACAGCAAATACAAATAGGTGACGATACCCCATCCTCGCCTTTCTAGTCAAAGACATCCTGGAGATAGAATCTCTAGTCAGAGACATCCCGAAAAAGCTAAATGACATGTCACCAAAAAAGATGAAATCAAAAGAAAACCAAGACTCGACACCAACATCCACTATAGTCCTCAAGTTTAGTGTCTCTTGTCACTTGTATAAGTCTTATTTGATTGTGGTCACAATGTTTACTTTCACTGAAAGGATAGATAGCACTGAACCATAATGTTGTCTGAGTCTGTTGAAAGATTTGATTTGTTGAAGCCCATTGTTGTTGTTGTGTCTCATCTGAAACTGACTGAATCCATGAAACTGATACTTTATTGGGAGAAGACGAAATTTTATTGCGGATCTGTGATGCAAATGTTGCTTTATTGCAGATTGTGCGCGGATAGACTGAAGGAAGCTGGAAGAAACTGTACTCCTCGAAACATGTGATGTTCTCAGTTCCACACCTATCACTAGACATAGGATTTGCCTTAGCCACAGATAGGATCTGATTTATTATGGATGGAAAGGGAGGTGAAAAGGGAGGTTTATTATGAATGGCTAACCAATCTTGGGTAGATCAATAACAAGCCATTATGGGAATGGGTAAGTTTATTATGAACGAATAGGTTGTGAGTGTGTGCAAAGTGAAGGATGAAAGTGAATCCTGAAGGAGGGAGGAGCAATGTCTCTACGCATGGTGCTGGTGACCCCGTTTTCACCATGGTACTTGCCCAGGGGGCCACCGAAGTGGTTTTCACCGTTGGACAAAATTATTTCTCTTTACTTTTTTTATTTTTTCAATGTTTTTTGTGTCACAAGGCGCCTGTTTGCCAGGTTTTCACCAAGTAACGATTTTTTATTTTTTTTATTTTTTTGTATTTTTGAACTAGGATACTCTGAAGAGCTATGTGTAAAACCTGCGAAGGTGCATGCTGTTGATAGGATCCTCCAAAGGTTCACCTTCTGTAGTTGAGAGCTGATATGCCCCAGATCCATATGCTGCTATAATGATGTAAGGACCAAGCCAATTTGGTTCAAACTTGCCCTTCTTCTCTCTATCTTGCTGATTTTTGGGATTTTCTCTGAGAACTAAGTCACCCACCTCAAATGTGCGAGGCTTGACCTTGTGATTGTAGCTGTGACTCATTCGTTGTTGGTAAGCTTTGAGATGATTAAAAGTAGTTTGTCTTCGTTCATCCAATAGTTCCAGCTCTTGTAAGCGAGAGACCCTATAGTCTTCATCACTAATGATGTTTTGCAAAGAAACCCGTAAAGAGGGTAGCTCGACCTCAATAGGCAAGATGGCTTCAGTGCCATAGACAAGTGAATAGGGTGTAGCTCCTGTAGGTGTGCGGACACTTGTGTGGTAGGCCCAAAGTGCAGGATTAAGTTGGATATGCCAATTATGACTAGCATCGTCGACTGTCTTCTTTAGGATTTTAAGGATTGTTTTATTAGACACCTCAGCTTGGCCATTACCTTGGGGGTAATATGGTGTGGAGAAACGATGGAAAATATGGAAGCGGTCATTGAGTTCACGAACATCCTGATTTTTGAAGGGACGCCCATTATCAGTGATAATGGAAACAGGAATACCGTATCGGCAAATGATATAGTTGAGAATGAATGTAGCAATCTGTTTTCCTGTGACTTGTGTGAGAGGCACGGCTTCAATCCATTTTGTAAAATATTCTGTGGCGGTGATAATGAATTTATGACCATTGGAAGAAGGAGGGTGAATATTGCCTATGAGATCGAGTCCCCACTGACAAAAGGGCCAAGGAGACGCAATTGGTTGAAGTTCTTGTGCTGGCGCATGTATGAGGTCTCCATGAATTTGGCATTGCTTACATTTCTTGACAAACTGATATGAGTCTTTCTCCATATTGGGCCAATAATATCCAGTCCTGATGAGTTTCTTGGCCAAGGTAGGACCACTGGCATGTGGACCACATATCCCTTCGTGCACTTCACGTAACGCAATTTGAGCTTCGTCACTTTCTAAACATCTAAGAAGAGTGTCATCTAAACCTTGCCAGTATAGGATATCAGTTAAAATGACATATCGAGAGGATTGGCGAATGAAAGTGCGACGTTGGTTATTTGATAGATTAGGAGGTAGAGTATTGTCGCGTAGGTATGTGAAAATGGAACCATATAACTGGGATTCGGGACCGAGAACACATATCGTCTCAATAGGCATGATCTCATATGAAGGAACCAAAAGGTTATCCACCAAGAACTCATAGTGGGTCTCGTTTGGAGGTAAATCAATCAGGGAAGCAATTGTAGCCATGGCATCTGCGACGCGATTCTGCTCTCTTGGTATCTGCTCAAAGTCTATCTTTGTGAAGTGTTGTTTCAGGTCATCCACCATTTGTTTATAAGGCATTAATTTTTCATCTTTTGTTTGGTAATCATCAGTTGCTTGACGGATGACAAGTTGGGAGCCCTCAAAAACATGAAGTTCTTGGATCTTCCATTGAACTGCAATTTGTAATCCTATTGTTAATGCCTCATATTCCGCTATATTGTTAGTGCAAGGAAATGATAAGTGGTATGATTTTGGTGTAGAATCCCCTTGAGGAGTTATAAATAGGATGCCAGCTCCTACCCCATGCTGTGTGTATGAGCCGTCGAAGTACAGTTGCCATGGCTTTGCATGTGCCATTGTCAAAATGGATTCATCTGGAAATTCTAAACTTAGAGGAACATCGTCTATCATGGGAGCATTTGTTAATTGATCTGTGATGGCTTGTCCTTTTATTTCTTTTCTATCCACATACACGATGTCGAATTCACTTAGGATCATTACCCATTTGGCTAGTCGCCCAATAAGTGTTGCTTTATTGAGAAGGTATTTCAATGGGTCTATCCTTGCAACTAACTTAGTCTTATGAGTAAGCATGTAATGTCATAATTTCTATGAAGCAAAGACCACAGTGAGACATGCACGCTCAATTGGTGTGTAGTTTAGCTCATATCCTACTAATGTGTGACTGATATAGTAAACTGCTTTTTCTTTGCCCTCAACAATTTGTTGTGCTAAGAGTGCCCCCAGTGTTGTTGGAGTAGCTGATATGTATAGTAACAGTGGTTGATCTGGAACTGGTGGCATCAGAACTGGCGGATTTAGAAGATAATCTTTGACCGTCTGGAAAGCCTGTTGACAGTTATCATCCCATTTGAATTTGATGTTTTTATGTAGCAGGTGCTAAAAAGGATTACACTTATCTGCAAGTTGTGTTATGAATCTTCGTATGGACTGGAGTCTGCCTTGTAAGGATCGAAGTTGACTGATATTTCTTGGTGGTTACATCTCCAAGATGGCCTTGACTTTTGCTGGATCAACTTCAATTCCTCTTTTGGATAGAATGAATCCTAGGAGCTTCTCGGAGGTTACTCCAAAGACACATTTCTTGGGGTTTAATCTTACTTTGTATTTTTCCAACCGATCAAAGACGACTGAAAGTATGTCCAAATGTGTATTTCTGTCTATTGATTTGCCCAAGAGGTCATCAACATAATCTTCCACGGTTATGTGCATGAGATCATGAAAGATAGTAGTCATGGCTCTTTGATATGTAGCGCCTGCATTCTTTAGCCCGAAAGGCATGACGTTCCAGCAGAAAGTTCCCCACGGACAAGTAAATGATGTTTTGTGTTGATCCTCGGGCACAATCCTTATTTGATTATAACCAGAGAATCCATCTATCAATGATAACATTTCATGACCTACTGTGAGATCAACAATCAAGTCAATATTCGGTAATGGGAAGTCATCCTTTGGACAAGCTTTGTTAATGTCTCTGAAATCTGTGCAAATTCTGATGCTACGATTTGGTTTACTGACAGGTACTAAGTTGGAGATCCACTTGGGATAATCGATTGGGTGTATGAATCCGACATCCAATAACTTCTCAAGTTTTGCTTTGACTAGTAATGCCACTTGTGGATGCATTTTTCTTAATTTCTGTTTTACTCGTTTTGCCCCCGGTTTAACTGTCAGATGATGCATTACCAAATCCGGATCCAATCCAGGCATATCAGCGTATGACCAGGCGAAGTTGATTTGTCGTTCTTTGAAGAAACTTATGAATTTTGACCTTTCGCACTCTGTCAATGATTGAGCTAGGAATATGTTGTGTGGAACCTCTTCTGTACCAATGTTTGTTTTGATAGTCTCCTCTACCAACATGGATGACTTTTCCTCATATGATGCTAGGAGAATGTCGAGCCTTCCATCTTCGAGTGCCTCAGAGAGGTTTTCCCCTCAGATACGTCCTTTCTTTTAACTTTTTTGGGGTCAGACAGCACCACAGTGTGGTTTTCTCCATAAGACCCTTGATTTGTTCTTATTTTCACATTTTTGCGACTAGAAGGTCCGACACCCTCACCAAAATATGCCACGCTATTGAGTTCTATAGTGTATCTTGCTTTATGGTCTCCAAGAGGAAGATCATCTCGTATGCCCAGATAGTCAATAAAAGCTTCACGTTTTGGAATGTGTCAAACTGTGCAGGTCCTTCATGATCCCAGTCAATGAGTTGGTGGTGAACAAGGGGAAGGCCGTTAATGTCTTCGAAGTTAGCGGGGCTAAGAGTGAAGATGCAGTTATATTCGGGTATGTCAAGGTAATTATCGAGGTCATCGATGGCACTCTCCTCATCAGTCTTGATTGCGAGCGAATCCAAATTATCATCACTAGTAGCGCATTCTGGGACAGGTGTTCTCATCCTATGTGATTTCAACCTAGAACCCTGAGACAAGGACTGTGTGGAATCCTCATGGGTTGTTTCTTGACCAACTCTGAACTTGTTATAAAATTCCTCTTCTTCTGTTGGTTCATCTGGCTCTCTGAACATCTTGGTGAGCTCGTAGTCACTGGAAGACTTGTCGGAACCCCATTCCCATTCATTGGAACCTGTGGAATAGCGATCCTCTTGTTGAATTTTGGCAGCTTTGATTTGTAAGGCTTCTTCTGTCCTTTGGGTGTGGACCTTGGAAGTTAAGAAACCAAGTCCTTTCGAGCGTTCCTTTTTGAAAGTCAATTCAGGTTGTAAAGGTTCAATGATGCCTTCCTTTCGTAACCCAAGAGGGCTTTTTCCATCATACCCGAATTTTTGTAGAATTTTGAAGCCTTTGCCATATTTCTCACATGGTAAACCGATGTGATCTTGTGTTTCATCTTCATTGTCTCTGAAAAGCGTTTTGTATAAATCTTCCTCTTCTAGTTCACCCCATCTTTGAAAGGTAGTAGGGTCCCATTTGAGCATCATGATGGATACTTGTTTGTTAGGATGTGGTCTTCCATATTCTTTTGGGGAACTCATGACTTGTCGTAAGTACATGGTCTGATTTAAGGTGTATTCCCCCATGCCCTTGTTTTGAAACTTGCCTTTAAACACACCTTATTTTGATGTCGAAGGTTTTAATGACTCAGGATCAAGATATGCTGAGGAAGGAACAACTTCACGATTACTGGGAATGATGGTCTTAGTTTTTGATTTCAGGTTATTGCAGTATATGAATGGATTAGGATCACCATTAACTATTACTTCCACTCCATTATGAGGAAACTTAATGCATTGGTGATATGTGGATGGGACTGCCCTCATTTCATGAATCCAAGGGCGTCCTAGCAATATGTTATAAGTGAGATCTAAATCCAGGACTTGACAAACCACATCCTTCGTAACTGGCCCAACTCTAAGAGGTAAGGTGATTGTGCCCTTGGATGAATGCTCTTCGTCATCATATGCCTTAATGGTGATTTGATTTGTAGAGTTCACAACTTTATCAGAATATCCCAATTGTGTAATAGTGTTTAATGTGCAAATGTTTAGACCTTCTCCTCCATCTATCAGGACTCTTTTTATTCGATGTTTGTGTATGAAGGCTTCAATGTGTAATGGTGCATTATGTGGCTCACTTACGGAGGCGTCATCGGCTTCTGTGAAAGTAAGGGAATGTGGAATGGAAAGGTATCCCACCATGGCTTGAAACTGGTCCACGTTTAGATCAGTAGGAACATCAGTATCTCTCAAGCTTTTGTCAAGAATAGCTTTATGTGCGGGGGATATGCGTAAGAGCTCAAGGATTGAGATAAGTGCAGGTGTCTTCCCTAATTGTTCTACAAGGTCGTACTTAGGCTTAGTTGATGAAGAAGCGGTGTTCTTGGCTGGAGCACCTTGCAAAGTGATTTTACCTCGACGGGTTGTAACATGACATTCAGAGGTAGGTTCGGAAGAAGATCCAACACCTTTTAAGACAATCTTGGGTCTTTGGGTAGAATTCTCAGGGTTTTTGTCCTTGATGATAATGGTAGAGACATAATTGTCCATCGAGATGTGATTGATAGTTGAATCATAGTTGTAGGATGCTTTGGTATAGTTGGTTTGATCCTCTATGGCTTTAGCTTTTCCCTTGTCATGTTTTGGGAATGGTTCCTTAAACATCTCATGTTCTTGATTGGAGGAATGTCCCTCAATCTCAATGTCACCTCTATCAATGAGATCTTGTATGATGTTCTTCAGTCGATGACAATTTCCTGTCTTATGACCCTTGCTCTTATGAAATTCACAATACTCATCATCATTCCACCAATTTGGTTTAACCTTTGGCTCATATGGAGGAAAATCTGGAATAGTGATTACCTTGTTTGCCACAAGCTTCTTGAAAAATGACTCAAGTGGTTCTCCCAATGGAGTGTACTTCCTTTGTGATATAGAAGTTGTTTGAGTATTCACTTAATTGTTTGTAGAACTTGATCCCGAAAAAATGAATTTGGGTCGCACTGTGTTGGCATCAACAACACCATCATTGACTATGTTCTTGTTTTTATTCCAAAATCTTGGCTTATCTTTTCCTTTAAAGTCATCTTTGTTTTCCTTGAATATCTTAATGACTCCTTGTTCAATTAGGACCTTCTCTGTTGCTAAGGCTTTTTCAATGACGTCCTTGAAGGTGGACAGACAAGCTTTCCTTAGATCATAGCCAATGTCTTTGTTAACATTTTGTGTGAACATCTCTACCATTTGTTTTTGTGGAATTTCACAAGAGCATCTGCTGGCTAGATTTCTCCATCTTTGTAAAAATGATGCAAAAGATTCTCCCTCTTTTTGCTTGGTGTTGCACAAAGTAGTGACTGATATGTCTATCTCTATGTTGTAGGAGAAATGTTGAATAAATGCCTCTGCTAAGTCACCCCATGACTTAATTCCAGGTGGAAGTTGGGAGAACCATTCCATAGCTTGATCACCTAAGCTCTGTGGGAATAATCTCATCAAATATGTCTCTTCTGCTGCTATCTCAATGCAAGCTGTGAAAAACTGTCTTATGTGTGCCTTAGGATCCCCTTTTCCTCTATACTTATCAAATTTAGGTGTCACAAAGTGTGTAGGAAAAGGAGGCATTGGAATGCTCTTGTCAAATGGATAAGGACATATGTCTCTCATTGTGTATGTTGGCTTTGGTGTATTTATGTCCTCCATTTTCTTTTGTAAGTCCCTGATTTGTTGTTCCAAATTGCTCTTAGGTGGAGATCGACTTCTTGGACCATACCCCATGCTTGAGGCACCAATTGGAGGAGGAGCATGTTGCATATATGGATGATATTGATCATACACATGTTCATATGGAGGAGGTCTATAGTAATATTGTGTATATGGACCACTTGGTATAGATTCATGTTGAGGAACACCATATCTATTTTGTGCATGTATACCATACTCTACAGGCATGTCATGTTCTAATGTGTTGCCCCCAAATTTGACGCGGGGTTTCCTTGTGTCCAAATTTTGAGCATGCCTTTGAATATCCAATTGCTTTGGTGGTTGATCCTTAGCATTGGTATATGATTGAGCATATCTATCTGCATAAGACTTCCATAATGGTCTACGAAGGTGAGTATCATATGCTTGACCATGTGTATGTGGGACCTCTGGTTTTTGAAGCAAAGCTGATGGTGATTCAGGTACCATATGTGGTCCTCTATTTCCTCCACTATTAGGCCTTCTTTGATCCATGTTGGAGTGAGGTTGTTGCAAAGGTCGATTTTCCATTATTTGAGACATGTCAAAATCATGAGGTATCTTGGCTCCACTTTGTGCCATCATTTGTAAGAAGTATTGTCTATCCCTCCTCATTATTTCCTCAACCAATCGATTGAAATGGGGATTCATAATGGATTCTTCCACATCTGCTGAATGTATGGAAAAGTTATCCATATTGTCATTGTGTGTATCATTATTGTTTGTAGTGTCCATGTTCTCAACATTTGGAATGTTTCTATAGGCATCCATGTCAGGTAATGTAGTATGATCGGAATTGAAAAAGATATCATTCTCAAACTCATAAGAACTCATGTTTGCGGACTCTTGAGCCTCTTTAGTTTCTCTCCTAGATTTTTGAAGACGGGTTTCAACCATGAACTAGGTATTGACCAAGATATGTGAGACTAGATGAAAATGGAAAGAGGTATGGAAGACCAAGAGTTGGATGGAATGTAAATGAATCTAAAGTGTACTTGCAATGTCCAAAGTGTAAGACCAAGTATGTATGTAGTAGAGTAGGTGTGACTTCCAAAGAGAGGATAGTTGACTCTAAGTAAGACCAAATGAGACCCAAAGGTAAGAAACCTTGATGAGGGACCACTTAGCAAAGTGTTGTTGTATGTAGTGTGTTGACAAAGTATGATGAGGACAAGCAAGTGACCTTTTGACTCAAGTTTAGACAAATGTGAATGTAATGTAAGGTGTGAAGCAATGATGGACTTTGTGAGACCCAAAGACAGGTTGACTGCTAAATGAAGTCCTGGAGAAATGACCTAAGAAGCTCAAGAATTCTGAAACTGACTGTGTTTGTTTGCTGGACTGTAACAGTTTTTCAATTCTGAACACAGACACGCCTGTATACTTCACAGATGCGGTTTCCTGACGCAGACGCGGCTCTGTTTAACATAGACGCGTTTCTGAGATTTTTTTTCCAAAATGTGATCTTGATTCTATAAACACAGATGCGTTTCTGCCCTTCACAGACGCGGTTATACAACATAGATGCTATTATGTCCGACACAGACGCATTTCTGTAAAATTTGTGTAATTTTTTCCAATCTGTGAAGTTGTTTTGTCGTGACCAAATCTGACTATTTGACTGATTTTCGTGACAAGAGGACACAGTGTTGATGAGGACTCAATGTTTGGAAGTGTCTAGACTCAAAAATGACTCCAAGAAAAGTGTGTTGTTTGATGTAAAAATGTTTTGCATACACTTGAAGACACAAAAGACACAATGTTTTGTTGTTTGGTCTTGAATGTTTTGAATGTTTAAAATAAGTCAAGCACAATTCTTATGGCTAGGCAAGACAATAGTTGTTGATCCCACATGGGGTTTTACCCCCGAGGCTACGCTATTCTGAGTGGATACTTAGATGCTTGACCTCACTGGCTCCACCCTCGGCACTCACTTCTCGGGTCAGCCAAGCATCAGTCCCCACGAAAACTCCCCGTGGTGAACTTTGTATCTCTACTAAGAACCATATGTGTGTGGGCCACTACCAAAGGTCCGACCTCCTGCCTCAACAACTAGAAGGATTTGGGCTTCTAAAACAAAAGGTACTAGTAAGGGCATCCGCTCGTGTGGCCATACATGCGGCACTTTCAGCTCTGTAAATACAGAAGGCTCCCAGCCGGTAGGGGTTACGCCCTACAAATGATCAAATAAATTTGATCAAACGGGTTTATGGGGAGACATAGTGTCGGTATGAACTAATCAGCACACGTTATCCATAGTTTTCACCATGAATACATTTGTTTATAGTGGTTCGGAAGAGGCGGGTTTTCCTCGCTACCACTTGGGTCGTTCTCTTCTCACTAGTAGTCCTAATGACCACATGGGAAGATAGGCCCTCTAAAGATTAAACAAAAAAGAGCCTATTGCTCAAGACACAAAAGACAATGATTCAATTTTAGTGCACCAATTGAAGTGTTTGCTAGTCTATGAAAACAAGGCACATAATAAAAATCTAAAAACCCTTGCCAAGGACCTGCAACAAAGAGTTGTTAGTAGTTTGGATTGTTTCAAATGATTACCCCTTCCTGCAAGCACACAAGTTAGGTAAATTTTAAACCCAAAAGACTGTGAAAATAGGGGCCTTCAACCAAACGATTTAGCTTTCAAGACAAGCTGCACCAATTTCATTAGCTAGATCTGAAAATGTTAGCTTAAAATAAACCAGATCTGAAACCCTAAATGCAAAATCCAAAAACTGAATCAATAAAAACCCAAAATTTGAAACTGGTGAACATAGACGTGATTACCCTCAACACAAACGCAACTGGGTGACACAGACGCGACTGGGTGACACAGACACGGTTCTGTGAGACACAGACGTGACTACAAAATGCAGACGCGTCTTCTGGACACAGACGCGGCTAAAAACAGTGTAGACACGATTTTATAACACAAACGCACTTTCTTGGAACCTGTAAAATAGAATATTGCCAATAACACAGACGCGACTCTAGATGTCGCAGACGCGCCAGAAAATAAAAAACGCGATCTGAAAGTGCGCAGACGCGAAAATATCAAAATGCTACCGAAAACGTCAGATCTACAACTTCAAAATACACAATCTGCAACAAGGATGTTAAATGCAAAAGGGACAAGAGTCCCACCGGGCGTGCCAAAATGTATATGGTGAAAATGGATACAACAATATCGAAAGACTAAATGAATTCAACCACAAAACCCTAGCCTAACAACAACAAAGATCCACCATAACATATGAAGATTACCTAAGACAATGCAAATCAAACGAAATCACAAAGATTATAACATCACATGTCCAATAGGGTTTGGATCTCCATTCTTCCTATCTCCATTGATCTTGCTTGATATATTTGCTCTCAAATTTTATGTGCACAAGAGCTCAACAAAGAACGGAATGTGGTTGCTAGTAGGATCGTAGTGTAGTCAAATTACATAAATTGATTAGAACGAATCATTAGGGTTAGATAATGAAGGAAGCATCTTCTTATATAGAAGACACTATATGAAATGGAGGGATAAGATTGAGAGGTGTAAAAGGAGGCCGGCTATGATTAGAGGGTAGGTAAAAGAAATAATAAAATAATGAAAGGGGTAGGTAGTGTATGAATTAAGAGATGAATGACATATGTCATGGGTAGAAAAGGTTAATGAATTAATTAAATAATTAAAGATTTATTTAATTAATAGAAGAAGTGGGATAATTAAATAAATAAAATATTTATTTAATTTAGGAAAAGGATAATTTAAATAAATAAATGTATTTATTTAAATGAGAAATAAGGCTAGAAGAGGATAAATGAATTAATTAAATAAATAAAGATTTATTTAATTAATAGAAGAATTAGGCTAAAGTAATTAAATAAATAAAATATTTATTTAATTATATTGGAAAATTTTAGGTGTCTACACAAAGAATACCTATGTTGTTCCTCAGAATGGACCATCTACTCCTGATGAGGTTAAGGAATCAGAATACAATATTACAGCAAAGGAAGCATTGCTTAGTGCCCTGACTGATTCAGAGATGACAAATGTTATGGGACTTCACACTACACATGAAATCTAGGAGAAGCTTGAGATCTTGTATGAAGGAGATAAACAGGTGAAAGTTGCTAAGTTGCAGAGTTTGAAAGGAAAATATGAGACATTGAATATGAGAGATAATGAGAATATACATTCTTGTATGGCTAAGGCTAATGACCTTGTCCTAGGTATCAGATGTGTTAGTGGAAGCATTGAGGAAGATGAAATTGTTGCTAAGGTGTTGAGATATGTGCCTCCTTCTTATAAACATAAGGTTGCTACTATTGATGAGATCTGAAGTGTGACTACAGTGACAAGATCAGATGTGTTGGTTGGAAAGCTTGTTGCATTTGAGCTGAGTGAGTTTGGAGAATCACATGGAAATTATGAGATGACATTTAGAGCATCTGCATCTATATCCAGTAAGCAGAAGTATGATCTTGATGAGTGCATAATATCTAGACATGAGAGAGAGAGAGAGAGAGAAATATTTAAAAGCAAGAAAGAGAGCTTGATGATCTTGAAGCATTGATTGCCCAGGGATTGCCTAAAGGTGCAGGTAAGTATGATGGAAAGGTGCTTTGAAATATTTCTCTTGTAATAAGATAAAAAAATTTGCTTCTATATGCCCGGAGAGAATGGCTAAGTATGACAGGCATGATAAGTTTGATAACCATGATAGGAATGATAGATATGAGAAGCATGAGAAGTATGATAAGCCTTATAAATCTAACCTGAAGTTTAGGAACCATAAGAATTGTTATTATGTTGTAGATGAAGGTGTTACAGATGATGAATTAGAAGGAGATGAAGTTGTGTTTATTGCCATTAAAGAAGATAAACATGTACCTATTGATTCAACTAGTTGTTATGTTGAGGAGAAAGATTTGGCAGCTAAGGTAGAAGAAAAGGATGAATGGGTGAATGATAGTAGTTGTTCACATCATATGACTTGTGACAAAAGAAAATTTGTGAGCATGGAAAGGTATGATGGTGGAATAGTTAGATTTGGAGATGACAAAATCTGTGTAATCCATGGGATAGGTTCTATTTCTTTTGATGGTAAGCATAACACTGATGATGTCTTGTATGTCGAAGGTTTGAAGCATAATATTTTGAGTGTTGGACAGATGGTTGATAAGGGTTATGATCTACAATTCAAGGATGGTAAATGCAAGATATTGAATGCCTATGATATAGAGATTACATCTGGGACTAAGACTGAAGGTAACATTTTTCATTTGAATGTTGGAGAGAAAATTTGTTTGATTACTAAGATAGATGAGAGTTGGTTGTGGCACAGGAGAATTTGTCATGTAAACTTTAATTCAATGATTAAGATCTGTTCTACACAAGTTGTTAGAGATCTGCCTAAGATTGTTAAGCCTCCTAATCCGATATGTAAGGAATGTCAGTTGGGTAAGCAAACAAGAATTTATTTCAAGAGAAAATGGTATACATCTGATGGACTGCTAGATCTTGTGCATACTGACCTATGTGGACCTACAAATGTTAGAAGTGTGCAAGGTGATAGATATTTTATGCTGCTAATTGATGATTATTCCAGGATGATGTGGGTTGTCTTTTTGAAGGATAAATCAAAAGCATTGGACAAATTCAAGATATTCAAAGCTAAGGTGGAAACTGAGTATGGATTGAAGGTGAAATGTTTGAGGTCTGATAGAGGTGAAGAATTGTACTCTGGTGAGTTCAACTCATTCTGTGAGATGCATGGAATTAGAAGACAATTATCTACTCCTAGAACCCCACAACAAAATGGAGTTGTTCAGAGGAAGAACATAACTGTTTTGGATGTTGCAAGGACTATGTTGATAGAAGGAAATGTTATGAAGGTCTACTAGAGAGAAGACATTAGCATTGTTGTTTAAACATTCAATTGAGTTCACATCAAAGGTGATACCGGTAAGACCTCTTATGAGCTATTGTTTGGTCATGTTCCTACTATAAGATATTTCAGAGTATTTGGTAGCAAATGTTATATCAAGAGACATGAGGATATAGGAAAGTTTGATGCTAGAAGTGATGAAGGTATCTTCTTGGGATATTCAACTAGCAGCAAAGCCTACCGGTGCTATAATAAGAGACTGAGAAAGATAGTTGAAAGTGAAAATGTGAAGGTGGATGAGAACCTTGGGAAGGAGATCAGAGCATGTGATTATGATGATGGTCAACATATTGTTTTGGCTTCTATTCAGCCTGAAGAATCTAAGCAGAATGATCCGGTAGAGATTGTAAATACGGATGTTGTTGTTGTCGGTGAAGATGTACAAGAACTTGAGAATTTGAACAAACAGAAGACTCTGAGGTATGTAAGATTGAATCATTCTGAAAATCAGATTATTGGTGATAAGAATAAGGGTGTAATGACTAGAAGAAGGTTAGCTACTGAAGAAGTATGTTGGATTTTTAAAGTTGAACCTAAATATGTTATTGAATCTTGTAAAGATGAAAGTTGGATGAGAGCTATGGAAGAAGAACTAGATCAAATTGAAAAGAGTAATACTTGGGAACTTGTGCCTAGACCTAAGGATAAGAATGTTATTGGTACTAAATGGGTATTCAGAAACAAATTGAATGAAGTCGGTGAAGTTGTCAAAAATAAAGCTAGACTGGTTTGCAAAGGATACTCACAACAAGAAGGAATTGATTATAAGGAGACTTTTTCTTTACTTGCCAGACTTGAAGCTGTTAGACTTTTGCTTGCTTATACTGATTTCAAGGTTTATCAGATGGATGTCAAATCAGCCTTTTTGAATGGTGATCTAGAGGAAGAAGTTTACATTGAGAATCCTGATGGATTTTCATTGTCGGATGATGGAGACATGGTATGTAAGTTGAAGAAAGCCCTTTATGGACTAAAACAAGCTCCTAGAGCCTGGTATGTTAGACTAGACAAATACTTGTTGAAATTGGGATTTACTAAAGGTGTTGCTGACAGTAATCTGTATTTCAAGATTTAAAATGATAACATCCTGATGGTTGAAGTCTTTGTTGATAATATTATCTTTGGTGGCGATGATGGCTTGAGCATGAAGTTTGTTGATGATATGCAGAAATAATTTGAGATGTCTATGATTGGTGAGATATAATTCTTCTTGGGTTTGCAAATTGCACAGACAGGGAAAGGTATATTCATATCTCAAACTAAGTATGTGAAGGAATTACTGAAGAAGTTTGGGTTAGATGACTCTAAACCGGTTGGAACTCCTATGGTGACTAGTTGTAAGTTGTCTAAAAATGATGAATCTTTGAAAGCTAATCAGAGTTTGTACAGATCTATGGTTGGTGGACTGCTATATCTTACTCAGACTAGGCCTGACATTATGCATGATGTGTGTATGGTTGCTAGATATCAAGCTAAACCAAAGGAGAGTCATGTCACCATTGTTAAGAGGATATTTAGATATCTAAAGGGAACTGTGGATTGTGGTTTATGGTACCCGAGGAATGATGATTCCATGTTGTGTACCTACACTAATGTTGATTGGGATGGTGATGTAGATGACTGGAAGACAACTACCGATGGAGCATTCTTTTTGGGTAAGAAGTTGGTTTCATGGGATAGCAAGAAACAAGATTCAGTGTCCTTATCTACTGCTGAAGCTGGGTACATTGTTGCTTCTAGTAATTGCACTCAGGTAGTTTGGATGAAGTAAATGTTGAAAGATATCAAGGTTATTCATGATGAGCCTATTGTTATTTATTGTGATAATTCTAGTTCTATCAACATGTCAAAGAATCTGGTGCCACATTCGTAGACTAAGAATATATCAATCAAATATCATTACTTAAGAGAACAAGTTAGAAGGTGATGTTAGAGTGTGTATCTACAAAGGAACAAATTGCTAATATTTTAACTAAGCCTTTGCCTACAGATACATTTGTCTATTTGAGAGACAAGTTAAGGGTATCCACCCCTCCTGATGAGAAATAGATGCATTGAGTTGCATCGATCCAATGGATTTCAGAGCCCTATCTTTCTATCTAGATTGGTGAGTTGGTGTTACTCCTCTATTGGAGTAGTCTATTGACTTGGTTGTGTGTCCTAGGGGGAGAGAGATTCATGGTTCTATTTTTGGAGATATTTTAGTTATATGTTTTGAGATCTTTGGCATTATTGTCAAAGGGGGAGAAAGATCATGTGAAAAACTGCTTTATCTATCTTGATCTTAGGGGGAGTTTTCTAGTGATATCTTCTTTCTTTGCATTGACTATTTTTCACATTCATATGTTGCCATCACTACCAAAGGGGGAGATTGTTGGATATGGTTGTTCATTGTTGCTGCTAGGATATTTTGTTTTCATTGATGTCAACATATTCCTGTGATTTATTCTGGTGTGATTGGGAAGATTTTTTAATCTGGTTTTATAGTTTGGTTTTGCTTATTACTGTTTTGCAGAGGTTGATATTTCCTCCAGTACATTCTGGTGTGATCAGATCTTGTGCTGAGACTTTGGGATATTGTTTTGGTTGGTCTTGTGTATCTTCATTTCAGATGGTTCGTGATTTGGTACTTTACAAGTTATCTTTCTTTGTGATAGTTGCTTATTGGTTATGTTCTTGAGCTTCTAGATGTTGACCGATGAAGATTTCAAAAGTGATGTTGGTGCATCTATTTTGGATGATTCTAACATGCTTGTTGGTGTTTCTTAGTCGTGTCCTATTTATTTTAGCAATCTGAATTTATAATTGTGTGAGTTCTTTGGTGATTTCTATGAATCGATGATGATTTTTGTGTTATGTAGTATTTCTGGTGGTGTAGCATGTTGTGGTTGATCTTGGCATGATTTTCAGTGGAGTTGATCATTTGGGAATTTGAATTAGGACCATGATATGCTATGTAAATCATTATATTGGTTTGGTGGTCAATATTTGTATTGTGTGATGTAATTTTATAATTGTGAGATGAGGGCTAGGTTTTAGTTGACCTTGTTATTAAGGTTGATGAGTTGTATATATAGGTGAGGTATTCATGTAATTTGGGTGTCGAGGTTGTGTCTGCATTATCAGAGAATGGTATATGTGTGAATAAGGATTCATCTTTCAGTGTGAGGTATTGAGAAAAGATTGGTGTGGCAAAGCAGACAACTGTGCTTAACCAGAACTATAATCAGGAATTTGGAGATGCTATTCTTTTAGTTCATTTCTTCAGGATTGTAGTCTGAAGCTTGTTGTAAGTCGGTGAGACTTCCTTGAGGGTTGTATCCTTCTGGACAAATATCTTTTGAGCAGTGAACTCTAGGTAGTGTGCCTGAATGCATGTGCATTCCCCATTGTAATATTTTCACATACTACTACAGAGTATCATCTTACTATGGGTAGGTGAACCCACCATGGTTTTTCCCTTAATCGGGTTTTCCATGTCAAAAATATTGGTGTTGTGTGTTGTGTTGTTAATTTGCTTATATGTTCATTGTTGTAGTTTGTTAGATCTGTCATTGTGCTTAACGTTTTATATTTTGGTGAAGACTGATTCACCCCCCCCCCTCTCAGTCTACCTTTTTTGCTACTGCTAACACCAAAATAGGCTTAAAATGACCTATAAGGAGGCATACTAAAGCAAGGGCCCAAAAGGAGTGTGAAATTTAAAAGAATTTTTGAAACTATGGGGGATTTTAAAGCTTCTTGTGTAATCACTATAAGTGTCTCCTCAAAGGATTAAACTTGTGTCCACTATATCTTCTCCTCTTCTAGCCTTTGGGTACTCTACTACATGGATAGAAAATATTTGGATTGGTGAGGAAAATAGTATTAGTTTCCTCAAAATAAAGATTTGTGATAAGATATTTTCAGTGAGTCTTGTAATCTCCTAAGTTGATCCACTAGTTGGGGTAGGGACATAGATTTTTTATGTATAATTACAAATATAAACTATCAATCTCTCTATGATGGAAGAAAACCTTCTTTGCAATGGATAAAATCTTGTCTATGTAAAATCATCTGCCATTAAAAATGATAGAAGTATTGTTTTATATAGGAAAAGAGGATAGGGTATGTCAAGACAAAGTGGTAAAGAAAACTCAACCTTACAGAAACAAAAGAAGGTTTTCCTATGTTAGGGTGTGAGTCACCTCTTTTATTAGTCACTTGAGAAAACTTGAACCTTAATGTGGTTAATCTAAGTGGACCTAAGGTTTACTAATATTTTATATAGCTTAAGGCAAGTTCCAAGACTTTAAAATGTAAAAAAATAGAGTAGACCAAAAGGAGGGTAAATGGAGGGCAAGAACACCTAAAGAAGGGTA
This sequence comes from Cryptomeria japonica, assembly GCF_030272615.1. Lineage (NCBI taxonomy): Eukaryota > Viridiplantae > Streptophyta > Pinopsida > Cupressales > Cupressaceae > Cryptomeria > Cryptomeria japonica. The sequence continues at coordinate 734,356,833 of NC_081407.1, forward strand.
TGATATCACAATGAGCTATTTCATAAAGAGATATAATGTTAGTGTAAATATGTTCATTTCATATCTAGTAAGCATATTATTTTTTCTAGGTTGACCAATCCACACTAGTTAAGTCTCTACTTAAGGTTTTTTTTGTCTCACTTAATGTGGTTGAGACACATGTACTAACCTTTTGACACACCTATTTCATGCACACATTACACATTCTTATTTACTTTTCATATGAGCGTACATGTGTTGCACATTTGGAGGGACAATCACTCATTTAGTCCTCTACTATGCCTATATTTGCAAATTTCTCATTATACATTCACACATTCTCATATTATTGAAAGACATGCTTTATGCATATTTGTTCACTAGTGGAAGGATATATTTATGTTACTTTCAAATCTTAGCTTTTGAAACATGGTATTATAGCCATGATTACACATTCATTCATGTATCAAGGTGACTCCATCTCTTAGCCCTATCATTAGAGTGTCATAGACATATATCATCATTGAGTCTGAAAGGCTCAAAATATTTATTTAAAAAAAAAACCTATCATTTTGTCGAATTTTATAATTTTTTATATTTTGGAATTTTTTAACCCCTACACCTTTGATGTGAAATATGTAAATTTATATTGTACCATAAAAATCTAAATGGTATGAAAAGGTGTAAGAAAAATAGCAAAGGGCCAAAATCACCCCTTGACCATTTTTCCCTTTTGATTGAAACCTTATTTTTTGTTGGATTTTGGCCTATTCAAACTATTTGGAGGGTTTGAAGTATTTTTTGTAGGTTATTTTTTATCATATTTGGTCTCTTGTAATATTTTAATTACTTTTTTTTTTTTTTTTGTCTGTAATTGGCCTTATTTGAGTTTCATATAGCTTGTGCTAAGATTTGTCAACCTTGTGATGAAGGAATTTTTATTTTTTTCACCTTCTAGAAAAGGTGGTCACGTGTATCAATTTTGGCATTAGCTAAGCCCCTTCTCAACCTTAGCATAGTTCAAAACTTCCATTTTCTATGCCTAGTGATTCCAAGTGTCAAATGCACTAGAAGTGAGATCCCTAGTGTGGCGAACTGCAACAATCTAGTTTCAAATATAAAGAAGTGTTTTTCATGACAACTTTGACACACATTCATGGTTATTTGCATGGTATAAGTTATACTCTTCCTATCTCATAGCTAAGCTTTGGCAGTAAAAATAATAGATGAGCTTTAATAAGCATCATTGTCTAAGATATACATGATCACCTTCATCACTCCCATTCACATCTCACAAGCTATAATTACACTAAATGTTATAGTGCTTAGGGATTCCTTTCTTGGCATATATGTTGTTATTGTAAAAAATTTTGACCAAGTCAAACACATCTCAATGCCACTACTTCTTCCTCATTGAAAAATTGGCCCTTGACTTGGACTCTTTTTTTATGGTTCTCCTATCAATGTTTATAGTTAGCATTTGTTGTAACATTTAGCTTTGAAAATCACAATTAAGCTTTATGTGTATCTCAAATGGAGAGTTGATTTTTTGCATTTGAATAATTAATAGAAAGCTCTTTCTATCAAGATGCTATGGTGGAGTTGAATTTTCAAAATAATGTTATTTTTTTAACTATTTTTTGCCTCCAAAGTCAAGTTTTGTAAAAAAAATTGATAGGGCATAAATTTCACATAAAAAATTTGTAAAAAAAAATGACAAATTAAAATTTTTGCAAAGGATTTATTTTTGCATGTAATTTAAAGATTTGGATAGTCCATCCATGCATTATAAAAAAATTATTTTTGTATCCAATCTTAATGGCATTATAATTTCTCGTACACACCTTTATTGGATGGGGAGATATGTTTCAACACTAATTATTTTGGGGTGCTCTCATATTGAATCAAAATGGATAATTTATTGGTTCTACTTTTATATTTTTTGGTTCATGTGATCATGGATCTTACACTAAATCCCTTCCAATTGAGCATTATTCATAATCCTCCTAATAAATATAAAATTAAATATGGATGTTGTGGAAATAAGAGACATACAATATAAGATCGTATTCATCATCAAATTGATAAAATGAAGTAACTTCTTCTCAATCATAGTATTGCCTAGTTTGATCATCTAATTCCAACACATAAAGAAACATCATATTGTCTCACTTAGACATTTTTTTATACATCACCATCATTTACGGATGAATAATATAGCCTTGTGATTTGTATTGAGATATTATTCCCCACGTCATTTGTTGCTACATTTGAATCTAGACTTGATATCTCCATGGCTTCAAGTGATTCTATGCATTAGGATAATAATATTATTTTTCAAATCTACCATAGTGGGTTATATTTCTACCAAACATATCAAATATGTTTGTAGAGTCTTGCATTGCAAATTTAGAAGACATAATTGAGGACATTTGTCTTCTATTTTATAATAGTTGCATCAATATTGTTATCACTCCGTATACATCTTTAATTCTTTCTTTTAGCTTTCCTACATCAGCGTATATAGTGACAGATTATATAGTCCTTCATGAGTTGACAAATCCAACTCTATCATCATCCATTTGACATCCTCTACAACAATATCAAATTCTCATGAGTCTAGTTGTCATCATTCTTTCATGATTCGTGTACTTGAATCATACATGATACTTGATTCATCCTATCAAAATTTGTCACAAATCATTTAAAGACATCATCTCAGTCTTTGGGTCACACATCAAATTCAAAGATATTCATTATTCTTCCTACATATTCCTATCCAAATTGTGAAGTCATCTTCTAAACATTTGTGGTGTTAATTCTTCCTAAGAGAAGAAATGTTGTTCAATAATCATGGATCATTTTCAACATCTAATGTTTATCATATATTAGAACTACAACATCATTTAGAGGAGAGGTTGCATGGCTTCTCTTCTCATTCGAATTTTTTGAGGGAGCTTCTGACATGGAGTTCTTTCCTTCTCAAATTTTAGAGGGGTCACATAGACCTTCTCTTTGTTTCTCTCCTAAGAGAGGCACATTTATTATGCATTGTGTTAGGAGTAGTCCTTGGGAGGTCATGATGACTCCCCCTTCTATCTTTTATATTATTCACTTGTATATTTTCATTGTATCATTTCTCTTTTACAGGGGGATTTTTCTCACTCTATTTATGAGAAATTTGTACATGAGTACCTAACATGACCTAGTAGTTCGGACCCACCATCATCTTTACATGCATTACTCGACTAAGGTGGATTATTAGTGTAAATAGTATCATTTCATATCTAGTTAGCATATTACCCTTTATAGGTTAAGTTATTCACACTAGTTAAGTCTCCACTTAAGAACTACTTTGATTTTTATCTCACTTCTTGTGGTCGAGATACATGTACTCACCTTTTGAGACGTATTTTGAACATCTAATGTTAATGATATATCGACACTACAAACATCATTTTGAGGGGAGGTTGCATGGTTTTTCTTCTTATCCTAATTTTTGGAGGGAGTATTTTTTGACATGGAGTTCTTTCCTTCTCACATTTTAGAGGGGTCACATAGACCTTCTCTTCTTTTCTCTCTTAAGAGATTACACATTAATTATACGTTGAGCTAGAAGTAGTCCTTGGGAGGTCGTGATGAGTCCCCCTTCTATCTTTTATATATTCACTTGTATATTTTCATCAAGTATCATTTCTCTTTTAGAGATGGGTTTTTCTCTTTTACTCTATTTATGAGAAATTTGTAAATGGGTACCTAACATAGCCTAGTAATTATGACCCATCATTATCTTTATGTACATTATTCCTTAAGTTTCACTCTAGGACGATTATTAGTGTAATTGGTATCATTTCATATCTAGTTAGCATATTACTCTTTCTAGGTTAACCTATTCACACTATTTAAGTCTCCATTTAAGAATTATTTTGCATTTCATCTCACTTATTGTGATTAAGATATATGTATTTACCTTTTGAGACACCTATTGTGTGTACACCTTACACATGCTCATACAATTGTCATGCGAGCATTCATGTGTTGCACATTTGAAAAAGTAATCAATCATCCAATCCTACCTCTCTTTGCCTATATATGCAAGGCTCTCATTATACGTTTACATGTGCTCTCATATTATTGATAGATATGTTTTCGTGTACATTTTGCTCATTAGTGGAAGGATACACTGATGTCTCTTTCAAAGCTTGACTTCTCCAACAAAATAAAGATTATTAAAAAAAAAAATATGTCAAGTTGTCATACACTAGACTTCTAAATCGTCATGTTAGACATTTATATTGATCACATACATATTTAAATACTTATAACTTGAAAAAATATTATATAAAAAAACCATAAAAATATATTATGTGAAAAAATCTAACCCCAAAAATATCTTTAAAAAAAGTGAAGCTTCGTGGAGGAATTATAATGAAAGAGATGGAGACACTCCTTTAGACACCATGCTTTTCTTGTGGCATTTTAGTAGGGAATTTCAAATACATCTTTATAAGCTTGCCAACTCATTCATCCACCTTAATAAGATAAATAGCAAAAGAAATTTAAGCTTCGTAGACTTACTTATTTTACTATTTCAAACAAATACCAAAATTTAGTGGCGTCCACCATAAAATGGTCCGCTTATACGAAAGTATAAATGTCATGAGAAGGTACGCACAATAACACCATCTAAAAGTTAAATTGAAACAAGATAATGCCAAGAAATGGACATTACAATGTCTAAATATTTTCATAATAATGCTCATTTGTAATCATTAGTCTTTTTTACCTTTTTTAAGTTATACTTCTTCTTCTCGATGATGTGCTCTTTATTAATGTGATGATGAAATTTGCATGCTTTGTTCATTCATTTTGGGAGTATGATATGAGATTTTATAATTGATGTAATGAATTGTATTGTGATATTGATAGGGGAGGTGTATCAATAATCGTTATAGTTAATTTCATGCATCTATAAATTATAAACGGTACATTAGACTTTGACGATTTTTTTATTGTTTGCGCATGCAATTTAACTGCTTAAAGCTATTGTTTTGGCTTCTAGGTAGTAATGATGCACGTTGTGGGATCTGTTATGTACGTGAGGGTCAAAAAGTACATATTTCAAAGTGTCGCCCGATACTTAAATATGCCCCAATAATCGTGCACTTAAAATTGCTAATACTTATGCACAAATGCTCTAGTAGTCGTGCGCTATGGTTACCAATAAAGGTGCACAAATGGGCCAATTATGATCCAAAATTGCTAAAAAATGGGTAGCTATTTGTACATGTGAAATTTATTAACAAACTTTTAGTTTTGTTTTTTTTTGGTTTTCTTTAAAGTTAATAATTGAGGGGTTGGGTGTGCAAGGAGTGAACAGTTATTGAAACTTGGGCGGTATTTGGTTCTCTTCCCCTATAGCTTATATAATGAATTATTGTTTTGGGTTGAAAATATGTAAAGTTTTTTTTTATTATTATTCATATTTTAGATCATTATCTAGCATGTTATTAGGAAAAGGATGGCTTTCATCCTCTTCCTAATGATGATAAAGGAACAAATATTAAATAGAGACTAAAAAGAGTTAAATCACATTAGAAGAGAAAATTAAAGGATGGATCATAGAGTGTGATCCGAAGTATCAGTTTTAGCTTAATGATGGATCATGTAATATGATCCAAACTTTTGATGCAAAAAAGATTTGCACAATTTTCTATGTTTCCAATCACACCCCGTGATCTATTCATCATCATCATAATGAGGGATTACAGAATGTGATCCAAAATGTTGATGCAAAAAAGCTTTATACAATTTTATACGAGAAACATATTACAAAACATTTTAATATATGTGTATACCAATAAGTGATGTAATTTTGTGAGAAATTGGGAGCATTTCCCTCACCTTTGTTTATCTTTATACACAAATTCTCACATATTTAGGCTTCACTTTATCCTTATGTGTACACATTCCTATGCATTTGCTTAAACTGCACATTTATCACATATATCCATACACATGTCTCAATAAGACCATTATTTAGTTGGATCTAATTAATTATCCACATAAGTTCATTTTGGTAGCCATGGAAGAATTTTTAATGTTTCAAGTTCAAATTTTGTCTAAATGTAGTGCCCCTTCCCGACTCGTCCTTTTGAGGATGTGATAAACACGTTTAGGTTTGTGTGTGTTCTAATATCTTTGTCTCATTCTTATACTGGTAGTCTCTTTGACATTAGTGGATTTGTTATGATTTGTATGGATGAAATTATGTCTCGGGCTAATATGATGATCAGACTTATGTGTCATGATCTAGATGCACTCGTTATTCGTGTATCAGTTATATTGTTTATGAGATATGATGGCATCTTATAATTGCTAACCCCACTTTATGATTGCAATGCACGAGATGATGCTTTGTTGATTGTGATTGTCTTACTATTGTATTTGTGATAGAGAGGATGTCATACCACTCATTACGAGCATGATATGATGTCGTGATTCTCTCTCATGTGCCTGATCATTACGAGTGTGTGTGTGTGTGTGTGTGTGTGTGTGTGGTGTATGTTGCCTCATGGTTATTGGTGGTTGTAGGATTTGTAGGTACTAGACATCGACTCCACTTGGCCGCTCAGGTCTAAGTGTGTCTTAATCCCAATGACAAGTTGATTAGAGATGGCATGAGTTCCTTCTACACACTCCTGGCTTAAGTTGATACCCTTGTCAGTTAGTGTCTTGGCTTGAGTCGTTAGTCTGTGTCATGTGGTATGTTGTTCGACCCTATGTGGGTTGCCTTCTGAGTTTGCGATTATTTATTAATTAATAATTAATTAGTTTATATAATTTATTTAGTATTAAATTAAATTAATGGATGGCATTAATATTTGATATTAATGTGTGAATTATTATTATTGGAGATTTATTATTTGTAGATGTTTATTTCATGAATGGGTATTTAATTGATGATTTTATATTATTATTATTTTATGGTCTAATGTTTAATTAAATATTTATTATTTGAGCTTTTGATTTATTGGATTATTATTTATTGTTTAATTATTGGTTGAGTATTTATGATTGTCCGTACATTTACTTATTTATTATCCATTTTACTTATTTGTCTATTGTTTATTTATTTATTTATCTTCTTTATTGTTTATTTATTGTTGGGTTATTTATTGTTTATCTATTTATTTATTGTTTTGATTATTTATTTATTTATTTGCCATGTTTTTTTATTTATTGGCTATTTATTTGTTATTATTTATGTACATGCCCTTTGTTATGATTGGCCCTCTTGGGAGTTGTGATTGTGAGCATATTATTATTTAATTGTTTGTTTATTTATTTATATTATTTGTAGTTTTATATTTAATTGGATCATTTATTTATATTGCCTTTGATTTATTTTACTGGGCTTTGATTTATTATTATTGGTTATTATATTATTACATTCCCTTGTTACTAATTGAGTAATTAAATATTATGTTTATAGGTCTACCCTATTATTTTATTGGTTGAGATTTGGGGGTAAGTAAATAATATTATTCTATATTCTTACCTCGATTTTTGGAAGGGGGGTTGGTATAAAATATAGTTTATTGGAATATTTTGATTGGTTGGTATTCTTTTATAGTTTTTTAATGAGATTTTATTTATTGGCTTTTTGAGCATTTTGCGGTTGTGTCCTTCTGGATTATTTTCTACAACTTTTGGATTTTCGAATTACTTGGAGTTGGAATTTCTTGGTTGGATTGGATTTTGGAAAGCTTGTTGGTCTGGAATTTTGCTCTTCTACGATTGCATTACCATCACTCTACTTCCAAGTTGGGGATCTTTTTCCATTATTGCATTTTGATTTTTGAAAAAAGTTGTTTCTTCGTGTCTGCTAAAAGATTGTATGTGGGAGATTGGGAAACATAATCGAAGAAAGGTTATTAATATTGAAATATATGTATTAATATTGGGAGATTAAATATTTGTATGATTTTTATTTATTGTGTTGGGTGTTGTCGTGAGAACTTATGGCATTTGGGAATAAACCTTATGTCCTTACTTTGGTTAATTGTTGAGATTTTTAGTTGTTCCTTGTGATATATTCATTAATGTGTCTCTCCTGGATTGGTTTTGAGTCATAATTTATGCCTTAGTGAATCTTCTGTGTCAATTGTGAGTCTTAATTTTCATTTTTTGAGTTCTTAGTCCCTATTGTATATGCACTACAAAATTGGTTGCATGCGCTAAAATATATATTGTATACATTATTTAATCTAGTATATGTACCACTCTAAAAGGCAGATGTGCTATTATGTTAGGCCAATGTGCCATTATGGTCAGTAGATGTGATGTTATGCTCTTTGAATGTGCTACTATGCTCTGCAGATGCGTTATTCTGATTGGTGGATGTGCTAAATTTCTATGTATATGGATCTTTGATCATTTTGTCAGTCTGTGATGTATTTTTGGATTTTGGCTTGTACCAGAGGCTTTTTATGATTGTCTTGAGTTTTCTCTAAGTTGCTTATGGTCTTGCATTACTCAATTTAATGTTGATTTGTGCTCTGGCAAGATGGTTTGTGCCTTGTCATTGAGGATTGTGCATATGTGTTGATTTACTCCAGCAAGAGGGAGAATGCCTTGTTGTTGAGGAATGGATTATGTGAGCTCTAGTGAGAGGATTATGCCTCACTGTTGATATATTGTATATGATTGAGTATGATGAATGTGTGCCTTACTCTTGCTTCTTGTTATGTTTTTTATCGTGAAGGCTCTTGCTTATTATGTTGTCCTTATGGTTCATTTTGAACTTCAGTTTTGCAATAGGGATGATGTAATCAGTTTATGTTGAGCCTCCATGATGTTGTAGTGATGTTATTATGTTGTTATTGTGACTATATTTCACCCTAAGGTCTTGGTCCATGGATAAGGAGAGTGGGCTCTTGCATGTGTACAACTGAGGTAATGAGAAATAAGCTTCTAAGAGGTTCCTTGTAAGGATGCTTAGAGTCTAGACATGTCATGGAACCACATGAAAAAATATTCTTTAATTTGCAAGTGATAACCATAATAATTTGATTAGTGGGTTGGGTAATTAGGATTCACCTAATCAAGATAATGAAATTGGTTTTGGTGCCCCACCTCATAGCCCTTGACTGGAGACTCGGGATGAGCTTCGGAAGAACGTGGAGACGGTAAGCCAAACTCCCTTGATTGCTCGTAGGTTGAGATGGCTCCACATGTCTATCAAGGGTGCGGGTGGAGATCTTGTAGTTATGGGTGGAGATCTCAATGTTTATATAGTATGCCCTTCTTTATGATGATAGCATGTGAGACACTCTTCCCTACATATGTCCTTGATCCTTATGCCATGATTGCTTGGTACACCTCTAGGAGTTTATTGCTTTTGATTACCCTCATGATGTGATTTGGTTAATGATCTTTTGTGGATGTCGTGTTGAGTCCCTTAGTTGATAGGTGCTAGCCTTAGAGGTCTAGAGTTTTAGTTAGTACCTTGTGTCATCTCCTAGCACGGGGGGTGGTTCCTTATTGGTTCCACATGGTCGGATGGTTTGATGCCTTCTTCCATTGGGATTTTCTTCATTGGAAGATAACATGCATGGATGTGGATTCTTATCTTCTCTTCATGTGGTCCATTTCTTGGAGCTTATTCTATGTAATTGAGATTGTAATTATGTATCTTATGTCATGAGGAATGATGTAATTATAAAGAGACTATGTAACATGTTTATGTATCTTGTAATCATATGTGATAGAACTTGTAGTAAGTTGTGATCGTGATATAATGTAGTAGGTTATGATTGTTGTAACCATTGTAATACTTATGTTGTAATTGGATATAGATTATGTATGTAATTTGGGATTGAAAGGAAACAATTGAATGAATGAGTAACATTGTTAGATTATCTTATGTGCATCTATGGATGTAAAGAGAATGTTAAATGAATATATAAGCATTATGGTAGATGTTCTTAATGGAAATGATGTTATTCCCTATTATTGGTTTCCTCTTGAGTATGAATATGCATGAGTGGTTTGTAGGCATGTATGGTTAACTTAAAGGAAAATAAATAGGTTAACTTTATATGATGTTTGCATGGAAAAGATGATATCATGTTAGATGGTTTTGAAAATGGAAATAGGAACATTTGGTTTGGTTTTTTAAAATGAATTTGAGAGTTAATGGGAATATTTAGGATTGCATTGATAGTTCTTAATACTCATGTTAGGAATAATGTAATTGATCAGGAACTAAATGTAATGGATGTGCTTATGTGTTATTGATAGTTAAGTAATGGCATTGAGCTACCCCAGGGATGGATATTTGTTGTATTGTTGTTTTCCCTTGCATATTATGTTGTTAAGAATATGGTTATGTTTAAGATGCTTATGCATTCATGTAACGTGTGACTAATGCATATGAGTACTTGTAGCATTATGTGTGGCATTAGTGAATGTTTTTTTTTTTAAATCTCTATTTGTTAGTTAGATTAGGTATTTTGGTGGGCATTACACTAAATGTAACTCATGATTCTCCCACCCTTAGTTAACTAAATACACATTAGCATTATTTGGTGCTATGTTATAGTATCTAAACACTTAAATTGTACTTATTTCGCATCTCATCATATTGCAAGCATTATCCACATATTATTTACATATAGGAAAATAAATAATTCAATTTGGTGTCATAAAATAAATATGTGCACACATTCATCCTAAAACTATTTACATAGCTAAGATCTATTCTCTTTGATCTTTTGCACAAATTTTTAGGTGTTGATTATTAAAGAAATTAGGATATCAACTAATTAATTATCCAATTAGATCATTATTACTTTATTCACTAAAGATAAACCTAGGAGTAAATTTTTTTTATTAGATTAGGCTTATAATATCTCATGTTGTCTCATTCATTATGATATGGACACTTGGCACTGCTTATTTAAACTTCCTCTATGGTTTAGATATAGGGTTTCATCCATTCTTTCTATAAGGATTCTTTCATTCATTGTAATCATAATATTTTGTACATCAATCTAATTCTCAAGTTGTTGAACAAATCTATATTGCTTGATCTTCATTTGTGACAGGGGTTATGCTTGCAAGTGATCATTGGGCTTGTGGAGTTGAACAAATAACTCCAATGTTGACTTGAGAGAAAATAGTATAGTGGATAGAGATCACTTAAGTGAGATATATAGAAAAAAGTACACATTGAGTAGGGTTGATCTACACATAATAGTCATGTTTGTAACCACAAAACTAACCCAAATCCATAAACTCACACCGTGATATAATATAGAATAAGCACACATTTAAAAGAATCACACAGATAGAGAGACACCATTTGTAGAGTAGATATCTATCAAATTATAGAATCTTTTAACAAAAGATGTCACTCTTCAACTTCATATAGCTAAATATATTTATTTTATATTCCCTCTCATTTAATTTTAGAATACAATATATTCGTTCACTAATCTAAATTAATGTGTGTTTCTATGTATGCATTTGATTGGATTTCCCTAATTTAAGTTAAGGAAAAATTTATTTTCCTTATTATTTTGATGAACATATCCAATCCTACACAAATTAGTTTGCCTCTATGGATTCGTATCATTGTTAGGATTATTAGATATATCATTTTTAAGTTTTCTATTTTATTTCTAGATTTGATTTTTTTAATTTTCGTATTTCATTAATACATTTCAAATGTATGGTTTGTTTTTATTACTCACATATCTTATCTATCATCCATTATTCTCATCATTAGATTTTGTTTTGGGTTTATGTTTTACATGTATTTCAGATCTGATATAGGCCTAGTTTTTATTGACAACATATTGTACATCTCATATACTTTTCTTGTTAGGGGTTTACATCTTTCTTGCAAAACTATCTAAATTTTTGAAAAAGTAAAACGAATGGAACAAGCTATTCATGTGTTAGTAGTGATGGCATTGAGTAATACTTAGTCTATCCCAATTTAGCTCTAATTATTTGACGCATTTTGAAATGATAAAGCATTAACCATTCAGTTAAGGTTATATGATGACTTATTTGCATATCATCATGATCAAGGTTTCCCACACATTTTAATGTTTATATTTTGGAGAAGAGGCCCCTATTCAAATAGTGATCCTAACACTATGCCTACCAAGCTATTTACTAAATATCACAAAATTCTTACAATTAGAGCCACAAGCAAAAGTGGAGATGGATCAAAATGATTTTTAAAAAGTTATCTTGACGTTGGGCGATTGTTGTCTCTAATACAAACAATAACATATGATAATACTACTGAAATAATTCAATTATATATTCACATGGTCAAATACATGCCATTGATAGAAATATAGTAATTGTATAAGCCTATCTTAAAATTCAATGTAAACTTGTTAAACAAAAGATTAGGAAGGTGTGTGTCCTAAAGTTTCCTTGATAATTACAAAGGAATTACATAAGATTATAAACATTTAATTTATAAGATCAACCAGTTACTCACTCTAAATTTGTAATACTACCAATGTTACAAAATGTAATGACCACATTAGAATTTACATCTATATGTATTAGCTAATAAATCTATCATTCAAGATCTATTAGCTTTAAATAATTAAGAACCACATTTCATTAAACAAGATACACTTTCTTAAACTATGAGACACATCATATGTCAATGGAAAATAGTCTTACCATATTTTTCTTATCCAAAAACCTATATATTACTTGACTCACTTTGAGAGACGTGTCATCACTAAAAAAAAATCATTTAGAAACATGTTTTTAATACTAACCTTTTAGGTTGTGTTGCATGATGGGTGATTCTAATTTATAAATTTGATCTAAAATTCATTAGTCAAAAGTTAAGAAATTGATCGATCATAACACATCAATTTTCTTTAGTATTTATCCATCCGCACAAATAAATGCCTAAATTTTTCTGAGAAATTGCTCAAAGAAGAGTTCACAGACTCTGATTAGCATACATTTACTGCATACATTCAAAACAAAATAGGAACTCAACACGAGAAACTAGCAGCTTAATTGAGACTCTCTCATGCCTCATAGGGCAAGGGGGATCAAGCTAATTAACAACATGCGAGTCATCCAACAATCTATAATAAATATGAACCCAAAGGAAATGCAGGGCTTCCCCCCATGCACCCTTAAATACTTTATTTTATGATGAGCATATCTTACATGTTGATACCTCCTATCCTTGGACCATTTTTTATGGTTCTAGATGCATGCCTAGTTATAGGGTGAGATTGATATTAATGTCTCCTTTAGGTGACTTCATACCATTATAATTGCAATCTATTTTCTATACATGAATAATGTGTTCAAGTATGAGGCACTAATTGTTGGTTTGTAGGCTACCATCTCTTTCAAGGTTAAATCTCATTGATGATTATGAAGATAAATGTAAAATTAATGCAATATCATGAACTAGCATTATAATTAATTATATATTTTGATACATAGACCATTGATTCCATATATCAAATAAATAACTAATATATCAATGCTCTAGCAAGTTCTTTTTTTATGATGAGAATGGAAGAGAATAGTTCTTAATTCACTTTTTTTATACATAGATTAAAGTAACCTTCTATTCATGATACATCTTGAATGGCTGATGCAACACTCATAGGGAAGGACTAGTTTCACAACATATATGTGTAACTATATTCAATAGCATTTCCAACCAAATGTTTATAGAATTCTCAAATCTAGCGCCAAATATTTATTCATTTTAAGGTTACTTAACCAACAATTTTTAAATAGTTTATCACTTTTAATCATTAATGATATCATAAATAATTCTACCCTTTCAAATGCCCATGAGGTCATACACAAGGGGTATGTTAGTGCAAAACTCTTAGTATGTACAAAATTAAATTACAAATGGGCTTTTATTGGAGAAAATAAAAATGGTTCACATTATTTAATGCAAAAAATTACTACATGCAAAATATATAGCTATCTTAAATATGCATATTCCCATGTGTTTCACTCTTGGACATGGCCATGGACATTCACATGGGGTCTTGTTTTATTGAGTAATATTTTGATGACCACTTCGAATGGAAATGCATTTATCATTATTTTATTATAAGAATTGAAATGATACTATTAAATGCTACCATGAACATCAATATATAGTTTTATAATCAATGCTTATTATGTATTCAAGTTATCATCTAAAATTGTGATAAATAATGTTACACAATTTAAAAATTTAAATTTAAATAATTCTCATAAAATTTCACATACAATAATAAAATTTAACACCATATATAAGGAAATTAATAAGCTAAATCTAAAACTACTAGAAAATTAGATTAATAACTTATTCAATTGTTTAAAATGCCTAATTTATAATATATCTTGCTCTTGAGATTCCATCATTATATGTTTCCCTATATGATATCATTGATAATCTATATGATATCAATGATAATCAAAAACTGAAGGGAAATATCATTTACAAAAGCTCATGATTTTTTATAAGAGATAAGTAAATACATTAGATAATATATGATTATATCAAATACAATTAAGGAAAACATATGACAATGGTATTATCCAATAAAACATTCAACTTCAATATTTATTCTTTCATTAAAATACAAAGAACCCACATGCCAAAAATGAACTTCGACTAAAATTTAGACTTAGTTGAATTATTCATTTCATCATCACTTGTTAGTATAGTACCCATGAATTAGTCTTTCCATGATTCACAATGGAAGTATACTAAAAGACATTGTTAATACCATACAACTAAAATAATGTTATTTATAGAATCTTGCATCATGTTGATGATATTACTAAGAACATATATCTTCTCTCTCCACCACATAACACTACTAATTTGACACATCCTAATTCAAATTAGTCCAAGCCTCACACTTCAATGGTCATTATTCTCAATATTGTATGGAACAATATATGAGGTTCCCTCTTGGATTAACATAGACATTATGTTATTTTAGATTTCGTTTAGACTTATACATATTGTTACTATTAATGTTATGATGATTTAGGTGCTTGAACCCACAATTATTTTTTATCAATGATTAAATTTTTATAGTTCCATATGTTTAATTTACTTTTAATGTTCAAAGGTGATAAATGGAAACAATGATACTCATGTCAATTGTTATACAATTGTGATAAATATGAATTTGAAGTTTATGTTAAATGGATATTGAAGTAAGTAACTGAGATGAAAAAATTTCTTTTTAAAATTGCAATAAAAATTGATTTGTGAACACTTGCATGTGTGCACATGTTTCAATTCTATTGTTTAAGCTATGAGATATCATGGATGTTTTTTTTATGTAATTCTAAGTGGGAAAGCTAAATTTCATGGCTTATAGAATTAGAGGTCTCTAAGGAACCTTTATGTGAGTAGCCATGTTAAGCTAGACTATAATCCATTTGTAGGAACTATAGTCTCAAATTGTAGTGTAATCAATTTGTGATGCGGGTTGAAAATTATTGTTTAATATTGTTTTGTCTTTTCTTTGGACACTGGGATATGAATCGGCATTCTCCTTGGCCATTTTTAGATTTAGGGTTTTAGGGAATTTTAGAGGGTTGCAAAATAATATTTGCTTAAGTATTCTTATTCTTTGTAAGGTCCTAGAGTGGGTACCTATGGAATAGGTATCATTTTAACCTATTACCGTGGACATAGTTCAAAATTTTCTACCTCCAAAGTGGTCCTAAACAAGTTTTATGAAAATTAGGTTTGGGGGTTGGGATAGTTGACTTGTCACATCCCCTCCCATTTTCCCAATCTCACTTATGAGTTTGGTAAATCCCACAAGGTCTCTCACATGTATAAGCCACATTTTAAGGCTTTGATAGGATGACTGTATAAAGTACACTCCTACCAAAGTCTCACATAGTGTGAGCACTTGTGGAAGGATGTGACATGTAAATGAATGGGAAGGTAATGAGTGTCATTTCCCCATTCAAAAAATTAAAATTTGAATCTCTACTTATCAATCCATGGAGAATGATGTGAGGTTCTTTCAATTTTTTATTTTGATTTTTTTGGAGAGGGTTGTAAGGAGATTATTGGAGAAGGAGATTGGTTGGAAAATTTTGGAGCTCTTCTTCAACAGTCTCTACCTTGGACTATCTTGAGTAGGTAGGCATAAAAGTCCCTCAATTTTCTTATAGATAAAAATTGAATAAACTATACATGTAATGAGTATTGTCTATTCATTGTAATAACTTGTTCTTCTTGTAATGTGAAACTGTGTGTTGGGTTGTAATGGAAATTCTCTCCCTCTTGATGAGAGCTCCCCAAGTATAGGGTTGAGAGATGGTGAAACTTCAATGGGAAAGCTCTTCCTTAGAGAAGAAAGGGTTTTGGAAGAGTAATCATTTGTGTATTTGAGTATGGTGGTGAAGAAGGAGAAATGATATTTATGAGAAATTGGTTGTGCGAAGAAAGAATAAAAAATGATAAATGTGTGTTAATTATGAGTTACTCCATTGCATGTGATATCCCTTCTTCTATCCCTTGTGGATCTTGAAAGATTCATTTGTCTGAGTCTCTCTGTGGGTTATGGTTGTTTTGTTGTGTATTTTTAATTTAATTATTTTAATGTTTTCATTGACTGCGAGTATGTATATGGTTACTATTGAGACCTCCTAGCTTGAGGGTGGCTTATTTAGAAGACAATGGTTGGGAAGTGATCACAACCTTGGACACCAAAATAGTTTTCTACTTCTTTTGTAGGTTTCAAAGTCTTAAAAGAAAGTTGTAAATCTAGATAAGCTACCTCCCTCTTATGTATAAAGATGTTAGAAATGTTATTAAAAGGAGGATAAATTTCCTTGTTGAATATATGATAACTATTAATGATGGTATGAGAAGGTACTTGTAAATGAATTTAGAAGCAATACTTGCAACAATGTGGTTATAATGGACTTAAATCTCTAAAAACTTATACATATGTACATACATATATGTTGGTAAATCTTGTGATTGTTTATGAACTCTTTAGTGAAATATAAACCATGCAAAAATATGCCTTATAATATTATGATAGAGGATAACATGATCCTCTTGTAGTTATATATTGTAAAGAACACAATATATGAAGAAGAAAAAAAAAAATACACAAAAGAATGAGAAAGCATGCACAAAAAGCCAAAAATAAACCAATATTTTTTTTCCCTATTCAAGTTGAAAATCTATTTATTGATTAATTCATGATGACGACGAGGATAGAAATGTTAATGATAAGAATAATGTCTATTCCAAGGATAATGTTGTTAGTAAGAACAAAACAAGGATCAAGAATAATTTATCATGATGATGATCTATGGTAATTTTTTTGGTAGTAAGGTTTGGAATAAAATTGATAGATACTTTTGAATATTGATTAATTAGATTGCATAGATTGGGTTTCCTTGGATTTTGGTGGATATATTTTGGATTGAACATATATTTATTAGGATGAATATTAGGACCCTTGGAGCCAATGTTAAGGGAGAATTGAGTCTTTGGATAAGGATGAAAGGATAAATGAATTTCTTTGGTGGAGGATTAGATATATAGGAGTATGATTGAATTGGAGAGGAATTGGGAGGACTGGGATAGAAGAAAAAAGGAGAGGCATGGAGGATTGGATGAATAATCCTCAAGGATATATTCTAGAAGAAGTGAATTCCCCATGCTAAATGAAGTGTAGTGGATATAAAAAAACCAATATGGGAAATTCTTCCCTATTCGTCATAGATGGTAGGTCAAGGTTTGTGCACTAGAGGGGGATGGATTGATGGTTGAATATATTAAAATATTCATGGAATAGAGGATGTGGTAGAATCATGGAGAAATGAGGTGTGTATTATGAATATTCTTGAATCCAAGTAGTCAAAATAATAGCTGTTGAGATTCAAGCTCTCAATCTAACACCATATTATTTCTAGGGATAGCTTTGATCCTACATGGAATCTTAAAAGTATAATGCCAACCACATTCCCAAATCAAATAGCCACACTGGATAATTTTTGGGCAAAGTTACAAGATGATTTTGAATTCAGTAAGAGATAGTATTATAGGTTGACAAATTTCCAAATGAGATAATATGGCAATAGAGAGCATGTCCTTTAGGAGTTCCTTAATGATGGAGATATATTTGACCAGATGTATGAGTGGGAAAAAGTGGGTACGAAATCCCTCGACCCAATAATTTAGCCAAGAAAGGAAGATATGTCCATTGATATCATTATTAAAAAAGGTGAATAGTAGGAGCTTGACTTGGATCGATCCCTACCTAAAAACTACTAAAGCAGTAGCTAAGATATAAAAGAGAAATGTTGAAGGGGGCTCTTACTCTATCCCCAAGGAATACAAAAGGTAGAGAGTCATGAGAAAGACTAAAGAAGAAAATAAAAATTAGAAGAGTTGATCTAGCAATTAAACCAAACCCTCAAACACTCTCAAGCGCTATATAGGTTTGTAGGGGTAGGGATTACTATTGGGTTAAATGCAACACTTATGTCTCAAGTTATCCCATTAAGGACAACTATAGGCATGATTGCAAGAGAAGGAGAGGATCAACCACAAGATCAAGTTGTAGGAGAACAATCGACCTTGAAATAAGTGGATGCCTCCTCCTTATCACAATAACAATAGTTTCACCTCCAACATAAACAAAAAAATGTGTAGAGTGACTAGGTAAATATAGAACCTGTGTCATATGAACCTCCTAAAGCAACGAAAGACTTCATTGAAGTGGAGAATAGCTAGGAAGAACTTGATGAATAAAAGGAAGAGGTTTCCGAGGATAACAAAAGGGAATAAGGAGAACCTAAAGGTGATAAAGAAGAAAATAAACTACCAAACCAGGATTCCATTGATGAAGGTTTGGATTCATCTAATTTGGTCCTAAATATAGAGGAACAACAAAAAAACTTAATCTCAATAGATGGTTGAGATAAGAAATAAGTAGAAAATATTGGTGATATCCAGATAGGGGAGACATCAACAAAAGAGACGTCCTCTTAGCAAGTGAATACAATTCCAAAGAGACCTTAACTATGGATTCACAACAATAGAAACAGGAAGAAACTTGTATTAGGTACAAACATCAAGAGAAGCAGAAGGAATTCCAATGAAACTTGTATTCTCCTTCATTGACCCCTGTGTGGTTAAAGTTGGACTTGAACCAAAGGAAACAAGTGGTTGTTAAGACACCCAACTTGCAATCTACAGTTGTGGAAGTGGAAAAATCCAACCTAAGCCTAGAAAAAGAGCTATAACTCTACACTTCACTAGAATCAATGCTCTTGGGGAGAAAATAGAAGAAATAGTACCCAAAAGTGGATAAAGATGATAGGGAGCTCCTAACCACAAAATATTAGTTGACACAGAGCAATTTGGGTAGGAAAACTAGAAGAGGGGAGAATTCTTCTTTTGAATCAACTACTAGAAATATAGTGACTAGAATGCAAAAAGACCAAAAAAAAAAAGAACTAAAAGTTCAAATGGATCAAATGAAATAATTTATCAAAGAGCTTGTTATACCATTGACCCAATAAGATGCAATCCTAGTTGCCCCAAGGTTGGTAGCTAAGCAAGAAATTGATACTCTACACAATGAAGGAAAATAATTTATTAAAGAGCTTGTTATACCATTGATCCAATAAGATGTGATCCTAGATGCCCCAAGGTTGGTAGCTAAGCAATAAACAGATACTCTACACAATGAAGGATGAGGCGATTGTGATGGATAATTGGGCAACCAAGTGACTTGATCAAATGAATAATTTTGATGGAGGGATACAAAGTACATGAGGGTGGCAACAACTTCAAAACACAACTGACAACATGTACTGACAAGTGGGAAGTAGAGGAAGAAAGGTAGAATGAGCAGCTAGAACCCTTGGAAGAAATGGAGAAAATGGACTCCAAAGACTATTAGTTTTGTGGACAAGTGTAAAGAGATAATGTTTCTCAAAAGGTATTTGATTGTTGATTGGCACAGATCAACGGTAGATAATCCAAGAATGGATTGTCAATCATTGAAACAAACTCAAACACAAAATTTTAAGTTTCAAAATATATGATTTACAACAAAAAACATGAAAAAGTAACACTCTTATTTATGGTACTCCTTAATTAAATAAATCTAAAAGATACACAATCATAAAGATGAATATTAAGACTAGCTACAAAATTTGAGTTTCAATTCAAGCTCTATTTTTTAGAATTGCAAAATTAACACCAAAAACCTATGTAAACATGAAGAAAACACATTAAATACTCACTACAGACATGAGGATTTCATCTCAAAATATCTGTGTAAACTTCTCTAGGTGTTATCAAGCAAACTCTCTCTCATCTTGCATCAACCTGCTCTCTCTCTTTCACTTCAAGCTCTCTCATTTTGTTTCCAAGCCTAGGCATGGGATTCTCCTCTCTAACCAAAATGTTTTTTTTGTCCAAAATCCCAACTTGAGCATATGAATCTCCCAAGTTAGAATATACTTTTAGATCCTTCATCAATTCCCTATCACCACTATTCAATTGTTGGTTCTTTATGTATGCCTTCAACTTTTCTCTAGTATCTTGTTACCACAGAATAAGATTTATATTTTACTAAACCAAGAAGATTAGCTAAATAATATGAGCATTAAAGGAATTTGTTCATCTATGTTGGACCATACAATTAATGAATGCATGCAAATGAACTTAGAGTGTGCAAAAGACACAACACAACTTGATACTTATCTAATCAAAACATGGCCCAAAAAATGAAAATTGTGGTACTTTATTTTAATGCATTTATCAAATAAAACAATCTCAAAAACACTCATTTAATCTACATGAGGATTTTATGATTTTTACTAAAAGATGCTTGAAAATAATAACTTAATTGTGATGGTATGATAAAAGAATAAGACTCCGATCAACTATTGAGAGGGGGGGTGAATCAGTAGATAGAAAAACTGATACTAACTTCACCAATCTCAAAATCAATCTCTCAAAGTAAACTTAGAACTATCAATGCAATATCACTGTCAAGATAAAAACCCTCAAGATAAAAAGGTTGACTATTACAACAAACTAACAGTAAACAACTTCAAACTCATAAACATCCAAATGCTTTTACTAACATAAGTAAAACTTCATTTCACAATGCTTCTGGTTATCATGACTTATCAAAGTGGATTAAGTAGTTAAGAAAATCAACCATAAGAACATAACCACAAAAACATTCACCACTTGACACAATATTTTTGACGTGGAAACCCAAATAGAAAAAACCATGGTGAGATGACACTCACAAGATAACTATATGAACTCTTATGAAGTTCGCCCTGTTAGGAGCCTAGCTTGTTAAAGTGTTACAAAAGTCCTATTAAGAACAGATCCTGTTAGGGACCACCCAGTTAAGGAATTAACTATAATGCCTTGTTAGAAGCAATACCCTATAAGGAGTAACCTCGGTAGAGGATTTGAATAGCACCAAGCTTGTTAGAGCTTACCCGGTTAGGGGATTTCAATTTGGTGTAACTGTTAGAAAACAATACGAGTTTGTTGATCTGTTTGAATAGCACTACACTTGCTTGTTTAGATCCTTTTCATGCTCCTATATGCCTTTACTCAAACTGCAGATACATCATCCAGTTCGGTAACCACACACTCAACTAAAAATTTGTCAACTCTGAAACTAAACAACTCATCGACCTTATAAACAAATCACTTAGGTTGGTAACACAACAAAAACCTAATTCTCTCATAGAGATTACAAACAAGTTGGTTCAAGTATGACCATTGGATTACATAGCATTCTCTACACATCAATCAAGAAAACCTCGACCGCTCCTTGATCACTGCTTCATCGAACTTAGTAACTCATCACGTGCTTTGCATTACATGCAATATACTTGCTCATTCCCTAGACAAAAACCATTTCATCAACGCACCAAAATCACTTTGAAACTCTCTTCATACAATAATCATGCATGTCATAATCATTACCGCTCATCATCATATCATAAACCAATATAACCAATTCACCAAATTTAATCGGTTAGGTTTTATCAAATCAACAGGCAGGGTTTACCGGTTCAACTCTCCAGTACATAGCAATGCTGCTTCACTCCACAAATTCTTCCTATCGGTTATAGTTTCCTTCACTAGTTCTTCTTACCGGTTACAAAACATCATTACAACAATATCAACAATATCATTACCGGTTAATTGACATCAATGACAACAACATATCATTAATGCAATCTTCATGCAAATGCCAACAAATTGCATCATTGCATTCATTATTTTTTGAACAATTTCAAAAACTCGTTGCATGTTGATATCTAACTAAAAGGTTATGCTAATTTTTTTTTCAAAAACATATTTAATTGTCAGAAAAGAGACCAAAATGGTTACCAAATGTCTAGCGGGCAATCTTGGGTGACACAATCAACAACATCCACAAAAAGGGGCAACACTTGTATAGAGCCACAATAGGGTTATATAATGACAACACAACCAATGATAGTAACAATAATGGTGGCATTTTTTGGCAATGATGTTGAGATACTAGATTGACAACAATGAGGCAACCTAATGGTAGGAGTGAGTTATAGGACCCCAATCATGGTTAAATTGGTCACTTGAGTGGTTGAGGCTCAAAGGGTTGTGTGGTAGCTATTGTATTGGACAATGATATATACCCTACAATAGCAGTGCTAATTTTTTTCCAAAAAAATTATAGTTTATCTATTTATAATTATTTAATAAAAAAGTACATTTTAAAATAATATCCTTACACAATGATATATAGGGGGTCATTTGGCCTCTTTCAACCAAAAAAAAAAACATTTCCTTCAAATTATACAAATTATAATGATTTTACTATAAATCCTTGTGTTTTGGTAGCTTTCAAATGAAATGGCATTGTCCATTTTGCACAAAATCAAATCAAAATATGTAGTCTGTAAAGAAATTTAATCAAATCCTACAATTTAAAATCTAGATAGTAGAATTAACAATATCTGAATTAGATAAACTAAATGTCTATCCTAACATATTGACCCTTCTAATTACAATGGAATAGTCTATTTCTTCTCTATAGGCCTCCTCTAATCGATGATATGAAAAAGTACCTAATTAACAAGAATATAAATCTACATGCAATGATAACAAGTGCTACTTTTGGATTCAACTATGTAAAGCTCATTTGCATCAACCATTCGGATCACACTCTATGATCCATCAATAGGATGAAAAAAGAGAGTTGAAGGAGATAGATGAATCCGAAAATAGCACTCATTATCAGCATAATGAATTGTGGAAATTTGATGTCTCTGGTCCTATACATAATATTAATCTCCTAATGAAGAAGATACGACTATAGTGATAAAATCAAACGTAATCAAAAGATAAAATCAAAGCATTTTACTATCTCTATTCTATATTGTGTAAAACAATGATATAGACTACATAGATTCTAAGAATGTTCAAATGAAGGTGTCAAGTCTCCCGAAACAGAATAATAGACTACATGATAGACTCAATTGTAAGAATAAAAATATCAAACAAATTCATCGAAATAAAGAAATATGACATCAAATACCATCAATGAAGAAGATGAATTCAATAAAAAATATATATGTGCCCTCACTAGTCAACAACTATACTTTAGTAACTAATATTAACTACTAAATAAACTTAACATAAAATATAATAAAAATATTACACTAAAACTTACCGATATAATAGCAACAAGGAACCATAAAATTCCAAGCCTAGTTGGCAGTATTTTAGCAAAGTGGTGACATCCACGTGGGCTTCTTACAATGGTGGCATCTAGCGTGAAAGGGACTTATGCCATTCTAAGAGTTAAAAGTTCGGAGGACACCTCACCCTAAAATTTTGTCTCCTATATAAAAAAACGAATTATCGTGCACAAGGCAAACAGCCTCTTGAATAAGACTGCTAACAACCATGTAATGCATATCAATGTCATGACAAATCTATTTAATCAACTTTATTTTATTTTAAATAATTGGTACAGCTCAAACAAATTACTAAATCAATAATAAAAAAAAATAACATATAGATTGTTAGAAAGTGCTAACAAATTTGTCATATAACACTGATTTTAAATATTTCACATTGTTATAATTTTATATGATACTTATGTGTGGATTTGTTTTAGTGAGGGTGATTTGAGATTTACATAAATTTTATTTCAGAATTATTCAAGTTTTGGCGAATGATATTCTTTATATAGAATCTTGTTTTTTTGTATGTAAGCACAAAAGTCAAAAACAAGCAGGCAATCAACACCGTGCCTAATTGATCCCCTTTCCTTTAGTATCTTGGATCTTTTGTTGTGAATCTTAATTAAGTAATCTGCTAATTCCATTCAAATAATTGGTCCCCTTTCCTTTTGTATCTTGGATCTTTTGTTGTGAATCTTAATTAAGCAATCTGCTAGTTCCATTCAACTTATTCAAATAAGCTTAACCATTCAACTTGATGAAAGCTATTTTCCAAACAAAATATACATGTACTTATTTAGAAAAGGGTAAATATTTATTAAATACAAATGAAGATTACAAAGCAAGAATGACCAATGGCCCTGCAAAGAACAATGAACTATCCATTCTTATCCTCCCCAACTAATTGCTCAAACATATGAGATAAATCCAAAGGCAAATGTCCCCTATCTGCAATATTCCAACCTTGCATTTCATTAGATGCCCATTTTGTTAGGCAATCTGCTACTATATTCCACTCCCTAGGAATATGACAAAATGTAACAGATTCTAAAGACCTACTCAACCTTGGAATTTGTTGAATAACCACAACTAAATGTCAAATAACATCATCCAAACGCTGCTCATTCAACATATTCACCCCACTTGTGAATTAGATTCACAAATAATTGTTTTGCAAACCAGAGGGGAAGAGCACTAGTAGCCATTATAGCTAACTTAATGCACACTAAGCTCCTAAACAGTACATAGGATTTCAGCATTTTTAAAAATTTTGTCTTTGTATGTGCCTTAACTGCTTTGGGCATCCAGGTAGTAAAGACGAACACTATGGGATCCATTATGCATACAAGAGTGAAAAAATGGTCATTTTGAAGTGTCATCCAAAACATATTCCATATTGCCCCATTACCCATTTGCTTTGACAACCAAAAAATTTGCACAATTGATCTAATACTTATGCACAAATGCCCCAATAATCATGCACTATTGGTATCAATAAAGTTGCAAAATTGGTACTAATTACTAGCTTTCTTTTCAACTATTGGATATAACAATGGACAAATATTAGGCCACTAGGGGAAGAGCACCAATTACTGCCCATGTTCCAATAACCGTTCACTCCTTGCATACCCATCCCCCCAATTCTAACTTTAAAGAAACGAAAAAAAAACTGAAAGCCCATTAATAAATTTCGGATGTACCAATTGCCACCTATTTTTTAGCATTTTGGACCATGATTGACCCATTTGTGCACCATTATATGTACCCATAGTGCATGACTATTAGGACACTAGTGCATAAGTATTGACAATTTTAAGTGCAATGTTATTGGGGCATCTTTAAGAACGTATCATGCAACACTTTTTGACTCTTGCACACATAACAAATCCCACAACGTGCATCATTACTACCCAAAAACCAAAACAACAAATATAAGCAATTAAGTTGCATGCGAAAACAACGAAAAAAAATCATCAAAATCCGATGTACCATTTAGAATCTATGTGCATGAAGTTACACTTCCCTAGATAATTGTTTAGTGGGCTTTAAATTAATGAAATCCAATGAACAATAATTAGAACATGGACAACAACTAGACCCCTTCTAGTAACTTCATTTTACGAATATATGTACAATATTCTAAAATATCATAATTTATATTTATTTGCAACTATTATAAATTACTTGAAACTATTCGATATATTGACTTTTTGGACAGTATGAACATGTGTACATAATGACCATTTGTATATATTTAATGGCCATAAATAAGTAGCTTTTGCCTTGGCATTCTTTAGTTATATCTTTTAAAGAAAGCCCGATAAAGACCTCAAACATATCCTTTACTGCAGATGTTTATTATCAATTCTTTAACTCAACCAATTGATGTATCCCGAATGTAAAGATGATGAAAAAGCAATTCTCAAAGTGCTAATAACTTTACTCTGCATCAACCATGGATTTACAGAATCCTTTGAAGCAAAAATAACATTACTACTTGCCTAATTTTATACCTAAGTTGAAGAATACCCATGAATATATTCATTGACAAGGAGTAGAAACCATAAAAAATATACAATATGGGCAAAGTCTGCAACTGGTGGGGCATGCATAGCTAAATATACAAGAGGAACAAAAGTAACAATATGAATGAAAACACATGTAAACCTACAAATATTCTCTACAGTAGTTTGTAATATGTATAGCCTTTATTCTGAGAGGTATTGTTGCTACCCATTGTCTGATCACTGTTGTTTTTACTTTAAGTTATATTCTTAATCCAATAGAGGTAAACCAAAATGCACATAACAGAAAATGCTAGATTATATATTCCAGTCCCTAATTTGCTGTCATGATGTAGAGATCTTAATCGAATTAGTGGCCCCCAAGTGACATTAATGTGCATCACATCCATTGTCATTCATCTCATCCATATAATTCGGTGTTTCATTAGTTTTGTATTCTTGATTAGGCCTAATATCAACAGGTTTGATTCCTAAGCCACATCATTGGAGGAGACAAAACAAAACATAAGGCAACATTGATGTCATTCTTGCCAACAAGATTTTTATTTTTATTTTTTTATTTCCTTTCATATGATGTCAGGCATAGTTAACCAGTTTATTTTATATGTTTGAAGCTTTGGCCAAAATTTCTGACTGACTAATATCTACTGTTACAGTCAACCTTTGGTGAAACAGTGAGTTGTATAGTTTATGATATTCTTTGGACCTCTACTGATACAATTTAATTTGCTTAAGACTTCCCTTGTAAACAATGACAAAAAACTAAACCCACTTTGACTGAAGTCATCTTTCTCAGTTTTACTGCTTGCCTTGGTTCTAACATGGAACAAAGGTGGGCAGTTAAGTAACAGATTTCAGCTACCTTGGATTTAATGGCAGGTAACACTTAGATTCAATTTTGTGCAGAAACCCTAATCATAGTAGAGGTTTTGACATATTTATCAAGGATCACAAATACCATTGCTAAAGATTGTGTCCTAATAAAGTAGCCAGACTGTACAGAAGGAACATTCAACTGTGAGCATACTTTAATAAATCAAGAATGCTTAACCATGTAGTTTCCTCCAAGGTTAAGCCCACTTAGCTTGCTACCCCTCATTTGCAAAACCTTCAACAAGTGCTGTGCCTTATGAACCATTCATTTTGAAGCCATCTTTCTCAGTTTTATTGCTTGGCTTGGCTCTAACATGGAACAAAGGTGGGCAGTTAAGTAACAGACTTCAGCTACCTTAGATTTAATGGGCAGGTAACACTTAGATTTAATTTTTGCAGAAAACAATAGAGGTTTTGACATATTCATCAAGGACCACATATGCCATTGCTAAAGATTGTATCCTAATAAAGTAGCCAGACTGTATAGAAGGAACATCCAACTGTGAGCATGCTTCAATAAATCAAGATGTTTACTCACCATCCAACAAGCACCCATACAGAGAATTTGGGTACATCGGGCGACTTCTCGATTCACCGAATGTTACTTCTCTTTTTCAGGTTGTTAAAATGCAAAATTGCAATTTGGGAAAAGATCAAGATCACCAAATTAGGCCCCAAGGGAACTTTCAGATTCCCTAAACATAAGCTCTCTTTCTGAGGTTGTTATAACATAAAATTGCAATTCAGGCGAAGGCCAGGATAGCTAAATTAAGCCACGGTGAGTCAACAGTTTTTTTAACTCCAGTAACTCATGAGCGAGGGAAAAATATTAGAAGCAACAATTATCTATTTCTCAAAACACATCATCTGGATTCAGAGCAACATGAATTGCATCAGTAAATTCACTTTATAAACACATCACCTGGATTCAGACCGCTGTAGAGCAACAATAGGTGTGCAGGCAAACAACATTTTCACAAAGAAATGAATTATTAGACACTAGAGCAAAGAAAATGATAAATTTTATAAGAAGGCCTACTTTAGCTCATTGTTAAGTTCATACTGCAGAAAGAGTTTTGTGGGCTAAACTACCATTGAAAATAAATTTAGAAGTGACTAACAAGTACTAATATCTGTAGCTGTCATGCAACAACAAATACAAGCCTGGCCTTGCTCTTTCACATAAAAATTGAGAATTCAAGCTTTTCAGCACAGAAAACAGTCAAAAAACATCACAACTCTTCAAAATTCCTGCTGCTCTAATCTTAAAGATCTAAAACGGTCTGAAGTTCATATTGTAGCTCTACATCAATGCCAAAGTTAACACATGCAATACAACCTACAAGAAAACTCCTAGCTATTCTCAAAGACTAATTTTGTTAGTCACTCTGATATTAAAGTTAAAGACCATAAAGAAAGGGTGGTTCAAATAAATTACAAACAAATCCATGAAGGTCAGTACCTCAAAGAACAGTAGTAGGAAATGCTTCCATGAATTGTAGCCAAAAAAAAAAGGTCCAAGTTGCTCAGATTTCAAAGAAAGAAGCCACACAATCTCAGGGATGCTGCAACTAGAACTAGAATGGCAACACTGCAGCACTAGAGAGAAAAATGAGCAATTCTTATATGCCCTCAAAAAACACTGCTGAAACAATACAACATACATCAGAAACATGCTTGCTAGACGATGCCTCTGGCATTGTCCAGCTGATCTTTATATGCAAATCATAGTTTACAATATATCATCTGAATCCCAGTTCCTCCGAAAGCTAGGACTAGCTGCTTGCACACTCTTAACTTCATCAATCTCCGCTACCATTAATTAGAGTTCACGCATTTTGGATTTCTTGAATTGAGTGTTAGACTGACGATTAATCACTGGGTCAATTGACCTTGGGGTTTTGGAGGCTGTCTTGGAACTCCTGGACAAGAAAAATGAATGGAAGGTGTTAAGCAATATGCTTGTAGCAGAACACAAAATATGTATGACAATCAAACAAAAGAATGCAAATATCTTTTTCACCTTTGACTGAAACTATTTCATCATTTTAACAACATGAAATACTAGTCTCTTAACTGATGCAAGAAAAACATGATCAGGCATGAAATTCAGTACCTAAACCTCGAGCTTCTGAGCTCTTCATAATACGCAGCCTTTTCACTGTAGTAGCAAACATCCTGCAGATATTCAAACTTGGACATTAGGCCTCTCAAAACCTTGAAGTTTGCAATATCAAATAAACAAATAGTGTTCATCACAAACATTAATTGTGAGGGAAGTTACTTACTCCCAAGGCACATCTCCAACCAACATCCGATCTCCTTCATTGTCTTCATAGGTGAGAACATAATCGGTTCCACTCAATAGAAAATGACCATTTTCAGATGATGAATTCGAATTTGGCCTCTGCATGATGCCCTGAGCTAAAATGTAGCCCAAAAAGGTAGATCAGCTTATGCAGTATGCTAATGTTTCAAAAATTAGAGAAAAATTTAGTTTATACATTCTGCTAAGAGGTACATGCAGTGACCAAAATGTTTGAAATCTACAATGCAAGTTTACATGTTTCCATTGACCACAGTTATAAAAGCAGTCTCAACTTATGCCGTCAATGGAACCAAACATTTGGAAGAGACCCAATCTTTTAAAGTCTCAAGGAGTGTTGTAGACATAGAACTAAAGAATTTTAAATACCTTCAAGGCCTGAAACCCCTACAAAGAGCACTAACAGGAGAGAGGTTTCTATGGGACAAGTCTCAGAAACTCATTTGATACACTTCAACTTGTATGCTCCATGAATTAAAGGGAATTATTCTGTTGCAAATAACAAGTCAGCCTTTCATGGGATCTAGGTTCAACAACATGAGATCAGTAAGACACTAATAGAAAATCAAGATGACGAACTGCAGCTTGACAGTTCTCTCATCTGCCCCAAATTCGTTGCTTAAACTGCAGATTGCATTTATCACTTGTAACAATAATCTATCAAATCTATGATAAAGAATATCCCTGTATCCGGGCTAGATTGTAAGTTGCTCCAAGCTTGTCGAGTTGTCAAAATATCGTGTTCTACAATAGATGAATCCTTAGGTAAGTAATTTCCATGATACTCCACAATCAAGTGGATTACTAAACAATAAAGTGATATATAACTTAAAGAGGAGTTACATAGACACCTGTATCCAAAGTAATTGAATTGAGCAATTTCTTGTTTGGAGGATCTAATCTTTGCTAAAATTTAGGCTTCAAATTTGTAAGAAACGGTGACTAAAGAAAAGCATACCATTCACAAAGCGTTTAAACATGTCCTCGAGAGCTTGGGACAATTTCTCATAGCTATCATAGGCATTGAGGTCTATCTTCCTTCCAATTGGCACACCATCCATATTCACCTTGACAAACATGGAATCCCCAAAGGCCTGTCCACGATCAGCAGATGCAAAAGATTTATCAGAAGCATTAGCTTGGCCTTCAATGTCAGGCTTGGGCTGAGGCGCGAGGTTTTTCCTAAATGACCGAATGGGTGGCCACCCTACAACCGGGGGAGCTCTGCAAAGCACAATGGAAACACAGAGAAGGAAGTTACAGTTTTGTTAATTCGATTAAGGAACTCAATCCTACATAGGGAATTCATGCATCCAAATGATGGATAGCTGTAAGCCAGTGTAATTTATCTTGAACATATAAGACAAGATGAAGGGTAGCAGCTATGTAATGTAAGCAGGCCTAGCAACCAACCTCAGTTTAAAGTTAACTGTTAGGTGCTAGCAACCTAAATTTAGAAAATCTAGAGAAGAACAAGTGGATCAATGCTTTAAAGGCAGAACCCACTGGACCTGCAGCTTACCTTGGTATACCATTCTCATTGGATGGAGATAAGGAGGGATTCTTCTGTTGTTGCTCAGATGGTGGGGGAGGTACCATTGGTGGCCTCATGGCAGCTGAAATGCTGTCCTGTGAAGGTTTTGCAGTTGGGTTGCCATGTGGAGCCTCCTTCGTAGGAATATTCCCTGCTCCTGCTGCCATCATGTTGCCCACCATAACTCTAGCTGTTGGTGGAGAAAAGGGCCCAAAACTGCCCCTGTGCTGTTGTTGCTGCTCTATATTGACCTGCCAAGCGTTAGGCATCTGCACAGCATTACTCCATTGATACATAAGACCCATGGAGGGGTGGGACTGGGGCTGAGACTGATGTTGGCTTGAAACCTTTGAGTCCAGGCTCATTCTGCCGCCTTCATTAAATGCACCTCCTCTAACCACCTGAGCTCCTCCAATAGCATCTGAAAACCCACGTTTAGCACCAGCTGTAAGGGTAGCAGCAGTGCTCTTAGAAGTCAAGAGAAAGTTCATTCCAGTGTTGTTGTTGTTGTTGTTGTAATCTTGGAGTTGAGGATGGACTTCATGACCGTTGTTGAAGAACTTGGGTTCTGAGGACTCCTTGATAGGTGTTTGTTTGGTGTAAACATATTTGCCACCCACAACATGAGGCTGCTCGCCAAAACACTGGCGGTTCCATCTCTGAAGATGAGCTTCATTTAGTGCATAAGGCTTGCCTGCTCTTCCTTCCGAGTCCACAGGCAATATAGGAACAGAATTTGTCATCCCTCCATCATGCTTAGCAGGTCCTTGATGAATTAGTACTCCTGGATTTGTGTTGTTCTTCTGCAGACAGTTGTTTGGGAAAGATGACTCTTGTGGTGGCCCCAATCTGAGCTCAGTTTCACTTGTTTTCGGCCCAAAATCAAGCTCTTTGCCTTTTGTTCTCTCTTCTTGGGTGGTGCAGGATGAACCACCAGAGCCCCCATCCGACAGGCCTATGTAATCATGTTCTCTGTAGGAAGAACCAGAGACTTCGTTCTTGCTGCCCTCCTGGCTGTTATTGTTACCATTCCCACCACCAGAAGGCGCCTCATCACTCAGCAGTGTGCTTGCTAAAGGAGCACCATTGTCACTATCATCATCATCACTACTATAGCTCTCCAAGTCACTGGTTGAGCTCTTCCTAGGAGACCCAGCTGAAGAATCCCCTTCTTCAACAGCTAAACAGCCTTTCTCCTCCTGCTGCTCAGACATAGTGTCTCCTCTTTCACTGCCTGACTGCTCTAATGTTGCATTCGGCATCCTTAAAAGGATTATAACTTCTTATACAACAAGGGAAATGAACTTCAACAAGTCAATTGTCTGAATGATGTAGAGATACCTAAATTCTAAATTCAGCTGGGAAATAGCGCATATTCAAACAAAGAACCAGTTTCTCAGCTACCCAACTTGTGGATGCAGCGAAGCAATACAACCCAAATGTAAAAAGATGATCTTTATAATTCCTTTTTACAGATAACAAAGATACTAAAGCTGTTCTGATGCAAAATGCACAAGGATTGCAGTGGCAGAAAGCTAAAGCCTGAACACTATTCTCCTTCCAGATACAAAACTTGGTATTTGTATGCAGCAGAGGGCTAGTAGTGAATGTATAGAAAGCAAAGAAAATATCAAAAAGGCTTTACACTTGTGCAGAAAGTGCAACACAGACAATTTGTATGAGATTTTTATCAACACAAAAGTTATTTAGCTTGGGATGCAAAACAGCCCTCAAAAGCATCAATCTCAAAACACAAATCTCAATTATCAAGTTGATCTCCTCCTTCTGTTATGGATCCATTGAACTCAAAAGATAGAGGTGCCCACACTTTCAAGCTTGTCCCCACCAGGCCTCCCAACATCATAGATGTTTCTCTCTGTATCTCCTAAACCTGCTTCTCCTCCTCCTTCTCCCCACCACACATATACACACATATCCATAAGCCCACAATGCCTCTGCCTCACCCCACTATAAAACACTCCTACTGTGCTCTCCAAAAGTAGCCAAAAGAGACCTCATTTCTTTTTCAGTTTCTTTTGTTTTGAGGATCCCACCAAAAGGACCACCAAAACTGTTGCTTCTTCCTCACCTTCCTCTGCACATTTCCAAATAACACAGCTCTTAACTGCAGGAATGACAAGTAGACTTTGTAGGCTTTATAGTCATGTTTGAGAATGTTTTTTTTAACTCATTTTGAACAGAACTCATTTGGGTTTTAACTTTGATTCCTTAAATTCCTGGACAAAAATTGAAAAAGCAGCCCAGCCTTAAACTACATGGGATTGATTACTCTTTGTCTCAGCATAGAATATTAAATGAAGGTACAAGCTTAAAGTTATGTCAATTCTTTGTTTATTGCAAGGGAGACGGTGATTAATTAAATTATTATAATAATATCATAACTATTAATTATTATAATCTAAAGATAACAGTAGAAATTGTATCATGTAATTGTACTACATATATCTGAATTATTCACTACTTAGCTAAGGCCAATATAACATATTATGACATAGGCGTATGAATTATCAATATAAGAGATGCATCTTTCTCACGTGGTATGTATTTTATCACATCATTAGACATTTTTAAAATATACAATATGGCTATTAAATTAATCAAAAGCAGGGAAGCCCGGGAAACACCTGGAATATTCTTCCCATAAAATCATAGCCCTCCCTTTAAATAATCTTTACAAGGAGAAAAAATCATCATTTCTAACATAAGATGGCCTAAAGTTAGGCACACACGACCAGGTAATTATAACTTCTTCTTTTATTATTATTGTTTTAAATTATTTTATTCTTTTAGTTTTCTATTGTTTTGATGATGGGTTACGATTGCTAATTCGAATTTCCACAATCCATAGAATTATGTGAGCAAACTTCTGGAATCGATTGTGTGCGAGTTTGTAGAAGTTTGCTCACATAATGGTCTTTTTATAAACTTGCACACAATCAATTCCAGAATTTTGCTCACATAATGATCTTTTTATAATTTATAATATTCGCTAATTTAGTTTAAAGATTTTTTATAGCATAACAAACTATCTTGAACTTTTATTATGTAGGAGGCACCTAATTATGTTTCAATACTAAGCATACAAATGCTACCTTCTACATATTTCAAACTTGTAACTTCTCTTTTAGAATATATTTTTTTTTAAATCATAAACCTTTCAAAATTATGAGAATTATATTTCAATCACACTGTGATCTATCGTATGAGGAAACTTTCTTCACAAAATGTGATTTAAAATATTGATTGAAAAACTTTCACACATGAAACATTTGTCATGTAGTCTAACTTGAAATATTAATTAAAGTCAATGGACTAAGGAAATGTGATTTGAAATATTAATTGAAAAACTTTCACACATCATCGGAAACATTAGTTCAAGGAGTGTGATTTGAAATATTAATTAAAGTCAATGGGCCCTTGTATGTTGGTGAAGTTGGGGGGTGGGGAGGGGAGTGTGAATCAGTTGTCAATTAATTTCAACCTAAATATAGCTTAATCAAACTTGATACTTAATACCAGTAAACCAAACTTAATGTCGATTGACAGATTAGCAGTTAATATTAATACCGGTGAAACTCAATGCATATAACAGAAAGAGAAACAACATCCACAACACATAACACTGAGATTTGTACGTTGAAACCCTGTAAGGGAAAAACCCATGGTGGGAAACCTTACCCACAATCAGATGATACTACTGCAGATAATATGTGTATACAAATGGGGACTGCACATGCAAAAAGGCCAACTGCCTAGAGCTCACTGCTTAATCACAAAATAGGAGTCACACTGACTACAATTGGATGATTAAATCCAATGATAATGTACTGCTCAAAGCAGCATCTCCAATGCTGGATTCAGTACCCGTTAAGCTCTGATAATCACCTTCAAACCTTCCTTGAATCTTCTCTATGGTCTTCTCATATGATCTTCAATATTTGCACATACCATGCTACAATACCGTCTCTTTGTTCTCTTCCTTCTTTACATCATCTCACAAATGAAATCTTACATATATACCAAGACCTAAAACCAAATGTGTAGGTCGGCTTACTAAGAATATTACAATTAAATCAATTACAGATAAGTCAAGATGTGATGCATCATGTCGGCTTGATACATTTACAACTATCCAATTAATCAAATCATCTCCATAACGTGTCATGTTGATCTGGAATAGATAATACATGTCGGTCCATAACCTAGACCAATTTGTCAGTAACAACAAATATGTCAACCCTATTAGACCAATAACCAAAATACAAAAACCAAGTGTCCAAACCATGTCTTTGACATAACCAAGTGACCTCCAGATGATAACAAGTCATCCTCAGTGAACAATATAACCTGTCGGTGAACAATATACCGGTGACTATGCATAAGTCACCGAACTTGTCGATGAGCATAATGTGCCAGTTCAACATAACCAAATATCTCCGGAAGGATAAGTGTTGATAAGTGTTGACATCAATGACAAAACCAATACAACACATCCATAATACCAATAGAGTGCAAGGCTCCGACATCATAAGGGATGAGGCCAAGATCATGCCCCAAGCTAATTTGACCCCTCATTTCTCCTAAGGCTTGTGTTCATGTGTTAAGTAGCTAATTCGACTTTGTGGATGAAGATCCCTCTCATAAAAAAATTATTGATTAAAAAACTATCACACAATCTTCTACGAGACGCTGTTGAAACAATCATGTCTTTCTACAATAATGAAACAAGAATATTTTTAGATACAGTTGAAAAAAATAATTAAGATCGGCTTTTTAAATCATCCTCCATAATTTATCATCAAAATAAATAAAAAAATAAACTTTTGCACAATTATATCTAGAAACATGAAACATTCATGTCTATATTTTATAATTATTAATATTTTTAACTTTTTAATTATAATTGATACTTATTATATCTCATCCTTATAAACTAATTTTAACTTTTTCTTAATATTAATATAATAAATATATTTAATCTTAATATTGATGTCATGCTCCTTTTTAAAAAGCTTTAAAAGTATATTGTGGACGGAAAGGAGATCGGATTATATTACCGGTCCAACAAAATCAAAGAAATAATTTGATCGATTACAATATTGCTTCTTTTTAAGTTCAATATAATAGAGATGACTAAGGGAATTTGCATTTCAAAGAAAACTTCAAAATTATATTAATATTAATTGTCAACTGTTAAAAGTTTGATTTAAGGAAACATTCTTTAAAGTTAGGACACTACCAAAGTATGGTTAGCACGAGTGGTAAGTATACATTTATTTTGAGAGGATAATTTGTTTTATTTTTAGAGTGGAAGATGCCCCTAAGATATTGGCCAACACTAGGACAGAGAGGTTTTTAAAAAAAAATTCAATAAGTTTTGACTTTTAAACACTTGAGGTGAAACTCCCTACATAGAATCTTGCATATTGGTTGTTAAGTCTTCAATCTAGCAACATTAATAAGACTTTCTATGAGATTGTTGAACTGTTTTTAGAGAATATGTATTTTTAATTTAAGTTTTGTGTTGGATTGTATTGTTGCATGATGTTAACAAGGTCAGTGATTTAGAATTTTGCGAGTTATCAGTTATAGAAAATGAAAGGTTAAATGCAAATGAAATAACTGTATATTATGATTATTAGTTTAATTTAATAATAGAACAATAGTTGAAATTGAACAAATTAATGAAATTGGTGAGACTAATAAACATAATGATAAATGAGACGGACAAGAAGGACAAACTTAGGTATATTTATTATTGATCAATGTTCTACTGTATACTACACTTGATAATTGAGATCTACATTCTATAAGTGGACTAGCATCGTTCAGACTATGACAAACTTGCACTATAATTTTGCACTATTTGAGGATGAGATCACACCCACAATTTAGTACTTAGATAATGTAATGTCATAAATCGTAACCCCTTACAATTTCACACTCCCTTTTTGGGCCCTTTATTTAGTGTGCCTCTTTCTGGGTCATTTTTGGTGTATTTTGGCCTTATATTATCCAAACTACAGTCATGTGTTCATGAGGTGACCTAATCCTATGTCATGAGCCCGTGCACTCTACATAATAATATAACAAGATCTAACACAAATTCTATTTTTAATTAATTTTTCATTTTCATCCAAAACAAGTGAATAGTGAACATTGAAGGAGCTTAAAATTTCATAAAAAATAAAAATTGCAAATTTTAAAATTCAACAATAATTTTTGGATCTTAGGTTCCCAACAACACTCTTTTAACATAAAATCATCAATTCACCCATCTTATATAAATATTGGTAGGATGACATTTCAAAATGCAATCTTAATCAAATTTTCTCAAAACTAATTATTTACTCAGTCAAATAAAATTACTTCAATTGACAAAATTATTATTTTCTCATCAGACAATTCATTTGCAACAAGAAAGAAACAAAGAAAGAAAAAGATAGAGTAGGGAGGAAGAAATAAGATTCCTACCTCAAAATAGCTCCAAATTAAAAACTTGAAAATCTTTAAACATAGCAAACGAATGTGCAAATCCTTGGAGCAACATACTCTTTCCCATTCTTAATACATTGCAACAATTATATCCAAATCTCCCAACAATTGACTTCACAATTCAAATTCCAAATTTCATGCATAGGGAAGATTTTCTCCACTATAAAATTCTCAAAATTGGCTAAGTACAAAATGAACCATTTTTCCCTCTTATAAAACCAAATTGAATTTTACTTTTTTTGAAATAAATGGATATATATTAATTTTTATTCCTAATAATATCTTTTTTCCCTAATTATGCAATGCCTTAAAAAATGAATATACACAAGTCTTTATTTGCCTTTTCAAACAATAATTGCCAATTAAAACTATAAAACATAAATTTCATTTTAAATTCCCAATAAAATAATAATATAATTCCTTTTCGCCCAAAATTCACCTTGAAGCCAAGTCAAACATTTTTAACCTTATATTTTGCATACAACATATAATAATTCATTAAAATCCAATTAAATCTATTTAATCATTAAATTATGAAAAATCGTTATTTGAATCATCGACTTGTTTTTTCAACTAAATTCATAGAGTCAACACCAAGACACTCTTTACTAGGCTTCCACATAGGGTTAGGGTTTTTGGACATTACCAATCACGGGGTATAACATAGTCATCACATGGAAAATAATACTCAATTGATAATGACAGGTGAGGTTCAACAAGATTTGGCCAATGTGATATCTCCACTAAACCACCATTGAGGCACACTCAAATTTGTGGAGCTAGGTGGAGTCGATACCTAGTACATGTAGCCACTTAAACACACATATGCATGTCAAGAACACCTACTTAATGTGTATATAAATAGTTGAAGCATCGAATGATCACCATAAGCAATTCTAACATCATGCTAAGCTCATTGTATTTAAATGATACAACAACATTATCTATACATCTCATCACAAATTTAAGTGTAATAATCATAGTTCGGGCAAGCCCATAACACATACACATGTTTCATGAAACATGGCCTTAATTTTAACACAACATCAAATTGTGATAATTAATGTTATAACATACATCCTAGCATACAAACATACAATTAGTATCAACACAAATGTTATCTCACTTAGGCTAGGGTTAGGGACCCATTACATGATCTCTCTTCTTGGTGGATTTTTTTCCACAAAGGTTCCTCCACATAAATCCTTTGTTATGTGACGTTTTGATGTTTCTAATTTGTGCCTCATTGTTGCTATCTTGTGGTGATAATATTTATTATTTATTGCTTTTATAAGTTCACGTAAGTTAGGATTATTAAGCATGATATGTAGGTTGTTTTTTGGCATCAGTAAGAAGGATCTAAGCATAGTTTTGCACATTAAGGGAACTTAATTTTTTAGATTTGCATATTATTTTTATATTTTCAAGTTGTACTTGTTCAAGCCTTATATCTCATCTTTTGACTGGTTTATTGGATAGATATTGATCTTCGCAATCTTTAGTATTGAACTTGTTTATTTCCTAACATTTAATATTAGAGGCGATGGTTATTTGGTTTTGGGAATTCCTCTTTTTTTTCTTAGCATGGAAATCTTGTAGAAATCTATTAAAAGGAATTAAAGGTTGTTGGAAGGCTTATGTAGTTGCAATGATTGTTCTATGAGTTAACTTTGTTTTTCATATCTATGAGTTTGGAAGCCATGAATATTGCCAATATGATATATGTTGGGCATTTGAAGCTCGTGATTGTGATATTCATGGAGTTGGTTATTGTTTGGTAACCCAGAGCTCTTGTTTGATAATGCATGTGTATTCTCTTATTTGGTGGTTTTGTTTATGCACCTTATGGCCATGTGTAGTGAGAAGTTGTTCATGTTGGATGGGTACTCGCACCATTCTAGTTAGATGGATAAACATGATGTATTTGGATTATAAATTATATTACTTGTGTTGGGTTAATGGTTTTATCCCAGGGTTACATGAAATCACATGAAGATAATCCACTAACCTCTTTATGTGTTGCGGAGCTGTTATGTTTCATATTTGTAAGCTCCTTGATAAACTGGTTTTCCTATAGGGTTGCAATGTTCTCTTGTTTTTAGTTGCTAGTTTGTAGATGACATGTATTATTTGAATGTTTGGATGCTTAAGTGGATTTGTGGTAAGATTATATGCAAGGTGTTCTAGATGAAGAGAGATATAGGTTTGCATGACTTCTTGGAAGGTTATTATTGATTTATGGTTACTCCTATGTGGGTTTGTTTGGTAAATTTGATATAGCATTGATTATGGTGTTTGAGCCTTTGAAATCCACATGTTATGCCCATTGAGAAAATATATATTGGAAAATTATATAAAGAAAAAACAAACCATAAATAGATAGATTTACATGGGAAAACATGGTAAAAGTATACTAGGAAAAGAACCATGAGAAAAGATCTTTCGTATTATTTCTCAGGAATTTTCATAGTTACAACTGTTAGACAGTTTAGATAACTGGAAGACAACTGAGAGGGGGGGGTGAGTTAGTTGTCACAGATTACCGAAAGCATTAGCAATTTAAACTTTAATATGGGAACCCAAAACAATAATACTAGAATAGCAGTTAATCCAATTAAGTATAAACAATAAACACAGAATAAATACCATCCACACAACACCAAGATTTGTACGTGGAAAACCTGGTAAAGGGAAAAACCACGGTGGGAAGCCTACCCACAGTCAGATAATACTTTGGTAGTAAGTATGTGAATTTTCAATGAAGGGGCCTGCACGTGCAGGAAGGCCAACAGCCTAGAGAACATTGCTCATCACAAAAGGAGTCTCACTGACTACATACAAATCTAGACTACAATCTGGAGAAGTGTTGAACTACAAAAGATAGCATCTCCTATGCCTAAGTACAATCCCGGTTAAGCTCAATACCGAAGGACTAAATCCTCTTCTAGACCCAATTCGATCTCCAATGATCTACGAACTCCTCTACCTAAATGATATTACATTATTCGCACATTACATTCCTTGACCATGACCTCTCACAATAACCATGATGATCTACAATGTGATCTTACATCTTATTTATACAAACCCTCGACCATAAACATTTAGGTCGGCCACCAAACAATAAACCAATTACATAATTACAAACCATGTCAGACTTAGACCAAAATAAATAATATCCAACACATAAGACATCCCAGAAATACAACAATAGGTCTTATCCACATGTTTCATCAATGCCAGTCCATAACCTAGATCAACCGGGACCAAGTATAGGTCCACACACTTCAACAATGATCTCCAAATGCTAAGTCTCGAACATGATCACCAACAACATCATGAAACTCCATCAGAAGCTGCACCAACACCAATTATGCAATTCATCAAAGATCTCCACCAAAAGCTCTACTGGTGAAACCCTCGCCGGAACCAGAAACCAATCTTCATAGCAAGCAAGATAGCATCCAATCACCAAACCAAAACCAACTGACCAAATATGAGTATAAGCATTATGGACAAGTCAATTCCATCACCAGATTATATTGGAGTCAACCGGATCATGTCGGATCCAAGTTAACCAAAAAACACTCAACCAACCGGGACCAGAAGGGTGTCGGTAAAGCATCCAATCAGCTAGTGTTGACATCAATGACAAAAAATCAATGCAACACATAATCAATTCCACCAAATGGCCAACAATCTCCCCCTTTGGCATTAATGGCAACACTAGATGTGAAAAACATCTAAGTACCAAGAAATGCCAAATAAGTCTCCCCCTGTGGAAGAAAACCAACAATCTCCTGCATAGAGCTCTGAATATCAATGTCTCTCCCCCTGTGAATAATATCTCTATAAAGTTCTGAATTTTATTTTCACATCACTATCTCTCCCCCTTTGACATCAATGCCAAAAATCTAACAAAAATATAAGCCTCTGAATTTCAAAGCTGACTACTCCCCCTGAGTAGTAGCATCCCACATTAGTGCCAGAATGAATAGTATCTCTGATAATGCATACCAGACTGATGCCAAACCGCATCAATCAAGTCTCTGTTGGAGGAGCAAAAACCACCAATCTGTCTCTCAGGTACTCAAATGATTCCTTGGATAAAGGTTTAGTGAAAATATATGCAATCTATTCTTTAGTGTTCACATAAACCAGTTTAACTTCATTTGCTTCCACCTTCTCCTTCAAAAAGTTATACTTGATAGATATGTACTTTGTCTTAGAGTGAAATACCAGATTCTTTGATATATCAATAGTAGTAGAGTTATCACAATGAATAACTACCAGTGCATCACAATCCACCTTTATATCCTTCAACATATGCTTCATCCATAAAAAATGTGTACAATTAGTAGCAGCAACAACATACTCAGCTTCAGCAGTAGATAAAGAAGTACATGACTATTTCTTGCTGATCCATGAAACCAACTTCTTTCCAAGAAAGAAAGCTCCACTGGAAGTACTTTTTTGGTCATCAACATCTCTAGCCCAATCAACATCTATATATGCACATAAAGTAAAGTTACCATCCTTAGGATACCACAAACCATATTCTGATGTACCTTGCAAGTATCTAAAAATCCTTTTCACCGCCATCTCATGATTTTCTCTAGGATCACTCTGAAATCTTGAAACAATAAAAACAACATTCATAATGTCAGGCCTAGTCCGAGTCAAATAAAGTAGACCTCCAATCATATATTTGTATCTTGTAGGATTTATCAGTGCAGAAACATCTTTCCTTGTCAATTTCTCACTTGTAACCATAGGAGTACTTACCGGTTTAAAATCTCACCTACCAAATTTCTTCAACAATTCCTTAGCATACTTAGTTTGACACATAAAAATACCTTTGTCAGTCTGGGTAATCTGCAAACCTAAGAAAAATTTCATCTCACCAATCATAGACATCTCAAATTCTTTCTCCATATTCTTAGAAAATTCTATGCATAATTTATCTTCACCTCCAAAAATAATGTCATCAACAAATACTTCAATAATTAGTATATCATCGTCAGTGATTTTATAATATAAATTACTATCAGCACTACACTTAGTAAAACCAAGCTTCAAAAAATATTTATCTGACCTTGCATACCAAGCTCTAGGTGCTTGTTTCCATCCATATAAAGCTTTCCTTAACTTGCAAACCATATCAGTATCATTTGATAGTGAAAAACCATTAAGTTGCTCAATATAACTTCCTCATCAAGATCCCCATTCAAGAATGCACATTTAACATCCATCTGATAAACCTTGTAGTTTTTATAAGCAACATAGGCAAGAAATAATCTTGCAGCTTCAATCCTAGCTACCGATGCAAAAGTTTATCCATAATCAATTCCTTCCTTCTAAGAATATCCTTTACAAACCAATCTAGCCTTATTCCTTATAACTTGACTATCCTCAGTCAATTTATTCCTAAAAACCCATTTAGTTCCAATAGCATTTTTATTTTTAGGCCGGGGAACCAAAGTCCATGTGTTATTTTTCTCAATCTGATCTAATTCTTCTTTCATAGCTTTTAACCAAAATTCATCTTTACATGCTTCAATTACTGATACTGGTTCAACTTGTGAAATTAAACATACCTCATTAGTTGCTAGTCTTCTTCTTGTCATCACTCCATTGCTCTTATCCCCAATGATTTGATCTTCAGATTGATTCAATCTCACATACCTAGGAGTTTTCTGACTCTTTGTTCCTCTTCCCTGTTCTTCAGTTATTGTAGAATTATCTGATGTTGCCGAAGTAACTGGTTCAACTCTCTATTTCGGTAAAGGTGCTACCGGTTCAGATATAATCATTTCCATTGCCAATTCCTTCTCATAAATTCCGATTTGACTTTTGCTAAGCTCATCTTCTTTGACATTAGCACTCTCCACTATTTCTGCAATCTCTTGTTATAACATCTATATGCTTTTCTTTTATTAGAATAATGAATAAATATTCCTTAATCACTTCTAGGATCAAATTTCCCAATAGTATCATCTCTCCTGATATATTACTACCAATTTTTTTGAAATACTTAACTGTAGGTGTATTGCCAAACCATAATTCGTAAGGTGTTTTATCGGTTTCTCCTTTGATATGTACTCTATTGAATGTGTAAACCATTGTACTAACTAATTTTCTCCAATAGATATGAGGTAGATTATCTTCCATCATCATTGTTCTAGCAGCATCCAAGATAGTTATGTTTTTCCTTTCCACAACTCCATTCTGCTAAGGTGCTCGGGGAGCAGAAAATTGTCTTCTTATACCATGCTTGTCACAAAAGTTATTAAACTCACCAGAGAGAATTCTCCACCATGATCTGATCTCAAACATTTAATCTTCAACGCTGTCTTAGTTTCCACTTTAGCCTTAAAGATTTTAAACTTTTCAAATGCTTCAAATTTTTCTCTAAAAAAAGTAACCCAAATCATTCTAGAATAATCATCAATGATTAGCATGAATTATCTATCACCATGAAAACTTTTAACTATAGCAAGGCCACACAAATAAGTATGAATAAGATCAAGAACATAATTCGATTTATATTGTGTACTCCTAAAAGAGGTTTTGACCTGTTTACCCATTTGATATTCTTTACATGTCGGATTATAGGGCTTCATAATCTTAGGTATATCTCTAACAACCTTAGTTGAACAGATCTTCATAATGCAATGAAAATTCACATGACACAACCTTTTATTCCATAACCAACTCTCATCAATCTGTGTAATCAAACATGTCTTCTCATCGGAGTTCAAATGAAATATGTTACCTTTTGTTTGTGTACCAGTTGCAATCTCCAAGCCTGATCTGTTAATGATTTTGCA
Organism: Cryptomeria japonica; assembly: GCF_030272615.1. Classification (NCBI taxonomy): domain Eukaryota; kingdom Viridiplantae; phylum Streptophyta; class Pinopsida; order Cupressales; family Cupressaceae; genus Cryptomeria; species Cryptomeria japonica. The sequence goes on from NC_081407.1 coordinate 734,401,209, forward strand.
TTTTCCATCCTTGAACTATAATTGAAATCCCTTATCTACCAATTGTCCTACACTCAAAAGATTATGCTTCAAACCTTCAACATAGCAAACATTATCAGTATTGTTATTACCATCCAATGATATAGTTCCTTTTCCTTTGATCATGCATTCCTTGTCATCTCCAAATCTAACAAGTCCACCATCAATTTCTTGGAAAGACAGAAACTTCCCTTTATCTCCAGTCATATGATGTGAACAACCACTGTCAATTACCCATTCATCCTTATCCTCAATTTTAGAAGCAAGTGCCTTCTCCTCAGGTATATTCTCTTCCAGTTTCGGATCATCTTCCTTGATAGCCAAAAATACCCATTCTTTCCCATTGCCGGATCCACTAGTAGAATCTTCTTCTGGTTCATCATCTAAATCAGTAATGCCTTCCTAATCCGCTATGTAGCATGATTTGTCTATGTTTTTCTTGAATCTATACTTGTTCTGGTATCCAGGGTTAGGCTTAAATGATCTCTTAACTCTTTCTTCAAATCTTGAATTTCTTTCAGGACATCTAGATGCAAAATGACCAATCTTATTACATGCAAAACATTTAAAAGGTGCTTTTCCTTCATACTTACTTCCTACCGGTCCTTTCGGTACTCTTCTAGCAAATAGTGCTTCAAGTTTCTCAAACTCGTCATCTTCTAATTCTTTTGCATATAAAGATCTCCAATCTTGCTTACCGGTTGTAGATGTAGATGCATGAAAAACAGGTTCAATTTTCATAGCTCCAAAAGGTCCAAATTCCTCAAGCTCAAAAGCCGATAGTTTCCCAACCAAAGTATCTATGTTGACATATGTGTTAGCCATTGTTCTCAACTCATTAATAGCAGTGGCCTTAATTTTGTAAGATGGTGGTAGGGCTCTCAGGACTTTAGAAACAATCTCATCTTCGCTCATAGTTCCACCACAACATTGAATTCCGATAACAATCTCATTTACCTTTTCCATGAATGCAGTAATCCTTTCATCTTCTTCCATCTTCAGGTTTTCATATCTCACTCGGTAACCATCAATTTTAGCAATATTCACTGTAGGGTCACCTTCATTAAGAGTCTGCAACTTATCACATATAGCCTTTCCAAATGATTTGTCAGTTAATCCCATTATTTGTTGATCAGAAAGTGCACACAAGAGGGCTTCTCTTTCTCTACAATCATTCTCAAGCTCCTTGTCCAAGTTTTCCGTAGGAGGATTGCCAAATATCAGATTAAAGGTTGTGACACCATTCTATGTGATCTCCCAAATCTCCTTGCCAGACATCTCAGATGAGTCTCCATCTGAATCTTCCATATTGTATAATCTGTTCTTTCAAGCCTCGGTATATCCCTTCGAAAGATAGCTCTAGAAGAACTGGATGAACTTGAACTTTTAGTTGCCATAGGATCTTCCTCAAGCGGTTAAGATTTATGTAGAGAGGACCAAAGCTCTGATACCAATTGTTAGACAGTTTAGATAACTGGAAGACAATTGAGAGGGGGGGGGGTGAATCAGTTGTCACGGATTACCGGAAGCATTAGCAATTTAAACATTAATACCAGAACCCAAAACAATAATATCAGAATAGTAGTTAATCCAATTAAGTATAAACAATAAACACAAAATAAATACCATCCACACAACACCAAGATTTGTACGTGGAAAACTCGATAAAGGGAAAAACCACGATGGGAAGCCTACCCATAGTCAGATAATACTTCTACAATAAGTATGTGAATTTACAATGAAGGGGCCTGCACTTGTAGGAAGGCCAACAACCTAGAGCACACTGCTCATCACAAAAGGAGTCTCACTAACTACATACAAATCTAGAATACAATCCAGAGAAGTGTTGAACTGCAAAAGATAACATCTCCTATGCCTAAGTACCGTTCTGGTTAAGCTCAATACTGGAGGACTAAATCCTCTTCTAGACCCAATTTGATCTCCAATGATCGACCAACTCCTCTGCCTGAATGATATTACATTATTCGCACATTACATTCCTTGACCATGAACTCTCACAATAACTATGATGATCTACAATGTGATCTTACATCTTATTTATACAAACCCTCGACCATAAACAATCAGGTCGGACACCAAACAATAAACCAATTACATAATTACAAACCATGTCGGTGTTAGACCAAAAAAATAATATCCAACACATAAGACATCCCAAAAATACAACAATAGGTCCTATCCACATGTTTCATCACTGTTAGTCCATAACCTAGATCAACTGGCACCAGGTATAGGTCCACACGCTTCAACAATGATCTCCAAACGCTAAGTCTCGAACATGATCACCAATGGCATCCTGAAACTCCATCAGAAGTTGCACCAATACCAATTATGTAATGCATCAAAGATCTCCACCAAAAGCTCTGTTGGTGAAACCCTCGTCGAAACTAGAAACCAATCTTCGTAACAAGAAGGAGAGCATCCAATCACCAGACCAAAACCAACTGACCAAATATGAGTATAAGCATTATGAACAAGTCAATTCCATCACCAGATTATACCAGAGTCAACCGGATCATGCCGGATCCAAGTTAACCAAAAACCACTCAACAAACTGGGACCAAAGGGTGTCGGTAAAGCATCCAATCAGCTAGTGTTGACATTAATGATAAAACATCAATGCAACACATAATCATTTCCACCAAATGGCCAACAACAACAATCTTCAAAAGTGTTAAAAAAGCATGACATCTCATAGTATTTTACATCGAAGTTGTAGAGTCCTAATTGAAGAAGAAAAATCCAAAAATAGAAATAATGACTTGTGCAAGTACATATCAAACAAATTTCAAAATGGCTAAAAATAGTAAGTCCCAAAAAATGAAAACCAAAAGCACTACTGTGGTACCCCATGATGACTATTTGTTACTGCTACAATAACACTAGAATTGACTTCATATTCCAACAATGCCTGATTATCTCTTTTCTTCTTGATACTAAGGTGGGGTTGAATCTTTCAATTATTTGAGATTGGAGCATTGGTTATGTATATCTCCTTTGAGATGTTGCATATGTGTTGTTCATGTAAATTGTCTAATGAGGATTTTGTTTGGTATGCCTTGTTGTTGATCACCATTATTACATTGGTATGTTGATTGAAACAATAATTTTTTTTCTAGAGTACCTGATATAGATTTTATTTTGAATCTTAGTAGTAGATTATAGTGGATGAGAAGCTTTGCTCACTTTTAGTGGAGTTTTGGTAATGTTATTGTTCATGATACCATGTATAATGTAATATAATTTTTAGTGGGAGCTTTATGCAATTACATAATGTGTTATATCTTATTTATTTCAATATTTTGGTTCTAAGTTGTTTTTGTAGTATGGAGTGAACCATAGACAATATTTGATTTGAAGATGGATGATTGTTTGCAATGGGTGTTGGTGTCCTGTGGAGCTCTTGGATTCTACCTTTAGATTAGAATTAGATTTTTACATCTTTAGTTATATTGACAAAGGATGTGGGGTTGTATCTTCATGGTTTTGAGATCATGATTTGACTCTTCCCTTTGGGGTCTATTGGTGTTGAGTTATTTTATTGTGTTGGGACCACAAAGGATCTTTAGTTAGGAGATGGTTATCATGATGACTAGAGAATTTGGCTACATAGTTCAATGGGAGCTTTATTAGTGATGCATAGTCATAATTTGATGATGGAATAGTTCAATTGGAGCTTTAGTAGTGATGCATATTCATCATTTGATGATGAATGATTATCTTCATTTTGTTTGGAGATAGTGACATCTTGGTTTTCCATGTAGGACTCTTTATTCTTTGTTGAGGTTTAAGTTATGATATTTTATTTAGAGCATATGATCTTCTTTTGAGGAGATGTTAAGATCATGACGCCATGTTTATGTTCCTATTTCCATGGTTGAAACTTTGACAATGGTCTTGTTGGTTCTATTTGATTTTGAGGATTAATCATTTGCTTATAGCTTCATGATTTTGAAGGGTTTCATTTGAAGTTGGAATGGATTGATTGGTGGATGCTCTTGGAAACTAGAGAGATTTAGATGATGCTATGAGATCTCATATTTTTGGGATTGTGTGTTGAGATGGTTATTCTTTGACGAGGATTTCAATAGAAAGACTGAGGAGCCTTCACTCGGTTATGGATGTGAATCCATTATGGACCTAAATAGAAGATTGTCATTTATTGTAAGATTTAATTGCTTGTTGTTGTGTGCTCATGGCAATCTTGCATCCCACTCTTAGTTTATTAGGTGGGTGAATGATTTAAGTGGTATTGTGTGCCAACTTATCAAATACATTCTTTATTTATGTATCTTGTCTTCTCATGTGAATTAGTCTTCAATATAATATATATAAGGACTTGCTAAGAAGGAGATGCATGGTTTTATGGATTTTCATTATTATCCTTGTTGGTCTTGAGCTATGGATCTATTTTTGAGGACTTATTTGGATAATTATAGGAAATAGTTTGTGGATTTGAGCATATTCCTTTTTTTGTGGGAATGATTGATTTGTTTGATGGTGTAGTCACCGGTTAGGGGGGACCACAAAAGAGATCAATCTAGACTAGGCAACAAGAATAAACACAACGAAAACAAGAGGTTATGATGGAGGAAATGCAGAAATGAGTATATTAGATCATGAAAACTGATTACAGCTAACCAGTAATATCTGGGTTAAAAGATTCAGCTCACTACCCTACTACAAACATGCTTAATTACAGAACAGGTCTCTCCCGGACCTCCAAACCTAAGATCTATCTACTATATTCTATTTGATTTCCTTCTAACTGACTTCTAATGCTCAATTACAATGATTTATATGATCCAAGAAGATTCAATCAGCCTAAAAGGGATCAAATACCGAAGAACAAGACCAAACATGTAAAACCAATAGGTCGGCCTCCACAAAAGAGATTCCTCTAGAAAATCCAAAGGATGAAGTGCGGATCAAAGGGAAGGTCGGCCACATGCCAAGGAATAGTAGGATCGATGTACAGGGCTCCGAAAGCTACGAAAGGGATCTGGTAGATTCACCAATGTAAGTATGTCCAAACTGTTCCAGTGCCAGAAAACTGTCTCAGAATTTGGAATCGACAACTTGCCGAAAAATTATCCAAATGCTGTACGGTTTAGGAATAAGGAATATGATCATGTCCTCAAGAAAAATACAACTCCACAAGATTTGGTGAGCCAATGCAAGAAAGTGTCGAATGAAATGCTAAAACTGCCAAAATAGAAAAGAAATATTTTTGGTTGATGCAAGATTGCCAAGAACTGGGGATGCTCCTGTATCTGACATTTGGGGTTGTTGAACAAGTGAGTCTGTCACTTTTTTAGGGTCAGAGGAAAACCAAGATGGTCTACCTCTTCCTGAGAAATCCAGGATGAATCTTCAACTGGTATGTCCTTCCATTTTACAAGATACTCCTTATATGGACTGCTCTGGGTGCTACACCCAATCCTACTGTCCAAAATGTCTTCAATCTGATTTGGCTCCTTCTGGGGCAACTGTTTCTCAAAGTCTACAATATTATCCTCACTAAAGTCTAGTTCATGATACTAATGTAGATCTGCAATGTTAAATATAGGTGAAATACTCAAACTATTCGGTAACTCCACTTCATATGCATTTTTGGAACTCAACTTCCTCAAGATCTTACAAGGTCCAAACTTCCTCATCTACAACTTGTTATAGGTTCCAACTGGAAATATTTCTTTTCTCAGATACACCATCACTTCATCGCCAACTTCGAATTCCTTATGTCTTCTCTACTTATCTGTTTTCTCCTTATACTTGTTGTTCATGTCCTCCAAATGTTGCTTAACCTGAATATGCAAGAACTTCATGTGATCAATAAATTCTTTTGCCTCTGCACTCTACTTGTCTTTAATACTGACATCTGTTAATTTTTATATGCCTCTAGGATGTGCTCTGATAACAATCTCAAAAGGTGTTCTTCTGGTACTTCTGTTCATTGAATTATTGTAGGCAAACTCTGCTTGTGCAAGAATCAAATCCCAACTTCTAGTCTTTTCTCCAACCAAGCATCTCAAAAAAATTCCCAAGCTCCTGTTTACTACCTCTGTCTGTCCATCAGTCTGTGGGTGAAAAGTAGAACTAAACTTCAAATCTCTCTTCATCTTCTTCCAAAGTGTTCTCCAAAAATAACCAACAAACTTAGTATCTTTGTCTGAAATTATGCTCTTAGGTAATCCATGCAACCTTACCACTTCCTTGAAAAATAGGTTAGCTATATGCACTACATCTGAATTTTTCTTACAAGGTATGAAATGAGCCATCTTCAAGAATCTATCCACTACCGCAAATATAGAATCATTCCCTCTCTGTGTCTTAGGCAATCCAAGTATGAAATCCATGCTTATATCCTCCCAAGGTCTCTCCGATACTGTCAAAGGTTTATACAATCCCACATTCTGACTATTGCCTTTTACAACTTGACAAACTCTACAGCTCTGCATAAATTTTCTAACATCCTTATGAATCTGAGGCCAAAAGTAATGCTCACTCACCAATGCTATTGTCTTATCAAGACTAAAGCATCCATCTAATCCTCCACTATATTTCTCCTTTATCAGATTCTCCCTCATATAACTCTTAGGTATGCACGAGTGAACTCCTCTAAATAACATCCCATCCTAAATGAAGTAATCCAACCACTTGCTTCTATCTACCATAACCAGTTCTCTACATGCTTTCCAAGGTTCTACAAAAGCTGGGCCATCATCATACAAGGTCTTCAACTCCTCAGGTCCCAATACCGTCACTCTCATCTCTATCAGTAAATTCCTCCTTCTACTCAATGCATCAACAAAACTTTTAGATTTCCCACTTCTATGATTCAACACAAAGGTGTAACGCCACAAAAACTCTACCCATCTCATATGTCTCTGATTCAACTTACTATAACTGTTTAAATAATGTAAGGCTTGATGATCGGTATATAACACAAACTCCTTAGGCAATAGGTAATGTCTCCATTTATTCAAGGCTTGAACTATGGCATAAAATTCCCGATCATACACTAAATATCTCCTACGGTCATCATTCAACTTCTCACTACTGCTCTCCCTTCCTGACTCAATACAACTCCAACTGCAGTTCCACTTGCATCACAATCTGCTTGAAACACTTTGTTGAAATCCAGTAAAGGTAACACAAGCTACTTAGTCACTTTCTATTTCAATAATTCAAAACTCTTGTTTACTCTGGTTGTCCACTTGAATTCCTTCCTATCTCCCCTCATTGTATCAGTCATAGGGTTATAAACTGAACTAAAATTTCTGATGAACTTCTAGTAGAAACTAGCCAATCCATGAAATGATCTTACCTCTCCAATACTTTCTGGTGTAGGCCATTCAATAATTGCTTTTACTTTCTTAGGGTCCATCTTCAATCCATCAGTAGATATTACAAATCCCAACTAGACTAACTCTTCCTTCATGAAAGTACACTTGTTAAGGTTTATCAACAACTTTTCTTCTCTCAACCTCTGCAAAACTTGTTTTAAATACAACAAATGCTCCTCTTTTGTCTTGCTAAAAATCAAAATGTCATCTAAATATACAATAACAAACTTACCCAAGAATTTCTTTAATACCTCATTTATTAACCTCATGAAAGTAATCGGTGCATTAGTCAACCCAAAAGGCATCACCATCCATTCATATAATCCTTCATTTGTCTTGAATGTTGTCTTCCACTCATCTCCTTCTCTAATTCTGATATGATGATATCCACTCTTCAAGTCTATCTTTGTGTAGTATTTTGCTCCACTAAAACAGTCCATTATGTCATCCATCCTAGGTAAAGGAAACTAGTACTTCACTGTGATCTTGTTTATTGCTCTAAAATTGATACACATCCTCCATTCTCCATTATTCTTAGGTGCTAATACTATTGGTACTACACAAGGACTCAGACTTTCTCTGATCAAACCTTTCTTCAGCAATTCCTGCACTTGTCTATTCAACTCTTCATTCTCTATCAGTGTCAATCGGTGTGCAGCTTTGTTAGGCAAAATAGCTCTGGGAATTAGGTCCATGTAATGACTGATACTTCTCACAGGTGGTAATCCATTAGGCACATTATCTAAAATGATGTCTTCATACTCTGATAGTAACTGCTTTATCTCTTCCAGTTCTTCTTCTTCATGCTCTGAATGTTTAGTCTTCTTAGGAACTAAGGCAAAACACACATTCTCATGTCTCATTCCATCCAGGAATTTCCTTCCATCCACCAAACAAATTCTATGATTCATACAGACTTCACTCTTCAAGGGTTCCTCCAAGGGTAACAAGGTTTGTTTCATCCCATTTGCTACAATAGGGTATATGTTCTTTCTCCCATCATGTATTGCTTATCTATCAAATTGCCAAGGTCTACCCAACAAAAGGCCATGACAAATATCCATAGGCATAATATCACACAAGACTTCATCATGATAATTTCCAATTTTCAATTTCATCAAATATTGCTCACTTGCTAACAACTTATGATGATCCTGAATCCATGCTATCTGATAAGGCTTAGGGTGTTTCAATCTTTCCAACTTCAACTTTGTAGTGTCCTAAAATTGTGACACTTGCAATTTCGACTGCATTTGGGTCTTCACGATGGCAGCGCAACGTTGAACCTGAATGAAGACCCCGAAACTTACTTGCAACATCAAAAACTGCATTTTTTCTACACCCTGGCCTGATCCCTCCTTGCACCCTACTGTCCCAGGAGGTGGGACCAGGGTGCGCCCTGGTCCCCCAGGACCATGGCGCCCAGCACCCTGGTCCCTCGCCCTATTTTGGGCCCGGTCTCTTTTGGGCATCGGGTCTTTAAGTTTGCAAATTAGAAAATAATGTTTCCTGGTCGGCCTAAGGTCGGGAAAATCAGTCTATCAGCCCTAATTGACAAGTATATAAACTACATTTCCTCTCCCATTTGAGAAAAAAAGGGGAAAAAGGAGAAAAGAAGCAAGAACAAGATGCGAAAGCAACATTCAAACATTCAAGCATTCAAGCATTCCTTCAAGCAATTGAGTATTCTAAGTCTCCATTCAAGGCTAGGTGTTGCATTCAAGACAAGGATTCAACCATTGAAGAGGAGATCACATACAACATACAACATACTACATACATTACACCTTCGCATGTAAGAATACAAACATTCTTACAACAAGGTATCAGTACTTGTTTACATTACAAACATTTACATTTACAACATTCTCATTTCTTGGTTAATTCCAAAACTGGGGTTTGAGCTAAAGGAAAACCCCTCATCCCTAACCCCCCAATCGTCCTCTCTTTTCTGTGTGTAGGTTGTAGGTACGCGGCTGTAATTGAAGATCTGGAATCCTTGTGCAGAGACGAACAGATCCCCCTTCGTTTCACAGATTTTTCGAAGGACCGTGTGCACGCCAGGCGCCATCGTCCCGTCAACTTTCGCTCAAATTTGCAGAACAACACTGTCTCGACATTTTACTGCTAATTCTAGGTCCGCAGCTTCATCCCATATCCCTATCTCTGTTTATAAGCGAATCTTTCCTACTTTACATGCATTCCTAGTTCAATCTTTCTATCTACATTCTTTACAAAAGAGGGTATCCTTGATGTCACAGCCCTTGAAACTCATGTAGAATCCAATCTTGCATTGCGTGGGATTGGATCTTGTGGGTTTCAACCGCTCGTTTGAATGTAAAGTCTCCCCTACGTGAAAACCATCAACCCTAGTGACCTCCCTTCTCTCTCCTTGGAGTTGGGGAGGGGAGAACAACTAGGGTTCGATTTTTCCGCTTTACATTTTGGTGAACCCAACGTGAACATCCTCATTCTGATTATTCATGGTTAGATCTGAAAAAATTTGTTTCCTTAATTACATTTCCATGTTTGATCTTTTGCAAATTTTAGAGGCTAATTGCATAAAAACCCTAAAATTTTCTTTTTAGTAATTAAACTTGTGAAATGTTTAATTGTTAATGCTTGTTTCAGATCTACCCTTCTATTGCAAATTGTCAATTCATATTTGTGCTTTAATTCTGAAAATTAAGTGGTTAAATGTCAAAACCCTAATTTTTAAGATCTTCTTGATTCAACCTTTGACTGATAATTCCATTGATCAAAACACTTCCAAATTGGCTGTAACTTTGGATTCCGCAATAAAATCACAATATCTTTCATCCCTGAAAATTTGGAAAAAATTTGCGAGGACCATGTGCACCCCGAGCGCCATCGTCCCCGACATTTTTTCCGAAATTTCGGGAGCTGGATCTTACTGTATTTTTTTTGCTAAAATCCAGAATTTTGGCTGATTTTATCAATTTTAACACCTTCAAAATTAAAGTCGAAGTTGGTCTAGCGATTGCTTGGATTGAGGCTTCTAATCATTCAAAAATTGTTGAAATTGAAATTTGTGTCAAAATTGTGTTTCTTACAGTCCTAAATCTGAAAAGTGTGTTAGCATTCATTCAAAATTTCAGTGTTTTATTCAAATTTTTGTAGTTTGTGACTTTTGAAATTAAGTGTTTAATTGCAACAACTTTGATTTCCACTTTCAAATTCAAATTTTGCATGAAATCGAGTGAACTTTTAAATTTCAAAGCCTGCATTGCTTTTAGTATTCCTTCTAAAATCATAAAATTCAAAATTTCAGTTTCCCCCTCTTTTTCAAAATTCAAATTTTACATTTTTCAACAATCTTGGTAGGGTTCAATTTTGAGAATGCAACTTTAATTTGGCCTATCCACAGATCGTAAAATCACTCAATTTTTTCAGATTAGCTTTAAAATCATCATAACTTTCGTCTCTGAAAATTTCAAAAAAAGTTGCGAGGACCGTGTGCACTCCGTTCGCCACGGTCCCAGACATTTTTTCTGAAATTTCAAGAGATTGTCCTGATTGTATTTAACAGCTTAAATCTAGGAGATTGGCTAGTTTTATTGAAATTTGCTACCTCTAAAATTCAAAATCTCTCTCTCTCTTTAGTGCATGAGTTTTACAACAATAAGCCCTACTTACACTATTCCCGTTAGACGAAGCCTTAGAATTAAGTCTTTCCAAGGTTTAATTACTGAGGAGATGGAACCTAATTTGAATGGCCTATTTAACGAGGACATGGGTAATTCCTCTAATCCCCTTAATGATGAAGAAGCTCTCCATGAGGTTTATGTAGAACAACTTTCAAAATTGGATAACCAATTTGATGATTTTCGACAATGGATGTCTTAAGAATACCCTAATAGTGAAGCTCTTTCATTAATTGAGGGTCTAAAACGTATGGTTCAAAGTGATAAGAATGGAATTGATATTTTGCGTGGTATTGCACACATTGTGGATTCGAATGTGATGCCTATGAAGAGTTGTGCCGAAACCTTAGGTTATACACAACCTCCTACTCAAGTTAATCATTCTATTCCTTTGACGACTCCTATTGCTAGTATACCTACTTTTACATCAAACATAATGACTACTTCAATACAAGACATTCCTCCTATGATCACTAGTCATGGGGGCAATCCTTCTTCTTCAATCAACCCTCTTCCTTCATTCAATCCAACTTCTTCATTCATTCCTTCAATGAGTGTTCCTATTACATGTCCACAAATAAACATGACGCAAGGGGGCAATTCATTTAACCCTTCCATTCCTCCTTGTAGTGTTCCTCCTTTCCAATCATCTCCTATGACTAACTATCATAGTGTCCCACCATCTTACTCTCTACCTTCTTTCAATAACATAACACCTCCATCACAATCTAACACGTCTAATATGAACTCTTCGACTGAAGCGACCATTAACAATCTTGCACAAACTGTCTCTTCTTTACAACAACAAATTGCCTCTATGAATCAATCCAAGTTTAGTGTGCCCACATTTGATGTTGCGAGCCCACTTTCTCTTGACATTGTTTGAGCTATCCCCCCTAAACATGTTGAAATTCCGCATTTGGAGCTTTATAATGGTAAGGGTGATCCTCTAACACATGTTAAGACCTTTCAAACAATATGTACTGATTTTGCTTATGACCAAAGGTTGCTTGCAAAACTGTTTACTAGAACATTAAGAGATAAAGCCCTACAATGGTATTGCTCGTTGCCTTCTTATGCTATTACTTCTTTCGAACAACTTGCAAATGCTTTTATTCAACAATTTCAAAACAATATAAGTCCTAAAGTTACTTTGATTGATTTAATGCATTGTAAACAAGGTGTTAAAGAAAAAGTGACTAATTTCATTGGTAGATATAAGCATTTGTATGCTCAAATTTCTTTTCCAGTACCTGACAATGATATTCAAAGAATCTGTATTTCTAATTTACAAAAAGATATTAGAGAAAAACTTCTGTTTTCTGAGTTTACTTCTTTCCAACAGTTGTGCGCAACTCTTCACAATTATCAATTGACTCTGAGTCAAATGGAACAAGCAAATCCTATGGCTCCGAGTGATAAGGGTGATAGTAGTCAACAACCATTTGGGAAGTTTAAACCGAACAGAGAGTCCATTAAATTCAATGAAAACATCATCAACAACAATGTGAATGCAGCATCAGGTGTGCCTCCTATTTCTAAGTTTTTCAAGAAAGAAAGAAAGTTTACTCCTTTGAATGAATCATTGTATAGTATTATGAATAAATTATTGGAACAAAATGTGCTTACTCTTCCTCCTATAAGGCAAATAGATCCTGCAAAGATTAATTCACCCTATTTTGATAACAAATCTTTTTGTCAATTTCATCGTCAACCTAGGCATGATACTGAAAAATGTTTTGCTTTAAAGGGTAAAATTCAAGATTCGATTGATAATAATACTATCTCTGTTTCTGGTGTGAATGATAAAGGCAACACATCTGTAGCTCCTCCTAACCAAAATCTTCAGATTTTTACTGATCCATTGCCTTCTCATACCTCTAATGCGATTGATACTACTGATTCCTCTTTCTCACCTGATGATCTTGTGTCTATGACTCTGAATGTGATTAACTTTGTAGAGCAGCAGAAAATCCCTAAAGAACCTTCCATCACATTTGATTCCAGTGAAACTATCGGGGCACCTGATGGTCCTTTATATATAGTTGCAAAAGTTAAGAATACACCTTGCCGTGGAGTGCTTATTGATCCTTCTTGCATGGTTAATGTCATTACTGAAGAATTTCTTTTTACTTTGCAATTGAATCAAGTGATCTATGATGAAAAAAATGTGGTTGTGAAACTATTTGATGCATTTTCTTCTCCTGCAATTGGTTCTATTACATTACCTATTGAGGTCCATAACAAATCCCTTGATGTGGACTTTGCTATTATTCCATCATCTGAACAATTTCGTGTGAAGCTAGGCTATCCTTGGCTATCTTCCATGAAAGCTATTGCTTCTCCTATTCACAAGTGTTTGAAATTTCCCCATAATGGTGAAGTTGTTACTGTCAATCATAGTCTCTTTAAACCTGTTGAAAGAATTTCTAGCGTTCCTATTGATTACATTTGGCCTAAACAATTCCAATCTCTTCCTCCGCAAAGTGATCATCTTTTCAAATCTTATCAAAAATGGAAAAAAGATATGATCCTATCTCTAAGCGAACCTAGAACACCCAAACTTGACATTCCTATCATTCTTGAGAAGGAAGTTCTTCCTTTGAAAGATAAAACTAATGTCTTTCCTCAAGAAGATTCCCAACCCATCCCTATGGATGTGACTATGCCTATGATTAATAAACTTCCTAAAAGTAGACCTATCCCTCCTCGTCATGATGGACTTGGTCTCCTTCCTAAACCAAATATTCCTCCCTTATATGGAGTAGTTCCTCGTCCTCCCTCTTATGGAGAGAAGAGACCTTCCTCTTCTCCTATTGTTCAACCTAAGAGACCACAACCTAAACACCCAAGTGATAAGGATGAGAACATTCCTCCTCCTCAATCTTCACAACTTCCTACTAAGACTAGACGAAATCGTTCTGCACGTGAACGCCGACGAAAGTGTCATCTTAGAGCTTAGGCAGCTACTTCTCAAACTTTGCAATCCCCAAAAACACCTTCAGCCAGTATTATTCCATTTTCTCCTTAGCCGATGATTGAGCCGAAATCTCCTGAACATAAGATGCATGATGGTCTTGATCCTGTGCGAGTTAAAGATCCTATTTTTATAAATCTTGATGATGATATAGATGAAAATGTTATTCATGATGAAAATGTTACTCCTGTTCATTCTGATAGTGAATATGAATATGTTGATGTTGATAACCATCTATCTAACGAATTTTCTAAAGCACTTATCCTAGCTCCTAGACAAGAACACCGTGGCTTGGGGTATGAACATAGCCCTTGTTTGGATCTTGTGATAGCTCCATCTGCTGTGTTGGATGTTCCTCCTCTAGCGTGTTTCCTACCTTCCCGAAATATTGATCAGAAAGATCGGGGGGTAGATGACGTGCTAGACTAGTTCATTAGCATAGCAGACTCTCTCCTCCTCTCTTTTGTTACTTCTTCTATGTGTTATTCTCATTCTTCTATTTGTTGTCCTTAGTGTTGTCTACTTGAGGACGATGCAAAACATTGAGATCTCTTTTGGTCTCTCTCATGTTGACTCAAAAGACATGTGTTCCCTTCTTCTAGGTGACCTTCCTTGATTGGGGAATGAAGAACAATTATGCGTACATACATATGATATACATGAATTATCATACAGCATACTGACCCCGAGGAAAGCGAAGTCACCTTGTGCTTTGTGTTTTGTGTCTATTATCCTTGGGCTTATCTCACACTTGGGGGCTAAATCCTTGTGATAATTTGCTCCTTTCTCATTTCTTATATGTATCACTACCTTAAAGCAATCACCCCTAGTGAGGCGTGTGCGATCGCTTTAATGTAGGGGGGCATACATCCCATCCATATCTTTTCAAGATACTTGAAAATTTCTTGACAAATTTAGCTTTGCCATGTAAATTTTTGATATCTTTCTTGCATGACTCATAGTGAGGGAACCTTACTACTGACAGTCATGGTTCTCCCTCGTGATCTTCCCTTTTACTTTGTCAATCGAATTCGTAAGATCCTTAGTCCACTGGGGGCTTGGTGTATCTTGCCTCCTTGACATGGTGAAAGTTTTTCAATGTTGTTTCCTTATACTTTATCGGAAGTATGAGCGTACGTTTATACTCCCGCTAAAGTGGGGGCTAAATGTAGCATCCTAAAATTGTGACACTTGCAATTTCGACTGCATTTGGGTCTTCACGATGGCGGTGCAACGTTGAACCTGAATGAAGACCCCGAAACCTACTTGCAACATCAAAAACTGCATTTTTTCTACACCCTGGCCTGATCCCTCCTTGCACCCTGCTGTCTCGGGAGGTGGGACCAGGGCGCCCAGTGCCCTGGTCCTTCAGGACTAGGGCGCCCAGCGCCCTGGTCCCCCAGGACCATGGCGCCCAGCGCCCTGGTCCCTGGCCCTATTTTGGGCCCGGTCTCTTTTGGGCATCGGGTCTTTAAGTTTGCAAATTGGAAAATAATGTTTCCTGGTCGGCCTAAGGTCGGGAAAATCAGTCTATCAGCCCTAATTGACAAGTATATAAACTACATTTCCTCTCCCATTTGAGAAAAAAAGGGGAAAAAGGAGAAAAGAAGCAAGAGCAAGACGCGAAAGCAACATTCAAACATTCAAGCATTCAAGCATTCCTTCAAGCAATTGAGTATTCTAAGTCTCCATTCAAGGCTAGGTGTTGCATTCAAGACAAGGATTCAACCATTGAAGAGGAGATCACATACAACATACAACATACTACATACATTACACCTTCGCATGTAAGAATACAAACATTCTTACTACAAGGTATCAGTACTTGTTTACATTACAAACATTTACATTTACAGCATTCTCATTTCTTGGTTAATTCCAAAACCGGGGTTTGAGCTAAAGGCAAACCCCTCATCCCTAACCCCCCAATCATCCTCTCTTTTCTGTGTGTAGGTTGTAGGTACGCGGCTGTAATTGAAGATCTGGAATCCTTGTGCAGAGACGAACAGATCCCCCTTCGTTTCGCGGATTTTTCGGAGGACCGTGTGCATGTCGGGCGCCATCGTCCCGTCAACTTTCGCTCAAATTTGCAGAACAGCACCGTCTCGACATTTTACTGCTAATTCTAGGTCTGCAGCTTCATCCCATATCCCTATCTCTGTTTATAAGCGAATCTTTCCTACTTTACATGCATTCCTAGTTCAATCTTTCTATCTACATTCTTTACAAAAGAGGGTATCCTTGATGTCACAACCCTTGAAACTCATGTAGAATCCAATCTTGCATTGCGTGGGATTGGATCTTGTGGGTTTCAACCCCTCTTTTGAATGTAAAGTCTCCCCTAAGTGAAAACCATCAACCCTAGTGACCTCCCTTCTCTCTCCTTGGAGTTGGGGAGGGGAGAACAACTAGGGTTCGATTTTTCCGCTTTACAAACTTATTCACCATTTCTTCTAAAATAAAATTATTCAAACTGCCACTATCAATAACTACTTTGTAGCACTTATCAGATACCTTACATCTAGTCTTGAGCAAATTTTTCCTCTGCAAGGGCTCCTCATCTTATCTGGTATGACACAAAGCTCTCCTCATCATCAACAGTTCTCCATCTTCTGGTTTGTTAGATGATCTGGTGGGTTTTCTTCTACCAATGTTGTTCTTTTAGTGTTCTTTGTCTTTTTACATTCGAAAACACGATGTCCTTTTCCTCCACACTTATAGCAAGTTCCTCTAAACTCTCTCTTTTCTTGTCTTCTTTCATCCTTTCCAAAATTTTAATTCTGGTAGCCATCAGGTTCTCTCCTCCGGTACAAATTTATGTCATCCTTCTGGTATGAATTACCTTCTTTGCTTACTTGTTTTTCCTTGTTCTAATCCATACAAGTTCCTCTTCCTCTAGAATATCCTCTTCCTCCTTGAAATCTTCCTCCAGAAAACCTTCCACCTCTACCTTGTTGTCTCTGCTCATGTCTTTTGTTCAGCTTCTCTTCTACTTTCAAGGCATACTGGTATGCTTCTTCCACACTCTGCAACTTGATCAAACTGAGTTCATCTTGTATAGACATTTTTATTCCATTAAAATATCTTGTAACTTGTTCAACCTCATCATCGACATGTCTGGATCAGATATTCAACTTGTAGAATGCTTTGGTGTACTCCTTCACACTAGATTCCTTCTGCTTCAAGTTCGAATAGATTTACTTGATAATAAGTTAGCATAAACTTTGATTTTAACTTAGCAACCATCTGCTCCCATGATTTGATCTTCTCTTTACCTCTTCTCTATCTATCAACCTACAAATTCTCCCACCAAAGAGATGCATGACCTTTCAACCGGGTACATGCATACTTCACTTTTCTTTCCTATGTGGTGTTCTCAAAATCAAAATACTTCTCCATCTCTGAGATCCAATCCATCAATTCATTTGAATCCAAATTTCCATCATACTCTGGTGGGGTAAAATGTGGTTAAGTGTTCGCCCTACTCAAAACTCTCAAGAAGCTTTCTTCATCTGGATCAATCGTCGGTGGATTTTCTACTTCTTCTATCAGGGCCTCTTTTTCCTCATATTTTCTCACATCTTCAATATGTCAGCCTCTTCTCTGGGCTGTCTCAATGACTTCCAATCAGGCTACAATTCCTTGCAACATTTCCATCACAACAGGGACTGCATTCCCATGTGCTCCACCATTCCTATTTCCTCTTTGCACCATCTTCACGCCATTCCTTTGCAGCTATAGGTTGCATCCATAGTCCGCCATCCTACAAAAAATTTCTCAGGACAACGGAATCTCCAGAACGAAATATCGCTCTGATACCACTTGGTGCAGTCACCGGTTAGGAGGGACCTTAAAAGAGATCAATCTGGATTGGGCAGCAAGAGTAAACACAATGGAAACAAGAGGTTATGATGGAGGCAATGCAGAATTGAGTATATTAGATCATGAAAATTGATTACAACTAATCGGTAACATTCAGGTTACAAGATTTGACTCACTGGCCTACTATTAACATGCTTAATTACAAAACAAGTCACTCTCAAACCTCCAAACCTAATATCTATCTACTATATTCTATCTGATTTCCTTCTAACAGACTTTTAATGCTCAATTACAATGATTTATATGATCCAAGAAGATCTGGTTAGCCCAAAAGGGATAAAATGCCAAAGAACAAGACCAAACGTGTAAAACCAATAGGTCAGCCTTCGCCAAAGAGATTCCTCCAGAAAATCCAAAGGATGAAGTGTAGATCAAAGGAAAGGTCGACCACACACCAAGGAACATCAAAATCAATGCACAAGGCTCCACAAGCTATGAAAGGGATCTGGTAGATTCACCAATGCAAATAGGTCCAAACGGTTCCGATGCCAGAAAAATGTCTCAAAATCCGAAATCGATAACTTGCCGAAAAATGATCCAAATGCTCCGTGATTTAGGAATAAGGAATATGATCATGTCCTCAAGCAAAATCCAACTCCACAAGATTCGGTGAGCCAATGAAAGAAAATGCAGAATGAAATGCTGAAACTGCCAAAATAGAAAACAAACAGAAAATAAATATTTTTGGTTGATGCAAGATTGCCAAGAATCGAGGATTCTCGTGCATCATTTGATCTACCTTTGGTATAAGAGGTTTAGATCTATTGTTGATATGTTTCATTATATTTGAATGTTAGATTTTGATATCCTTTTGGTATGAGAATGGTGAAGGAGTTATTACATTACACATCTTGCTACATGTTAGTGTAGAATAAAGATATGACCTAATTTGTAGGTTCCCTCTTTGGATTCATTCTTCTTCCTAGATGTGTGTTTCACATGGTTGAGTGTGAAGAACTTGGGAGAGCTATGAAAATTGGTGGCGAGATAGGTATAGAAACATATTGATTACATGATTTTCATATCAACTTATGTTTCCTTGGCAATATTTAATAGAGGAATTAGCCACATCCTCTATGTAAAGTACTATAGTTAGACTTGATATGTTTTGATGTATTTTCAGATATAACATTACTTATGCAGTAGGATTTTCCAGATATATTTCTAGCTATCCTCTTTAATATGTTGGCTTGTTGATTACTAATATGATGATGAGTTAACATGTTTCATTGGATTAAGATCTATGGGTTATGAATTTATAGGTGTGTACAACCTATTGATTATAGTGGAATGACACAGGTATGGACTGTCTATATTCACAAGATTGTTTCAATGTTGATGCATAATTTTTTAGTTGGCCTTGTTTATGGGCATTTGTGCATTGGTATGTTGCATTGACATAGGAGGATGGATATACATAGACTTGAATTTTGTTTAGAATTTATATGTTGATGAAATTAAGTTCTATCTATGTTCGTATACCCTAGTTTGAGGTATGGTTAGCTTGGATGAATCATCATTTTCTCTAGTTGGTATTCCAAGCGGTATGAGTGAGGTAGTTATTCAAAGCCTTTAGCATCATTTGAATTGGACATTAATGCTCAAGTAAATGTCAATGTAGGTTCAATGATATTTGAAATGTTTCACCTTGGCATGTTCCTTTTTATTCCATATAAGGCATGTTGGAGGACATGTGGATTTTTTATTTATTGATGGTGGTTATCATCATTAATTTTGTAGTTATCTTGTTGTAGCATGAGAGAATGGTGAATATTTAGATAGTACATGGATGGCTAAGAGATGTTTTTCCCTTTTTGGTGATTCTTATTGGCGTATTTACAATGTATGATGTCAATTGGGAGAATGTTAGGATTAAGGTTTCATCTACCTTGTAAATCCTATGACATGGTTCCAATATCTTTGGAATGTGTCCTAAGGCACTTAGGATGTATTAGGAAATATTTTGTAATATTTATTCTCACTATTATTTGTAATAAATTCATGAGAGGTGATGGGTTCCAACAATAATGGTAAAGGTGGGTTGTGAACACAATTATTTTAATATTGTTTCCCCCACATGTGGAAACCTACAATAAGATAATTGTTGACTTAGAAAGTTGGAAAATTATTGATCTTTAGGATTCTTAAATGGGTGTGTAGCATCGTAAATTGTACACCCTTCCTTGTTGGCTTGATGATGCTGATTTTGTTGTAAGAGATTGATTGATGACTTGTAGTGTGTTGTCATTGATGGCAACCATGTTTTGTCAGTCATCTAAGTCTTTTAGTCCAACCAGTAGAGAAAGAAGTTAAATAGTGAATCAGTAAATAGTGATAGAGCTATGTTCAAGTGACCGGTATGAGAGATCAGTGAAGAATTAATTGTTGCGGTTTGATACACATGTTCATGACATTGGCAGGAGTCTATGACTTGAACCGCATCGACAGATTCAACAGGATGAGCAAGTTATAATGTTCTGAGTAGCCAATCTTGAAGAACAGTTAACTGGTAGACCAAGAGTTACCTAGATCAATAAATCGGTAGACTTAACATTTTTTTTTTGAGTTAAGTTGTTTATGGACGAAATGAGGAAAATGTAATGTGCAAGATTGACTAGATACATTGAACCTAGGAAATTGTTCCAAGGGTTCTTAGCCGACTTAGTAGATTTGTTTATGAAAAGGAGTATATTGTGTGATGATGTATCAGACATGAGATCCGAAGTGCGAATTTGATTGTGCGGTGAAAGAGGAAGCTTTGTATTGATGTTTAGTCAGTGTTAGAAGCAGATCTGAAGCAAATCTAATCAGGCACATAGGTGCTATATGCAGATCAGATACTTGATGTTCCCTAATAGTTGCAGCAAGATAAAATCCTCTAACAAGGTCACTCCTAACAGGGTGGGTAGGATCCTCCCAGGTTCAAAGTTTTAAATCCCTTAATGTGGTCACACATTAACTTGTGTTATTTTAATCCCATATCTCGGTAGCTCCTAACATGACTAGTCCTAACATGCCTTATTGTAATAGCTCTTAACCGGGCTAAGACACTCTTAACCAGGTGTGCTCCTAACAGAGCAGTTGTAAGACCTTAACCGGTCAGATCCCTATTCTACACATAGTTGATCTTGTGGGTACCAATTCCCACCGTGGTTTTTCCCATTTGGGTTTCCACGTGAAAACATTGTGTTATGAGTTGTATGCTTTATTGGGTGTTAGCTTATGTGGTTACTTTCCTTGCATTCTTGTTAAGTTTAAAATTGATAAAAGTGGTGATCAGATTTGTGTTGTTGTTGTTTTACCTTGCACTAATTCACCCCCCCTCTCAGTGCCTTATAAGTTTATCAAGTATAGCCTAGTTTGAGGTATGGTTAGCTTGAATGAATTACCATTTTCTCTAGTTGTTATTCCTCTTTAACTATTTCTTTTAACAACTTCTGCAATTCCTCTTTAACTATTTCTTTTAATGCAGGATTGATTCTTCTTTGTGTATGTCTAAGTGGGCTATAGTCTTCTTTTATGTAGATATGGTGGGTACAAACTATTGGATCGTTTCCATGCATATCCTTGTAATCCCATGCAAAGGCATGTTTATGACATTTGAGCAAGTCCATAAGTGCCACTTTTTGAGTTTCTGCAAGATCACTGTTGATATTCAAATATTTATTCAAATCAACTTCTATTTTGATAGTAAGATCAATATGGGATATATCAGAAAAATGAGAAGTACAGACTTCCTGCAGCATCAAAGTATGCAATGTATCAAGGGCTGCAGGAAAGTCTAAGTCTGCAATATTTGGTACTAACTCCTGCAATTATTGTTCTTGTTTTAACTCATTTGTCATAATTTTATAAAGAATTGAGTCTTCATCATGGAATTGAATGAATGGTCCTCTATTAATCATCATAAGGTGATTAATAGAGTCAACTCCTTCAAATTCTTCTCCCAAATTAGGCCAAATGACTTGTTGTTGATCAAACTGGGGCTGAGCAGGAGAATACAAAGCTAACATTTTTGTAGAGTTCCCATCTGAAATAGTCATATCCGTTGATCTACATCCAATATATGCATTAGCCATGGCAAGCCAAGGTCTTCCCAAAATCACCAAATATCCTCCTAATGTTTCCTTTGGAGACAAGATAATAAAGTCTGCAGGGTATTCCCAGGAATCCAAAGAACAACCACATCTTCAATCATACCATTAGGTCAAACTATAGAGCTGTCAGCAAGCTATAAGACTGTATGCGTAGGTCTCAGACTGTTGATTTCAAGCCACTGCATTACTTCTCTTGTCATAACATTAATGGCTGCCCCTAAATCAATAAAAACATTCTTTATCTGAGTGCCATTAATGACTATATTCACAACAGGACTACCAGGATCAGAATACTTAGGAATTGAAACTTTTCCTAGCATAATATCTGCCAGGTGACCCAATACATGCATTGTTTGCGGATCTTTCTTCTTTCTACCAGGATTTTTTAGAATGCTTCCTTAAGTGCCTTAATGTATATAGGATCATCTTTTATTTTTTGTAACAATGGGATTTTAATACATACATGTTTCATTTGATCTATAATATCAAAACCTTTCTCTTGTTCTGTATGAACCTCTTTTTCTTGCAATCTCTGGGGAAATGGGGGTACTCTCTATTTATGAGGTATTGTGGTTGTTGGGCTAGAGATTTCTTGCTCTTCAGGCATTTCAGTTATAACTGGAGGAGATGGATTAGGCAGAGTTGTCCCGGATCTAAGGTGAATATCACTTATAGATAAAGAATAGGTTGGGTATTGATTAGGATGAACTGAATAAACTTGTTGTTGTTGCAGAGATTTAATATTAGGATTCAACATTGGCTAAGTGGGAAATTGTGTAGGTTTAGGTAGAACAGTAGTGGTTGTTGGGGGAGGCATTATTGTAGGCGGTTGTGGCTATTGACTAGGCTGTTGATATCCAAAAGATTGATTAGTCCATGGTTGACTCCCCCTCCATTGAGGAGTAGGTTGCTAATTCCCTTGAAATTGCTACCATTGTGCCTGAGGTGGAGACCAATTTCCTTGTGGCTACTGCCACTGTGGAGTTTGACTAGCAAAATGTTGCCCTTGGATTTGAGGACCATACCAGTTTGGATAGCTACCAAAATTTTGAGCATATGGTGATTGCCATTGATTATCTGGTACATAATAATTTCCACTATAACCAAAAAAAGAAGTGGATCAGGTGGCATACCTTGTCTTTAGAAAGTTGGCCTTCTTTGAGCAACATAGAAAGCTTGTTCAT
The DNA here is from genome assembly GCF_030272615.1 of Cryptomeria japonica. Taxonomy (NCBI): domain Eukaryota; kingdom Viridiplantae; phylum Streptophyta; class Pinopsida; order Cupressales; family Cupressaceae; genus Cryptomeria; species Cryptomeria japonica. The sequence goes on from NC_081407.1 coordinate 734,424,402, forward strand.
CATCACCTTGTATTGGCTTAAAGTCAAGAACTTCAAGATTTGCAACCATTTTACATCTGCAGTCTTTTTTCTTTTATCTACAATGAGGGCAAAATTATGCAAGAAATGCATCAGCTTCTTCATGCCTCTTATTAGCTAAGAGTGTATCCAACTCAGCAGACATATTGTTTATGATATCCTCCTTAAAGTCCTTCAACAAATGGCTAAGTTCCATTCTAGAAACTCCAGTACTAGATGTTGATGAAGGAACTCTTGGCTTGAAATGGATGTTTTTTTTAGAAGCTGATCTAGAATACTTCTTAAAAATCTATCCTATTTCATTCCATGTAGATTGTGTAATGTCACCTCCTCCCATAAGATCCAAAGCATTTGTGCATTCATCACTGATTCCCCTTAAAAATATCAGCTTGAGGGAATCTTCATTTATAGTGCTATGCTTGGACTTTTTGACACTAAACAGAAACCTTTCCAGGTAATCCTCAAGACTCTCATCTTCTTTCTGTGTCATTCTAAAAATATCATCCCCATGGTGATCAATGCCTCTATAATAATCTTTATAATTTGCAAGAAACAATCATTTCATCTCATCCCATGTATTGATTGTGCTACTACCCAAGCTCAAAAACCATCTTAAAGATGATTCTTTCAAGGTGACAAAAAATATTTTGAGTCTATGGGCATCTGTAGTATAATCAAAACTCCTACAGAGAACATCAAAATCAAACAGAAATGTGTCTGGATCCTCTGTCACTAATCCATATAATTTAGGGAGGGAAGAAGTTGGAATGTTCTTGAGATCAACATTATCATGCCGATCTGAGATGAGAAACTCAAATGTTGGGTCCAAAGGTGGGGGTGGATTATTCCCACCAGGAAGTGGGTTTCGTTGCATTGGACTTGTAGGGGGAGTTACTAAATGAAATTCTTCTTCTGGTGGTCCAAAAAGGAAATGAAGGCTGCCTTCAGGAAATTCAGATTCAGGATGGTTCAAGCTCTTTGGGGTTTGATAAAGTTCTGCAAAAGGATTTATATATGGGGAATCAATTTTTGCATGATTAGGATGGCTGGGTAGAAATCTACCTAGAGCATCTCTTCTTCGCCTATGCATGCAAGTTCATAAATTTTTTAGGAAAAAACAGGTATGTCAAAAATAACAATTAACTGAAAACTAAAGAGGTAATAACCATAACAGGTTCTTCATTTGACACCATCCCCAACAACGATGCCAAAAATGTTCAACCCAACAATAAGAATAATAAATCTAGTTGAAGTTTCAACCCAAAGTTTGGGCATTCACTTTGTGAAGTTACTATTTCCATAGCTAGTGTTCATTTGATTGTCAACCTAGGGACGTAATACTTGAAATGGGTCTGCACTATATATGCACTAAGTTCCTACGATAGCTATCCTGCATTACTGCAGCAACTAACATCTATGCAGAAAAGGGTAAGAAAGAATTGAAACTATTGAAAGGCTATAAGAAAACTTTTGCATTAACATAAATTCATTCAAGAAATACTGGCTAAGTTCAATGCTGCCAAACAGGAATTACTCTGTTTTGGTTTGGCTGCAGGAACAGTCAATGGATCTGTTTCCAATGGTTGTAGGAATAGTCAATGCAAGAACATCTACTATAGCTAAAGAAGAAAACTAATTTTAACAATTATAACCAGTAATAATGTTGTTATATTGTTGTTTTCTAACCGGTAGGAAGAGCTAGTGAAGGGAACTGCAACCGGTAGGTGAATTTGTGGAGGAAACTGGTATTGCTATGAAATGAAGAGGTGAATTGGTAAACCCTACCTGTTGATATCATAAACCCTAATCGATGAAGTTTGGTGAATTGGTTGTATTGGTTTATGATCTAATGATGAGCGGTAATGATTATGACATGTATGCATGTTGTATGAGAAGAGTTTCAAATGGTTTTTTGCGTGCAAAGATAACAGTTTTTATCTTGGGAATGAGCTAGTTCATTGCATGTAATATAAACCACGTGATGAGTTACAGAGTTTGATGATGCAGTGATCAAGGAGTGGTCAAGGATATCTTGAATGATGTGCAGTGATTGTTATGTAATCCAATGGTCATACTTGAACCGATTTGTTTGTAATCTCTGTGAGAGAATTAGGTTTGTAATGTGTTATCAACCTATTGTTTTGTTTATAAGGTCGATGAGTTGTTTTGTTGAAGAGTTGGAAATTTGTAGTTGAGAGTAAGAGTGTGGTTGCCGAACCAAATGATGTATCTATAGTATGTGTAAAGGCAGATAGGAGCATGAAAAGGATCTGAACAAGAAAGAATAGTGCTATTCAAACAAATCAACAAACCCTTGTTGTTTTCTAACAATTACAACAGTTAAATCCCCTAACCGGGTAAGCTCTAACAAGCTTAGTGTTATTTAAATACTCTAACCAGGTGGTACATTAGCTTGGATTTCAAGTCCTCTACCGAGGTTACTCCTTATAGGATCTTGCTTCTAATAGGACATTATAGTCAATCCCTTAACCGGGTGGTCCCTAACAGGATTTGTTCTTAACACGACTTATTGTAAAGCTTTAACAGGCTTGGCTCATAACAGGGTGAACTTCAAAAGAGTTCAAAATACTTGTGGGTATTCATCCCCACTGTGGTTTTTCCCATTTGGGTTTCCGCATCAAAAATATTAAAGTGGTGAATGTTTTTGTGGTTATGTTTACTATGGTTGAATTCCTTAATTGATAAATCCACTTTGATATGTTATGTTAATCAACAACAATCTGAAATATGTTTTACTTATGTTAGTAAAGTATTTGAATGATTCAGTTAAAGGTTTTGAGAGTTTCAGAGTTGTTTTATTGTTAGTCTGTTATAACAGTCAACCGGTTTAACTTGTCAGTATTATTGCATTTGAAGTTCAATGTTTAAACTTGTCAGTTTAGAGTTTGCATTGAGAGGTTGTTTTAGAGATTGGTGAAAATTTATTTCAGTTTTCTATCTACTGATTCAACCCCCCCTCTCAGTAGTTGACCAGATCCTTATTCTTTCATCATGCCATCACTAACTAATAAAAAATCATCTTTCTCTTGGCTCATGCCTTCATAGGTAGGTGCTCTTGCACCACATAGGCTTGACTTAAAATTTTAAAATTAGTTCATTTACAAGATTGGGATAACATATCTTACCAGATTTAAGAGCTTCCTCTAACTCAAATTTATGCTTCTTGTTGGCTCTTTCCTTTTCGAATGGTTCACATTCTGCTCTTGGCTTCTTTGATTGTTGAGCTCCACCAGATTGTGGCTTCTTCACCACTCTAGCATAGGTGGTTGTGTTTTTCACCTCTCTGATTGCTTCATCAGACTCTCTCTCCATGTCCTCGATAGTGGCAATAATTTATACTCTCTAAGATTTCTCCTTCTTCCTCTTCTCTTCCCCACCAGTTGATGATGTAGATTGTGATTTCGGTGGAGGAATGGGCTTCCGTACATTGGAAGTAGATTTAGACTGTGACTAATTTGGCTTGGTCTGCTTCAAAGGAACGACAATAGGTTTAGTCTTCTTTGGCTTCACCATGTATTCCTCCTTCAAGATGTTCTGATCTCTTGCCTTCTACACCGCTTTGTTGGATAAGCCCATCTATTCTGCTATCTCCTCAACTTCTCTCCTTACATTTCTCTTTCTAAAAGGTTTGGTAAACTTTTTGTGCAAGCTAAGGTCTTTCTCTTGATAAGTATTGAATCTCTCCTCCTTGTCATCTATCGGTTGACTCAATAGATGTTGAGCATATGCATCAAGTATAACAACATCCACCTCATACCCCATGCACATGATCCAGATAGTCCTTGGTTCAATTGCCTCCATATGACATTGGTCCTTATCGACCATGAAGTAGATAGTTTTCTCATACTTCTCAACAATTTCTTTAGGTATCCTCTCCCTATTATGCATTGTAGCTTGAAAATATTTGAAATATCCTCACAAGGTTGATTTTTGAATGATAGTATTACCTAGTCCCTGCAATCCTTCCTTATGGCTACCGGTTTATCATAACCCCACTGAATCTTCTGAATACTAGGGATCCCATTCAATAAATACAGAGCCAGGGAAACAATCAAGGAACTGTACTTGAACACATTCTTTTTGTCCTTCTTAATCTTCTTTAGGTTGCTTAATAATTCACTAATAAGCACCGCGCACGGGTCATACCTCATGTTTTCCTTTAGAATCTTATAAGTCACAAATATAACAGTACCAGATACATAATTGCAAATATAGTAGTATCAGATACATAATTATGCCTTCTTGACTGATATACCTTGTATCCAATAATCATCGAGGCAAATATAACATCGTGTTCTATGATGTCATTGATTGTCATCGATTGACTGTCAAATTGAGATCCTGTAACCTTTGTTACCATAGGGTTTTGTACTTTCCTTAGTTCATGGACCTCATCGATTGCTTTCAAATAGGTAACTACTTCAATGGCCTACTTAATGATCTTATGAGGTTGGTCCAGCCATATGAATTCATCCTGAATTCGACTCAAAATGTATCAAACCCATTTTGGTTCGTCAAACACCGAGAAATGAATGAATTGGATGAAACCTTTATCTTGCAGTGACTTGTATTCCAGCTTCAAATTTCCTAGACTATCTATCATGTGCTTGGTATAAAGTGAAAGTATGTCTGCATTCCCAAGCTCCTCAATGTTGCAATGAATGTATGCCCTAATATCCTCGTTGTGGAGTATACCATATAGAACAAAAGAAAATGCACCTTCCAAATCATCCTTAGTGGATTTGAATAGGTGCCTTTTGAACACGAGCCTTGCCCTCTCATAAATTTTGACTACCAATGGAGTCTCGACACCAGATGCAGATGTAGATGCCATTTTGAAATATGGATACAAAAAGATAGCTTCAAATAGAAAATACCTTTTGATTCTCAACTGGGTATAAGAAATCGCTGATTGATTGCTTCAAGCTCGAATTTAGATCACCAAATAGTGTTGTGAAAATAAAACCTTTGAAATTATTTTTTTAATCTCTAAAAACCTAATTTTGCATTGTAATAAATGCTTCAACTAGTTACTTTGATTTTCATGAAATCACTTACCAGAGCCTCAAAACTCCATGAGATCTTCTAGATAATACCTGCATACATGATTTAAACCTTCTGCAACCTTCCAAAATTGGTTACAGATCACTGAAGAGGGGGTTCTATAAATCTGCATGTAAAACTCCCCCTAAGGCCAAAAAGGCCTAATTACCAAATCAGGTTCCATCACCGGATTTAGGTGTCAAGCCATTTTGCATATTAGAATCTTGTTTCTTAACCCACATCTTCTTATGCTGATATCCGATTTCATCTACTTTTGTTGTGCCTTTCTTATCTGATTTGTTCTTTTTTACCGGATCATTATTCTTGCTTTTGCATTTTTTTGCAATGTGACCTGGTTTATTGCATGCATGGAAAACAACATTTCTCTACATAGGTCTGAAATTCATCTAATTTGGTCTTGTCCTACATTGGTTAGAGATATGTCCAAACAACCCACAAGCATAATATTTCTTGTTCTGAAAAATATTCATTACTGCTCTACACATGTTTGACTTGTGACCAAAATTGTTGCATATGAAACACTAATTGGTAAAGGTAGGACCATTGTTCACATTATTTATTCCATTATTCATCCTACTTCTGCATTGATTTTTCATATGACCAAAATTATTGCAAGTAAAACATCTACCATTGAATTTATAGGCATTAGGTTGTATTATCGGAGGATTCTTGCTCTTCTGATGATTAGGCTTTGTATTGCTCTGTCTAGAACTGAAGGATTCTCCTTTCTCATATCCAAGTCCTCTCATTTCTTTTTGATGCCTTTGACTATACAACATCTCATCCATCCTTGCTGAGCTAGCATTAAATTTTTCTTTGTATTCATTTGCAGTAGCAAGTTCATCTCTTAAGGCAACAATCTGTCTTTCAAGTTCTTGTCCATCATTCCTTGATTGTGTTAACTCAAGCTTCAATCGATCATTCTCATAGGTAAGCCTGTAGCATTCATCTGATTTGTCTTTCAATGATTGAGTCAAACTTTCTTCATTCTTCTTCCGATCTTCAATCTCCTTAGTCAGCTTCATCACAATGGATTGCATCTCATTCTTCAATACAACATTCTCTCTAGCAAGATTTTCACATTCATCAGATTTGCTTTGGTCTTCAATGCTTTGCTCCTATTTCTCTTTCAACTTGTCCATCATCTCTTTCATCTTATCCCTTGAAGTGTTGACTTGTTCTTTCAAATCATTAATGAAGTCTTCAACTGCACTCAAGTTTCTCTTTAAGGAACTTATTTCATTTCTTATTGCATCAAGATCCTCAAGTGCCACACAAAGTTGTCTGTGCAAAATAGAATCCAATTCTTTAATCTCCTAGACCTTCCTCAAGCAGTTAGGCTTCCTCGGAGGAACTGGGCTCTAATACCAATTATTGTAATAAATGAACACTGAGATGGGGTGTGGGGGGGGTGAATCAATGTTCCAGTAATTTTAAATTTATTAATTTGATTCTTTATCCACCAGATGATAATAACAAAAACTATAATGCGGAAACAAAAAGTAGGAATCCACACAACCATAACACCAAGATTTTGCATGAAAATTTGGAAAGGGAAGAACCACGGTGGAATTGAGTACCCACAATATTATTCCACTATGGCCAGCGTCAAAATAATATTACATAAGGGGAATGCACTTGCATTCAAGCTCACTGCCTAGAGCTCATTGCTCAATTACAAAGGGGATACAACCCGGAGGAAGGCTCACTACCTTACAAGTGATTACAAACTGATTACAACAAGTAGTGAACTGGAAAAGAACATCTAATTATGCCAAAAATCAGTTCTAGTTAAGTACAAAATGACCCATTGTTGCTGATATGCTTATCTTCTCTATTCTTCTATTCAAATGCTTACCGGATCAACCAAGATCAAGATGCGCATGTGAAACTACACTCAATCACTCCAAAATAGTCTACCACATCACATATCACACCAAATGCATCATCCAAAGCAATCTTATATATCTGCATCATCGAAAAGAATCATTTACTAAGTCGATTTACAAAATGGCATAACACGCAACATGAAATGTGTTCCACCAAAGTCGCCTTAATCCGATCACAAATCCAAATGCAGACCAAAACAAGATGATAAAATGTTTCGTATGTTGGTCCAATCACCACAAATGCAAAACTGATCACTGAAATCATCCCAACAAATCCACAACACATGTTACTCCAAAATAGCTATGCCCTAGTTGAAATACCAGATACCAAAGCTCTAAACTTGTACACAATTCACCACTAGATATCAGGATCACAAAATAGTCTATCTTGAGCCTTGAATCAACTACCTTGATCACCACAACCAAAAATACATTGCCAAAAGTAAGATGTACACCATGATCTCATGTTCTACTGGTAACTGAGTTCCACTATCTAGACTTATGCCTTATGAACAAAATGACTTTCGATAAACCAATTCTATGTATACTAGATAGGATATGCAAAATGAGTTGCTATCAATGACAACCCCTAAGAATGTATCATGCACCAAGCTTCATGAGAGGCACCAAAATAGTGTCATTTGCCAACAAAAATCACTTTGGAAAACATAAGCCAAGATACCATAATCCCAACCACATATGCAACCAAGAGACTTTTTAGAAAATCACATAACACAAAGAAAGGCATTATACATCTTGCTTAAATGATAAAGATACACAAATTATCTATAGTAGGGAAGAACCATCTTGCTCAATCATAAGTTGCAAATAATATCAATAATCATAAAAACTAAACTCTAGAAATCATAGGGATCCGAAAGTAGCCTTTGGTAAAACACAAAAAATAAATCAACTAATCGAAAACATCAAAATGACAACAAATGGAAATTACCGTAGTCTAGTGCATTCATAGACTGAAACAATTCATGCATTGAAAATCTTAGCACTTATACTAACTAGAACACTGCTTATGATAACCAACCTAACACATATATCCTATTCTATAATGTATATGAAAGATAAACTAGGGAATATAATCCCTAGGACAACACATCTACATGACAGTATAACACATATATATAATTTTGTAGCACATATACATAACAGAGCAGCACAAACACACAATAGTGTAGCGCATATGAACAATACTTTAGTGCATATGACCAATAGGTTTATTGCATATACAAGAGAGACAAAATATGAGTCAAAACAAAAATAAAATAATCGAATAAGTAAAGACAATGGCTCAGATACATATTACAACATAAACCAGAAGACACAAAGGCATAAATAAATCTCGAATGAGATTTTGATAATAATATTTGCAAGATAAAGCACCAAGGAAAACATAAGGCTACTTGAAAATACATAGGAGAAACTCCCAACAATAAGGGAATGAATTCACAAAGATAAAACTTATGAAAACCAAAGACTTCCAAATCATACACTCAAGACAATGCAAGACAATAAACTTCCAAGACAAGGGTACCAGAGTCTCCAAAGAAAAATATAAATTCAAAGATCAAACTTCACAACAATACTATTTCCCAAACACACACAACAATAAATTTTTCAGCATATGACAACCATATAATTCTTTTCTACAAGCACAGTTTACGAAATTAAAAATACATGAAGGTATTAAGATCCTCCAACCTAGAACAATAGAAGTGATGGTCTAAGAAGCTGAATAAGCACACTCCAAATCCACAACTAGAAAAATCACAAATCCAACCCAAGTTGAAAACTAAGAAAATGTTTAGACAATAATTTTTTTTTCCAACCAAAAAGAACCCTAAAAAATGCTTCAAAAGCTCTATTATAAAAATTAATCCAAAAACCCTACAATCTCCCAACCAATCAAAATAATAAAAATTTAATAAATCTTACCAATCATGCCCAAAATCGAGGTAAGTAATAATAAGATATATTATTTCAAATCCCAAATGTCTCAACCAATAGTTAAAGAGGGAAGGTAAGGTGAATAATAAATCAAATGAGTAAAAAGGGTAAACATTAAAATAAATAGATAAAACCAATAACCAATAATTAAATAAATTATCAAGATTATTAATCAAGAATGGAGATGTGCGTGGAGGGTGTTGTGCGCGGGCTAGGGCATCGCAGCCCTAGCTCGTGAGTGGCGCTTGCATGTTGGTGTGGCGGTGGGAGGGACGTGCTTGCGAGTGTGGGTGGTGTTGCGGGAGGGGCTGGTAACAAAGTTGCGGGTGCTAAAGGAAGCACAGTGGTTGCAGGTGGTGGGTGGTGTTGTGGGAGGTAGGGGCTCGAGGTTCCTGTGGATACACAACTTGCTTGCGGGGAAGGGCGGTGGGGGTTTGATCTTCCTAGTGGTGGAGCTTGGTAGGGGAGGTGTGTGTTTTATTGTAGGGGGTGTGGTGTCCTTGCTCACTTCCTTTCAGGGGGTGGGCTTTTCGCATGGTTCTATGTCTAGAACTGGTGGAGAGGCCTTGAAGGCGTCTCTCGATATGGATTTCCATGCTGCGGTGGGTTTGAAATCTCCATCCCAAAATGTCAAGACCTTTGATAATAACCTTTTTGCCTCATATTTCGGGGCTGGTAGTGTTGGTAGCTCTCAGATCTTGAAGATTAATGGCTTCCTAGAGAGGTGCAGCGAGAGACCAAGGTTGATTATTCCCCTAGAGATGATAGCAAAAGATGTTGATTACTTTTCAAAACACTCGTTATACTACAAGTTTTTGGGGATGAGGGTTTCTCTGCAGTTTTTGGAGAACTGGGCTCAAAGGACTTGGGCACTGGAAGGGGAAATGGAGATTATGCTACTGGTAAACAACTACTTCATAGTTACTTTCAATTGCATGGAGGATCAGAATAGGGTTTTTGAGGGAGGGTCATATTTTTACAACCAGGTGGGGTTGTTCATCAAACCTTGGCATGCAGGATTCAACCCTTCGGAGGAGCTCCCGAATAGGGTCCCAGTGTGGGTTTGTTTACCATGTTTTCTAGTGGAATTTTGTTGGGAGGATGTGCTATGGATGCTTGCTTCAGTGCTTGGGAGGCCAGTTGGAGCTTCAACTCAAACCTTGGGGAGAAAGGTAATGACCTTCACCCGTATTTGTGTTGAAATTGATCTTAGTAAGCCCCTGCCAGATGCTATAGATATGTGTGCAAGTTCTTATTCTTGGGTTCAATAGTTGGATTATGAGACTTTACCATTTTGGTGTCATCTATGTCATGAGTATGGTCATTTGCAGCGCAAATGTCCTAGGTATAAACCGGTGGTGCGCTAACCTCAACAGTCGACCCGTAACATAGATGGGGCTGACAAAGGAAAAACTACCATGACTGTGGAAGTTGTGGGTATTGATGGTTTTGTCCTAGTTAAGACAAAGAACAAGAATCGGGGACAAAAGAGGCCCCTACAAGAGAGACAAGAGGAGTATACCTTTAAAAGATTTGAAGCCTTGGACGACCTTACCCAACAAGAGGTGAACCCTAAGTTGACTCCTTTGGATCAAGGTGTATCAGTGTTGGTCAATGATAGTGTGAATTGGGACTCGACCCAGGCTTAGTGTCAGTGTATTGGGGCTATGGGCTCCTTGAGAGGGGTGGCCTATCTTTGGAACCCTTTAACGATTAGCCCTTTCTAGTGGGTTGCCTCCAGATCTTCGTTATCCGGGGTTGTCTCTAGTCTTGAGACTGGGGAATATATCTTGTTTACTAACATCTATGCCCCCACTGATCTTCAGGGTAAGTAGAACTTATAGTCTCATATTTATTGTATGTAAAGGTTGGTCCCTTTTCATCCTTGGATTATGGTGGGCGATTTCAATGCCATCCTTGGGTTGAGTGAGAAGAAGGGGGTGTTATGCAATTGGAACCTTCTTCTTTCCTTTTTTGGGATAGTATAGCATCGTTGCATCTTGTTGACATTAAGCTTGGTAATGGTTTGTTCACCTGGAACAATAGGAGGGTGGGGGAGTATTGGATTGTGGAGAGGTTGGATCGATTTTTGGTTTCTAGGTTTTGGGTTGGTGGGGGTTGGTCCACAAGCTCTGAGATTCTTGATTGGAGAGGGTCAGAACACTGGTCCATCAAGATGGTTTCTTCTTCTGCTTAGGTCGCTCGCTCTCCTTCATTCAAATTCTAACTTATGTGGCTTTGGGATTCTGCTTTGCAGACTCTTGTAGCAAAGTGGTGGAGGAAAGGGAGGCCTACCTTTGGCACTGCTATGTACACTTTTTCCAAGTAGCTGCAATTTGTTAAGTTTCAGCTTAAACAGTGTAACTGTTAGGGTTTCGGGAACATTTTTCATGCTAAGAAATCTACTCAAATAGTGTTGAATGGCATCACCAGTTAAATCAAAGAGCATGGTTTGTCTGAAGCCTTGCTTAGGGAGGAAGACAGGGTTGTCAAGGCTTTAGAGGAATGGGAGCTTAGGGAAGAAATATACTGGAAACAAAGAGCTCATATTGATTGGCTTCAAGAGGGGGATAAGAACACTGATTTCTTCTTCAACTCAGTGAAAGCAAGAAGACATGGAAATTCCATTCCTATTCTGGTCAATGATAGAGGTGAGCAGTTTTAATCTTTGTAGGAGATTTCTAGGGAGTCTTTACAGTATTTCCGGTCCCTCTTCAGTGAGGATTCTCAAGAGGAATCGGTGGAGGAGAATCAAGTTCTCAATTACATTCCTTCTCTAGTTACTAGGGAGATGAATGAGCAGCTTATGGGTCCCATTTTGCTAGAAGAACTAGAGAGGATTGTTTTTTACATGAAAAAGGGAAATACTCCTAGACTGGATGGGTTCCCAGTTGAATTCTTTCAAGAGTTCTGGGATGTTATCAAACTGGACTTATGGGAAGTAGTTCAAGAGTCCCAGAGGAATAAGTAGATGCTTCAGGCTTTGAATGTGACTTTCATTTCTCTAATCCCCAGTGTGATGGGGTTGACCGGTTAGGCCAGTTCTATCCTATCTCTCTCTGCAATGTGATTTATAAGATCATCTCTAAGCTGGTAGTAGATAGGTTGAAGAAGTATCTGGGGGATGTTATCTCTGAGGAGCAGAGCGGGTTTGTGGAAGGGTGCCAAATCTTGGATGGGGTGGTCATTGCTACAAAGACCATTCATTCTATGGCAACCTCCAAGGAAAAAGTTATGTTTATTAAGCTGGATATGGCTAAGGCTTACAATAGAGCTTGTTGGTCCTTCCTCCAGAAGATCATCAGGGCTTTTGGCTTTGCTGACGAATGGATCCAATGGGTTATGAGTTATGTTACGTCTACCTCTTTCTTTGTGCTAATCAATGGAGATCATATTGAGTTGTTTGGTGCTTCTAGGGGTCTTCGCCTAGGGGACCCCCTTTCCCCTTACTTATTCATTCTTCTGGCTAAGGGTCTGGGGAGGTTGATTAAGCATAATGTGGGTCTAGGTATTATTCAGGGTTGGAGTTGGGGTAATGTCTTATATCCATAGTCTCATTTGCAGTTTGTTGATGACACGAACCTGATGGGACTTGCTCAGATTAGAAAAGCCACTAATCTGTGTAAGGTTTTGGATGTTTATCTCGCGGCCTTAGGCCAGCTGATTAATGAGGATAAATCTTCTATCCTCTTCTTCAACACTCCTGGAACTATTCAAAGGAGGATTTCTCTTATCTTGAGATTCCAAGTTGGCTCTCTGCCCTTGACTTATTTGGGAATTCCTATTTCTACTGGTAGCCCTCCTAGGGAATCATGGCAGGATATCTTGGATAAATTTTGCACGAAGGTTGAACATTGGACAAATAGATGGTCATCTTTTGCTGGGAGGGTTCAATTGATTCAGTCGGTGGTTCAGGCTCTTCCGATTTATCGATGTATGCTACAAGTGGCTCCTAAGTGGTTCTTGAAGGGATTGGACTCTCTAGCAAGGCAATTCTTATGAGCAGGCAATTTATCCTCTTCCAAATGGAGTCTTGTCAATTGGGACTTGGTGTGTAGCCTAAAGCAGTCGGGGGGGCTTGGTTTAAGGCAGTCTATTTTATTTGGGGAGGCTCTGACAGCTAAATTGTACTGGAGGTGGTGTGTTGAGAAGGATCAAGGCTGGGCTAGGATTTTGGCCTACAAATATATGCAGAGGATCCCAATGGAGGAAATTCCAAGATATCCACTTTAGGGAAAAGGCTCAATGATTTGGTGTACTCTTAAGAAGGGGGCTTCTCTAATTAAGGAAGAACTCTTTTGGATTTGTAGGAGGGGGGAAGAGGTCCTTTTCTAGAACGACTCTTGGGATGGATACCCCCCATCCTTGATCAGTTTCCTCACCTTGGGAATCTTTGCCAGAGGTTTTTGGAGGCTAGGTGGTCAAGGGTGAGTGAATTCAAGGATGTTTATAGGTGTGGCCGGTTGGAGATGGAGTGGTGGAAGGCTCCTAATGAATGGCCAGTTGCTGGGATGGAGGAAGAGTGTGCTGAGTTGCATGGCATTCAGGCAAATAAACACTATAGTTCCCTCAAGGGTAGGGATGGACTTGCTTGGTTTCCGAATCCTAAGGGCGTCTTTACTGTGGCTAGTGGATACCAGGAATTGTTGAACCGAAGACTAGAGGGAAGAGAGGTGCACTGGTGGAAACATGTGTGGAATAATTTTTCTTTGCCGAAGTGTAACTGCTTCGCTTGGACTTTGGCTTAGAATAGATGCCTAACTTGGGACAATATTCACAAGCGGGGATTCTTGGGGCCTTCCATTTGTGCTTTATGTGGTAATGGGGAGGAAGATTCCTCACACCTGTTCTTCAGATGACCCTTATCTATGCTTATTTGGCATTACTGGTGGGGGTGTGGAAGCATCCTTGTGTTCACACAAAATCTCTGGTGGAGTTTTGGAGCAGTTTGGACAAACCTCCTATCTTGTCCTCCTTCCTCCAGACTGTCTGGTATATTGGGCCCATTTTCATACCGTGGTAGATTTGGCTCGAGAGGAACACGAGGATCTTTTGTGAGGTCGGACTGTTAGTTCAGCAAGTGTGGAATAGAATCATTGTTATGATTCGGGAGACGGTGGAAGCTAAATGTGAGGTGATTTTTCCTCTAGATAGAGATGAGGTGGATATTGTAGTAGGTTGGGATTGTAGGAGTTGTCTCCTGCCCTGACTTGTGTCAGGAGAGGTAGACATGCTATGAAGAAGGTTCAAAGAGTGGGAAGGTGGATGCCCCCTCAGGATGAGTTTATCAAGATTAACACCAATGGCTCCTCTAGGGGTAACCCAGCCCCTGTTGGGGTTGGTGGTCTTGGTAGGAATCGTATGGGGGAGGTGGTCTTCTTCTTTTCAGTGCATAAAGGGCGGTAGTCTAATAATTTTATGGAGGGATTTGCAATTCTCTATGTCCTCGAGCATGCTTGGGAGTTAGGATGAAGGAAGGTTATCTGCGAATCGGATTCATAAATTATTGTGAACTTGTTGTCTGAGCAAAAGGTGAGTGGGATTGATTGGCAGGTGGCAGGGATTGTTCGTCAGATTCTTCATCTTAGCTCGTTAATGGAGTAGGTGTCTTTCATCCACATTCCTCGTGAATGAAATAGAGCAGTTGATTGTTTGGCTAAGTGGGCCTCAGAACATGGTAGTGATTGGAAAGTCGAAGGTTGGGAGCATCTCTCCTCGGATTACTATCAGGACTTGCAAAAGATTTTTGCAGAGGACATGGATAGTTATGAAGCTGGCTGATCTTGGGCTGGGTTTGTGGTTCTTTTCTCGGGCCTTGGGGCTTTGGTTCTCTTTGTAATTCTTGTGTCTGATTTTCAATAAAGTTTTTACCCCTTTATTCAAAAAAAAATTTAAATAAACTATCAAATGTCATAAACAAACAATAATATAAAAAGGCTAAATTAATAATAAATCCATAAAATAAGCAATAATAAATAATAACTCCTTAATTTTAAAATACACATCAATATTTAAACATTAAGACTATACATTGAATTAATTTTAATATTAATAAGCTATATAAATCAATTAATTATTAATTAGTTAATAATCACAACTCCACAAGGCTATCCAACATAGGGTAGGGCTAAATATCACATGACGCTAGCAAGATGACTCAAACCATGACACTAAACTAACAAGGTATCTAATAAGCCTACAGTGTGTAGAAGGAACTCATGTCACCTCCGATCAACTTCCCATCAGGATAAAATATATGCTTAGACCTATGGGACTAGGTGGAGTCGATGTCTAGTACCTGTAATCTCACAACCATCAAAATCCACAAGACAACATATACAATTGCATATATCCCAAAATAGTCAAACAAGTGAAAGAGAATTATGATGCCATATCATGCCCATAACGAGTGGTATGACATCATCTCTCTAACAAATGTAGTAGTGAAACAATCACAACAATCATGACATCATCTCATCTAATATATTCATGAAGTGAGGTTAGCACAAGCAAAATGGCATCATATTATCATTAGCAATAGAATCCATACATGAATAATGAGTGCATATAGATCACTGAATATGAGTCCAACCATCATAATAATCCAAGATATAGCATCTTCCACATAAATCATAATGTATCAAATGACGATATTAAATGTCTAGCATCAACTATAAGCATCTGAGATAGAAATGAAGCCTTAAGTATCCATTAAAACATCATAAAAGAGTCTAAGTAATTCTATCGATGCGCAAAAGAAAGATGAATCAGGGAGGGGCACTACAATTCACTAAACAAAAAAATTGGTTGAGGAATCACAGTCTTTTTGTGCTTATTTGTGATTGGAATTGAATACCAAAGCCTAATTCCAATTGTAAGCCCTAGTAACAAAGCATGGTGATTTTTTTTCAGACCTTGCTTCAATAAATCATAGTTCTATATGTTTCTTGTGTGAGGTGAAAATAGTGTTGGTATTTGAATTTTTTTGTGTCTTTGAGAGGGAATAATTTTAGGTTGCATGGTTGGATAATCCTTAATTAGATCCTTCGTCCATGGTTGCATCACCATTCTAAGAATATTCCACATTTGAGCACTAATTGAAATAAAAAGCTACATCAATATCATTGGTGACATCTGCATGTGTGAGTGACGTCTTTGATACCCATCTGCAACTATAAAAATTGTCTAATCAAGGAGGTTGATCTAAAAGAACATGACCTTGTAATTTGACAGTCTCCCAAAGGTATTTGTCAATAACAACAAACATCATACTTGAGCGGGATGAACTAGGTTGTAAAGTACATAAACATCTCAATTGCTCCATAGGTCACAAATGTTTTTTCGGTTGAAGAACATTTATACAAAACTTGGGGTTGATCACGCACAACACAAACTTGACCTACATAGAATTATAAGTCTGATAATTTTAAGACAAATAATAGACCGAGAACATATTTTTTCTATATTAAGACAATCAAATTTTACACAACATTAAGTCATTCTTGATTATTATTCCAAACATTATGTCTAATACTCCTCACTTAATATATATATATATATATAGTTCCCACCTACATTTAACTTTTTTTGTATTGAAAAATATGCAAATTACAAGAATAAAGTGTAGCAACAACTCCAAGAAAGGACAAATCCATAAGAAGAGCGGATTACTCCAACAAAACAAGAAAACTTACATCAATAATCAACAAAGTCAACAACTGGCTATGCCATGCAGATACAAGGATAACAATATCATTGGCATATGTATAATTGAAAACAACCAAAGACAAGACTAGAGCAAGATAAAGAATACAATGATCAATTTTGCAAGGAAGAGCTTAATCCTTGTGCCATAGAGATCCTCTTTTTCTTCAAAAGGTACTCCAATTTAGTTTTAATTTTTTGAATTTGAAAGTCCAAATTTAAAATCTTCATGATATTTGCCTTAAAAAGAGAAAAAGAAGAAGCAAGATAAGAGAAAACATTAGAATAGAGCCAACTACATTTAATTAACTAATGTAAATTAAGAAAAATAATTTTTACTTTATAAAATGTATAATATTTACTTCCAAAACTAAGCAAGCTTTGACAACAATAATCCAAAAGATAAAATATAATCAATAAACATAGGGCCATGGACAAAGATATGATTTATACCTTCAGACTTTTTGGCTTGGAGACTCCTCTACTAGACTGTTGTTCTATGTTGTATATTCTTTTTTATTTTAATTAATATATATATCTTTCTAATAAATAAATAAAAAAGATATGATTTGTCTCGGTAAAAAACAAAAGAATGGTGTAAAGAGTATGTTATTCATATCGCAATAACTTCTATAATAAACCAAACTTTTGTCTAGCTTATATTATTTAAATAATTTTAGTAACTATAATACTAGACGAGTATATCTCGAATTTAGTATTAATTGGTTCTGGAGTTAATTTTTTCCCCTCTTTATAAAAAAATAACCAAATTTGTAATTTGTTGGATTCTTAAGTAATAGATTCCATTATTATAGCTTTTATATTGTGCACATGGCCGGAATTTTGTTGAACATTTCATTTTTGGCCTTTGTTCTCTTTTGCCAACATATTAGTGCGTCCATGTGGAGTAATTTTTTAAGTTTTATTTACACTCAACCTTAGATAGGAATCTAAATATTTGGCATATGCAACTCATGAATAAAGTGAGTAGCCAAATTTATAGGAAGCCTCTATACCACTTTATGATAATAGGGTTATATAAAGGTAGAACTCTTTATAAAGAGTATATGGTTTTACTCTTTTTTAATGGGAATAATGTTTCTATTTATATGGGTGGTTATATTTGAATTGTTTTTTTTGGTTTACAATTCATGTAGTTATATCATAGAAAAAGTATAATGCTTATTTTATCTAAATATTATTAGAGAATTGTTTATTGATGTTTGCATGATATTAATCTTATTCAATGTTTATTTAAGTTAGTGGATTTTGAAAGATAGAATTTTGTAAGGTTTTGTATAGAAGGAAAATATCTTACATAAATATTTAGGTTAGATAGAGTCGATAATAAATGATTAAATTAGATATAAGATAGTTGAATAATAATTGAAATAAATGGTATACTGATGTTCACATAAATATAAAAATTAAATAAGTTAAATGTATGAGTACATAGCTCTATTTGACACAGATGTATCTATTGAACTGTTAGGAATCCATTCATCTATAATGCAAGTGCAATCTTACTTTAACCACAAAATATTTTCTTTGAATGTTTGTTTGTTTGTTTATTTTTTAAGTGCTTTTTCTAGTTTCTTGATGTAATGTCGGTGAAAAGTGGTGAGGGGAGATCAAGTGGAAAGCTTTACCACCCTCAAAAGAGGAATGGAAGTTTCACAAAGGATTCCCTTCGACTTCTCACACACATTACATTTAAAAGAGGGGGTTGGATTCACTAGATCCAATCCCAATGGAAAGAGATTGAATGCTAAATGAATTGTAAGGAATTGGCAATGGATTTGAAAATTAAAGTAACCCTCTTTTAAAATAGACACGTTGAGTTAAACGAATTGAGACTAAGTGTAAAGATGACAAAGAAACAATTATATCTTGAGACAGAGATGCATGATGAAGATGTGCACCTGGAATTAGCAGTAAGATGTCAAGATGAAGCTCCCCTGCAAATTTGAGCAAAATTTGTCAGGACCCGGTTGAAAGTGTACTTGGTCCTCTGAAAAATCCGCGCGTCGAAAATGGTTTTTTCGTTTTTGAAAATGAAGCCTAAACCTGCAATTACAGCTGCACACTTGCAACCTACACACAAAAAAGAGAGGAAATGTTGTTGGGATTGGGGGTTTTCCTTCAGGTCAAACCCTATTTTGGAATTAACCAAGTGATTGAAAATACTTGCAAGTAAATGAAATGAAATATTTGAAGTAAAATTTACCTCAAGGGAGGATGCAATTGAAATGTTGATAGAATTGATTGAAAGGATATGCAAAATAGAATGTCTTGAATGCTGGTAGAGATCTCCTCTTCAATGGTTGAATCCTTGACTTGAATGCAACACCTAGCCTTGAAAGGAGACTTGGAATGCTCAATGCTTGAATGGATGTTTGAATGCTTAAATGCACTTTATGATCAACTTGTTGTCACTTATCGTCGCTTTTCTCATGAACTTAATTTTTGCTTATTGGACTTCGCTTCCAAACTTATGCAAATAGGAGGGGAAATTCTCTTTATATACTTGCCAATTAGGGGTGTTTAGCTGATTTTCCGTCTTAGGCTGACATAGGAAAAAATTTTCCCACTCACAATTGACCAGCCCAATGCAGGATTTGATCAAGCGAGGCCCAAAATAGGGCAGGGATAGGGGCTCTACGACCCTGTCCTGCCCTAATTCAGGATAGGCAGTGATAAAAAGTAGTGCAAGGTGCAAGTTTCAGGTGTTTTGAGAATGTCTCGGGTCTCCAATTAGGCTTAGGGATTCATCCGACAATGCATAGACCCAAATGTGGTAAAAAATTGCAAGGTCGCAATTTTATTATGCTACTTTTAGCCCCCACTTTAGTGGGAGTATAAGCGTACACTAATACTGTTGGTCAAGTACAAGGAAACATGATTAAAAGACTTTCACCATGTCAAGGAGGCAAGATACACCAAGCCCCCAGTGGACTAAGGATCTTACGACTTCGATTGACAATGTAAGAGGGAAGATCAAGAGGGAGAGAACCATGATTGCAAGTAGTAAGGTTCCTCTCACCATGAGTCATTAAAAGCAAGAACACCAAAAATTACAAAGCAAACCCAAGTCCACTAAGTAACTCAAATTATCTAGAATGAAAATATGAGAGAAGTGTATGCCCCCACATTAAAGCGATCACACTCTCCTTATCAAGAGTGATTGCTTTAAGGTAGGATACACCCAAGAGAGAGAAAGAGAGGTTGAACATTATCACAAGGATTTAGCCCCCAATCGAGGAATAAAACTAAGGATAATGATCACAAAACACAAAGAATGAGGTGGCTTCACTTTCCTCAGGGTCAATATGTTGTATGATAGCTCATGTATATTATGTATATATTGCATAGAATAGTCCTCATTCCCCAAAGAAAGGAAACCACCTTGAAAGAAAGGGAACACATGTGGCTTTTGAGTCAACATGAAAGAGACCAAAAGAGATCTAAATGCTTTGCATCATCCTCAAGTAGACATCACTAGGGACAACAAATAAAAGAACATGGATACACATAGAAGAATTGGCACAAAAGAGAAAGAAAGGAGAGAGGTAGAGGATCTACGGTGCTAATGCAGCTAGTCTAGCACGACATCCACATCTCGATCTTGCTGATCACTATTTTGAGAAGGTGGGAAACATGATAGAGGAGAGACATTGAGCACAATAGATGGAGCTATCACAAGATCCAAACAAGGACTATGCTCATGTGCTAAGTCACTTTGTTCATTTCGAGGAGCTAGGATTAAGGCTTTTGAAAATTCTGCAAATAAATGTTTGTCAACATCAACATATTAATATTCACTATCAGAAGCATTAGGAGTTGTGTTGCCATCATGAATAACATTTTCATCCATTTCTTGATCAAGATTTATAGAAAGAGGAGCCCTAATATGAATAGAAATAAAACCATCACATGTTTTTTGTAACTTATGATTTGGACATTTAGGTTCAACATCTTGCTTAGGAGAAAAGGGAATCATGTCAACTGTTGGTGTTTTGGGAGATTGAATAGTTTGAGAAACAACTTCATGATCTCTAGCATGATGTTTTCATCGGCGATCTCTCGCACAATGATTTTGTCGAGTCTTAGCAGAAGGCTGAGAAGAATGAGGAATATTTATTGAAGGAGGAATGTTTGTTGAAGGAGAAATTGTTGAAAGAGGAATGTTTTCATCTTTGATAGCTGGATGGTTAGGTTGAGGTCTCTTCAGTTGAACAAGAGTAGAGGTAGGTCTCTTCTCTCTATAAGAGAAAGGAGGCGGAATTACACTATATAAAGGAGGAATGTTTGGTGTAGGAAGGAGACCAGGTCCATCATGAGGAGGAGGTACAGGTCTAACCTTAGGAGGGATATTATTGTTCTTTTTAGTAGAAGGCATAGTTTCATCCATAGGAATAGGTTGGGAATATTCCTTAGGAGGAAGATTAGTTCTATTCGTCAGAGGAAGAACTTCATCTTCAAGAATAGTGGGGATATCAAGTGTTGGAGTTCTATGTTGGCTTAAGGACAATTCTTCCATTTTCTATAAGATTGAAAGAGAACATCACTTCTTGTTGGAAGAGATTGAAATTGTTGAGGCCAAAATTAATCAATAGGAACACCTAGGCTTCTTTCAGTTGGTCAAAATAAGCTATGGTTAATGGTTATGATTTCTCCATTGTGGGGAAATTTCAAACACTTATGGATTGAAGAGTCAATAGACTTCATGAAAGATAGCCAAGGGTAGCCTAACTTCACACGGAATTGTTCAGATGAAGGAATGATAGAAAAGTTGACATCTATAGATTTAGTGAACCTTGATAGGAAGTGTGATAGAACCAATAACAGGACAAGAAAATCCATCAAATAACTTAATGACCACATTAGTATCATCATATATTGGTTGATACAAATGTAAAACATAAAGATATTCTTCAGTGATGATATTAACCATGCAAGAGGGATCAATAAGCACACCACGGCAAGGTTTGTCTTGGAACTTTGCAACTATGTATAAAGGGCCATTGAGTTCTCTAATGGTCTCACTAGGGTCAAATGTGATACATGGATCCTTAGGTGTTTCTTGTTTATTTATCATATTCACCAAATTTGGAGCCGTGGTAGTGAAATCAGAGGAAGAGAAAGAGGTATGTCCAGTCTCAATCACGTTAGAGGTATGAGAGGGTAAAGGATTGGTGAAAATCTTGATTTTGATTAGGAGGAGCCACTGATTTGTTTCCCTTATCATTCATACCTGCCACATATATAGTATTATTATCAATCAGGTCTTGAATCTTACTTTTTAATGCAAAACATTTCTTAGTATCGTGACCAGGTTGACGATGAAATTGACAAAAAGAATTATTATCAAAGTAAGGTGAGGCTGCCTTAGAAGGGTCAACTGGTTTTATTGGAGGATGTTTGATAACATTTCTTTGTAGTAACTGAGACATGATGCTATTCAAAGATTCATTCAAAGGAGTAAATTGTCTTTCTCTTTTGAAAAATTTAGAAATAGTAGGCACACCTGTTGTAGCATTCACATTGTTGTTGTTGATGGTGTCATTGAATTTGATGAAGCCTTTATTCAGTTTGAACTTCACAAATGTTTGTTGACCACTCTCACCCTTGTCACTCAGAGCCATAGGAGTAGATTGCTCAAGTTGACTCACAATCAGTTGATAATTGTGAAGTGTTGCGTATAATTGCAGTCAGAAAGGAGAAGCTTTTCCCTAATGTCTTTTTACGAATTACAAATGAAAATTATTTGAATATCATTATCAGGCAGTGGAAAAGAAATTTGAGAACACAAATGCTTATATCTACCAATGAAATTAGTCACTTTTTCTTTAACACCTTATTTACAATGCATTAAATCAGTCAATCTGATTTTAGGACCTATATTGCTTTGAATTTTTTGAATAAAAGAATTTGCTAATTGTTGAAAAGAAGCAATGGAATAGGAAGGTAAAGAGAAATACCATTGTAAAGCCTTATCTCTTAATGTTCTAGTAAACAATTTGGCAAGCAATCTTTGATCATAAGCAAAGTCAGTACACAAAGTTTGGAATGTTTTGACATGTGTTAAAGGATCACCTTTCGCATTATAGAGTTCCAATTGAGGGACTTCAACATGTTTAGGAGGGACAACTCTAACAATATCAAGAGAAAGAAGGCTCACAACATCAAATGTGGGTACACTAAACTTGGATTGACTCATAGAAGTGATTTATTGTTGCAATAATAACACAGTTTAAGCAAGGTTATTAATGGTTGCTTCGGTTGAGGAATTTATGTTAGACGTGTTTGATTGAGAAGGTGGTGTGATGTTATTGAAAGAAGGTATTGATTGAGAATAAGGTGGTGGGACACTATGATAATTAGGTATGAGTGATGATTGAGTAGGAAATGGTATACCGAAAGGAGGGATAGAATGATTGGATGAATTTCCCCCTTGTGTCACATTCATTGGTTGAGAGACATTAGGAATACCCATTGAAGGCATACATAAAGATGGAGGATTAATTGAGGAAGAAAGATCTCCCCCATGACTAATGGTTGTAGGTATGACATTTTGAGTTGATGTAGTCATGATGTTTGAAGGAATACTATTCATTGAAGTGGTGAAAGTAATAGAATGATTGATTTGTGTAGGAGGTTGTGAATAACCTAAGTTCTCAACACAACTCTTTATAGGCATAACATTAGAATCAACAATGTGAGCAATACCATGCAATGTAACAATTCCATTATTATCACTTTGAATCATTCATTTTAGAGCTTCAATCTGTTAGGATAACCGGTGAACAACTGAGAGGGGGGGAGGGGTAAATCAATTGTTAACAAATATTATGAAACTTTAAGTACAAAAAAACTTTTACCGGAATGCATAAACCAAATAAAGGAATAGCAAATATATTAATTAAGCACAAACATAAATCATAAACCAAACCTTGTGCATCCACATCACATAACACCAAGATTTGTATGTGGAAAACCCAGTAAAGGAAAAAACCACGATGGGAAACCTACCCACAGTTAGATGATACTTCTGTAGTAAGTATGTGATTACAATAAGAGGCCTGCACATGCATGAAGGCCAATAGCCTAGAGCGCACTGCTCATCACAAAGGAGCCTCACTGACTACAAAAGATATCCACACTACAATCTAGAAATACGAATGAAATGCAAGAATAACATCTCCTATGCCTGAGTACAGTTCTGATTAAGCTCAATGTCGGAGGTCTTAAACCTCTTATACAAACCCAATTCGATCACCTATGATTGACCAAAACCTCTGCATATGATTACAACTTTATTCGCACACAAATAATTCCATAACCCACAATCGATGATCTACAAAGAGATCTTATATCATATTTATACCAACCTGAGACCTAAACAATTAGGTTGGCCACCTATAAGATAATACAATAAATACATTACATAAACCTGCAAACCAATGATAATCCAAGTCGGCCTAAGACTAAAACAACATTAACCAAACAATAAATCCAACCGGTAACGCATCGGAAGCATCCACCAACACGTTACATAAACCGGTCCATAGCCTAACAGAATAGCATTAAGTCTGGACCTAAAATAAGTCGCCATAAACCAAATGCAACATCATCGATCAACTGGAACACAAACAAGATAACCACTAGTATCCTGAGAACCTTCTAGAATCCGCACCAACACCACTTATCAAATTCGTCAAAAGATCTTCAATAAAGCTCTATTGGTAGAACCCTTACCAGTAACCAAAAGGTTTACTAGAACATATGATAGCTTCTAGATCACCAAATCTTGAACCAACTGAATGTGACACTCATCTAAATAACATGAATGACCAAACCAAACCAATTCCACCAATAGGAGCATACCGCAGACAAATCTCCTGATCATCATCAAAGTCCAACCACTCTACCAGAACTTTGTAGATAACCAAACAAGCTAGTGCTAACATCAATGAAAAACCTCAATGCAACATATAATCAATTCCTCCAAATTGCCAGCAATCTCCCCCTTTGGCATTAATGGGAACACTAGATGTGAAAAACATCCAAGTGTCAATAAGTGCCAAACAAGTCTCCCCCCAATGGAAGACATCCAACAATGAAGTTCTAAACTAAATAATCAAACCATACACCAAACTCCCCCTTGTGACTGATATCTCTGTTAAGCTCTGTTTTTCACATGTATACCTCTCCCCCTTTGACATCAATGCCAGAAATCTGACATAAACATCAAAGAAAAACCATAGATCCTCTGAATCACACAGTTGATTACTCCCCCTGAGTAGTATCACCAAATCATCAATCTAGAATGAATAATAGTTTTGATAATGCATACTGGACTGATGCCAATCAACATCACTTAAGTCTCAACCGAAGGGTTAGAGACCCCCAATCTGTATCTAAAGTACTCAAATGATTCCTTAGGAAAAGGTTTAGTGAAGATATATTCAATCTTCTCTTTAGTGTTTACATAAACCAATCTGACTTCATTTTCTTCCACCTTTTCCTTCAAAAAGTTATACTTGATTGATATGTGCTTTGTCTTAGAATGAAATACCAGATTCTTTGATATGTCAATAGTAGCAGAGTTATCACAGTGAATAACTACCAGTTCATTACAATCTACCCTTATATATTTAAACATTTGCTTCATCCATAGAACTTGTGTACAACTAGTAGAAGTAGCAACATACTCAACTTCAGTAGTAGATAAGTACATGACTGTTTCTTGCTGATCCATGAAATAAGTTTCTTTCCAAGAAAGAAAACTCCAATGAATGTTCTTTTTTGGTCATCTATATCTCTAGCCCAATCTACATATGTATATGCACATAATGTAAAGTCATCATCTTTAGGATACCACAAACCATATTCAATTGTTCCTTGTAAATATCAAAAAAATCCTTTTCACTACACTCTCATGATTCTCTCTAGGATCACTCTAATATATTGATACAATACAAATTGAATTCATTGTATCCAGTCTAGTCCGAGTCAAATATAACAGACCTCCAATCATAGATTTATAACTTTTAGGATTTATTGGATCTGATACATCTTTCTTTGTCAATTTCTCACTTGTAACCATAAGAGTACCAACTGGTTTAGAAATTTCCATACCAAATTTCTTCAACAACTCTCTAGCATGCTTAGTTTGACAAATGAAAATACCTTTATCAGTCTGAGTAATTTGCAAACCTAAGAAAAATCTCATTTCTCCAATCATAAACATTTCAAATTCATTTTTCATATTATCTGAGAATTCCATACATAACTTTTCCTCACCTCCAAACATGATATCATCCACAAATACCTCAACAAACAATATGTCATCATTAGTGATCTTATAATACAAGTTACTGTCAGCATTACCTCTAGTGAAACCAAGCTTCAAAAGATATTTGTCAAATCAAGCATACCAAGCTCTAGGGGCTTCCTTCAATCCATATAAAGCTTTCCTCAATCTGCAAACCATGTTATTGTCATCTGAAAGAGAAAATCCACCAGGTTGCTCAATGTAGACTTCCTCTTCAAGATCTCCATTTAGAAATGTACACTTAACATCCATTTGATAAACCTTGTATTTCTTATGGGCAACATAAGCAAGAAATAACCTCACAGCTTCAATCCTAGCTAATAGAGAAAAAGTTTCATCATAATCAATTCCTTCCTTCTGAGAATATCCTTAACAGACCAATCTAGCCTTGTTCCTCACAACTTGTCCATATTCATTTAATTTATTCCTAAAAACCATTTTTTTTTAATAACATTCTGATTTTTAGGCCGAGGAACTAAAGTTCATGTGTTGTTCTTTTCTATCTAATCCAATTCCTCTTCCATAGCTTGCATCCAACATTCATCCTTACATGCTTCATCTACTAATTTCGGTTAAATTTGAGAAATTAAGCATACCTCTCCAATTGCCAACCTTCTCCTTGTCATCACTCCTTTTCTTTTGTCTCCAATGATCTGATTTTCTGAATGATTCAATGTTACATACGTAGGAGTCTTCTGACTTTCTATTTCCTTGCTCTGATATTTAGTTAGTGTTGAATTTTTTGATACGACCAAAGTAACTGGTTCAATGTTATGTTCTGGTATAGGTGTTACAGGTTCAGTTATGATCATTTCCACTTCTAGTTCTCTCTCATAAGTTCCGATTTGACCTTCGTACTGCTCATCCACCTTGACATTAGTGCTCTCCATAATTCTCTGCAATCTTTTGTTATAACATCTATATGCTTTGCTTTCATTTCAATAACCAATAAATACTCCTTCATCACATCTAGGATAAAACTTTCCAATGGAATCATCTCTTTTGATATAACATTTACTACCAAAGATTCTGAAGTACTTAACTGTAGGTGTATGACCAAACCATAACTCATAAGGTGTCTTACCGATGTCTCCTTTGATATGAACTCTGTTGAATGTGTCTACTGCCATGCTCATAGCTTCTCTCCACTAGATATGAGGCAAATTAGCTTCCATCATCATAGATCTAGCTACATCCAGGATAGTTTTGTTCTTTCTTTCCACAAAACCATTCTACTGAGGTGTTTGAGGTGCAGACAACTTTCTTCTTATCCCATGTTTCTCACAATAACTGTTAAATTCACCAGATGTGAATTCACTACCATGATTGGATCTTAAAAATTTGATCTTCAATCTTGTCTATATCTCAACCATAGCTTTAAAGTTCTTGAACTTTTCAAAGGCTTCAAATTTATCCCTTAGAAAAGTAACCCCCATCATTCTAGAATAGCCATCAATGATTAGCATGAAATATCTATCACCTTGAAAACTTCTAATTCTAGTAGGACCACATAAATTAGTATGAATAAGACCAAGAATATCATTAGATTTGTCTTGAATACTCTTAAAAGAAGTTCTGACTTGCTTTCCATTTGACATTCCTTACATACCAGATTATGAGGCTTCACAATCTTAGGTATATCTCTAACTGCCTTAGTTGAACTGATCTTTACAATGCAATAAAAATTCACATGACACAACCTCTTATGCAATAGCCAACTCTCATCAATATGTGCAATCAAACATGTATTCTCACTTGAGTTCAAATTAAAGATGCTACCTCTACTTTGAGTACTGGTTGCAATCTCCAATCCAGATCTGTTGATGATTTTGCATTTTCCATCCTTGAACTGTAATTGAAATCCCTTATCCACCAACTATCCCACACTCAAAAGATTATTCCTTAAACCTTCTACATAATAAACATTATTAGTTTTATGCTTACCATCCAATGATATAGTTCCTCTTCCTCTGATCATGCATGCTTTGTCATCTCCAAATCTAACCAGACCACCATCACATTCTTGTAAAGATAGAAACTTCCTTTTATCTCCAGTCATATAATGTGAACATCCATTGTCTATCACCCATTCATCCTTGTCTTCAACTTTAGCAGCAAGGGCCTTCTCTTCATTTTGAATGACAGGTTTTGGAGCATCTTCCTTGATAGCTAAGAATACCCATTCTTATCCATTTCCAGATCCACTAGCTGAATCTTTTGCCGGTTCATCATCAGAATCATCAATTACACCTTCCTCATCAGCATAGTAGCATGATTTGTCTTTGTTCCTCTTGTACTTATGCTTGTTCTGATATTCATGGTTAGGCTTAAAAGATCTTCTATCTTTCTCTTCAAATCTTGAATTCCTCTCAGGACATCTAGATGAAAAATGACCTATCTATTACATGCAAAACATTTGAAAGGTGATTTTCCTTCATACTTACTTCCTACTGGACCTTTAGGTACTCTTCTAGAAAATAGGGCTTCAAGTTCCTCAAGCTCTTCATCTTGTTACCTCATATCCTCTAGTTCCTTCACATATAATGCTTTCTAATCACTCTTGTCCATTGATGATTTAGATGCCTTGAATGCAAAATCCTTGTTTTCATCTCCTTGAGGATTGAATTCTTCAAGCTCAAAATCAAATAACTTTCCAACCAAAGTATCCCTATTAATAGAAGTGTTAGATATTGTTCTCATCCCATTAATTGTAGTAGCCTTCATTTTGTAAGTTGGTGCCAAATCTCTCAATACTTTAAAAACAATCTCATCTTCGCTCAGAGATCCACCACAACATTGAATTCCCAAAACAATTTCATTGACTCTTTCCATAAAAGTAGTAATTCTTTTATTTTCCTCCATTCTTAGGTTCTCACACCTCACCCGGTAACCATCAAGTTTAGCAATTTTAATAGTAGGGTCACCTTCATTCAGATTCTCCAACTTATCCCATATAGCTTTTACAGTTGATTTGTCCATTAATCCCATTACTTGCTGATCTAAAAGGGTGCTCAAAAGGGCTTCTCTATCTCTACAGTCATTTTCAATGTTCTTATTCAAGTTTGGTAGAGGAGGATTGCTAGATGCCAGATCATAAGGGGTATAGCCTTTTTTAGTGATCTCCCAAATCTCTTTGCTAAGACATCTCAGATGAGTCTCCATCTGAAGCTTCCATACTCTATAATTTGTTCCTTCAAGCCTAGGGTTGTCCTTCCAATAAGAAATTGAAGTTGAATGATTACTCACCATAAGATCTTCCTCAAGCAGTTAAGCTTCTACAGAGAGGCCAAACTCTGATACCAATTGTTAGGATTGTTGAACACAAAATACCACTGAGAGGGGGTGAATCAATGGTTTCCAATTTTTGTCTTTACTGATCTTATTTTAAATAACCTTAGACACTTAAACATTCATACCGGTAAGGCAAGAGAGAAAAACAAAAATATCACTCACACACAAGAGATTCACAACACAAGATTTACGAGGAAAACCCAATATGGGAAAAACCTCGGTGAGCAATGTTACTGGAGACTACTACTCCAATCCAACCTCACAATAAAACATAGTTACAAAGTTTAGGGCACCAACCCTTGACTTTAGGGCACCAACCCAAGGAGCTACGACCCCTATCAGATTTATGGGCTACAACCCAAAGGAGCATCGACCTCTACACCGAGCTACAACTCAACGTTCACAATGTAAACTTCAAATATATAAATTGTTATAATGTTAAAAGTGAATCTTGCAACCTTATCAAGTGTCTTACTCTATCTATGAAGTACCTTCTCTCCTTTACCGACTCACTCTTCTTCCTACTTTGCACCTGCTACTTCTCTACTGGATCTACACCTCACTCTCTGCACATCACCGGTATCACACTCTGCCGGTAGAATAGAATCCTCTCACCGGTTTACTTGCTTTCTCTTACTCTGTAACTTCCTCAGATCTCCTTCTTTGGTTTTCTCCTTGCTTCCTCTCTCTTCTCTTCACCCCACAATCTTCACTGCATCAACCTTCTTCTGTTCGAAGCTCTCATCTCTTATCGGGTGATTTCTTGCCAAAATGCAATTCAAAATTTCGACGGTAAGGGTTTCCTCACCATCTACGAGGTAAACCAAATCTAATCAGATCTTACATGATCTGATCACCTTGATGTCCA
Organism: Cryptomeria japonica; assembly: GCF_030272615.1. NCBI lineage: Eukaryota > Viridiplantae > Streptophyta > Pinopsida > Cupressales > Cupressaceae > Cryptomeria > Cryptomeria japonica. The sequence goes on from NC_081407.1 coordinate 734,454,556, forward strand.
TTTATTCATCTTCACCATTTCTACGCCTTTTAAAACATGTTTTTCAAATAAGGAAAACACGATCCGTTATCTCAATCTACATCTATTAAACTGCTATTAATATATTTGCTATTTTCCTTCTCGAGGTATTCTTTCAATCCAATCTTCTTGTTTCGATCTAGGTGCCAAGTGCTCCTTGATCTTCCTCTGTCATACCTTCTTCCTTGAGCCGCAATCAGTCTGATGCAATCTCGTTATTTTTGGCTCCTTCATTAATGGTGATTATCTGTTTCATCAACCCTGTCGATGAAGCTTCACCAACCACACCCTACTTGCCACCTTAGCTTCACATGACATCACACCGATCAAGACACGACCTACCAACATGTAGTCATTTTGACAAACACATACCGATAAAACCCTTTGCCAGTAGAGTGTTCTTCTTCTGTTGATTGGTATAGCATCCTGTATCAATTGCACATCTTTACTTCCAGTGGTGTAAAACAACTTTTAACATTCTCCCTCTTCATCATAAACAAGCAACCATCCTTCATGCTCAATCTCCATCAGTTGACATCAATGACAACTTAGTGTCAAAATGCCAACAATCTCCCCCTTTGGCATTAATGTCAACTTCTCACAGTCCACTCCATACTGATACATTTCTCCCCCTTTGACATAATGACAAAGGGTACTTGCGCACTCCCTCTTTGATCCATACCATGCTCCCCCTGAGCCACATAAACCTTCCTAGGCAGATGATACAAGTCCCAACTTGTGTCGGGGGTACTCAAACGTGCTTACTGGTAGTGGTTTGGTGAAAAAGTTTGCTACTTGTTCACTAGTAGGAACATAGTCCACTCTTACCTCTTGTCCTTCAACCTTCTCTCTAGGGAAGTAGTATTTGATTGCAATGTGTTTTCTTATGGAATGCATGACTGGATTATTTTCTATGTTGATTGCACTCAAATTGTCACACTGCATGAGAATCGGTTTAGTGATGTATACCTATATATCTTTGAGAGTCTTCTTCATCCAAAGCACCTGAGAGCAGCATGTGGCAGCAGTAGTGTACTCAACTTCAGCTGTGGATAAGGAGACTGCGTCCTGCTTCTTGCTATGTGAAGAGACCAATTGGTCACCTAGAAAGAATGCACCACCACTTGTGCTCTTTCTATCATCAATGCATCCTACCCAATCAGTATTAGTGTATGCTTCTAGGATAAAATTTCCCTATTTAGGGAACCACAAACCATAGCTAAGAGTTCCTTGTAGGTACCTAAAAATTTTGCTAACAACATTCATGTGTGACTGCTTTGGTGCAGTTTGGAATCTAGCTACCATGCATACTACCTGAACTATATCCAGTCTTGAAGTAGTCAGATATAGTAAACTTCCTATCATGGATCTATATAGAGTCTAATCCACTACTGGTGATTCATCATTCTTAGTCAATTTTCTACCAGTCACCATCAAAGTACTTACCGGTTTGCAATCTCCCAGTTGGAATTTCTTTAGCATCTCCTTTGCATACTTGAATTGTGAGATGAAGATTCCTTTATCTTTCTATAGTATCTATAAGCCAAGGAAGTAATTCAATTCACCAAGCATCGACATTTCAAATTTTGACTGCATCTGATCAGCAAACTCTTTGCAGAGAGTATCCTTGTTGCTGCCAAATATGATGTCATCTACATACACAATCACAATAATAATATGATTCCCACCTTTCCTTGTGTACAAATTGCTGTCAGCACTTCCGTTTTTGAATCCTTGCTCCTTCAGATACTGATCTAGTCTTGAGTACCATGCTCTAGGAGCTTGGTTTAAACCATACAGAGCCTTCTTTAACCGACACACAAATGTCTCATCATCATGTAGTAGAAATCCTTCCAGTTGATCCATGCATACTTTTTCTTCTAAATTTCCATTTAGAAAAGAAGATTTTACATCCATTTGGTATACTTTATAGCCCTTGCTCCTAATTGCTTCTAATCTAGCCACCGGTGCAAATGTTTCTTCAAAGTCAATCCCCTCTACTTGAGAGTATCCTTTGCACACTAGTCTAGCTTTATGCCTTACAATCTTTCCTTCTTCATTCATTTTGTTCCGGTAGACCCACTTTGTACCAATTATATTTTTTCTTCCGGTCTAGGGACTAACTCCCAAGTCTTGTTCTTCTCAATCTGGTGCAATTCTTCTTCCATGGCATCCATCCATTCTTGTCTCTTGCTAGCCTCAATGAAGGTTTTGGGTTCAACTTCAATCATGAAACATAGGTTGACTTGTTCATCATTCTGGGCAAGCCTTCTTCTAGTCTGGACACCATCATTCTTATTCCCTACAATTTTCTCTTTTGGGTGATTCATCTGTACACAACGGTTGGGAACCTTCTAGGATATTACCTCTGGTTCAGTCTTTGTCTGAGATTCATAATATTCATCACCAGAGTCATCATACCGGTTAGCCTATGGTTGATATCCTCTGTGCATATCTTCATCATTTCTTACATGCACACTTTCAACAACTCTTCTTAGTCTTTTATTGTAGCATTTGTAGGCTTTGTTGTTAGATGAGTAACCAAGGAAGATCCCTTCATCACTCCTAGAGTCAAAACTTCCCAAACCATCCATATCTTTCTTAATGAAGCACTTGCTTCCACATATTTTGAAATATTTGACTGATGGCTTCTGGTCATACCATAGCTCATAAGGTGTCATTTTGCTGTTTGTTCTTAATTGAACCCTGTTCAAGGTGTATGCAACAGTATGCATAGCTTCTTTCTAATAAGTATCTGATAGACTAGCCTCATTCAACATGGTTCTGGCCATCTCCTTGACTATCCTATTTTTCCTTTCTACCACTCCATTTTGCTACAGTGTTCTAGGATCAAAGTATTGCCTTCTAATTCCATGTTTTTCACAATAATTTTCAAATTCATTTGATGTGAACTCTCCACCCCTGTCTAATCTTAGGCATTTTAATTGGTACCCACTTTCCTTTTCCACTATCTTTTGAAAAATCTTGAATCTTCCAAATGCTTGTGATTTATCTTGCAGAAAGGTGACTCGTGTCATCCTTGTGTAGTCATCAATGAAGAGCATGAAGTATCTTTCACTGGCAAGTTTTCTTGTCCTGGTTGGACCACACAGATCTGTATGCACGATTTCAAGTGGCTTTGAGGTGTTGTACTCCTTTGTTCTGAAACTCACTTTTGTTTGCTTACCTTTTACACATTTATCACAAAATGTGTTTACCAGTTTGATGATGAGGGGAATGTTCCTCACACACTCCTTTTTGTTTACTGCAACTAAGTTATCAAAATTTATGTGGCCTAATCTTCTTTGCCACAACCAACTTTCATCTACTTGTCCTAACATACATTGGGACTCATAGCATTCCTTCAGATTATAAACATTTCCATCAGTTCTCTTTCCTTCTGCCACAACTTTACTGGTGTTGTCTTTCTTTATCTAGCAACTGATTGAATCAAAGGTGAATTTGTAACCTTTGTCACACATTTGACTCACACTCAGTAGATTATGTTTGAGACCTTTCACATAGTATACATCATGTGCCTTCAGTTTTCCATCAATGCTTAGTGTTCCTTTTCCCTTTATCTTGATGGAGGAATTGTCTCCAAACCTTACCGATCCATCATTCCAATCTTCAATTTTAATGAATTTCCTTTTGTCACTAGTCATATGGTTTGAGAAACCACTATCCACCACCCATAGATTTTTCCTTTCAACATGTAAGGCAGTCTGCACTATGAGACTAGATTCTGCCTTTTCCTTTTCTTTCTCAACCCAGACTAGTTTGATTTCCTTCTTCTTGTCAGCTACGATATTCAGCTAAGATTCAGTTTCCAGTTCATGATTTGGATTTTCCTTCATTTCCTTCATTTTCTTGATCTTCTTGTTTTTGCCTAACTTTGCTATGTGTCCAAATTCTTGACAGTTATAGAATTTTATATTTTCATTAATAGGAACATCCTTAAAATTATTGTAGGGTACTGGTTTGTTTTTCCTACAATCAAAACTCTTATGTCCATATCCATTGCAGTGATAGCAGGAAACATTCATATCCTGGAGTGCATTAAAAGAATTTCTACTTTCATAATTTATAGAAGGCTTATTGTTTAACCTACAATCAGCTATTTTGTACCCAAATTTATTACACCGATAACAATAACCATGAAAGTCTGATACATACTGGTTGGGCTGTCTTGGTCCTAAATGAAACTGCCTCATTGGGTGTCTTCCATTCATGTTGTTGAATCTGGTGAATCCTTCTCGGTCAATTCTGACATTCCTCTTTGGGTCTGCATATATATGCATGAAATGTGGCCTACGGTTCATTCTTGCATACCAGTTTGGATTTTGATTTCCAACAACATTTGCATATGTCATTTTGCCGATATCCTTGCCTATAGTGAATGTCTTCTTTTCTTTACCTTCAATTGAAGAGGTGAAAATTGTCTTTGTCAGATTTACCTTTGTGGGTTGAACCTTGACCAACTTCAAAGCCTAAACCTTCGGTGTCTTTGGATTGCTTTTGTTTGCTCAACATCTTATCCAGAGCCTCAGTGCTCCCTTCATACTTCTTATTTTTATCTCTTCCTTGCTTTCTTCAAGCTCCTTTCTAAGCTTTATTAGTTCTGCTTCCAACTCTTGATACTCCTTTTCTTTCCTTGTCAGATCAAGAGCTGTAGCATCACCGATCCTCTTAGTTTCTTCTAGTTGTAGTTTTAAGTCAGATAAGATTTGACCGGACTCTTCCAGAGACTGCTTCAAGAGATCTTGTTCTTCTACTGTAGCAAGCTTAACCCTCTTGAGTTCTCTTCTTGTTTTACTCAATTCCTCAAGTGCACTGATAATTTCACTTTCCAAATCCAGTTTAGCCTCAATGTCCTCTTCTTTCTCATCTTCATCAGCAGGTCTGTCAAGTGCCATGAAAAGATTTACTTTTATGTTGTTCTCATGGTCATCATCTTCTGATTGATCTTCATCATCTGTTGTGTCATCCTCAATGGTATATAAGTTGTTTTGGTTTTGGTAGCCTCTTCTTCCTTGCCGGTAGTCATTCCTATCATTGTCTTTACTGGCAGATCTTCTGAACTCTCTTGACTCATCTCCACCAACTTCTTTGTGAAGACAACTTGCAACAAAGTGTCCTAATTTCCCGCAGTTGAAGGATTTTAGTGGTAACTTTCCTTTGTACCGACCAGATCCTCTTTTGAGCTTCCTAACAAGGTTTTCTACTTCAGCATCAGAGTCTTCACTAGATTATTTATGAGTAATAGCTTCTTTGCCCTTTTTGGTGATGTTGAATGCTGCCTCTTTCCTTGTGGAAGTCTCACCATTTGTTCTCATCTTATAGGCTATCAGGGAGCCAAATAGTTCATCCATTGTAAAAGTCTTTATCTCCTTGGCTTCTTCTATGGCTGACACCTTAGTATCATATTTGGGAGTGAGGGATCTAAGTATCTTTTTGACAAGAATCTCATCTGCGATTTCTTCTCCTTGTCCTCTAATAGTATTCACAGTTTCATCAAATCTATGAAGATAGTCTACAATCTTTTCATCATCTTTCATCTTGATGCTTTCAAGTTGGCTCTTTAGTGTTTGCAGCTTGGCTTCCTTGACCTTTGCATCTCCCTCAAACAACCTCTACAATTTTTCCCATGTCTCCTTTGATGAAACACAATGCATGACTTTGACAAATTCATTATCGGATAGTCCACTCAAGATGGCATGTTTTGCCTTTGCATTATTCTCATACTCCCTTTTTGCATCTGGATCACCGGGAGGAGTATTGGGAACGACATACCCATTCCTAACTGACATCCACATATCAAAACGAAGAGATGAAATATAGGTCTCCATTCTTCTGCTCCAAAAGGCATAGTTGGATCCATCAAACATGGGGGCTTTTGAGGAAGAATACTCACTCCTTGCCATTGTGCTCAAAGTCCATAATCTACCCAAGGTTTAAAGATAACTGGGAACTAGGCTCTGATACCAATTGTTGAGCACATAATACCACTAAGAGGGGGGTAAATCAATGGTTTCCAATTTTTGTCTTTACCGATCTTCTTTTAAATAAACAATTAACTACTTAGCCACTTAACCAGTCATACCGGTAAGGCAAGAGATAAAAACAAAAAGATCACTCACACACAAGAGATTCACAACACCAAATTTATGAGGAAAACCCAATATGGGCAAAACCTCGGTGAGCAATGTTGCTGGAGACTACTACTCCAATCCAACCTCACAATAAACATAGTTACAAAGTTTAAAGAACCAACCCAAGGAGCACCAACCCCTGACTTTAGGGCACCAACCCAAGGAGCTACAACCCCTATCAGATTTATGGGCTACAACCCAAAGGAGCACCGACCCCTGTATCGAGCTACAACTCAACATTCATAATTTAAACTTCAAATACATAAATTGGTATAATGTTACAAGTAAATCTTGCAACCTTATCAAGTGTCTTACTCTGTCGATGAAGTACCTTCTCTCCTTTACCAACTCACTCTTCTTCCTACTTTACACCTGCTGCTTCTCTGCTGGATCTACATCTCACTCTCTGCACATCACCGGTATCACACTCTGTTGGTAGAATAGAATCCTCTCACCAGTTTACTTTCTTTCTCTTACTCTGCAACTTCCTTAGATCTCCTTCTTCGGTTTTCTCCTTGCTTCCTGTCTCTTCTCTTCACCCCACAATCTTCACTGCATCAACCTTCTTCTGTCCAGAGCTCTCATCTCTTATCGGGTGATTTCCTGCTAAAATGAAATTCAAAATTTTAACGGTTAGGGTTTCCTCACCATCTACGAGGCAAACCAAATCCAATCAGATCTTATACGATCTAATCACCTTGATGTTCATTTATTCATCTTTGCCATTTCCATGTCTTTTAAAACATGTTTTTCAGATAAGGAAAACACAATCCGCTATCTCGATCCACATCTATGAAACTGCTATTAATATCTCTATTGTTTTCCTTCTTGAGGTATTCTTTCAATCCAATCTTCTCGATTTGATCCAACCACCAACTGCTCCCTGATCTTCCTCTGTCATACCTTCTTCCTCGAGTTGCAATTAGTCTGATGCAATCCTATGATTTGTGGCTCCTTCATTAATGGTGATTATCTATTTCATTAAACCTGTCGATGAAGCTTCACCAACCACACCCTACTTTCCACCTCATCTTCACACGACATCACACCGATCAAGACATGACCTACCAACATGCAGTCGGTTTGAGTAGAGTGTTCTTCTTCTGTTGATCGGTATAGCATCCTATACCGGTTGCACATCTTTAGTTCCAGTGGTGTAAGACAACTTTTAACATTTTGCCTCTTCATCATAAACAAGCAACCATCCTTCATGCTCAATCTCCGCCGGTTGACATCAATGACAACTTAGTGTTAAAATGCCAATAAGGATAACTGGTGAACAACTGAGAGGGGGGGGGGGGTGAATAAGTTGTTAACAAATTATGAAACTTTATGTACACAAAATTTTTTATCGGAATAGAAAAAATATCACTTAAGAATAAATATAAATCATAAACCAAATACCATGCATCCACAACACATAGCACCAAGATTTGTAAGTGGAAAAACTGATAAAGGGAAAAACCATGATGGGAAGCCTACCCATAGTTAGATGATACTTCTGTAGTAAGTATGTGATTACAATAAGGGGCCTGCACATAAAAGAAGGCCAACAACCTAGAGCACACTACTCATTACAAAGGAGCCTCACTGGCTACAAAAGATATCCACACTATAATCTGAAAATAAGAATGAACTGCAAGAATAACATCTCCTACGCTTGAGTACAATTTTGGTTAAGCTCAATGCCAGAGGTCTTAAACCTCTTATACAAACCCAATTTGATCACCTATGATAGACCAAAACCTCTGCATATTATTACAACTTCATTTGCACACAAATAATCCCATAACCCACGATCGATGATCTACAAAGAGATCTTACATCATATTTATACCAACATGGGACCTAAACAATTAGGTCGGCCACTTGAAATATAACACAATTAATCCATTACATAAACCCACAAACCAATGATAATCCAAGTTGGCCTAAGACCAAGAAAACATTAACGAAACAATAAATCCAATCAGTAACACATCAAGAGCATCCACCAACACATTACATAAACCAGTCCATAACCTAACGTAATAGCATTAAGTCCAGACCTAAAATAAGTCGCCATAAACCAAATGCAACACCACCAATCAACTAGAACACAAACATGATAACCATCAGCATCCTGAGAACCTTCTAGAAGCCGCACCAACACCACTTATCAAATCCATCAAAAGATCTTCAATAAAGCTCTATCGGTAGAACCCTTATCGATAACCAAAAGGCTTGCTAGAACATATGATAGCTTCTGGATCACCAAATCCTGAACCAACTAAATGTGACACACATCTGAATAACATGAATGATCGAACCAAACCAATTCTACCAATCAGAGCATACTAGAGACAAATCTCCTAATCATCATCAAATTCCAACCACTCTACTGGAACCCAGTAGATAACCAAACAAGCTAGTGTTGACATCAATGACAAACATCAATGCAACACATATTAATCAATTCCTCCAAATTACCAACACAATTAATGGAAGAGCTTCACTATTAGGATATTCTTGGGACATCCGTTGTTGCAAGTTGTCGAATTGATTATGCAATTTTGAAAGTTGATCTATGGAAATTCTAGTCAAATCTTTTTCTTCATAATTGGAATCATCAATTCAGTAGACAGGGATGTTATTAGGATGGGAAGAATTAGCATTATCCTCATTGAAGAAGTATCCTAGATTAGGCTCCATCTCTTTGGGAATTAAACCTTGGGAGACCTTAATTCTAATTCTTTGTCTAATGAGGATAGTATAGGTAGGACTAATAGTTGTAAAACTCATGCACTAGAGGGAAAATTTGAATTTTGAATTTTGGGAACCAAGTTTGCAAAATTGAATAATGCAATATTCAAGAAAATGATGATTAGGCAATTTGGACTTTGTGGAAAGAAGAAATGACACACTTTTCAAGAAAATTTATGATAAAAAGAGATTGAAATTTAAAATTAGGGCCAATGGGATACCACTAAATTAAAATTGACAAAATTAAGGTTTTAAAATCATGACAGATTATAATTAACCACTTAATTTTAAATGTTTCCTTGAAAGTTGTAATGTTGAAATTAAGAAATATTTTTTATTTTAGAGGGATCAAAATGTGACAAAATCAACTAATTTTCTGGATTTAAGCAATTAAATACAGTCATAAAAGTCTCCCAAAATTTTAGGAAAAAAGCCAGGGACCAGGTTGAAAGTGTACTTGGTCCTCCCAACTTTTTTGAAAATTTTAAGGGATGAAAGCTACGATGATTTGAGAGCTAACCCCACAAAATTGGTTGATTTTATGAACTTTAGATAGGCGAAATTGAGGTTTGAATGTCAAAATAGGACCCTATTAGGGTTTTGAAAAAGATAAGAAATTGAATTGCAAATTTTAAAAAGGTCAAATCTAATGGATAGGGTCACCTTGAATAATATTTGGAAAACTGAAATTGATTGAAATTGATTGAAATTTGCACAAAATCCAATTAAATTTGAAAATTAGGGTTTAAGGGCCTAACCACTAAATTGTAAAATTTTGAATTTTGGAAAAGGGAGGGAAATTGAAAATTTTGAATTTTAGGCAAGAAGACAAGTCTGAAAATAGTCCTAAATCTGAAAAATTGAATGTGAATCCAATTTTTGCAAAAGTTCAAGTTGATTTTTGAATTAGGGTTTTGACAATTAACCACTTAATTTTATAGATTTGATTTTGCAAATTGAACAAGACAATGAAAGAATTGAATTTGATAAGCAGTGTAATTTTTAGATCTAAAACAATAGATAACATTTTTTTGCAAAACACAAGTTCAATTTCAATTTTAACAACTAGGGTTTTATTGAATTAACCACTAAGTTTTTCAAGAAAATTAAACTCGTAAATGAAAAATATGCAATAATTTTCAATGTCAAGCATGTAAAACATTTGTTTCACCAAAATGTAATGTCGGTGAATAGTAGTGAGGGGAGATCAAGCAAAAAGCTTTACCCTCCTCAAAAGAGGAATGTAAGTTTCACAAAAGATTCCCTTCAACTTCTCATACACATTACATTTAAAAGAGTGGGTTGAATTCACTAGATCCAATCCCAATGGAAAGAGATTGAATGCTAAATGAATTGTAAGGAATTGGCAATGGATTTGGAAAGTAAAGTAACCCTCTTTTAAAATAGACACGTTGAGTTAAACGAATTGAGACTAAGTGTAAAGATGACAAATAAATGATTATATCTTGAGATAGAGATGTGGGGTGAAGCTATGTACTTGGAATTAGTAGTAAGATGTCGAGATGGAGCTCCCCTTCAAATTTGAGCAAAAGTTGTTAGGACTGGGTTGAAAGTGTACTTGGTCCTCCAAAAAATTCGCACGTCGAAAAGGGTTTTTCCATCTCTAAAAATGAAGCCTAAACATGAAATTACAGATGCGCACCTGCAACCTACACATAGAAAAGAGAGGAAATATTTTTGGGATTGGGGGTTTGCCTTCAGGTCAAACCCCATTTTGTAATTAACCAAGTGATTGAAAATACTTGAAAGTAAATGAAAGGAAATATATGAAGTAAAATTCACCTCAAGGGATGATGCAATTGAAATGTTGATAGAATTGATTGAAAGGATATGTAAAATAGAATGTCTTGAATGTTGGTAGAGACCTCCTCTTCAATGGTTGAATCCTTGACTTGAATGCAACACCTAGCCTTGAAAGGAGACTTGGAATGCTCAATGCTTGAATGCACTTTATGATCAACTTGTTGTCACTTATCGTCGCTTTGTTCATGAACTTAATTTTCTCTTATTGGACTTCACTTCCAAACTTATGCAAATAGGAGGGGAAATTCTCCTTATATACTTGCCAATTAGGGGTATTTTGCTGATTTTCCATCTTAGGCCGACATAGGAAAACTTTTTCCTGCTCACAATTGACAAGCCCAATGTAGGATTTGATCAAGGGAGGTCCAAAATAAGGCAGGGAGAGGGGCCAAATGCCCCTATCTTGCCCTAATTTAGGATAAGTAGTGACAAAAAGAAGTGTGGGGTGCAAGTTTTAGGTGTTTTAAGCATGTCTCGGGTCTCCAATCAGGCTTAGGGATTCATCCGCCAATGCAAAGACCCAAATGTGTTCAAAAATTTCAAGGTCACAATTTTATGATGCTATACTTGATATTATAATATTTTCTTTTGATAAAAGGTATTGATAACCTTAGAACTAATTAAACTAATTATGAACAAGATGATGGACCAATTGAAGATATCATAATGGATAAAGAATACAATGATGGAATAATATTAAAGGAAAATTATGAAATTGTTAATAAATGTAGAGTTGATTGTCTAATTATTGTGGTAGTTTGAACCTTGAAAATTTGATTGATTGAATCAATAACATGGAAGAATATTTCAAATATGACAAAATTATTAATCTTGATAGAGTGAAGTGTATAAAGACAAGTTGAAAGGTCATGCTATGATTTCATGGAAGAAAAATCGATTGGAAAGAAATTGGGAAAGGTAAGTTTAATATTTAGAAATGCGATAGGGTGGTAAATATTTTGAAAACCAAATTCATCCCTTCATGTTATTAGTTAGATATGTTGATTTTTTAAATAAAATATAAGAGAAATATTCAAGTAAAATATTATAAATTGACAAATATTATAAGTTAAATAATAAGATTAGGTCATCATTATGATAATCAAGAAAAGATAGCTAGGTGCATCAATAGTTTGAGAGGATAAATTCAAGAGGAGCTAAGAATGTTAACTATTCATTCAATTGATAAAACATATCAATTTTTCCTAAAATTTAAAGATGTGTTAAGCCCTATAGTTTAGAATAGACAAAACAAGAGAAGAAGAAGTGGTAGATTTTTAAGAGGATTAATATCAAGGATGTGGAATAAATTACAATGATGATGCATAAATAAAATATGGTACTAATGTTAACATAGTGTTATAAAATATGATTATCGAAGAGGTATGCGAAGATATTGTAGTAGTGGTGAAAGATTATTATGAGAAAACCAGTTTAAATGTGGGCGTGAAGGACATAAAATAAATTGCATGTAATTAGTGATAAGGTGGTTATGATAGAAAGAACCAAAAGAGGCTCAAGACAACACATGTTAGAGAATTTTCTTCAAATGGTAAACAACCAAGCATGTTAGAAAAGGTGAGTCATATTGTTGAAAACAAAATTGTTAAAGCCTATATAAGATCTCAATGAACTAGTTCAAAGGAAATTTTTATTTACATTATACATAAATTTGGAGGTAAATTTAGTAGGTGATTATTGATAGTTGTAGTATTAGTTTAACCTAGTTTAAAGTGAAATGGTAGAAAAAAATGTTAGAGTTGGCGTGATGGTGAAAAATTAGGGTTTCATCCAATGATTAAGTAAAACCCTTGATTTTTTCTTAGGGACCACCACATTAAAGAGGGGACAATCTAATATATATAGCCTAAAATCAACAAGGATAGGGCTGAGTATTCTAATTACATTCATTGGTTGGATTTTGATTCCCTTCTTTTAAGTTCAATTGTGAAAATTCTAAAATTAGGGTAAATGTGCTAATTGAAGAGATTATGCATAAACAGTGAGCTAGAGTTGTCAGACGGAGCCACGAACCTAGATCTGAGCAATATGAGAGTGTTTGGATTTGTTCCCAAAAAGTCATCTTGAATTGTCAGGACCAGAATGCCCATCACTCTGGTCATCAACACTTTTTGTTGTCCAAAGGGGAACATGTTTGTCTCTATGAATTATGTCGATTCTAAAAGTTACAACTTTGCACCTTTTCCTTTGCATAGTAGAGAAGGGAAAATGGTTGGGAATAGGGGTTCACCTAAGTCAAACCTGGTTTAGGAATTAACCTTGAATGAATAAATACAAATACTAATATAAATGATGAAAATATATACCTCAGATCTGCAATTGTTGATGATAATGCTTTACTTCTTGAATGTAATCACATATATTGTATGAAATAGCATGAACATGACAAAAACCTAATCACATGCACATGCCTGCTTATTAATTTTCTCCACAATGGTTGAATGAAGAATATGTAGCCTTGAATATCTTTGAATATGCTTGATGGTGAATGCTTCAAGGATGCAAGAGAGAAAGATATGTTAACTTATGATGCTTGGATGAAATTAGGCTGATCAAATATCTTTATATAGGGGTATCTAGGTCATTTACCGATTAGGCTGACCTCCAATGGTCATGTGGAGCCACAAAGTTGAATTCTCACCAAGGAGATAGGGCCCTTCTTTGATTTAAAAATAAGGCCCAACTAAGAGGGACCGAGGTGCTAACACCTAGGTCCTTCTTAGTTAGGGACCATTATTAAACCCTAGGGAGAAGGATATCCCTCTAGGAAATATATTGGTGGGTATACATGGTATTAGAATTGGAGTTAAGGAATTGAACGAACCTAGATAGGAGATGAGGGTGAGATATGTTAAAGTAGGGGTACGAACATGAGGTGTAAATTGGCTTGGTGACAATTTATGATGCTACATTTAGCCCCCATTTTAATGGGAGTACGAGCCTATGAAAATATTTGTAGTAAAGTAGATGAAAAAGATGGAGGGGCAAAATTAGGGGCACAATCACAAGGAGTATAAGACATCACTTATTTCGATAACTAAGCCTCCAATCTTAGGTTCTTAACTCACTCAATCGCATGGAAGGGCACAAAAAACAAGACAAAAATATAAAGGCAAACATAGACAAACAAAGACAAAAGTCATGAGACACACAACACAAAAACTAAAAACCAAAACAAGACCTCAAGTCAACTAGCTGGAGAGACCTTGATATCAAAATATCTCAACCGCTAATATCATTCTTGAAAAATACCATCTCAAGAACACAAGTGATCACATAAAAGAGAAAGAGCATGCATCATTTGTGAACTACAAATAGAAAAGCTATGAGATCATGAGAAGAAAGAGAGAAGAATGGACACACATTCTAGATGTTTTTTCCTAGATGATCCATGAGAAGAATGAGAGAGGACATGAATACACATTCTAGATGTGTTTTTCTAGGTGATCCATGTTGGGAAGGAGAGTAGGAATATTCTAGCTAGGTTTTGCTATTTCCACTCATCCTTGTGTGTGTGTGCAAGTTATGTCTTCTTTCAAGTGTTAAGCATCCCAAATAAGAGTTTGTTTTCTCTAGTTTTGAGCATGCAACAACTTGTGTAAGACATGAAATGAAAATTTCCAAGGGGAGAGTGTCTGGTATTGGGAACATGTCGTATAACAGTTTGTTTGCTCTAGTTTCAAGAATGTGTAACCTCGTTTAAGATAAATGTATGGCTAGTTTTAAGGAAATATTGTGTAAGAGTTTGTTTTCTCTAGTTTCAATAGTGTGCAGCCCATCTAAGACATATAAATGTTGTGTCTAGTTTCAGGAATGAAGCATCTAATGTAAGAGTTTGTTTTCTTTGGTTTCGAGAATGAACACCTTGTTTAAGAAATTGCAAAAATATAGTAAAATATAGTACGGAGAAGGCGATATGTATACCACCCTTAAGTTGTCAACATAGCCCTATGTTGATATCTTAAGGAATCTAGAAAGAAGGATACCCACCTTCAACACCAAGGAGATATCCTTTACGTAGCAATGTTCATAAATCCAAGATAAAGTGGCAATACTCTTACAAGAAAGGATAAGATAGTTGAAAAAGAGATATCTTGAAACAAGTGTAAAGAGAATCCTTGGAGGAGAAGAGATCTTTTCTCAAAAGACATCTATCTCCAAGAGGATTTTCTTGAAGAAACATAACATCTTCTACCAAAAGAAGGGAAGGAGAACAAGAATGCATACCTTCCCCCTATTACTAGGTGAAAGGGATTCTTGATGAATTGGATGACACACTTTTGACCCAATGTGAGGGGTAAGTATATAATAGAAATAAATTGCCAAGTTAAGAAGAGGTTGTAGCCAAGGATACACACCTCTTTCATAAGAGAGAATCCTTGAGAAAACAATAACTTCACACAAGGAATGACATCAAATCATAAGCAAAGACCACCCAATCAAAGGAAAAGTGGATCCTTAGAAAGGATAGGAAAGAGATCAATGCCCCCCAAGCATATGGATAATTATAATAATTGCATAACCTCTAAGGAGAAATTAGACATAATAAAATGCACAATATACTCACATGAAGAAATATTCTATTCAAGAAAAGACATTAAGATATGTAAAACACAACTCTAAAGAAGAGGTAATCTTCAAAGAGAGAAGGAAAGAATTAGATGAAGGATCACAAACTCCCCTAAAGAAAGATTAATCATAGAGACATACAATTCCATGCAAGAAAGGACATTGAGGCATGAAAAATGCAACCCCTAAAGGGAATAGTGAAAACCTTAGATAGAGATAAAAGATAGGATAGAGGAAAGAATGAATTATGTTACTGCCCCAAGATAATTGTAAAATAAATAGCATCACCTCTTATGAAAAAGAGCCCCCAATTAAGTTAACTAATTGTGGCATAGTATGAGGAGCAACATTAAGGGTGAAAGGAGTGATATAGAGATGAAAAAAGATGAGGGATCACCCCGTCATCATCGAATGCTTGAATGATATGAGCTATAAAAAGTCGTCTAATTCTATTTTCCAAATCATTACACTCATTGGTAGAATGACCATGTATTTGATGATATTTATAAAACAAAGGATTTTTAAGATGTTTCTTACAATTCTTTCTTTGATTTTTCAAAGGAAGGGTAATTAGATTGGCTTTAAGGAGCTCACACAAAATTTCCTCTTGTTGTGCTGAAAGTTAGGAATAGATGTAGTAATTATTGGGAGAAGATCTTTGTGATATTTTGAAGGGTCAAGTGAATAAATAAATGAAGAGGGATTATTCTTTGTGGGAAAATCTGTTGGCAATTGACACTCATGGGATTCATATAATGTCATTGATGGAACAAGATTCTACTGAAGGCATATACCAACATTTGGAGGCATACACCGGTGGATACTGGCATTAGAGTATTTAGGGTCATCACTGGCACCGACACCGACATCGAGTAGTTTAGTGAAGCTGACATCAATTTGGGATCCGAAAGGTTTTATTTGTAAATTCATTTTGTAATTATTGTGTAGGGCTGAAATTGAATATCTTTTGTATTGTAAGCCAACATAAGGCATATTGTTTGTAAAGGGTATATAAGTCAGTCTGATAGGTCATTTTGATATATGACAAGGTAGTAGAACAAGGTGATTTGAAGGATATGTATGTAGGTCATTTGTATGCAAATGTAATATCATACTATGATTAGTAGATAGTTTGTAAAGTATTCTTGGAGGAAAGGAGATATCGGTAGAAGGGTTGAGGGTTTATGAATCGGTATAGAGAAAAGCTATAACCAGAACTCTTTTTGGCATTGCAGATCCATTTTATGAGTTCACCAGTACTATTTTATCTCAGCAAAAGCTTGTAGTCAGTGAGACTCTTTTGTGTTGAGCGGTGTTCTCTAGGTAGTGTTCCTTCCTGCATGTGCAGGCCCCTATGCTATGTAATATCTTTCACATGGCAAGTGAATTGATATTTTGGGTCACAAATCCCACCATGGTTTTTCCTCTTTGAGGTTTTCCACATATAAATTCAGTGTGTTATGATGTTCATTCATGTGGCTGGTTTATTTACTTCATGTTATATATTTCTTCATTTACTGGTTTATATGTGTATGTTATAAAAGGTTAAAATATTGTGTTACCAACAAAATACAAATTCACCCCCCCCCTCTTAGTGTTCTTGGATTCATTGTATTCCAACAATTGGTATCAAAGCCTGGTACGTCGGAGGAAGTTTAACAGCTTGAGGAAGATCCTAAAACCGAAATCATTGAATATGGCTATGGAGAAGCAACTTGAGATGGAACTTGAGGATTATGATGCTGAAAGGATGAAGAACCTAAAACTGCAAGATGAATTGAATTCTGCTAATGAATTCATTCTTGTTCTGCAAGAAAGGTTATCATCAGCTCAAGATAAGAGAAAGGAAATTTTGCAAAACTAGGATGATGATGAGAAAAATGCACTTAAGGAACAATGCCAGAAACTAAGGCAAGCAAACATGCTCATGAAGAATGAAATGCAACACCTAACTATGAGGTTATCAAAAGATATTGAGGATGGAAAGAAGAAGGAAGAAAATCTTTATATATCTCTGAAGAAAAAATTTGAAGAATGTGGTAGATTGACTCATGAGAATAATCTGTTGAGAACTGATTTGGTACAATCCTGGAATAATGAACAAGAGCTAGAGAGACAAATAATGAATTTGAGAGATGATCTAACTAATGCAAGTGAGTATAAAGAAAAATTCAGGATTAGTGCTGGGCAGTTGGACGATTTATTGAAAAGACAAAGGGAGATTGAAGATTCTAGAGGACTTGCATTTGTACAAGGAGAAAGCTCTGGTACTGCAAATTAAGATCAGACAACCGGTATGCAGAACTCATCAGACCAGAGGAAACCAGTAAGAAAATCTAATGCTTACAAATTCAAGGGTAGATGATTTGTCTGAAATAAATTTGGGCATATGGATAGACAATTTAGAAATAGAGAAAATCAAAAGTACAATTTAGTTTCCGGTCAATGTACAAATTGCAACAAATATGGTCATAAGTCAGAAGATTGCATAATGAATGTTAAATTTCATGCATGTGAAAAGTTTGGACATTTGGCTAATCAATGCAGGTCAAGGAATGACAACGGATATGTCAAAGCAATTCAAAAGAACAATGTTACATGTTATGCATGCAACAAAATAGGTCATATTGCTAAGTACTGCAGAAGCAATACTGCACCAGTTAGAAATGATAAAACAAATGAGAAAGGAAAACAAAAGGTAGATGAAATATTACAAGATCACACCAAGTGATGGGTAATAAAATCTGAAGAACCAAGTGGAAATGCAACTACATCGGTAACTACACCTATAACTCCACCGGTAGTATAGAGCATTTTTGCACTGACAGGAAATTCAATTGGTAACCGAGGCATACACCTTAGGGGTTGTCAAATTCATTGAAAATCTTGCATATTCCCCAGAAAAGATTTGGAGAGTGGTATTGATCATTGATGGAGGTTTATCCGACATAAAACTATGATACCAATATCTGGTAGGGTACATCACTAAGCATTTATGACAGTGTTGAATTAGAGTTTACTCACTGATAAAAAGGGAAAATGGACTCATTTTCACTCACCCAGCACTCGAGAAAACCAGAGTGAAGAAAATGTAAATCATAGGCGATCAAGAGTGAGAAAAGGCATTCCAAAGAATTTTTCAGCAGTCATCTGAGAAGTAATCAAAACCCCTCAACTGACAACTGTTATTTAGGTATTTCTTTGAAATGGCATTTGGATCATCATTTGCTCCTACTTTCATTTTGAATCCAATTGTTGTTGAGGTTAAGGATAGGCATAGGCATGTTTTCAAGGAAGTTCCCCAAATTGCTACAAAGGAAGACTCTACTGGCACATTTTTGAAGGTTCCTGATGGTGTGGTTTATGTGGAAGATGTCAGGGCCTATATTCACTACACCTTGGAGGATTTAGGCACTGAGGAAAATAAGGGAATGTATCAATGTATGATAATAGGCAACTCCAGAACAATCAAACTGGAATATCAAATTATTGAAGATCTAGGGTTAACCAAAATCCTATACATACCAGAATTCAAGGATGAAGTGATCAGATATGTTGTAAGAAGGGTCCATAATGAATTTATATGGCTGGAGCGGCCTCACATGATCACCAAAGAAGCAATTCAGGCGGTCACCGACTTACCCAAAGTTGGACAGGAACTAGGCAAGAAGATCTCCAACACTGCGGTTGAGAAGTTCACCGACACAAACCATAATGGAAGATCAATGAGGGTTAGCACCATCAAAGACATAGATGTGAAATTTTCCAACATGATCATTGGCTACAAGGTAAATCAATCAAGTTGATTGAAATCTATTACCAATTCTTAGATCCATGTTCCACACCAAATTATAAAGAGTAATGAAAAGTATGACTTGTGTGAATGGTTAAGGAGTGAATTAATGATTAATCTTGGAAAGATCAAAGTTGTTAAGAAAGGAACTTTTTGGTTTGGCAATCTTATTGTCTATTTGATGTTGTACTTCATGAATGAGCTACCAGGTTTGGGAAAGAAACGGTGGGCTCATGACATACCGATAGGCATGCAAATCAAAGATGCAATCATCAGTCTTGGTAGTAACAAGGATGAGAAGCTTTGGGGATACTTCAAAACTTTTCAGGAGAACATGAAACTAAGGGAGAGAATCTCCAAACACATCATGGAGAAATAATCCATTGATATTTGCTTCATGGTAAAAATAGATGAGACACTCATGGAAGCAGTGGAACCTAGAAATATATGGGTCACTGAATTGGGTTATGAAGTAGATGACAACATATTGGAGCTATATGCTAAAATGCTGATTGATGCTCCTTTGGATGCAAAGGTTGAACACTTTAGCACTACAAAGGAGAAGGATCTTGAGGTCAAAATTGGCTTCAACAAGAAAAGAAGAGAAAAGAAAATAGACAAAATGTCCACATTTGTTCAAAATGTAATTCACAAGATAGATACAGATTTAGGTTATGGATCTAAACTAGTAGATCAAGTGGCAGTGGTTAGTGCTCCTGAGGTGAAAAGGCCTAAAACTTTCATTTCTTCTATCACTTTTGACTTTGATCCAGAGGATAATCAACCTCTTGCATTTAGAAGGGTACAGAGGAAGAAAGATGACAAGCCAATGGTAGAGGAGAAGAATGTGGAACCAAGGAGGAAGCAAATTAGAAAGGTAACAACTGCATCCACACCTCTGGCAAGGAAACCTACTCACAAGACGCAACTTGCTCCATCCGCTCCTGCAATCCCCAACAAGAAGAAAAAAAGAGTGACTAATGAAGCAATCAAATCTGGTAATGTTACCATCATCCCCCCAATGACTTGTGTAGAGTTAATTGATGAGGTAACTAAAGATGGAATCTTGAAGAATGTGTCAAATTTCTATGAATATTTAGATGATAATGAGCAAGATGAAATGGAAGAAGCAATTTTGTTATATTTATACATATAAAAGAAGGCTTTGGTAGAGATGTATGCGGGAAAAGTGGTTCAATGAAACATAATTTGTGAAAATATTCAAAGACTTGCCCACACACCCATGGGACTCTTGGTGCAAGTTATGGAGCCATGAGGAATAGCTCAACTTCCCAAGGAGTGTTCCATGGTTCTCTATCTCACAAGGCCCCTCAAGCCAATGCCTTTGCTCTCAGATCACTGAGCAAAGTGACTTAGGGATGATAAATGTAAGAATGAGGGATGCTTTAGATTAAGTTTATCATGAATGTATCCTATTTATGCACTATTCTAATAAATTAATTAAACTAGATGATAAGATGTCAAGGTTAGTAACAATACTATCCTAACATGATATACTAGTTATATGATTTAAGCTAAGATAATAGAAATGCTCTAAAATGTTTATTAGATTTATTCCTATTGCAAAGAGAGGCTAGATGCTTGCTAAAATTGAGTATAAGTATGATGCTAAAGACTTGGATCCTAAAATGGAGGGATGAGAGCTCTACTTATAGAAGAAACAGGGCAATGGATGGTCAGGATTGAATGATCTAACCAAAGGTCAGGATTGAAAGTTATCAATACATGTTTACAATTCTCACCAATGAAATGGTGACAATTGTCAACATAAGGCTTCTTGAGAGGGGATGTAAGAAGCATTAAATGCTTGAGAAGACCTCATGGTTACCTTAGGAAGTAAGGGTTAAGGTTAGGTTAAGGTTATCCTTTGGATAAATCTTTTACCCAAGGGGTAAACTCTTGTGCAAGGGTTAAGGAGATAATTATGGTCAAAGCAATGAATGCTTGATGAGACCCCTAGGTTAGATGAGGGTTGAGTTAGGCAAAAAGTCTCTAACCATGCAACAAAGGTTTAGTTAACCATTAATGGTTTGAAATAATTTGGGGACAAAGTTGTAAGAGTCCTTCCAAATTTGGGGGTATTCAACAAGTTAGCTTTTTGAAGGCATAAAGGCTTTAATGCCTTTGGAAGACTTTACTCCAAATTTGAGAAGTGACCTCCTCAAATTTAGGGAAAGGGGATAATTGAAGGTTTTAGGTTAATTGATTAAGATTAGAGGGATTCTAGAAGAATTTAGGAAGAGGGTTAGGAGGCAAGTGGGAGATGTAGGAAAACGCAAGAGGGTGAGGGATAATAGGATTTAATTAAAATAAATTGCTTTATTTTAATCTGGTTGTAAGTGGAGGAATTTAAATAAATTAGATTTATTTATTTGGGGTAAACTATTTAATTAAATGTAAATATAATTAAAAGTAGAAAGAAGGGATTTAATTAAATAAAATGATTTATTCAATTAAATGATACACAAGGCTTAAGTGAATTTAAATAAATAAATTGAATAATTTATTTAATTAAATAGAATAATGTGGATGATTCAATTAAATTAGATTTAACTGAAATAGAGGAATGAGACTAAAATGAACATTAAATATTCATTTAGGAATATGGTCATTTTTATACGTCTACAGAACCTAAAACTTATGAGAGTGTACAGACTAAACCGGTAGAGACTACATTTATACAATCTAGGCAAGGAAAAATAGATAATGTACAAGTTATAGATAATATTGTGGATAATACTCCATCGGCAGTAACAGATACTGCACCAAGAGGCGAAGCCACCGGAGCAAAAGAGGATGAGAAAAGAGATACACCGGGAGAGGATAAGGAAGAAAAGGAAAAGGAGACTACACTGACAGTTGATTCCCCTGCAAAACTTTTGGCAATTGACACTTCTCAAGTTGAGAAGAAATCAATCACAAAGATGAGTCCCACAAAGCTAATGATGATGGCTTCTCAAAAGCTAATGAAGGAAGGATCTGCAGACAAAGGAATAATAGATCAGTATATAATAGTTTTGCATAGATTGATTCCTGATTGTATGATTGAAAATGAAGCAAGCCCTTCCAGAAAGCTTAAGGCATTGACAGAGCACATATCTAAAAACTTTCAATAATTGCAGTAGCTTTCCGACAAGAAAGCACTTGAAAGATTTACTTTGGCCAAGAAAGCCGCTTTTGACCAGATTATTGAGACAAAGAAGAGGAAGGTTGAAGAGAAACTTGTACTAACATCTACAGGGTCTGTTGTAATATAGAAATTCTTATAGAAAATGTAGATAAGAGGTTAAAGGAATTACATGAAAAGATTGCTAATATTGCTAATTATTTTGATGGACTAACTTCACTTACAACTTCCAATGATGGACAAATTTTGACTTTGGAGAACCAAGTTTTTTCTTTTGAAAAAAAAGAGACAAGATTATTCAAAGAGCAAGAAGTCTCAGAGGTTTGGTGAGTCCAAGATTCGATTCACTTGGTGTACATAAGAGGGAATGTATGGATATGCTTGCGAAGCCCACACCGATACAAGTTATTGAGAAAGAAACACTTGCACATTTACTGAATGGACTTGTATCCATATCTGAAACATTCAAAACTAATTGGGATAACTATGTATAGTTGCTAGAGAAAGCTTATCTAGAAATCTTGAGATTGGTCAAACTCTGATAAAGTAATATGTAATTATGCTTTCAATTCTTTCACCGATCTTTGACATTGATGCCAAAGGGGGACTATATGTATGTGAAAAATATGTAAATATATATAATCCTAGTGAGAGGATATCATAAAGAGTATATTATAGACAGTCAATTAGCTAAGGGGGAGCATGTTTCATGTTTCAGTTGAACCGATAGGGAATCAATTTTTCACATGAGTTGCCATCAATGCCAAAGGGGGAGATTGTTGGCAATTGAAACTCATTGGATTCATATTTTGTCATTGATGGCAATAAGATTCTACTGAAGGCATATATTGGCATTTGGAGGCATACACCGGCGGATACTAGAATTAGAGTATTCAGGGTCATCATCGACACCGACACTGGCATCCAGCAGTTCAGTCAAGCCGACATCAGCTTCATTTTCATCTCAGGTTTGATTTTTGTTGTTTTAAGTTGGAAAGTTGTTTAGGATGTTTTTGAAGTTGTTCTAGGTTGTTTTGATGAGTTTTGAACTCATTATGGGGTTTTGGTTTCTTGTTTTCATCTTTTTGCTCAAAGTTACCAGTTTGGTGTTGCCTGGCAAAATGATGGAAAAATGAGTTTTTTTTGTGGTTTTTGTTTTGAAAAGGTTTTAGACATGTTTCTTGTTTGGGTTTTAGGTTTGAGAAGTATTTTTAGCTGATGGTAAGTTTTGGAGGTCAATCTTGCATTTTCTAGGCACCAAAAGCTGTCATTTAGGCATCAAAATGTCAAAATTAAGTGCCCTTGGACATGTACCTATTCGTACAGGAGGTTAACCAACTTGGAGAGGTATTTAATCTCCTGTTTTAACTATTGTAAGGGTTGATCATTCGAAGAGAAGAAGCAATTTGCAAATTTACACTATTTTTTGGCTCCATGTGAACAACAGTCCGTACACCAGTTGTACTTGGCCATACTGTTCTTGCATTTTCTGATTCTAATATGTTTCCTTAAACTTTTCCCTTTGGTGGCATTTGATTTTATCAAGTTTTGAGTTTGTGGCAAAATTAATTTGATTTGACAGTTTCACTGCCTTGTCTAGGAACTGGCAAGGATGCTTGACCAACTTGGTTTCTTGGAGTTCTAAAATGCTCATGGCTTCCCAAGAACTAGTTGGTCAACTTGTAGACTATGTAAATACATGTTTTGTTTTCAAGAATGCAGGTGTAAGGAGTTTTTGTGGCCATTAAGCCCTAGGCAAGTGTGCCATTTGGCTAGGGTCTTGAAGGAATCTAATGCTTTGCTCCACTATAGCAAGTGGATTTAAACATTGAACAAACTCACCTTGATGAAGAAGCTTGTATGCCAAGGCCAAGACGATTTCTAAGCCACGAGGAACTTGTTTGCAAGTTTACATTGTGAAAATAATGTAAAAAACAGTGAGTCACTGTTTTAGAGACAATTTTCTTGCATTAGCCTACTCTCCATCATGCATTGGAGCTTGTAAGGTTGTTATACCTCCTTCTAATTGCTTGTGAAAAAGAACAAGGAGATTTTTTGATGTTAACTAAGGGTTTGAAGTTGCCAAGATCAATCAATGATCTTTGAGGCAAGATTTGAAATGCAAATTTGCTGTCACAGTCAATTAGGACTGAGTTTTACTTTTTCCTTGAAATTATACATGTATTCTTCTCCTTCCGAATGACAAGTATGAAGGACAATAAGTCAAAAAATATTGAGCCTTGTTAAGGAGCACTAAACAAACTTTTTGTGAGGAGTTCTTATAGTGAAAGTGCCACAGTGAACTACAAAAAAATAGTGAAAGACAAAGGGCAGCAACAGTCAGGTTGACAGTGAATTAATTCCATTTTATAATTGCCTAATGCTTGTATGCAGGGACAACAAGATTCCCTTTGTTTCTAAATGATAGGCATGCTTACATGTTGAATGTAATTGGTTTTGTTTGCAAATGATGTGTTTGAAAGAGGCAAAATTGGAAAAGTTGTAAAATGTTGCATTTTCCTCAGAAGCAACTTTTTGTAAAAACTTGTTCTTCAAACTTTGAAGTGTAAATCTTCTTGTTTGTGATTTAATTATTCAGTACTATGATGGAACTAAGGTCTCTTGTCCATATTGGAGGTTTATAGGTTGAATCTTGGTTTTTGACCATCAAAACCCTTCAAAACCCTCCTTTTTAACCCATTTTTGGGACAGTCATGGGGAAGGCTTGAGAGACCCCAAAATTTTATGAATCTTCAAGTTTTCCTAAAAGGGTATCCATAAATGTGAAGATTTTTTTCTGGAAGTCCATCGTTTGAACAGGGCGAGCACAAAACCCCTAATGGAGGGCTAATTCCTTATAGCCTTTTTAGGCCTCAAAATTAAGTTTTTGTCAAATCGGGTACAAACATGAAGGATGTATGGCATAAAGCTCAACAAAAATAGTTTGAAAAATTTGTCTATTTTTGAAATTAACCCTTTTGGTTGGGAAGACTCCAAAATTTAGGTTGCAGCACTTTTGAAGGCTTGTACACTCCAAAACGTAGAAGACCCACAAACACCCAAGGAAACAAAACTTGTCTCAAACTCATAATCCACTAAGAGGAGACTTTGTGCAGTTGGAGAGAAGATCAGGAATAGAGGATTGAATTCCATTTGGGTGAGTAAGGAGTTGGATTAACAAATCAGAGAGATTATGGAGTTGGAGCTTTTGAGTAGCCTAGGAGACCTTGACATAGGGAGGTGGAGCAAGGTGAGTTGTTAGACTGCCTTTGAGCTATTTGTACTCTGACCTTGGTGTTTACACCTTGAAAACAGTAAGGAACTATTACCTAGCAAACATACTAATCACCTAGCAACCACCTAGCACTATCCTCCTTATCAAGCCTACACATGCAGGAAGGCCAACTGCCTAAAGCTCACTACTTAAATACAAAAGAGAAGTCTCTCTAACTTACAAAAGTGGATTATATAAATCCAATATCATGTACTGCTTTGGATCAACATATGCTATGCCAGGTTTAGTACCAGTCTAAGCACTAACCTCCCTATCATAGTGGTATCAGAGCACAGCTACGCTTGGGAAGACGTAGCAATTTTGCAACCATGGTGACGAATGCAGCATTAGCAAAGAAAGTGGAAGGCCAGGAAGAAGAAAATAGGTTACTCAGAGTGAAGCTAGACCTCTTAGAATAGAAGTTGGGTGAAGAAGAAGTGAAGGCAGATGAAGCCAGCAATAAGATAGAGGGAACAAAAGGTAAGGGTAAGCTATTAGCTGTAGAGGATGAGACCCCTATACCAGACCTTGTGATAGAGAATGAACCCTTTTTGAAAGCCTTGAAGGCTATGAGTGGGAGAACACTAGAAGGAGTCCCACTATTCAGTGGTAAAATGGACCCAGAAGTGGTCTTGGAGTGGATTGAGGGGCTTGTGAACCATTTTGAGTGTGATGGTGTGACAGAGGCCCAGAAAGTGAAGGTGGCTAAGTCCAGGTTGAGAGGAGCTTCCTTAACATGGTGGAAGTTCATTCAGGATGAACGTGAGAAAGAGGGCAAAAGGCCCATAACAACTTGGAAGGGAATGTTGTCCAAGATCAGAGAGGCTTACATTCTAGAGGACTATGAAATACAGCTCCATAGGAGAAGGCAAAACCTTAGGCAAAAAGAATTAGATGCCAGCACCTACATTGAGCAGTTTCAGAAGCTATGCCTTAGGTCAAAGATCCAAGAGGATGAGAATGTCAAGGTTGCTAGGTATCTCAATGGTTTGAGATGGAACATATAGGAAGAGTTAAGTTTGTTGTGCCCTACAATAGTCCAGAAGTGCTATAAACATGCACTCAAGGTAGAGGAAAGGAGTAGGAAGAAGTAAGAGCAGCATAACAGAGGTAGAGGAAGAGGCAGAGATGGTTGAGGCCATCGAGGCAGTTTTGTGGGAAGACACATAGACCAAAGGTCCTAAGGGGAATCTAAGCTTATAGAGAAAAGCGGGGATTCTCAGAGCAAACCTAATTATAGGGGAAGGGGATCAAGCAACCTAGGAAGGGGTAGGTCTAGTGGCCTAGGTAGAGGGTCTTATTTCTCCACAATGAAATGCTATAACTGTCAGAAATTGGGTCATCCTGCTTATAGGTGTCCTGAAAAGCCTAGTTCTTTCCATGGAGGTGAAAAAAAAGTGAACTATGTGCAAGAGGAAGGGAGTAGTACAAGAACTCTGACAATGCACTTAGCACCCGAAGATGGTGAAAGTCTAATGATGAGGAGAGTATTGATGCAAGAACCTCATAAGTGTGAAGTGTCTCAGAGAAGAGCATTGTTCAGGATCAAGTGCAAAATCTTGGGCAAGGTATGTAAGGTGGTTATTGATTCAGGCTCCATAGATAATATTATCTAAGAGGAGGCAGTTAGCAAATTGAACCTACCTAGAATGAAGCACAGTGAACCCTAAAGGGTAACCTGGTTAAACAAGGGGCAACATGTCCTAGTGAATGAACAAGCATGGGTAGACTTCAATATAGGTGAATATAAGGATATGATACTATGTGACATCCTTCCCATGGATGCTTGCCATCTACTATTGGGTAGACCTTGGCAATTTGACAAAAGGGCACACCATGATGGTGAAAAAAACACATATTCCTTTCAAAAGAATGGCATTGTCTACAAAATTCAGTCCCTTAGTGAAGAGATAGAGAACAACAAACCACAGGCACCTAAAGTGCTATTAGTCAATTAAAAAGAGTTCATCCAAACCATGAAAGAGGGAGATGGGATTGGTTATGTACTTGTAGTAAAACCTAAGGAGGATAAGAAAGAGAAACAAGTTGAGATCCCATAAGAAGTGCAACAACTTCTTGATATCTTTAAGGGCATCATCAGTGATGGACAACCAACAACATTACCTCCTCCTAGAGCCATTAGTCATCAAGTTGACTTTATACCAGGAGCTTCTTTGCCAAACAAAGCAGCATACAAGATGACTCCTGAGCAGAACAAAGAGGTAGCTAGACAGATTCAAGAGTTATTGGATCAAGGATTAATAAGAAAGAGTATAAGTCCTTGTGAAGTACCCACTGTGTTAGCACCTAAGAAAGGGGGCACATGGAAACTATGCACAAACTCTAGAGCTATCAACAAGATCACAATAAGATACATATTCCCTATTCCCAGGATAGAAGATTTGATGGATTGTTTACAGGGTGCGAGGTATTTCTCCAAAATAGACTTAAAAAGTGGTTACCATCAGATAAGAATAAAAGAGGGTGATAAGCGGAATACTGCTTTCAAAACAAATGAGGGTCTTTATGAATGGTTGGTTATGCGTTTTGGACTCTCTAATGCTCCCAGTACCTTTATGAGGTTAATGAATGAAGTATTGCAGTATTTTCTCAGTAAGTTTGTGGTAGTCTACTTAGATGATATACTCATTCTTAGTAAGACTAAAGAGGAGCATTTGAAACACTTAGCTATTGTTTTGCAAACATTATCTGATGAGAAGTTAACCATAAATCTTGAAAAATGTGATTTTATGCAGCAAGAGATAGTCTATCTTGGTTTTGTTGTGTCCAGTGGAGATCTTAAGATGGATCAATCTAAATTTGCAGCCATAACAGGTTGGCCAACCCCACAATCAGCCAGTGAAGTTAGGA
Organism: Cryptomeria japonica; assembly: GCF_030272615.1. Classification (NCBI taxonomy): domain Eukaryota; kingdom Viridiplantae; phylum Streptophyta; class Pinopsida; order Cupressales; family Cupressaceae; genus Cryptomeria; species Cryptomeria japonica. The sequence continues at coordinate 734,482,968 of NC_081407.1, forward strand.
GTTTTCATGGTCTAGCCCAATTTTACAGGAGTTTATCAGAGATTTCAACGAAATTTGTGCAACCATGTTAGATACAATAAAAGGTGGTCATAAAGTCAGGTTTCAATGGACCAAAGTAGCCAATAAGGGGTTTGAGTTACTCAAAACTAGAGTTGCTACACAGCCAGTGCTAATCCTTCCTAGTTTTGATACACTCTTTACAATAGAATGTGATGCCAGTATCTTGCAGTATGTGTAGTCTTGAGTAAAGATAATAGACTAGTTGCTTTCTATAGTGAAAAACTGAATGATGCAAAGAAAAAGTATTCATCTTATGATTTAGAGTTATATGCATTGGTGCAGGCACTCAGGAAGTGGAGGCATTCTTTGCTTCTGTGTGGGAGAAAAAGTGACACTAAGCAAACATGCCCTAATCTCACTTTCAACCACACACTTGTGGAATACGAAAGAGCCTAGAGGTATCACACAATTGGCTACTTCTTCTTGTGGAAGAGAGAGCCACGGCCTACCTATTAGGATTTCTATTCCTTTGTTGTAATTGAAAGATGAAATGATGCAAGTTCAATCCCTAACCCCAAAGTGCAAGTATGAACTAATAACAAGATTACAGAATTGAACTTAAATGATGGAAAGCTGTAAACACAAGGACAAGACAAGAATGCAAATGCATACCTGGAGTTAAAATCTGACTGAAAATGTTCGGGATGGGGGCGCGGGTGCCACTGTCCTGATTCTGCCCCTGAAACTGCTCCGGAAACTGCTGTTTTGCACTCTGGAAAAGTTGTCAAAAATGCTGAAAATGCTGTCTGTCAGGAGGACTAGGGCACCCAACGCCCCTATCCCAGGGACCAGGGCGCCCAGCGCCCCTGTCCCAGGGACCAGGGCGCCCAGTGCCCCCGTCCCAGGGACCAGGGCGCCCAGCGCCCCTGTCCCAGGGACCAGGGTGCCCAGCGCCCCTGTCCTGGTAGGACCAGGGCACCCCATGCCACTATCCTGGTGTTTTGCTCTGAGATTTGGTGTGAAGTTCGGTCTCCGTCTGCTTCTTTCGGATCTGTAACTTGCGGCATCGTCCAGATTCCGAAACCTGCACTTATATCTGAAAAGGTGTGGTGGGCAGCTATATAGGGTTTTGCCTTAGTCAAACCCCCGCTTCGGTGATTTCCACCTCCACGAATAGCCAAGTTGTATTGTAAAATGTATTGTGTGTGCAGACCTAGTGTGTGTGCAAGGTCCTTAAATGCAAGAAAGCAAACTAGAGCAACCTAGAAAGTAAACCCTAATTGCTTGTAAATGATAATGTAAATGCTCTAAATCAAGATGCAAAGTGATCTAAAGCATGAATAAAGAATATATTGAAGCTTATGCAAAGACATGAAAACAACATGAAATCATACCCAACCCCAAGGGAGGGGTACAAGCCAATCTTCAGTCGGTAATCTCCTATTGTTCTTCAATGTCTTCCAAGCCCTAAATGGATGAATGAAATTGATAAATGCTTGATAGAAGGATGTTGAATGTTGTTGAAGTCTTCAAAGATCTGCTCTTTCGCTGCATATGAGGTCCCTCCAAGCCAAAAATCGGATCCTTTCAAATGAAGAAAGAGAGCTCTTATATAGGAAACCCTAGGTCATAATTCCAGCTTTAGGCCGACCTAGAGATTGAATATCCCGCCAATTTCTTGGGGTTAAGCTTTATTTTATGATTGGATCACGCTCCTAAAATTTCAGGAAAAATGTCCAGGACCATGTTGCACTCCGGGCGCCATGGTCCCGACAACTTTTCACCAAATTTTCAGGACTGTCGGATATGATGATTTTAGAGAGAATCCCGAAGTTACAGGTGATTTCGAGATGTTTTGACCCCCAAAATCAAGCCTCCAAGTTCAAAATAGGACCTAATTAGGGTTTTTGATTAAATGATGTATTGGAGGAATAAAATGAAAGGGGCACACTTTAATGAAAGGGCCCAACTTTATGATGTGGGAGATGATGAAATAGAACCTTAGACGAAATTAATTTGACTAATTAAGTGCTAAAGGGGAAATGCAATGCAAAATGCAAAATGCGCCAAGGCGGGTGCTAAACTAGGTGTGAAATTGTACCACCCTAGCAAGTGCGTACAATTTACGACGGTACATTTAGCCCCCACTTTAGCGGTCATATGAACACTACGTGCATATGCAAGCTAAAGTATAGAAAAGTAAACATTATTTGAAAAAGGATATATCCATAAGTCTGTCGAAGGAAGCCCCGAGCGGTATCTGTAGTACACAGTTAGGAACGGCACCCTACAAAACACACGTTAGATCACAAAATCACCTAATGCTTACTAAGGAAGGTGATGAAAATTCGAGGGTAGCTATATGCCCCCCCTGTTTCGGCTTGCTAATTTTAGTGAGTTGAAACAGGGTATCATGTTTACCACTTCGAATTGTTAAAGAAAATTGATGACAAATGCTCACAAGAAGATTTGATATGAGATCAAAAACTAATGGAGAATCATTTGGTAAGAAAGAGGACTAAATCTCAATTCCAACACAACAAAGAGTGTGAGGATTTGAGAGTTCTCTAACACAAGATGAAGGATGTAAATGGAAACAAAATGCAAAGAGAAGAAAAGAAAGGAAAAAGTAGCATGAACACACACATTGGTGATCCATGAGAAGAATAGTGAGAGAGAAAACATGGACTTCTCGCCCCTAGATCTTGTCTAGGTGATCCATGGAAAAAAGGACATGGAAAACTAGCCCCTAGAGTCTGTCTAGGTGATCCATGTAAGGGAGGAGAGTGAGAAAGTCTAGCCTTATGCCGCTAGTTCCACTCAACCTCGTGCATGTGTGTGTAAGTGAGGTTAGAAGCACCTCATAGGAGTCTATGCCCGAGTATGCTACAACCTGTATATGTATAGTACAAAAGCGTGACATCTCGCTCTAAGAGTCTATGCTCTGGTTCCGAGAATAATCACCTTGCATAAAAGAAAAATGGAGACATCTCACTCTAAGAGTCTGTGCTCTGGTTCTGAGAATGACCCATTGCTCAAAAAGTGTAATGTTTATGTCATAAGAAAAGTAGAACAAGGATACCTACCTTCATCACAAAAGAAGATACCCCAAAAATGCAACAATGTCATAGATCCAAGCAAGAGAGTTTTGCACTCTTTAAGCAAGGATAAGATAGTTGGAAAGGGATATCTTGTAGTATGTGTAAAGGAGATCCTTAGAGGAGAAGAGATCTTTGTACAAAAGCCACCTATCCCCAAGAGGAATTGTCTTAGACAAATATAACATCTCCTAGAATAAGACAAAGCAGAGAATAAGAATGCAATACTTCCTTCTTTTGCAAGGTGAAAATGATTCTTAATGAAGGATGACGCTCTTTTTAACCCAATTGGGAGAGTGAATTCATTATGGATGTATTTTACCAAGTGCAAAAGAGGTTGTAGTCAAGGACTTACACCTCTTGTAAGAGAGAATCCTTGAACAAACAACAACAAATGCATACAAGGAATAACATCAAGCAATAAAGTTCACACCATCCACGAAATAGGAAAAAGTGGATCCTTAGATAAAAATAAGGAAAGATCATTGCCTCCCAAGGATAAGGTCAATGAGAAGGACTTACACAATCTTCCAGGGAGAGATTTAGACATAAGCAAATTGCAAGACATTAGTGTATGTAAAATGCTCCTCACAAGAAGTGGGTAGGATAAGAAAGAGAATACACATCTTCTCCCATATCTAGGAAAAGAGGATTCTAAAGAAAAGATGATCAATATTTCCACACTATTACCCCAAAGGGAAATTTTAATCATAAAAAGAAGAGATGTATGAAATCACTCTTGTCCCCATAGGAACAAGAGATGACATAGAAAATTAGGCTATTATGTTGCTTCCAAAAATATGATTGCACTTGAAATTGTACCATCATGAATGACAATGAGCCCCCAGTAAATGAGCTACCAATGTCACATAATGATGAGCAACATAATAGCCATTAATGTTATTTAAAGATATGATAGATTGAATGAGGTATTTGAATATGACATGCTGAATGCTCAGCTATAAGTGAGATCAAAAACATGTATAAAGTGATAAAAATTGAAGAAGAAAAGTCACATGAAATCTTAGAAGAGGGATGAGTGTAATTTATTAGAGCCTTATCCCTAGAGGAAAGGACTTTATGATGAATAGGAGATAAAGATTCATAAGTGGATTTAGAAATTTGAGGGGAATCATAAAGAGATTTGTTCATTGCCAAGATTTCCTTATGAGGGGAATGAGAGTTGATAGAAGTAGAAGATGATTTAGTTGAAGTGAGATCATCATCACTACTAAATATAGCATTCACATTGAGAGATGGTCTTTTAGATGCTTTGGTGCGTTTGCAGGGATTATAGCCAAGTCCAAAGGCATAATTGTGAAAATTAGTCTCTAGAGGAACCTTCATCCCTTGTTCATGAGCACCACAACCATTTCCATGATACCCATGCTTAGCAAAAATGCGAAAACCACGACCATAACGATCAGCCATTTCAGGAAGAGAAGGTGGTTTTTCATAAGACAAAGAATCAAACTCTTCATAATTAGAGGTGTGAGGAGAAGAAGTTTGAGAAGTGGCCACAAAATTATTGCTCATAGGTTCAGGTAAGATTGATTGATTTGTAGTTTCTTCCTTATTTTTAACTTTAAACTCTCTAGGAGGAACCCTATACTCACCTACAAAGGTGGGAGTGAAATCAAGAGATCCCCAATCGTCTTCTGCGAGAACCTTCTCAGGATCAAAAGCCTCTTCATGTGTAGATTCAAGTTGAGAAGAATCTTCATCCAAAGAATTTTGATTATCAAAGGATGATGATTTGTCCATAGGTAAAGAGTCATCACTAGAAGAGGAAGATTTAGAAGAACTCCCTTTGGAAGTAGATGTTTGCAAACAAGCTTGAAAATTAGTATCACCTATCAAGGTATATGTCTTATTGTTATAAATGAATTTAACTTGTCTATGCAATGTAGAGGGGACAGCTTGCATACCGTGAATCCAAGGTCTCCCTAATAACAAGTTGTATGTTAGATTTCCCGACATAACATGGATAGGAGTAGGCAAAGTAACAGGTCCCACTATGATGGGTAAGGTGATAATACCTAATGAAGACTTAGCCACATTATCAAAGCCTCGAATGGGACGAGAGTCAGGCTCAATAAGGGATGTATCCACATTCATCTTATGCAATAGATTAATGCTACACTCATTAAGGCTAGAACCATTATCTACCAGTGTTCGTCTTATAGCAGTGTCATTTATGATAACCACAATCATCAAGGGATCATATTGATGTTGAATTTCACTAGTAGGCAACTCATCTTGAGTAAACACAATTTGAGCTTTAGGATTCATCATAGAGTTAACCAAAGACACTATATTAATAGATGTATTAGGTGGAGGAACATTCAAATCTTTCAAGGCATCTTGTAACATTCCATGATGAGCGGAAGAAGCTTGGATCAAATCCCAAAGGGATATCTTGGCAGGAGTAGTTTTAAGTTGTTCTATGAGATCATATTCATTACCAAGAACTTGTGAAATCCGTGGAGCTTGAGGAAGAATAGGTTGGGAAGGAGGAAGTGAAGTTGGGATAACTGGAGGAGGATTAGGTTGCCTATTGTTTCTAGTATTATAAGTATGGGCAACCACATGATAACTCTCTCTAGTCAATTGCTTAGCATACTCATAAGGGCTCTTAGAGGAATAACCTCCTTGCACAGTAATAACTGGTTTCTTAGGAGTGCAAAAAGAATCATTAGCATAACCACCTTGAACCACTAAGATAGGCTTATTTAAAGGTTGAGAATTTTGAGAAGGACAAGACCTTGGACAGTGAAGAGAGGTTTGTTAGGTGTTTCATTCACATGTATCAAATTGATTGAGGATGGTTTAGAGGAATGAACAAAAGTGTTGGAAGAATTATTGATAGTCTTCTCTTGCACTAAAACCTTATCACAGATTAGATCAATTTTAGGAGAGAGACAAGGGATAGGCATTGATGTTCTAGTAGGAAGAGTAATACTAGGAAAGGTCATATCATCCTCTATCATCAAAGGATCTACATGGGGAATAAACTCTCTAGGAGAAGGATCAACATTACTCTCTAAAGTCTCACTTTTGAGAGGGAGATCTTTGAAAGAGATGTTAACCACCTTGCTTTGAGCTAGGGTATCCTTATGAGTAGAACCAAGTTGAGGAGAAGGAGATGCTTTATTTTTAGATGGAGAATGATTGAGATTCAAGGAAGGTGAGAAACTATCAAGGGAGTTTTCAATCTTGATTTCATCCCCTTTGGCTAGGGGTAAAGAATAATCTATACCTTCTTCTAATGGTTCATCCCAAATAGTGTGGTTGTTGAAAGGAATGTTTGAAGTATTGTCAATTTCGGGAGAGGAGATAACATTGTTTATTAATTCCTCATCCTTAGGAGGGAGAGCATCAATAGATGTGTTAAACTCATCCTCTTTCCTCAAAATATGTTCAATATGATCTTTAGGGGAGAGAGAATTAAGGAAATTGCTTATTATTTCATCTTCTTTCTCTAAGGGATGCTTATGGGTAAGACCAACTTTAGGAGAAGGGTAAGCATTTATCATTAATTCATCATCTCTAGTGGGAATTTTGTTGGAAAAGGAAAGGTCATCACTCGGAAATGTAGGGATAATGTCATCTTCTTGCACAAAAGGATCCTCATGAAGGGAGTATTTTTTAGGAGACACAAAGGCATCAAGGGCATCATTCAACAAAGCATGATCATATCTATTAAAAGGTTTATCTTTTGATTCAAAAGGAGATATCTCTTCATAGAGGGGATCATTGAAAACAACCATGTTACTAGATTTAGTGGAAGAGTTGATAGGAATGTACCCTTGAGAGGAATCATTCGACTTATCTTTCTCATCACAACGAAATGGCATAGTAACAATGTTTATGAGTTTTTGGTAAAATGAAGATTTGGTATATTTAGGTTTCAAAAATTCATCTAAAGCTTCATCTAACTCATAATCATCACAAATATGAACATCTTGCAAATAAAAATCTGACATTTTGAAATTGCATAAAATTTAAACACACAATGCAAAGAAACACACCTTTTTTTTTTTTTTTTTCCTTTTTAATGAAAATGAAATGAAAACACACTAAATCTACATCTAGATCTAACAAATGCAATGCAAGAGGAAGCAATGACAGATTCACGTCGAGTTCACCAAAATGTGTGGGAGAAAAAGTGACACTAAGCAAACATGCCCTAATCTCACTTTCAACCACACACTTGTGGAATACGAAAGAGCCTAGAGGTATCACACAATTGGCTACTTCTTCTTGTGGAAGAGAGAGCCACAGGCTACCTATTAGGATTTCTATTCCTTTGTTGTAATTGAAAGATGAAATGATGCAAGTTCAATCCCTAACCCCAAAGTGCAAGTATGAACTAATAACAAGATTACAGAATTGAACTTAAATGATGGAAAGCTGTAAACACAAGGACAAGACAAGAATGCAAATGCATACCTGGAGTTAAAATCTGACTGAAAATGTTCGGGATGGGGGCGCGGGCGCCACTGTCCTGATTCTGCCCCTGAAACTGCTCCGGAAACTGCTGTTTTGCACTCTGGAAAAGCTGTCAAAAATGCTGAAAATGCTGTCTGTCAGGAGGACCAGGGCGCCCAGCGCCCCTGTCCCAGGGACTAGGGCACCCAGTGCCCCTATCCTAGCAGGACTAGGGCGCCCCACGCCCCTGTCCTGGTCTTTTGCTCTGAGATTTGGTGTGAAGTTCGGTCTCCGTCTGCTTCTTCCGGATCTGTAACTTGCGGCGTCGTCCGGATTCCGAAACTTGCACTTATATCTGAAAAGGTGTGGTGGGCGGCTATATAGGGTTTTGCCTTAGTCAAACCCCCACTTCGGTGATTTTCACCTCCACGAATAGCCAAGTTGTATTGTAAAATGTATTGTGTGTGCAGACCTAGTGTGTGTGCAAGGTCCTTAAATGCAAGAAAGCAAACTAGAGCAACCTAGAAAGTAAACCCTAATTGCTTGTAAATGATAATGTAAATGCTCTAAATCAAGATGCAAAGTGATCTAAAGCATGAATAAAGAATATATTGAAGCTTATGCAAAGACATGAAAACAACATGAAATCATACCCAACCCCAAGGGAGGGGTACAAGCCAATCTTCAGTCGGTAATCTCCTATTGTTCTTCAATGTCTTCCAAGCCCTAAATGGATGAATGAAATTGACAAATTCTTGATAGAAGGATGTTGAATGTTGTTGAAGTCTTCAAAGATCTGCTCTTTCGCTGCATATGAGGTCCCTCCAAGCCAAAAATTGGATCCTTTCAAATGAAGAAAGAGAGCTCTTATATAGGAAACCCTAGGTCATAATTCCAACTTTAGGCCGACCTAGAGATTGAATATCCCGCTAATTTCTTGGGGTTAAGCTTTATTTTATGATTGGATCACGCTCCTAAAATTTCGGGAAAAATGTCCGGGACCATGTTGCACTCTGGGCGCCATGGTCCTGACAACTTTTCACCAAATTTTCAGGACTGTCGGATATGATGATTTTAGAGAGAATCCTGAAGTTACAGGTGATTTCGAGATGTTTTGACCCCCAAAATCAAGCCCCCAAGTTCAAAATAGGACCTAATTAGGGTTTTTGATTAAATGATGTATTGGAGGAATAAAATGAAAGGGGCACACTTTAATGAAAGGGCCCAACTTTATGATGTGGGAGATGATGAAATAGAACCTTAGACAAAATTAATTTGACTAATTAAGTGCTAAAGGGGAAATGCAATGCAAAATGCAAAATGCGCCAAGGCGGGTGCTAAACTAGGTGTGAAATTGTACCACCCTAGCAAGTGCGTACAATTTACGACGCTACAGCTTCCTAAGGAATTTGTTGTGTATACAGACAACCAAGCAGCCAGTTTCTTTAATTGTCAGGATAAACTCAACCATAGACATGTGAAATGGGTAGAGTACCTACAAGCATATACAATTACTCTTAAGCACAAGAAAGGCCAATGTAACAAAGTAGCTGATGCTTTAAGTAGAAGATTGTTAACTATTCAGGAGATCCAAGTAAAGAGTATTGGGATTGATTTCTTTCAAGATTTATATCCTAATGATGATGATTTTGCTGCTGCTTATAAAGTTTGTCTTGCTTTTGAGAATCATTTTGATAGTGAGTATGCTGACTATACCTTGCAGAATGGTTTGTTATTCAGGGGAGGACAACTATGTGTTCCTAAAGGTTCCATGAGAGAAAATCTCATTCAAGAGAAACAAATGGGTGTTTGAGTAGCCATTTTGGTCTCAACAAGACCTTAGAGTTGGTTTAACACTTTTAATACTGGCCTAAGATGCAGAGAGATGTCCGGAGGTATGTTGAACAGTGCATGGTATGTCAGAAGGCAAAAGGTCATAGCACTAATGCTGGTTTATATCAGCCACTTCCCATTCCTTCTAGACCATGGGAGCGCATCAATATGGATTTTGTTGTAGGTTTACCAAGGACAAAAACAGGGCATGATAGTTTCTTTGTGGTTGTTGACAGATTTAGTAAAATGGCTCACTTTATACCTTACAAAACTACTAATGATGCTAGTCATATTGCTTTTCTTTTCTTTAAAGAAGTTGTCAGAATACATGGTTTGCCATCTAGCATTGTATCAGATAGAGATGTTAAGTTTTTGGGTCATTTTTGGAAGACTTTGTGGAAGAAATTGGGTACTAACTTATCTTTTGGCTCAGCTTACCATCCATAGACAGATGGCCAAATAGAGGTGGTGAATAGAACATTGGGTAATCTACTCAGATGTCTCACTAAGGAGTATAGACAAAGCTGGGATCAACTCATCCCACAAGTAGAGTTTGCCTACAATGACAGTGTAAACAGATCCACTGGTAAGAGTCCATTTCAGGTTGTTTATGGGATGCATCCAAGAGGTGTTTTTGAGTTACATGATGTGACTAAATTGCAACATGTTATTGGGACAACAAAAGATATGGCTCAATCTCTGAAAGAGATACATGAACAGGTTAAGTAGTCTTTGCAGGACACCACATCAAGAGTCAAGGCAAGGGTGGATGCTTCAAAAAGGGATGTCCAATTCACAGTTGGAGATTTTGTGATGGTACATCTCAACAAGTCTCGATTACAAAAGGGAGTTCCTACCAAGTTACAAATGAGAAGAATTGGACCTTGCAGGATTTTGGCTAAGTATGGTCCAAATGCTTATAAAATTGATTTACCTGCTGATGTTGCTTTGTCTCCTATCTTTAATGTTGCAGATTTGGTACCTTTCAAGGGGCAGCCTCCAGAAGAGACTCAGAGAACTTCAGACATTTCAACTTCCCTTTCTGATCTATCTATCCCCTCTTCTTCTTCTCCCATTCCTGAACAGGTACTTGATTCCAGGATCATCAAAAAGACTAGAAGACATGACTACCTTGAGCATTTGATCAAGTGGAATGATCAACTAGCTTCTGAAGACACATGGATACCTAAAAGTGACTTCATCAAGGTTGGTATTCCTCTCTCTATTCTTCCCAAAGGAGTCACATGACTTCTTTGTCACCGGGGGAGTATGGTGCAGGAGCACCTAGCTTCATTCTCAGCTTCATTTTCATCTCAGGTTTGATTTTTGTTGTTTTAATTTGGAAAGTTGTTTAGGATGTTTTTGAAGTTGTTCTAGGTTGTTTTGATGAGTTTTGAACTCATTATGGGGTTTTGGTTTCTTGTTTTCATCTTTTTGCTCAAAGTTGCTAGTTTGGTGTTGCCAGTTTTTTTTGTGGTTTTTGTTTTGAAATGGTTTTAGACATGTTTCTTGTTTGGGTTTTAGGTTTGACAAGTATTTTTAGGTGATGGTGAGTTTTGGAGGTCAATCTTGCATTTTCTAGGCACCAAAAGTTGTCATTTAGGTATCAAAATGTCAAAATTAAGTGCCCTTGGACATCTACCTGTCCATACAGTAGGTTAACCAAGTTGGAGAGGTATTTAATCTCCTATTTTAACTATTGTAAGGGTTGATCATTTGAAGTGAAGAAGCAATTTGCAAATTTACACTAGTTTTTTTTTAGTTTTCTCTAGTTTTTGGCTCCATGTGAACAACAGTCCGTACACCAGTTGTACTTGGCTGTAATATTCTTGCATTTTCTAATTCTAATATGTTTCCTTAAACTTTTCCCTTTGGTGGAATTTGATTTTATCAAGTTTTGAGTTTGTGGCAAAATTAGTTTGATTTGACAGTTTCACTGCCTTGTCTAGGAACTGGCAAGGATGCTTGACCAACTTGGTTTCTTGGAGTCCTAAATTGCTCATGGCTTCCCAAGAAATAGTTGGTAAACTTGTAGACTATATAAATACATGTTTTGTTTTCAAGAATGCAGGTGTAAGGAGTTTTTGTGGCCATTAAGCCCTAGGCAAGTGTGCCATTTGGCTAGGGTCTTGAAGGAATCTAATGCTTTGCTCCACTATAGCAAGTGCTTTTAAAGATTGAACAGGCTTGCCTTGATGAAGAAGTTTGTATGCCAAGGCAAAGAGGCTTTCTAAGCCATGAGGAGATTGTTTTCAAGTTTACTTTGTGAAAATAATGTAAAAAACAATGAGTCACTGTTTTAGAGACAATTTTCTTGCATTAGCCTACTCTCCATCATGCATTGGAGATTGTAAGGTTGTTATACCTCCTTCTAATTGCTTGTGAACAAGAACAAGGAGTGTTTTTGATGTTAACTAAGGGTTTGAAGTTGCCAAGATCAATCAATGATCTTTGTGGCAAGATTTTAAATGCAAATTTGCTGTCACAGTCAATTAGGATTGAGTTTTACTTTTTCCTTGAAATTATACATGTATTCTTCTCCTTCCGAATGACAAGTATGAAGGACAATAAGTCAACAAATATTGAGCCTTGTTAAGGAGCACTAAACAGACTTTTTTTGAGGAGTTCTAATAGTGAAAGTGCAAGTCACAGTGAACTACAAAAAAACAGTGAAAGACAAAGGGCAGTAACAGTTAGCTTGACAGTGAATTAATTCCATTTTGTAATTGCCTTATGCTTGTATACAGGGATAACAAGATTCCCTTTGTTTCTAAATGATAGGCATGCTTACATGTTGAATGTAATTGGTTTTGTTTGCAAATGATGTGTTTGAAAGAGGCAAAATTGGAAAAGTTGTAAAATGTTGCATTTTCCTCAGAAGCAACTTTTTGTAAAAACTTGTTCTTCAAACTTTGAAGTGTAAATCTTCTTGTTTGTGCCTTAATTAGTTATTACTATGATGGCACTAAGGTCTCTTGTCCATATTGGAGGTTTATAGGTTGAATCTTGGTTTTTCACCATCAAAACCCTTCAAAACCCTCTTTTTTCACCCATTTTTGGGACAGTCATGGAGAAGGCCTGAGAGACTCTGAAACTTTATGAATCTTCAATTTTGTGCAAAAGGGTATCCATAAATGTGAAGCTTTTGTTCTGGAAGTCCATCGTTTGAACAGGGTGAGCACAAAACCCCTAATGGAGGGTTAATTCCTTGTAGCCTTTTTAGGCCTCAAAATTAAGTTTTTGTCAAATCAGGTACAAACATGAAGGATGTAAGGAATAAATCTCAACAAAAATAGTTGAAATAATTTGTCCATTTGTGAATTTAAACCTTTTGGTTGGGAAGACTCCAAAGTTTAGTTTGCAACACTTTTGAAGGCTTCTACACTCCAAAACATAGAAGACCCACAAACACCCAAGGAAACAAAACTTGTCTCAAACTCATAATCCACTAAGAGGAGACTTTGTGTAGTTGGAGAGTAGATCAGGAACAAAGGATTGAATGCCATTTGGGTGAGTAAGGAGTTGGATTACCAAACCAGAGAGATTATGGAGTTGGAGCTTTTGAGTAGCCTAGGAGAGCTTGACATAGGGAGGTGGAGCAAGGTGAGTTGTTAGACTGCCTTTGAGCTATTTGCACTCTGACCTTGGTATTTACACCTTGAAAATAGTAAGAAACTATTACCTAGCAAACATACTAATCACCTAACAACCACCTAGCACTATCCTCCCTATCAGGCCTGCACATGCAGGAAGGCCAACTACCTAAAGCTCACTACTTAAATACAAAAGAGAAGTCTCTCTGACTTACAAAAGTGGATTATATAAATCCAATGTCATGTACTGCTTCAGATCAGCATATGCTATGCCAGGTTCAATACCGGTTTAAGCTCTGCAATAATCATAAACCTCACTTTACAATCTGCTTGAATATTCGCACATGATATCCATCTACATATCCTATCTCTTTTTGTTCTACAAGATCTCATACTTATATATGAGCCTTATTAAAATATGCCTTGTTGGCTTACAAAAAGATATTACAATTAATTACAAAATATAATAAACAAAATCTTGTCAGCCAGGGTGTCGGTAATCAATCTTTTCGGTGTTGGTGAACTATATGCCGGTGTAGAGTTTGTTGGTGCCAGTGCCTACTGGAGTCATGTGATTGTAAGGTTGCCATCAATGACAATACCTTCAATCACCTACAATTTCTCATTGGAGTGTGCATTTTCCAACAATCTTCTCCTTTGGCATTGATGGCAACACTCATGAGAAAAAGCCAAAAAGTATATCCAAAAAGTGTTGTCCAAAAATGTCTGCTCCAAAATTGAGTGCTCCTGCTAAGCAGATGATCTCTTATGTCATATCCTTTTTCTCATCCTCAACTACTTCCCCTTTGGCATTAATGAAAAAGTTTGTCATTCAATGTCAATTGAGTGGAGTTCTTGTCATGATCCTTGTAACCGGTGGGTTACAATCTGATATAACTCTACTAAAGCAACATTCAGACTGTTGTAGAATCTCTCACTATCTTTCAGTGTTTCTTCAGTCCTCTGAATTGTACCGGTGAGAAAGTGCATTTTCTCTTTCGGTGTCTTAAGTCCTGGAACAAGAGCCTCAAAAATCTATTTTCTCAAAGAGATGAGGATATCCAATTTAAGACTGTCTGCACTTCAGTTCTTATGCCTTAAACCTTAATCTTTCCTTATCTTTTTCAAGTTTTTCTATTTTCACTTCAAATCTGGTAATTTCTTGTTCTACTACTGATATTGAATCTGATGAACCTATCAATTTGTCAGCAATATCATTGATTTCCTTTTGAGCTATACTGATTTATTTGTCTATATTCTCTGTCAAAATGTTAGTTTTGCATGTGTCTCTATACAATTTCTTGAAGTCCAAAATTGTCTTGCCTAATATCGGTAATAAGGTTTCCATTTGTTCTTTATTCTTCTTGACTGTCTCCTCAAAGAATTTTTCCTTCTCTTTATTCATTTTCTCTTTGAAGGTGTCTTCATTTATTTGATCAAGTCTTATTAGGTTGTCAGTTATATATTTAGACAATGTGTCTAATTGGCTCAAATAATCTTTATTTTTTATGTTACACATCTTCAAAATTGGTAAAGTGTCATCAATAGCCTTATATGCCTGTGCATTACACTCTGTTATTTTATTTATTGAGTCTAATAACACCTCTATTACATTAGTAGGTCTAAATTCAGTTATGGATGTTCCAGATGACTGTCCAACTATCTTTAGAATCCACAATCTGCTGGTGGTAGTAATAGCTTTGCTTTCCTCTTTCTCTAGAGGATCTGTTTGAGTTTGCATTTCTACTACTAGAGGTTTGGGCTTGTCAGATGTAGCCGGTGGCACTGTCTGATTATGTACCTATGAAGAAGCCTGTTTCTCTACCTATTTCTCAATGTTCTCTCCTAATGATTTTACTGTATTATCCACTTCCGATTTTTCTGATTGTAACTCTGATTTATCTATTGGTTTCTCTTTGTTTAGCTCTGTACTATCTACTATTGGTGACTCAGTAGATTTTTCAGTCATATTAATTGTCGGTGGCACAGTAAATACATTAGTGTGTGCACCTGTGGTATCTGCCTTTCCTATATCCAGGGGATCATTTGATATTACAGTTTGTTGCTCATTCCCAATTTCACTGTTTCCAACTGCAATATTTCCTGTCAGTGGCTTTGTTGCCACATCCCTCTTGTCAGTTGTTTCCTTATCCACCACAATATTGACTTCCTGTGTGTTAATGTTCATTGTGTATAACACCTTAGAATTAGGGTTGGTGTCCTCATGTGGTGTATCCATACTCTCTATTGTCGGTGGTGTGTCAATAGTTTGTACCGGTGGAGTATCAGAAGGAGGTGGGGGCAAGTTATCAGTTATCTTTATGCTTGGAGGTCCACCTACCTTTCCTTTCCCTTTATCCTTATCTTTTTCCTTTTGATAGACTTTAAAAGTCTTTGGTCTCTTAAGCTCTTCTTGTGTCTCTTTTTCAACAAAGAATATATCCCACTTGTCTGCAGTTTCTTCTGATATCTCATTGATTCTTCCTGCCATTAATGCTACATGTCGATGACCAATTGAGAATACAGTCTGGTTGGCCTCACTGATCAGCTCATCAATCTCTTGAGTTGAGTTCATTGGGTGAACTGCAAGTAGTTTTTCTATTTTGATCTTTTTATCTAATTCCACAATAGCTGCCCTTCTAGCTTTTAGCCTCTTGTACAAGTCATTTGGTATATCATCAACAATTTTCATCAAAAATTTCTTATAGATATCAAGATGTAGTATAACACTATTCTCTATACTTTATTTTTCATCATTTGAAAGTGTGCTATACAACTTGCTGATGTTTGTCAATTTTCCATCTTCAGTTATCTCATTTAGAAGTTTGTCAAAAGGAGGAATAACCTGTTTCACTTTTCTTTTCTTTGGGGTCAATTTCTTAGCTAGAGGCCTAACTACCTTTTGTTTTTGTCTTGTCCTTCTGGGTGTAGGTGAGGGTACCAGTGAGGGTTTTCTTTTTCTTTCTACCCTTTTAAATTCAGCTGGTATTTCACTGTTTGAGGAAGTAGCAACCGGTGAAAGATGTGTTTTCGGTTGTAGTCCTTCTAAGTCACTCTCCTTGATACCAGTTTTGTTCAATACATCCTCTTTGATTTCTTTGGCCTGCCTTGTTCCTTTCCTGACTATCTATTCAGTTTTCTTAATCCTTTTCTCTAATTGGAATTTTCTTTCTATGGTTTTAGCATTGCCAAATACTTTTTCTGTTAGTTCCTTAGGGGCTTCTAAGAGGGCTTTTGCATAGGTCTCAACTATGTTCTCATCTGCCTCATATCCCATCTCTATGACCCAAACTGTCCTAAGTACAACTACCTCCATCCGAATTTCATCTTTCTTGATCACAAAGCATATCTCCTTTTGATATTTGTCAACAATAGATTGAGATAGCCTTATTCTAGTCTTCATCCTAGCCTTCAATGCTTGAAAATGTTCATTTATGTTTTTCTCCCTGTCATCTCCCATATTGTTTAGTATGTCTAGAAGTTGTTTTCCTACTGGTATATCAAAACCAAAGTCTTTTTTGCCAATACTAGGAACTTCATTAGTAATGTACAACATTAAACACATAAGCAGGTTGCCAAATCTGAAAGTCCCTTTCTTATCACCTTTAATTTTCTTTAAATTGTCCATCAGTTCATCTTTTAGCCACTCACATACATCAATCTTTGCATTTTTATTTACCATGTCATATGCACTTTTGATACACAAGCTAGAAATTGAGTTTAGTCCGTTGGCATGTGTAGCCTTGTATCCAAGAATCATGCTAACAAATCTAACATTGATATCTTTTACATTGTTTACTCTCAGGTATCTTTTGTCAAAAGTTGCACCGGTTAGGGTCATCACAGTGTCATTTGGAACCTTTTTAGTTTTGTCAGGCCTACTACCGATGGAAGGTAAGCTTGTCACTACCCTAACTGCCTCTTTGGTAATCTTATGGATGGAATCCAACCAAAATAACTCCCCATGTACTCTGCTCAAGATAATCCTGATCACATCCTTACGAAAATCAGGGATATTAAGAATGTCCACAAAACCTAGGGTTTCCACTATGTTGTGTTTCGATTTAACATTTCCATGTTCATCACAAATTATAGTTCTATACATGTTCATTATTTCTTCAGCTCCTAGTTCCTCAATATGACAATGTATATAGATTCTAGGATCCTCAACATAAACTACTCCCTTAGTTATTTTTGAAAATGCTCCTAGGGTATCATCCTTCTTCACAATTTTGGGAATGATTTTAAACACGGGTCTAGGGTGCTTAATAACTTCAATCACAGTAGGGTTTGCAATGAATTCAGGTGCAGAGGAGGAAGCCATTGTTATAAATACCTTAATCTATCTTAAGGATGATTTGCTTCGCTTCTCGCTATGGATGCCTTCGCTCGAGATTTTTACACTCTCTGAAAGTTTGAATGCTCGGTGAATGAAAAAAAGAGCCAAAAAACTTGCTTTATAGTATCATTTACTTCAACTACCACATTTAATGTTTGTCGGTTAAGTGAAAACTTAACTCATCTGCCGGTAAAGAAGCATTTCAACTTCTCATCATCAACCGAGGGTAAACTAGCATGTTTTTCAATTTGTTGCCATACCCCCAAAGGATTATTTCTTAGTTAGATGAAGAATCTCCTACCGGTGGAGTGGTACTCTATTTTGTCGGTGAAGGAATATCTTCATTAACATTCATATCTGACCTAATCCATTGTTTTAAAAATTCTTGCTTTACTTCTTCAACCTTTTCTTTTCCTTTCAAACTGGGGCCTTTGTTATTTGTCAGCGATGCCTTACTTCTAGAAAATTTTGCAATATGTCCAATCTTGTTACAAGCATAACAAGTCACATTGTTTTTTCTGAATAGCTTTTCCATATCCTATGTCGGTATGTGTTGTGCATTGATTAGATAAGTGTCCAAATCTTCCACAAACATAACATCTTACATTCATTCTGCAATTTTCTGAATTATGACCAACTTTATTGCATTTAGAGCATTGACCGGTGGGTGAATTGGTGTTCTGATAGTTTCTAGATCTACACTGATTTGCTCTATGACCATACTTGTTACAGTTAAAGCATTTTCCATTAAATTTATAAGCATTAGGTTGTCTTACCGGTTTGCTATGATCATGTTGTTTGCAGTGCCAGAGCTTTCACCAGCTTCAAAGCCAAGTCCATTACTGTCTCCATTAGGTTTCTAATTTTTCAGCATGTCATCAAGTTCTTCTGAAATTTTCTTGAATTTCTCCTTATGTTGATTTGTAGGAGCCAACTCATTTTCCAAGAAATCCTTCTATCTCACGAGTTTAGTTTTATCATGTTCCAAGTGTATCATATCTGTTTTTAACATATCATTCTCATGACTGAGTCTTATATTTTCATTTGCAGCATCATTGATTCTTCTAGCCAAATCATCTTCTTTCTATTTTCAGTGTCTTTACAAAATCTCATGGTCATGTTTTGCATCTCATTTCTCAAAGACATATCCTCTTGTTTCAGTTTACTTACCAGATCATTAAGAGTCTCTTTTTCATCATCATCACTCTGTATATTCCATGAAGTTCTCTTCTTTTGTTCCTAGTAATAGTGAGATTCTCCTGAAGTCCTTGAATGATTTCCTATGCAGCCTTCAGATCATCTTCAAGTTTCATATTTTTCAACTTTTCTGCATCATAATCTGCAAGAGATGTTTCTAGTTGCTTTCTCAGATTATCCATCTGTACCAGTGTCAGAATCTTCCTCAAGCTGTTAGGCTTTTGAAAATAGAGGACCAAGCTTTGATACCAATTGTTAGGATTCCCAAAGATACTGAGAGGGGGGGGATGAATCAATATCTTGTCGGTTAATGGATTTTCTTAACTTATTAAATGAATTGCATCTCAAAATAGTATACTGGTAAACAAGAATTAATGTAGTAAATAAGAACAACAACCATAACATAGAAAGCAAACCATAACACAATATTTTTAATGAGGAAACCCGGTGTGGGAAAAACCTCGATGGGATTTGTGACCCACAATATTTGCTCACTAGCCAATAAGTGAATATTATTGTTACAATAGGGGCCTGCACATGCAAGAAGGCTAGCTCCCTAAAGCTCACTACTTAAATACAAAAGAGAAGTCTCACTGACTTACAAAAGTGGATTATATAAATCCAATGTCATGTACTGCTTCAGATCAACATCTGCTATGCTAGGTTCAATACTGGTTTAAGCTCTACAATAATCATAAACCTTACTTTACAATCTGCTTGAATATCCGCACATGATATCCATCTACATATCCTATCTCTTTTTGTTCTACAAGATCTCATACTTATATATGAGCCTTATTACAATATGCCTTGTTGGATTACAAAAATATATTACAATTAATTACAAAATATAATAAACAAAATCCTATCGGCCAGTGTGCCGGTAATCAATCTTTTCGGTGTTGGTGAATTGTATGCCGGTGTAGAGTCTGCCGGTGCCGGTGCCTGTCTGAGTCACATGATTGTAAGGTTTCCATCAATGACAATACCTTCAATCACCTACAATTTCTCATTAGAGTGTGCATTTGCCAATAGTGTGCTCTAGGCAGTGTGCCTTCCTGCATGTGCAGGCCCCCATGCTATGTAATATCTTTCATATGGCCAGTAAATTTATATTGTGGGTCACAAATCCCATCGTGGTTTTTCCTCTTGGAGGTTTTCCATGTATAAATTCAGTGTGTTATGGTGTTCATTCATGTGGCTGGTTTATTTACTTCATGTTATATGTTTCTTCATTTACCGGTTTATATGTGTATGTTATAAAAGGTTAAAATCTTGTGTTACCAGTAGAACATTGATTCACCCCCCCCTCTTAGTGTTATTTTGTTCATTGTAATCCAACAATTGGTATCAGAGCTTGGTACCTCAGAGGAAGTTTAACAACTTGAGGAAGATCCTGAAACCAAAATCATTGAACATGGATATGGAGAAGCAACTTGATATAGCACTTGAGGACTATGATGCTGATGAAGAACCTGAAACTACAAGATGAATTGAATTTTGCTAATAAATTCATTCTTATTCTGCAAGAAAGGTTATCATCTGCTCAATCTAAGAGAAAGGAACTTTTGCAAAACCAGAATGATGAAGAGAAAAATGCACTTAAGGAACAATGTCAGAAATTGAGTCAAGAAAACATGCTCATGAAGAATGATATACAAGACCTGACTATGAGGTTATCAAAAGATATTAAGGATAGAAAGAAAAAGTAAGAAAAGCTTGTTATATCTCTGAAGAACAAATTTGATGAATGTGGTAGATTGACTCATGAGAATAATCTGTTGAGAACTGATTTGGTACACTCTCAAAATAATGAACAAGAGCTTGAAAGACAAATAACAACTCTGAGAGATGAAGTGACTATTGCAAGTGAGTATAAAGAAAAAATCAGGATTAGTGCTGCACAATTGGATGATTTATTGAAAAGACAAAGCCAGAGTGAAGATTCTAGAGAACTGGATTTGTACAAGGTAGAGCACTGATTCATGCCCCCCCCTCTTAGTGTTCTTGGATTCATTGTATTCCAACAAAATCTCCCTTGCTATCATCATTATTCATGATTTTTTCAATTTCTTGAGAGGGAAGGTCCTTATTATCTAAGGACTCATCTTTACTTAGTGTTATTTGAGGAAATAGATCAACATCTTCTCTACAAATATCGTGATGATTAGGAGAATGAGGAAAATCTAAAGAGACTAATAAGTCAAAATTTTGATTTTGCCTTCCTTGTACTAAATTATCCTTATTAGAAGAGGATTGTGTTATGATTCTCTACAATGCTTTCTCTCCATTAGAGAGATCATTGATAGGAGTATTGATTCTTTCTTCTTGAATAATAGGAGTTTTAGGAGGGCTACAAAAAATCATTAATGCTTCACCTTTAGGAGTAATACCATGTATGGAGGGTAAGGTAACATTAAGGAAGGTGTTTATTTTATAATCCTCTTAATCTAGGATCTCCTTATGCGAGGAGGACTTTTTAAGAGAAAGATAAACATTATTCATCAAAACATCACCTTGAGAAGAGAGAGTTTTATAAGAAGTGTTAATAATCTTTGTAGAGTCTTAAAATATGCCTAGTAA
Organism: Cryptomeria japonica; assembly: GCF_030272615.1. NCBI lineage: Eukaryota > Viridiplantae > Streptophyta > Pinopsida > Cupressales > Cupressaceae > Cryptomeria > Cryptomeria japonica. Next base: position 734,504,042 of record NC_081407.1, read on the forward strand.
ATTTATGATACTTATGCATTGTGCTTGGTGAATTTAAGATAAGGCTCATGATCAAGATCTTGTTACTTTGACATAATGAGGTGAAAAGACAAAGTGCCTTGAATTGCCCCTAAACCTCATTCGGGACTATTTTGGTGAGGATGAAAGTGTCTGACGCAGACGTCTATGCATCATGCTAATGTCTCATCAGATTCTTGAATCTGGAATCATATATCTTTCATCAGACATTTTCTAACACATTCCCCTTTGCTTGAATTCATCTATAACAACTCCTCATGCTTGTTCATTGCATTAAAATCTCATTTTCTTGCTCATTTGTTTCTCTAGACACTCTTGGAAGGAAAGCTCTTATACTTAGGGTCTCATGCTCTTGGCTCCCAAGATTTTTGCTCTCATTGTGAATACTTGCCAATTATCTTGCAACAACAACACCATCTCGAGCTTTGTCACGCTCTTATCTCAAGAGGGGATTTTAGCTAGAACACTCTGTCTTCTCTCTTATCTATTCTTGTAATAATGTATGTCTTTCATTGTTGTATTGAGTGGGGTTAGTTTCTATTACATTTATCTTTTCATCCAATCTATCTATTTGTCTGTCCGTGGTGGTGGAAACATGGGAGTGGGGGTTTGATTGAGGCAAACCCCTATACAACTCCAACATTTTCCTTTGTCTCTATGTGTGTAGGTGGTGAACAGGTTTTGTGTGGCTAAGGGTAAATTATAGAGCATTTTAGGTACATTCATAGGTCTCTATCTTTACAGATGACAATGTAGTGCATAGACATCCCCACGATGCACTAAAGTCAAGGACTTGAGACTGAATAGGTCCTCTAGTGTAAATTTGTTTCTGTTTTTGCATTTCTATAACATTCAAAACTTTATTAATTTTTTATATGTACTTTGACATTTATCAATGTCATAGGTTTAATCTAGTGTTTACTTTATCATTGCATTTTCATCCCTTGGCTCACCTTTAGCACCAGTTTAAGTGAGGTAGCAACATATAGTTTGTTCCCTAAGATTTATCATCTTAGAGGAAAAAATTTCCTCTACATTTTTGTTGAACCTAACATGAATGCCTCATGTCAGATCTTTTTCTTTTATAATTTAATGTGTTCGGAAAGAAATTTTCCAAAGATGAATTTGATATGTTAGATGAGCTCTTAGACAATTTATTAGAAGTACCTCCTTCTAATAGAGATGTAAAATATAGTTCATCTTCAAACTCCTTTTCATTGAAAAATGAAGAGTTTGTGAATGTCATTGTTGTCTTTGCGGCTTCACGAAAGCCTAAGAGACCATGCATTTATGTGACTGCAACTAGTCCGTTGAAGAAAATTAAAACCATTGGTGGGAAACCATTTAAGGGAGATGCTCCTGATTTGTATACTAGGTTTATACAATCTAAACATCCTTCCTACAATACTATTGCTCATACATATAATAGATGGAGAAATTAACTTCTTGATCAACCAAAATCTTCTTTACAAACTTCTCAACCTAGTCTTCCTCAAGCACCTCCACCTATGGTCAAGTGTCATAGTGACATTGATCTTGTTGAGAAACTTAAGGTTACTCTTGCTAAGATCTCACTATGGGATTTTATTTAGACTGATTCAATGTATCAAGGTATGATATAGGAAGCCTTGCAAAATATCTTGTTGCCTTCTTCTGCAAGACCGATAAATATAAATGCATTGATGGATCATATTTGTGTGGATACACCGAAAATTATTTTACATCCCCATGAACTCCCACCTCCATAAGTAAGGAAGTTGGTTGATCCTTTGATGATAATTGTCCATGTTAACGATGGGATTAGACAAACCCTTGTTGATACCAAATCTACACTTAATGTGTGTATTTTAGATTTGTTGCCAAAAATTGAGGTGGATCCAAATGCCTTAGAAAAATCTTCTTTATTTATCCGAGGTTTTGATAACAACAAAAATACTACTTTGGGAATGGTCATATTATTCTTGAAAGTTGAACCAGACACCATTAAAACTCTTGTAAATGTAATGCTAGGTCCTTTATCTTATAATCTTCTCTTGGGTAGACCATGGATTCATGCTTTGGGAGCTATTTCTTCCACATTTCATGGATCAATGAAGCTTGTGGAAAATAATCAAGTGGTTACAATCAAGACTGACCCCGATGCTATGCATTTGTATCAAATAGGGGTAGTAGGTCAAGTCTCAGTTACACCCTCACTCTAGAATTATGTTCCATCAGTGTCCTCTACAGTGACAACTACTTTTATCATGTCCCTTAAAAAGGAAAGTCAAAAGAGTGAAGAAGTTCTAGAGGAGGAATCATCTAAGTAGGATTCCTTGAAAGTGGATCCTCCTAAAATAGACCTCTCAAAGGAAAAAAACTCTAAGTCTACCTCTACTAAATCATATTCTAATGAATCATTTTATCTATCGAAAGTGAATGAATGTTTAGGTGATGAGTGGGGTTCTTTGGATTTCATAGATTCTCATGTTTGTGAGTACAAATTTGACCCTATCCACTTGAGGTTTCCTAAAATATCATTCATCTGTGCTGCAAAAGATGATTATGCATCCATAAATCCACATGATACTTATCATGTTGATCATCTCTTCTATATTAAATCTCTAACTTTCAAAGAGTTGCATGATATTTATAGTCTAGGGTATAATCTTGTATCAAAGCTTGGTTATGATGGTAAGGTTTGTGAACCTAATGAACAAGGTATTCAGATTCCTTTGTAACCTGAACCTTGTCATAATAACATCGGACTGGGATATCGACCTACATCTCGCAAAGCTAAACCATATTTTATTGTCAATATGGTTTTTACTGAGCCTCTTCCTCTTAAGCCTGTACATCCTGAGTATATTGATACCGGGCACCATCAGACAAAGTTCATTTGGACCTCTTCCCTTTGGAGGATTCTTTATAGGAATTCTTAGGTGTGTTTGTTGAATTACCTTCTTATCATCATAAACAATGATTCCCATATTGTTTAAATGCTCAAGCATACTTTGGGGAATCTGTTGTGAGTGTTAATAAAGAAACTTCCTTATCCCATGATGAGGAGCATACATCTTCATCTCATCCAAAAGATCATAGTGCTCTCCTTAATGGAGAAAATATTGATGTTGCTATGGATAAAAAAGCCCTTCATAAGGTTATCAAGGTTGGAAAGTGTATGCCCTAAGAGGAATATAAAGAATATTATGACCTCCTACACCAATTTCCTAATATCTTTGCTTGGTCATATGAGGAAATGCAAATGATTGATGAATCAATTGTGGTTCACAATATTGTGCTAAGTCCTGATGTCAAGCCTGTAAAGTAGAAAATACGAAATATGAATCCCAAGTTAGCACTATTAGTCAAGATAGAGATAGAAATATTTAAAGGTTGGCTTTATCCATCCTATCGAATACTCTCCTTGGATTTCAAACATTGTTCCAATTGGTAAACCTGATGGTCAAATCTGAATCTATATTGAATTCTATGAGTTGAATAAAAATTCCCTCAAGGATGACTTTCCACTCCCGAATATTGATATGATCATTGTGTAAAGCGGAAAAATCGAACCCTAGTCGTTCTCCCCTCCCCAACTCCAAGGAGAGAGAAGGGAGAGTCACTAGGGTTGATGGTTTTCACTTAGGAGAGACTTTACATTCAAAAGAGGGGTTGAAACCCACAAGATCCAATCCCACACAATGAAAGATTGGATTCTATATGAGTTTCAAGGGTTGTGACATCAAGGATACCATCTTTTGTAAAGAATATAGATAGAATGATTGAACTAGGAATGTATGTAGAAGCAAGAAAGATTCGCTTATAAATAGAGATAGGGATATGGGATGAAGCTGCGGACCTGGAATTAGTAGTAAAATGTCGAGATGGTGCTGTTCTGCAAATTTGAGTGAAAGTTGATGGGACGATGGTGCCCGACGTGCACACGGTCCTCCAAAAAATCCGCGAAACGAAGGGGGATCTGTTCGTCTCTGCACAAGGATTCCAGATCTTCAATTACAGTCGCGTACCTACAACCTACACACAGAAAAGAGACGATGATTGGGGGGTTAGGGATGAGGGGTTTGCCTTTAGGTCAAACCCTAGTTTTGGAATTAACCAAGAAATGAGAATGCTGTAAATGTAAATGTTTGTAATGTAAACAAGTACTGATACCTTGTTGTAAGAATGTTTGTATTCTTACATGCGAAGGTGTAAATGTTGTTGTATGTTGTAAGTTGTAAGTGATCTCCTCTTCAATGGTTGAATCCTTGTCTTGAATGCAACACCTAGCCTTGAATGGAGACTTAGAATGCTCAATTGCTTGAAGGAATGCTTGAATGCTTGAATGCTTGAATATCGTTTCCGCCTTTTTTCCTCTACCAAAATGGGAGAGGAAATGTAGTTTATATACTTGTCAATTAGGGTTGATAGACTGATTTTTCCGACCTTGGGCCGACCAGGAAACAATATTTTCCAATTTACAAACTTAAAGACCCGAAGCCCCATAAGAGACCGGGCCCAAAATAGGGCCAGGGACCAGGGCGCTGGGCGCCCTAGTCTCGAAGGACCAGGGCACTGGGCGCCATGGTCCCACCTCCAGGGACAGTAGGGTGCAAGGAGGATCAGGCCAGGGTGCTGAAAAATGCAGTTTTTGATGTCATGAACAAGTTTCGGGGTCTCCATTCAGGTTCCGTGTTGCATCGCCATCGTGAAGACCCAAATGCGGTCGAAATTGCAAGTGTCACAATTTGAGGACGCTACATTTAGCCCCCACTTTAGCGGGAGTATAAGCGTATGCTCATACTTCTGGTAAAGTACAAGGAAACAACATTGAAAACCTTTCACCATGTCAAGGAGGCAAGATACACCAAGCCCCCAGTGGACTAAGAATCTTACGACTTCGATTGACAAAGTAAAAGGGAAGATCACGAGAGAGAACCATGACTATCAGTAGTAAGGTTCCCTCACTATGAGTCATGCAAGAAAGATATCAAAAATTTTCAAGGCAAAGCTAAATTTGTCAAGAAATTTTCAAGTATCTTGAAAAGATATGAATGGGATATATGCCCCCCTACGTTAAAGTGATCGCACACGCCTCACCGGGGGTGATTGCTTTAAGGTAGTGATACATATAAGAAATGAGAAAGGAGCACGTTATCACAAGGATTTAGCCCCCAAGTGTGAGATAAGCCCAAGGATAATAGACACAAAACACAAAGCACAAGGTGACTTCACTTTCCTCGGGGTCAGTATGCTGTATGATAATTCATGTATATCATATGTATGTATGCATAATTGTTCTTCATTCCCCAATCAAGGAAGGTCACCTAGAAGAAGGGAACACATGTGTCTTTTGAGTCAACATGAGAGAGACCAAAAGAGATCTCAATGTTTTGCATCGTCCTCAAGTAGACAACACTAAGGACAACAAATAGAAGAATGAGAATAACACATAGAAGAAGTAACAAAAGAGATCAAGAGAGGAGGAGAGAGTCTGCTATGCTAATGAAACTAGTCTAGCACGTCATCTACCCCCCGATCTTGCTGATCAATATTTCGGGTAGGTAGGAAACACGGTAGAGGAGGAACATCCAACACAGCAGATGGAGCTATCACAAGATCCAAACAAGGGCTATGTTCATATCCCAAGCCACGGTGTTCTTGTCTAGGAGCTAGGATAAGTGCTTTAGAAAATTCGTTAGATAGATAGGTATCAACATCGGCATATTCATATTCACTATCAGAATGAATAGGAGTAACATTTTCATCATGAATAATATTTTCATCTATATCATCATCAAGATTTATAAAAATAGGATCTTTAACTCGCACAGGATCAAGACCATCATGCATCTTATGTTTAGGAGATTTCGGCTCAATCGTCGGCTGAGGAGAAAATGGAATAATATTGGCTGAAGGTGTTTTTGGGGATTGCAAAGTTTGAGAAGCAGCTGCCTGAGCTCTAAGACGACGCTTTCATTGGCGTTCACGTGCAGAATGATTTTGTCTAGTCTTAGTAGGAAGTTGCGAAGATTGAGGAGGAGGAATGTTCTCATCCTTATCACTTGGGTGTTTAGGTTGTGGTCTCTTAGGTTGAACAATAGGAGAAGAGGAAGGTCTCTTCTCTCCATAAGAGGAAGGAGGAGGAACTGCTCCATATAAAGGAGGAATATTTGGTTTAGGAAGGAGACCAAGTCCATCATGACGAGGAGGTATAGGTCTACTCTTAGGAAGTTTATTAGATATAGGCATAGTCACATCCATAGGGATGGGTTGGGAATCTTCTTGAGGAAAGACATTAGTTTTATCTTTCAAAGGAAGAACTTCCTTCTCAAGAATGATAGGAATATCAAGTTTGGGTGTTCTAGGTTCACTTAGAGATAGGATCATATCTTTTTTCCACTTTTGATAAGATTTGAACAGATGATCACTTTGCGGAGGAAGAGATTGGAATTGTTTAGGCCAAAAATAATCAATAGGAACGCTAGAAGTTCTTTCTGCTGGTTTAAAGAGGCTATGATTGACAATAACAACTTCACCATTATGGAGAAATTTCAAACACTTATGAATAGGAGAAGCAATAGCTTTCATGGAAGACAGCCAAGAATAGCCTAGCTTCACACGAAATTGTTCGGATGATGGAATAATAGCAAAGTCCACATCAAGGGATTTGTTATGGACCTCAATAGGTAATGTAATAGAACCAATTGCAGGAGAAGAAAATGCATCAAATAGTTTCACAACCACATTTGTTTCATCATAGATCACTTGATTCAATTGCAAAGTAAAAAGAAATTCTTCAGTAATGATATTAACCATACAAGAAGGATCAATAAGCACTCCACGGCAAGGTGTATTCTTGACTTTTGCAACTATATATAAAGGACCATCAGGTGCCCTGATAGTTTCACTGGAATCAAAGGTGATGGAAGGTTCTTTAGGGATTTTCCGCTGCTCTACAAAGTTAATCACATTCGGAGTCATGGACACAAGATCATCAGGTGAGACAGAGGAATCAGTAGTATCAATCGCATGAGAGGTATGAGAAGGTAATGGATCAGTAAAAATCTGAAGATTTTGGTTAGGAGGAGCTACAGATGTGTTGCCTTTATCATTCACACTAGAAACAGAGATAGTATTATTATCAATCAAATCTTGAATTTTACCCTTTAAAGCAAAACATTTTTTAGTATCATGCCCAGGATGACGATGAAATTGACAAAAAGATTTGTTATCAAAATAAGGTGAATTAATCTTTGCAGGATCTATTTGCTTTATAGGAGGGAGAGTAAGCACATTTTGTTCCAATAACTTATTCATAATACTATGCAATGATTCATTCAAAGGAGTAAACTTTCTTTCTTTCTTGAAAAACTTAGAAATAGGAGGCACACCTGATGCCGCATTCACATTGTTGTTGATAATGTGTTCATTGAATTTAGTGGACTCTCTGTTCGGTTTAAACTTCCAAAATGGTTGTTGACTACTATCACCCTTATCACTCGGAGCCATAGGATTTGCTTGTTCCATTTGGCTCACAGTCAGTTGATAATTGTGAAGAGTTGCACACAACTGTTGGAAAGAAGTAAACTCAGAAAATAGAAGTTTTTCTCTAATATCTTTTTGTAAATTAGAAATAAAGATTCTTTGAATATCATTTTTAGGTACTGGAAAAGAAATTTGAGCATACAAATGCTTATATCTACCAATGAAATCAGTCACTTTTTCTTTAACACCTTGTTTACAATGCATTAAATCAATCAAAGTAACTTTAGGACTTATATTGTTTTGAAATTGTTGAATAAAAGCATTTGCAAGTTGTTCGAAAGAAGTAATAGAATAAGAAGGCAACGAGCAATACCATTTTAGGGCTTTATCTCTTAATGTTCTAGTAAACAGTTTTGCAAGCAACCTTTGGTCATAAGCAAAATCAGCACATATTGTTTGAAAGGTCTTAACATGTGTTAGCGGATCACCCTTACCATTATAAATCTCCAAATGCGGAATTTCAACATGTTTAGGGGGAATAGCTCGAACAATGTCAAGAGAAAGTGGGCTCGCAACATCAAATGTGGGCACACTAAACTTAGATTGATTCATAGAGGCAATTTGTTGCTGTAAAGAAGAGATAGTTTGTGCAAGATTGTTAATGGTCGGTTCAGTCGAAGAGTTCATATTAGACGTGTTAGATTGTGATGGAGGTGTTATGTTATTGAAAGAAGGTAGAGAGTAAGGTGGTGGGACACTATGATAGTTAGTCATAGTAGATGATTGGAAAGGAGGAACACTACAAGGAGGAATGGAAGGGTTAAATGAATTGCCCCCTTGCGTCATGTTCATTTGTGGAGATATAAGAGGAACACTCATTGAAGGAATGAATGAAGAAGTTGGATTGAATGAAGGAAGAGGGTTAATTGAAGAAGAGGGATTGCCCCCATGACTGGTGATCATAGGAGGAATGTCTTGTATTGAAGTAGTCATTATGTTTGATGTAAAAGTAGGTATACTAGCAATAGAAGTTGTCAAAGGAATAGAATGATTAACTTGAGTAGGAGGTTGTGTATAACACAAAGTTTCAGCACAACTCTTCATAGGCATCACATTCGAATCCACAATGTGTGCAATACCACACAAAATATCAATTCCATTCTTATCACTTTGAACCATACGTTTTAGACCCTCAATTAATGGGAGAGCTTGACTATCGGGGTATTCTTGAGACATCCATTGTCGAAAATCATCAAATTGGTTATCCAATTTTGAAAGTTGTTCCGCAGAAACCTCATGGAGAGCTTCTTCATCATTAAGAGGATTAGAGGAATTACCCATGTCCTCATTAAAAAGGCCATTCAAATTAGGTTCCATCTCCTCAGTAATTAAACCTTGGAAAGACTTAATTCTAAGGCTTCGTCTAACAAGAATAGTGTAAGTATGGCTTATTGTTGTAAAACTCATGCACTAAAGAAAGAGAGAAGATTTTGAATTTTAGAGGTAGCAAATTTCAATAAAATCAGCCAATCTCCTAGATTTAAGCTGTTAAATGCAATCAGGACAATCTCCCGAAATTTTGGGAAAAATGTCCGGGATCGTGGCGAACGGAGTGCACACGGTCCTTGCAACTTTTTTTGAAATTTTCAGGGATGAAAGTTATGATGATTTTAAAGCTAATCTGAAAAAATTGAGTGATTTTACGATCTGTAGATAGGCCAAATTAAAGTTGCAATCTCAAAATTGAACCCTACCAAGATTGTTGAAAAATGTAAAATTTGAATTTTGAAAAAGAGAGGGAAACTGAAATTTTGAATTTTATGATTTTAGAGGGAATGCTGAAAGCAATGCAAGTTTCGAAATTTAAAAGTTGACTCGATTTCATGCAAAATTCGAATTTGAAAGTGGAAATCAAGGTTGTTACAATTAAACACTTAATTTCCAAAGTCACAAACTGCAAAAATTTGAATAAAACACTGAAATTTCGAATGAATGCTAACACACTTTTCAGATTTAGGACTGTAAGAAACACAATTTTGATACAAATTTCAATTTCAACAATTTTTGAATGATTAGAAGCCTCAATCCAAGCAATCGCTAGACCAACTTTGACTTTAATTTTGAAAGTGTTAAAATTGATAAAATCAGCCAAAATTCTGGATTTTAGCAGAAAAATACAGTAAGATCTAGCTCCCGAAATTTCGGAAAAAATGTCGGGGATGAGGGCACTCGGGGTGCACACGGTCCTCGCAACTTTTTTCCAAATTTTCAGGGATGAAAGATATTGTGATTTTATTGCGGAATCCAAAGTTACAGCCGATTTGGAGGAGTTTTGATTAGTGAAATTATCAGTCAAAGGTTGAATCAAGGAGGTCTTAAAAATTAGGGTTTTGACATTTAACCACTTAATTTTCAGAATTAAAGCACAAATATGAATTGACAATTTGCAATAGAAGGGTAGATCTGAAACAAGCATTAACAATTAAACATTTCACAAGTTTAATTACTTAAGAAATTTTTTTTAGGGTTTTTATGCAATCAACCTCTAAAATTTGCAAAAGATAAAAAATGGAAATGTAATTAAGGAAATTTTTTTTTCAGATCTAACCATGAATAATCAGAATGGGGATGTTCACATTGGGTTCACCAAAATGTAAAGCGGAAAAATCAAACCCTAGTCGTTCTCCCCTCCCCAACTCCAAGGAGAGAGAAGGGAGAGTCACTAGGGTTGACGGTTTTCACTTAGGAGAGAATTTACATTCAAAAGAGGGGTTGAAACCCATAAGATCCAATCCCACACAATGCAAGATTGGATTCTATATGATTTTCAAGGGTTGTGACATCAAGGATACCCTATTTTGTAAAGAATATAGATAGAATGATTGAACTAGGAATGTATGTAGAAGCAAGAAAGATTCACTTATAAACAGAGATAGGGCTATGGGATGAAGCTGCGGACCTGGAATTAGCAGTAAAATGTCGAGACAGTGTTGTTCTGCAAATTTGAGTGAAAGTTGACGGGACAATGGCGCCCGACGTGCACACGGTCCTCCGAAAAATCCGCGAAACAAAGGGCGATCTATTCGTCTCTGCACAAGGATTCCAGATCTTCAATTACAGCCGCATACTTGCAACCTACACACAGAAAAGAGAGGACGATTGGGGGGTTAGGGATGAGGGGTTTGCCTTTAGGTCAAACCCCAGTTTTGGAATTAACCAAGAAATGAGAATGCTGTAAATGTAAATGTTTGTAATGTAAACAAGTACTGATACCTTGTTGTAAGAATGTTTGTATTCTTACATGCGAAGGTGTAAATGTTGTTGTATGTTGTAAGTTGTAAGTGATCTCCTCTTCAATGGTTGAATCCTTATCTTGAATGCAACACCTAGCCTTGAATGGAGACTTAGAATGCTCAATTGCTTGAAGGAATGCTTGAATGCTTGAATATCATTTCCGCCTTTTTTCCTCTACCAGAATGGGAGAGGAAATGTAGTTTATATACTTGTCAATTAGGGTTGATAGACTGATTTTTCCGACCTTGGGCCAACCAGGAAATAATATTTTCCAATTTGCAAACTTAAAGACCCGAAGCCCCATAAGAGACCGGGCCCAAAATAGGGCCAGGGACTAGGGCACTGGGCGCCATGGTCCTGGGGGACCAGGGCGCTGGGTGCCCTAGTCCCAAAGGACCAATGCACTGGGTGCCATGGTCCCACCTCTAGGGACAACAAGGTGCAAGGAGGATCAGGCCAGGGTGCTGAAAAATGCAGTTCTTGATGTCATGAACAAGTTTCGGGGTCTCCATTCAGGTTCCGTGTTGCATCGCCATCGTGAAGACCCAAATGTGGTCGAAATTGCAAGTGTCGCAATTTTAGGACGCTACACATTGATTCAACTGTAGGTTACACTTTTCTCTCTTTCATGGATGGCTTCTTGGGTTATAATCAAATTCACATTCCGGCAAGATCAGTACAAGACTGCTTTCATGACCCCTTGGGGTACCTTTTGTTATATCATCATGTCATTTGGGTTGAAGAATGCAGAAGCAACCTATCAATGAGCCATGACTCTCATATTTCATGATTTCATTCATAATATTTTAGAAGATTATGTTGATGATATCCATGCAAAATCTATTATCCGTCAAGATCATGTCAAGAATGTTCAATCTATCTTTGAAAGGCTTCAAATGTATAAAATGAGACTAAATCCTCTTAAATATGTTTTTGGCATGGATGCTAGAAAAGTTTTAGAGTTTGTTGTCTCTCATTAAACATAGCATGGCTTTTGGATGAATGCATGGGTTTAAAACCCTAGCGCATCCCAAGGATGTATGTACTGTACTGAAAAATGAAATATTCTTTAAATACATAAAATGAACTAGAAGAGCATGATTCGATACTCGCTCTTGATGCTTGTTTTGCTCCATTGTAATGCATAGATCCTCAATCCTGCTCACTCAGTGCTCTCATCTGCATGGCATTTTCACTAAGGCTCTATAGAAATCTCAAAGAAAACGCACATGATGAACAATTCTAATGACCCTTCTAGGGGTCCACCACTTGAGTATATAGCCGAATTGTCTCGGCCACTTTTGTGGCTTGTTTGGATCATTATTATTTCTATTTTCCCTACCTCAATGGAGGTAAAAAATGAGGGGGGAATATACTCACCTTCATCAGAATTTTCATTTCCTATTTGTACTAATACTTCTTAAGCATTCTTAATGTCGCAGTAGCTTCCTTTGTTTCTTGTGCTAATGAAAATTTGATCTTTGTAGTACTTGAATTTTTACATTGTAATTTTGTGTTTTTCACGGAGACTTGGGGGCATCGCTTGTGTTTACCTACTTGACCTTTGCAACCTCTATAGTATCCTATTTAGTTAGGTATTTACTGTATTTATTACACTGCATGGGCTTAATGAATTCATCTTTCTATAGTAATTTAGTGCGCTTGATCCCTTGAGTCGATCAGTTCACTAAAGTGGGGACAAAATATAGTGTCCTAAATTATACCTAGTGCATTTATGACACTTATGCATTGCACCCGGTGCATTTATGATAAGATTCATCATCAAGATCTCATTACATTGACATCATGAGGTCAAAAGAAAACGTTTCTCCAATTGCGCCAAAACCTCATTTGGGATCATCTTGGTGAGGATGAAAGCGCATCACGTAGACATCTACATGTTGCATTAATGTCCCATTAGATTCTCAAATCTAGAATCGTATATCCTACATCAGACATTTTTGGATATGTGCCCCTTCTCTTAAATTCATCTGTAGTGGCTCCTCACGCTTGTTTATTGCATTAAATGCTCATTTTCTTTCTCATTTGTCTCTCTAGACACTTTTGGAAATAAAGCTCTCATACTTTGGCTCTCATGCTCTTGGCTCCCAAGCTTTTGGCTCTCATTGTGAATACTTGGCAATTATCTTGCAATAACAACACCATGTCGAGCTTTGCTATGCTCTTATCTCAAGAGGGGGGTTTCGGTGGAACACTTTGTCTTCTCGGTTATCTCTCATATTGCAACATTGTATATCTTGCATTGTTGTATTTCTGAATGCATCTATTGTCTAGGTACATTTAGCTTATCATTTTTATCATTTATCTCATATCTATTGCAATAGGGGTTTTCCTCCATTAAGAGAGGCTTGTTCCTATTGTATTTATCATTCATTTCATCTCATGTAGCAGGGGCTTTCCTCCATTAAGTAGGGCTAGTTTCTATTACATTTATCTTTTTATCTAATATATTTATCTAGCTGTCCATGGTAGTGGAAACACCAAAGCTAGGGTTTGACTAAGGCAAATCCCTATACAACCCCAACATTTTCCCCCATCTCTATGTGTGCAGGTGGTGAACAGGTTTTGCACAACTAAGGCTAAATTATGGAGCATTCTGGGTACATTCACATGTCTCTATCCGTATAGATGACAACGTGGTGCGTAGACATCCCCTTGATGTGTTGGCATCTAGGACTTGGCACCGAATAGGTCCTTTGGTGTACATTTGAATCTATTTTTGCATTTCTATTATATTCATAACTTTATTAATTTGGTACATATACTTTGATGTTCTTCAATTCATAGGTTTAATCTAGTGTTTACTTTATCACTATATTTTCATCCCCTGGCTCACCTTTAGCACCCGTTTAAGTGAGGTAGCGGTAGATAGTTTGTTCTCTAAGATTTTTCATCTTAGAGGTAACAAATTCCCTCCTCTACAATATCATCTCACACTAAAGTACATCCTTGTGAATAGGAGAATCCTTAGAGGAGGGAAAATAATAATTATCCATGAGATGAAAACATGAGCTATCATCATATGCACAAAAAGGAACATTATGGAGATCTTGGATTAAACTTACAATTGATTTAGAAAAGCAAGATAATAAATCCATTTATCAAATCAATATTCACTTAATGTAATGAAAGGATAAGCCACCCACAAATCAAATTAACTAGAATAAATTAGGTTTTTTATGAACTTAATCTCTAAATTTATGTAATTTAATTAAAATGAGACTATGAATGTGAAATTGAAAATTAGAATGTTCATAAATCAGATTTGAAATAATTAATCTAAATTATGCAACCCACAAATTTGATTTTAGAATTATAAATTAGGGTTTGTGTGAATTTAACCTTTAAATTTTATAATTCAATTGAAAATTGAACTTATAAATGTAAATTTAAATTTTGAAAATGCATGAGCACTTAGATATGAGAACATAAATTATAAATGAGGGTGTAAGGCATCGGGTTCACCAAAATGGGATGGTGAAAAATTAGGGTTTCACCCAATGATTAAGTAAAACCCTTAATTTTTTCTTAGGGACCACCACATTAAAGAGGGTTGAATCCAATAGATCTAGTCTCAAATCAACAAGGATAGGGTTGAAAATTCTTATTAGATTCACTAGTTAGAGTTTGGTTCCCTCTTTTTAACTTGAATTGTGAAAATGTTGAAATTAACGTAAATGTGCTGAAATTGAAGAGATTATGCATAAACAATGAGCTATAGTCATCAGATGGAGCCATGAACTTGGATTTGAGCAATATGAGAGTATTTAGATTTGTTCCCGAAAGGTCATCTTGAATTGTCAGGACCAGAATGCTTATCTCTTTGGTCCTCCACACTTTTGTTGTCCAAAGGGGAACTTGTTCATTGTGTGAATTATGCCGATCTTGAAAGTTATAGATTCACACCTATTCTTGTGCATAATAGAGAAGAGAAAATGGTTGGGGATAGTTGTTTTCATAATTCAAACCCCAATTTAGAAATTAACATTGAATTAATAAATGAAAATATTGAAATAAATGATGGAAAGATATACTTCAGATCTGCAATTGTTGATAATGATACTTTACTTCTTGAATGTTATCACGTACGTTGTATGAAATAGAATGAACATGACAAAACCCTAATCACACACACATTATTGCATACAAATGATGTAATTTTGCTCCACAATGGTTGAATGAAGAATATTTAGCCTTGAAGATCTTTGAAAGTGCTTGATAATGAATTCTTCACAGATGCAAGAGAATTGGATATGTCAATTTATGATGCTTAGATGAAATTAGGTTGATCAAATGTCTTTATATAGGGGTATCTAGGCTATTTATCGATTAGGCCAACCTCCAACAAACATGCGGAACCACAAAGTTTATTTCCTACAAAAGAGATAAGGCCCTTCTCCCATTTCAAAATGGGGCCCAGCTAAGATGGACCAGAACACTAGGCACTCTGGTCTGAGGGCCAAGGTTCTAGCCTTGGTCCTTCTTAGTTAGAGACCATCATTAAGCCCTAGAGAGAAGGATGTCCCTCTAGGAGATTAATTGGTGGGTATACATGGCATCGAAATTGGAGTTAAGGTACTCAACAAACCTAGATAGGAGATGAGGAGGAGATACATTAAATTAGGGGCACAAACATGAGGTGTAAATTGGCCTGGTGAAAATTTAAGATGCTACATTTAGCACCCACTTTAATGGGAGTACGAGCCTATGCAAATAATCATGGTAAAGTAGATGAAAAAGATGAAGGAGAGGAGCAATCAGGAGCACAATCACAAGGAGTATAAGACATCACTAATTTCAAGGAACTAAGCCCCCAGTATTAGGATCTTAACTCACTCAATTGCATGCAAGGGCACACAAAACAAGACAAAAAAAATGCAAACAAAAACAAATAAAGACAAAAGGAAAGAGACATGCAACACAAAAGCTAAAAACCAAAACAAGACCTTAAGTCAACTAGTCAAAGAAACCTTGATATCAAAATATCTCAATCACTCATATTTGTTGAATAGACAAGAATACTAGGGGCGTTGAATTATTATTCCAAAATAAAACAAAGCACTCTGATAATCTGAAACTTATTTAGATACTCTCAACAAGAAATGAAATATGCAATAGAAGAAAAATGCACAACATACACATCTATAAGAGAGACACTGGATTTTTATATTTAGAAAACCCAAATGGGAAAAACCATAGAGAGGGTTAACTCTAAAGACAATATAACTAGTTATATGGGATTACAAAAGAGGCTCACTACCTAGAGGGTTTATTGTCTGAATTACAAAAGGCTCATTACGAGAAAGGCTCACTGCCAGAAAGAAAAGAAATGAACTAAAAAATTTGCATCTACATATGCATGAGCTCAATTCCAATTAAGCTCAAACAACACATTAACAATTTTTAGTAGATCCGATTAAGAAACTCTGCAAAACATTCCAGTATCTGCCTGCTCCAAAACACTCTCGCACTAGATCTATCTTTCTCTTTTACTCAATTAGCAAAAATTTCTTTTCTTTATCACTTGCCATCTTAATCTTCACTTACTTCATCATAATTCATCCATACCATACATTTCTCTCTCATTCACATTCACTTCATACCAAACCTCAAGCATAATGCGATCATCCATATAGATGGGTGTAAAAATAAGAATATACAATAAGTCATTCTTAACAACATTTTCCCAAATGATATCTTCAACGGTCAATTAACATGATACAATCACTACAAATAAATATTAACATAATCTCTTAAGGTTAGCCTAAGGAGATAATGGAACATAATTCAAAATTATCCAAATGTCACAATCACCAGACCAAAAGATAGAGCATTGGGGGTTAACTGGGCCAGGCCAAGAGCACAATTCTAGAGCACATTAATATGATCCAACTCAGAATTACTAGGTTAAATACATGAACAAATAATTGTCAACATGTTAACATTAAAAATCAAGATATCGGAGGAAACCAAAGCATGAAGATCCACTTCAACACTGCATGACTGAATACATGTCTAAAGCACAACATCCAAATCACAACTTTCATAGCATAAAAACCATGAATAGAACAATCTCAATTGATGACAACAACCATATAAAAAATTGAACTTCCACAACTACATCAAAACATTCTAAGACAAGTTAATAGAATTTCGTCAAACTTCATGAATGATTGGAGCATGAAACCAATTACCACAACCAAGACCAAATCTCTCTCATCAAGATAAATGTACCCTCATACTGGAAATTCATATTTTTGAAGCAATAAACATTTCTGCATTACATCAACAACATCTAAAATCTACCATCTGTATCATACATAACTATCTTCCACTATTCTGCAACACACCATACATGCCTATTTTCCACTGTTCTGCAACACATCTGAACCAATCGAAATCATCGAGTTTGACATCAATGACAACTTAAGACAAGTATTTATAACATTATCATTCTTAAAAAATGACATCTCAAGAAAACAAGTGATCACATAAAAAAGAAAGAGCACACATCATCCATGAACTACAAATAGAAAAGCTATGAGCTCATGAGAAGAAAGAGAGAAGAATGGATAAACATTCTCGATGTGTTTTTCTATGTGATCGATGAGAAGAATGAGATAGGACATGGATACACATTCTAGATGTGTTTTTATATGTGATCCATGTAGGGGAGGAGAGTAGGAAAAGTCTAGTTGTATTTTGCTAGTTCCACTCATCCTCGTGCATGTGTGCAAGTGATGTCTTCTTTCAGGTGTTAAGCATCCCATATAAGAGTTTTTTTTGTTTATTTTTGAGCATGCAACAACTTGTGTAATACATAAAATGAAAAATGCCAAGGGGTGAGTGTCTGTATCAAGAATAACTCATATAAGAGTTTGTTTTCTTTGGTTTCGAGAATGTGTAACCCTGTTTAAGACAAATATATACCTAATTTCAATTTTTTTTTTGGATATTAGAGTTGTTGGAATGTGTTATTTCATTGATGTCAATGTATTCTTGTGTTCTTGTGCATCGTGTTGGGAAAATGGTGTCTCAACCTTGCATTTACATGTGGTTTCTATTTATAGTAAGTTTTCATTTGAGCATGAAATGGTGCAAAATTATCCTTAAAGCTTCTAGTTGGCTAGATAAGTATTCCGGTAAAGTTACGTCACAAGATCACAACTATTTTTGAAGATATAAAAAAAATTCATTTTGGAGGGGTCCAATGAAAGGTTTAAATTTGATTTTCAAGACTTTAGAGGCCCCAAAATTCCCTGAAAAGTGGGCGTAAATGACGTAGCATTTATGAGGCAATAGAGAACTTCACGAGCTTTCAAGTGCTTCAAATGGTTCGTCAATAGGACACACGGTTCTCAAGTTATGGCCTCTGGAAGTTTGTACTCCTGAAATAGAAAATATAAAATACATCGGACACATAAATGAGCTGTAAAAAGGGAGGGACACATCATAGGACATCTAGAAGGGAGATAGGGTCAGCTAAACCTTATTGGGTGGTTTTAGCCCATGGTTTTGTAATAACATTTGACGTTTTCTTGTATTGTATCTCCTATATATGAGGTGCATGAGATAGAGGTTGTGTGTAAAAGTCTTATGGCCATTGAGTTACCTTTGAATTTCTGATTAGTGGTACTCCTGTGAAGAGCTTACTTTGAAAGTATATTGTAATTTGTTTTGATTGCAGAATAATATATTGGGTGGCTTTTGGAGTGTGGGGTTTTTCTCCCAAAAGGGTTTTCCCCACGTAAATCATTGTGTTATCGTTTGAATGTTATTATATCTATTTCTATTTTCTATAACTGTTGTAATGATCTATAAGTTTCATTACCCTCCTCTCAAGACTAGTGTAGGAAGGTATTCCGCTACTTAACTTCCTTACAAGTGGTATCAGATCTTGATCACCTCTGGTTTTAGTTGTGGGTTGCTAGGTTTTTTGAACTAATATAGATTTGAGTGGGAGCTTTTGCAGAAGACACTTTTTGATCTTGTTGCAGGAATTTTTTAGATGGCAAGTTCATTAGGGAAAATAGAGGTGGAGAAATTTAATGGAACAAATTTTGAGATGTGGAAGCTGAAGATGGAAGATCTGCTAATAGATCGAGATCTATGGGATACTATTGATGCGAATGTCCAAAGGCCCTTAGATCCAACTGTGATAGCTCAGTATGATGTTATGGACTGAAAAGCCAAGGGTCTAATCAGACTATGCATGGCAGACTCTGGTTTGATCAATGTCCATGAAAAAAAACTGCACAGAAGCTGTGGACTAAGCTTGGTGAAATGTATCAAGCGAAATCTTCATTAAATCATATTTTCTTGAGGAAGAAATTGCATTCCTTGAAGATGGTAGAGGGTGGACAAGTTGTGGACTACCTTGAAGCATTCAATATGTTGGTGGCTCAATTAGTATCTGTCGGTTTTAAGATGAATGAAGAGGAAAAATGCCAGATCTTGCTTTGTTCTTTTCCTGATTTGTGGGATTCTCTTGTTATGGCTATCAATAGTACTTCTATTGTTTGAAGTTCAAATATGTGGTGGCTGCCCTACTTGGTGAAGATATGAAAAGGAAGGTATCCCACAGCTTGAAGAAAGCCCTAACTATTCATGGAAGACCTAAGGAGAAAGGCAAGAAGAATGAGAAGCGCAATAAGTCCAAATCGAGAGGTAGATCAAAATCTCTTCGAAAGTCCAAAGTTATTTGCTGGAATTGGAGTAAACCAGGTCACATTTGTAAGGATTGCAAAGAAAAAAAGAAGAAGAAAAAGAAGAAGAAAAAGAAGAAGATCGATTTTGATTCTGAGTCAGAGAAGGAAGATGGTGATGCATTTATTGTAGCTTTGGTGACTCATGCAAGTAATGATGCCTGGTTAATTAACTTAGATGCATATTTTCATATGACTGCTAAAAGAGATTGGTTTTTTGGATATGAAGAATTCAATGGAGGTAAGGTGTACTTGGGTGATGATTCACATTTGGACATTTTTGGTCGAGGTAAAGTTAGAATCAGGTTTTCTGATGGTAGAATAAAAAGGATTAATGGTGTGTTGCATATCCCTAGTTTAAAATGAAATATGTTATCTATGAGAAAACTGATAAATGCGGGTGTGCAGGTAGTCTTTTCTGAAGTAGGATGTAAGATGATTAAGGGTGCTATGGTAATTGCTAGAGGTGTCAGGTTCGACACTTTGTATAAGCTAGACACATACATTGTTGAGTGTAATAGCACTTCTGTAAAAAGTAAATCCATGGAAGATTTGAGGGTTTCACCTTCACCAGATGGAAATGGCTTCTGGGTACCTAAGGGTGCTATTGTTCACCAAATCTGGTTACCAAGAACACCTACAAATCTATCTATGAGATAGCCAATCTCAATCAATGAAACACTTCAGGGCTTGGACAACATAACATAGGATCCTAATGATCCTCCTGCACTTTAGGTTTTGCTAGACCTAGGGGGGACACCCTTCTGATGCATAGAATTCAAACTCATTTACTCACCATGACAACATCAATGAAACAGATAAACCATTCCACAAGCTCAACAAATTACATAACTCATATAGATTTGGCTAAATCTATATAAACAAGAAATGAAAAAGAGCTTGGAATGAAAGAACACAACCCCTAAACATAAAGGGAAATTAGATTTTGACTTTTAAAATTGTTGATCTGAAACTATCCCCAAATCTGCAAGACCAGTGCCTTGTTCATTGGGCAATAGAGTCACACACAGAACTGTAAATGTGCATCCTAGTCACAAATTGGTTCTCCTTAAATGATATTCCTGCATTAATACCTTATATTAATGCATTACTCAATCCATCCACAAGATTATCAGATCTGGGACACATTTCATTATTCATGACTGATTACAGAGTTTAAAACCTTCATTCAAGGATACCTATAGACAATCACACAATCTCCTTGAAATTGATAAATTTCATCCTCCTTAAGGATTCAATTCATAATAATGGAAATACATACACAGAGATAATACTGTGGGAAATCTACTCATGCCTAACATAAGTAAGATCTGCAACTAGAAAACCATATCTACAATACTGCACTGCAACCTCTATACCCTGAATAGATCCATGAAACTTTACAAGTTTGGGTCAAGAAATTCAGAAATGAAAGCCATGAAAATTGGAGCCACTCTCATAGAATTCTGGAACTATTACAATGAGAAGAAAATTGGAATAAGAAGGAAGAGGGAAAAGATTATATTTCATCAAAACAAGCCAAGTGTCTCTTTTTCCAACTGAATTTCAATTCCTTCATCTTTCCCATGGAAACTGCTCTCAAAATATCTGATCTCTGTTAAAACATACTTCATAATTGCATTCCTCATATCGAGAGCTTTCCGACAATATATAATACTTGGTATTTTGGCAAAAAATGGACCTCTGGGTGAACTAATTCTTCATGTGGCTCTATCATTTAAATTTTTTGAATATTTAACATAGTTGAAACTATTTAAATAACTTTGATTTTTAGCCTGATTATGCCCTAACGCCTTGCCACATGGCAACCTCTGATTGGTCGATGGGATCCAATGGGTGCCACCTCAGATGACACCTCATCACCACCATGTGTACGCCTCGTCACTGCCACTTGGTTGCTTGTTCATCGCCACGTCATTGCCATGTGTCTGCCACCTCAGCGCCACTAGACAGGACCCGTGAGCTGGACCGCCACGTCACACTGCCACCTGTGCGCCACCTGGCTTTCACCATTTCGTGATAGGTAACTGGTGTGCATCTTTGGGCTTTGAAATCATGCGAGCCGTTGGATCTGTCTGGACTTGCTCGATCTTTAACTCCTTTCACTAAGCCTAGATTTTTTGCCATTTCGCAGCCCTTAATGGGTGACCATCTCTCCCTCGCGAAGTCATGTCGATCGTTGATCTCTTGCAAATTGCTCGCTCGTTAACCTGCTCCTTCTCTGCAAAATTTCACATGCCTCGAGAACCGTGCCTATGTGGCCACTCATTGTCGCTTAGTCAGCCTTCTCAGTCACCTTAGGATCCGTGCCCATGCATGTGGGGTTCACCTTGGGCATCCTTAGCACTTTGTGTCAAAATCCTTGAGGCTTTGACACATTAAATGGGTGTCTCTTTGCTTATAAATATTAGAAAAGAACATTTCCCAGCCAATGTGGGATTAACGTTTTTGCCTGGGACTGTGTTTTGAAGGTTTCCTGAGAGTGTTAGTGGCGATTTTTCTTCTGCAACTTGAATGTCTATTGCCTTTCACCACGTGGGAGGGGAGAGCACATGAGGAGGTTCAAATGGCATTGAATTTGCCATTTGCTAAAGTTGCTGAAGACTGTTTGTATTGGTTTGGTTTTTTTTTTAAATCCTTTGTGTGGCCTCCAAACACCACGTTGAAGCCTCCTTTTAAATCATGGGAGAATGCTTTGCTCTTGACTGCAGCCCCTAAAACCCACGTCCAGCATTAGCTTGGAGGCTGCTCTGCTAATTACCTTTTGTGATAAAGTTTAATGTGCCTCAAAAAAGCCACGCAGGGAGGAAGGAGGAAAATTATGTTTCTGTTTGCATTCACTTGACTTCAAAGCTGCTCTATGCCTTTCATGTCTCCTTCAACATTTTGCTCAAAGAGGAATGCTGGCAAAGTCACGTGGAGCTGGATTTGATTGCTGTTGCATTTGTTGGAGGTTTTTGTAGCTACTAACTTCAACGCCCAACCACTACAGGGAGGAGAAAAGAGGATGCTTCACATTTTCATTTCCCTTGCTGATTGAGGTTTCAATGCCTTTGCCAATGTGCATTTGAAATGGAAGTTGTAAATTAAAATTGCACTCCCAGACATCACACACAACAAGGAGAATGCTTGGAAGGTTGTGGAATTTGGCTTTACACCAAGCAAAGGCATTGGTTAAAGATTTATTGACTTTCCTTTACTTGCCACGGAAAGAGTACTGGTTTTATTTTCCATTTGCATGTTTCTTAAAACTGCTGCTGCCCTCCAACTTCAATGCCCAGCCATGGCACATGAGGGAAAGGAAGATGCTCTATCAAATTTTCATTTGCCTCGCATGCCACGTGGGAGGGGAGGAGATTTGTTGATTTCATTTTGTTGGAAATTTCTATGTCTGCTCCAAACTTCCTACACATTACAAGCATAATAAACATTTATATGCATTCCTTACTCTTCCACTCACCATTTCCCAAATACATTTGCATTTTTTAATTAAAAACTCAAGTCTTTGTTGTTGAAGGAGGATTTGGCATTAAAATCGCCAATTTGAAATTTGCCTGAAGGTCTACAGTCTTTTCAACTCTTATGACATGTCTCGTGATTACAATCCATATTTATAAAATTCTAGAATTCTCTTAGTAAACAAAGTCGCCAATAAAATCAATGTATGGGCATGAGCTAGGTCGGGCCCCAAAGTGGGTCTGAATAATTTTTTTTTTCATTTTCATGCCACTGACCTTCGAATTGCCTCAGACACCTTGAACGTACCTTTGGAAACGATCAACACCATTTTTGGATCATCATACTGAGTTTTGCAACCTTCAGGCAATTACGCCACATTTTTGCATTTAATCGCGAAGACGTAATTTTCAAAGTGGTCAAAACACCTTTCTGGACCTTGCCATCTGATAGGTGTGTACTCTGATATTCAAGGATGAATTCTACCAAACGGTTTCTCAATATGAGTCCCGAGTGAAGAGATATTAATTGTCGAAAATGAACAACTGACTTTGTCGACACTGCGGACTTGATGAAGTCAATGTTCTGGCAACACATGATGCCTTTCTCAAAAATATCAAACGACCTCCGTAGACCCTCAAATTTGAAACATAGGTACCTTGAAGTACATACTAAACCTTTGGATTCTCAGTTCAACCAAAAGTTTGACTGGGTGCAAATGGTGCGCTCATGAAAATGGCTACATTAACTAATATAACACTAAAAGTACGGATCACTGAAAATGATGACTCAATGAACCCTTTTGAAAACCGATCAAACGGATTGGTAGGAGCTTGAAACTGGAAACATAGATTTTCATCTATACCAATAATAACCCAGAGTAAACATTCTGACATGATACTCACTAAGGCAACTTTTACACTTGTGTGAAATAGGGCTCCGACTAGGCACTGAAAAAGGGACTTGTCAGGCAGCACAAACTGCCAACAAATTGAGCTTGGTAAACTGAGCAAATGGATTCATGAAGACTTGAAATTTTCCATGATGACTCATATTTATACATACAATTTAATCCATTTTGAAATTCTTCATGACAATCAACAGAACAAAAGATATAAACACCCAAAGTAGACTACTTAGTAAAATCTGCATTTCTGCCTAGAATGCACTTTCAGCTCACCCCTCGAAATGGGTACCTGATAAACTTATCCAAATTGAATTCTGCAAGTTACACATCACTGAATAGGCCAAATGAAAGGTGTAGGACATGTTTCCCGAGCCTTACCCTTTGAAAATCAACTGGCTCCATTTTGCCCTCTCTCTAACTAGGCCATTCAAACTGACTCATTTGGAAATGCAAAGCAAAAATTTGAATTGGGCCTCAAAACTTGATTTTATTTTAATGAGTCCCAATAGTGGCTTTGACTGGGGATGGTTGATTGCAAGATCAACACAAGAATCTAGAGTCTATGGTTAAGCAGACCACCCAAAAAAATAGATCATTCTCTCATCTCTTCTCTTCTCAAAAATAGGGCATCCTTATTCTACCCAAACAATAGGGCACTTTATTGAAAACCACACAACTGAAGCAAAGCAACTTTACAAAATATACAACTTATAAATGGCCCTGGGCCATCAAAACTGAAATTAATTCTTACCTCTGTCAAACACATGATTTTCATTTCCACAAACTAGAGGTAAACTGAAATCATCATTCACATTTGCCTGTTCAGAAACACTTCCACTTCTAATCAGCTGATCAAAAAAACATAATCAATCAATCTTTGGAAACCAAAGGAATGCTGAAATGGTTGATCACTAGGTGACATAAGAGTGCCATACTCTTTACCACTCTTTCCCAGCTAAAATGAAAAGTGGCCTAACTTATTCTGAAAGTTGAAAACATCAGGCACATCTCTATTGCTAGTTTGCTCAAATGATGAACACTCTTCCACAATGATGGCTTGCAAACTAGAGAGGAAAACTTCCTCATAACATGATTGCACTTCCACTTGCTGATCACAATTTCTATCAACACTTTGCACACATGAAAGTACATGATTGTCACTTGTCAATGGTTCATTTCCCACTTGCAAATCAGGGAAATTTTTTTCAGACTTGTTATGCCTTTTAATAGCAAGATCCACACAATGCATACCAAATTCTAAGTTCATATCAGCATATGAATCTACATTATCACTCCTATCAACTGTATATGTATTTTCATCTTGTCCATCACTCAAATCAAATATAGGGAAAGAATCAACAACATATGTATCATACTTCACACCCTCAAAAACATCATCAATATCATAACATTACTGGTTGGGTGTGAGAGATTGGACACATTTTTGGATGCATACCTTTGGAAATCAGTAGCTAGGAGCTCTGAAATTTGTTCACTCCTTAGTGAACCTTCTTCATTTCCATTTTCCTTGGCTTCATCCTCTGAGATGTAAACATTGTCCCAATCTGATAAAGGTATTAAATCAACAATGCTCATGCCTTTATGCACATTTATTTTATCATTACAACAACTTTCATTCGCATCATAACCTTTATCATACTGCTCATAAAGTGTTGCTATATGTTGCAACATAGTTTCATAACCGAGGTTGCAAACATTTTGTGGATTGAATTTAACAACAAGGTGATCCATATCATTAAAATCTGAAACCTCAACGGGCTCATGATTAGTTGAACAATTACTTATGTTCTCACAAATTTCTTCTTGCTTTGAATACACATCTAAACTGTCATGCTGAGAATAAGAGTCACCTTCAGCATCATAGGAGGCATAGCCACTCATGGATTCATCTCCCTCACTGTCCTTAATCTTGTGTACATTTTCATATTTCATTCTTTTAATCTCATATATCCATTCCTTAATACATACAACACTTTCTTCTCTCAAGGTAGTAGACCAATTAACTAAGTTAGGCTCATCAAGCTCTAAGAATAACTCAATCCAAACAGACTCATGGGGTCTAGCATTAGCTAAAAACTCATTTAATGCAGCTATGAATCTTTCATAAAAAACATATGATGACTCTTCTTTTCTTTTCCCTACTTTCCTTCTTAAAAACTAGACAAATTTATCTTGGATCTTTTGAAGACATATTGCAATCTCTATGTCAATTTCTTTCAAATTTAACAAAGGATTTGGAGATCTAGGAACTACATCTAGATCCATTAGGTTTAGAACATGTATTGAACCATTATCTTGACCATGCATCTTATTGTTTCATAAATTCTTTTCAAAACATATGCAGTCATAATTTTCAGAATCATACACACTTCTCCCATCACTTAACTGAAATTTATTTCAAAACATGAAGCATGCATACTACAAATTTCTTTTCCTTTCTATGGTGACTTTTTCACCTTGTAAGGAACACAATTATTTCATGAAAACTTTGAGGAATACCTGGAGAAAAAATTGCTGCTGCTATTCACTTTACTTCTGACTGGAAATTTGAAGAAATCCTCCAAATCTCAGGTTCGTTCTTACAGAGTCGCCACCTCCTTGAAGAGGAATAAAATTTAAACCACTGATCTACACTCTGAAAAACTTTCAGATTTCTGGGTCTCACCACACAACAGAGTCACACAATATAATTTTCAAGCTATACACTTCCAAATCTGAAAATGACTTTCATATTTCTAAACTTCTAAGACTCTTCCCCAAATGAATTTTGGCCAGACTCATGGGTTTCACTTGATAGAAATTTTTTACATCATTCTTCCCAACAGAGTCACCATATTTGTTGTTCACCAAATCTGGTTAACCCAAGAACACCTGCAAATCTATCTATGAGATAGCCAATCTCAATCAATGAAACACTTCAAGGCTTGGACAACATAGCATAGGATCCTAATGATCCTCCTGCACTTTAGGTTTTGCTAGACCTAGGGGGGACACCCTTTTGATGCATAGAGTTCAAACTCATTTACTCACCATGACAACATCAATGAAGTAGATAAACCATTCCACAAGCTCAACAAATTAGATAACTCATATAGATTTGGCTAAATCTGTATAAACAACAGATGAAAAAGGGCTTGGAATGAAAGAACACAACCCCTAAACATAAATGGAAATTAGATTTTGACTTTTAAAATTGTTGATCTGAAACTATCCCCAAATCTGCAAGACCAGTGCCTTGTTCATTGGGCAACAGAGTCACACACAGAACTGTAAATGTGCATCCTAGTCACAAATTGGTTCTCCTTAAATGATATTCCTGCATTAATACCTTATACTAATGCATTACTCAATCCATTCACAAGATTATCGGATCTAGGACACATTTCATTATTCATGACTGATTACAGAGTTTCAAACCTTCATTGAAGGATACCTATAGACAATCACACAATCTCCTTGAAATTGATAAATTTCATCCTCCTTAAGGATTCAATTCATAATAATGGAAATACAGACATAGAGAAAATTCTATGGGAAATCTACTCATGCCTGACATAAGTAAGATCTACAACTAGAAAATCACATCTACAATACTGCACTGCAACCTCTATACCTTGAATAGATCCATGGAACTTTACAAGTTTGGGTCAAGAAATTCAGAAATGGAAGCCATGAAAATTGGAGCCAGTCTCACAGAATTCTAGAACCCTTACAATGAGAAGAAAATTGGAATAAGAAGGAAGAGGGAAAAGATCAGATTTCATCAGAACAAGCCAAGTGTCTCTTTTTCCAACTGAATTTCAATTCCTTCATCTTTCCCATGGAAACTACTCTCAAAATATCTAATCTTTGTTAAAAAAAAAGTTCATAACTGCATTCCTCATCTTGAGAGCTTTCCGGCAATATATAATACTTGGTATTTTGGCCAAAAATGGACCTCTGGGCGAACTAATTCTTCATGTGGCTCTGTCATTTAAATTTTTTGAATTTTTAACATAGTTGAAACTATTTAAATAACTTTGATTTAACTTTGATTTTTGGCCTGATTATGCCTTGATGCCTTTCCACGTGGCAACCTCTGATTGGTCGATGGGATCCACTGGGCGCCACCTCAGTTGACACCTCATCACCGCCATGTGTACGCCTCGTCACTACCACTTGGTTGCTTGTTCATCGCCACGTCATTGCCATGTGTCCGCCACCTCAGTGCCACGTCAACACCACTGGACAGGACCCGCGAGCTAGATCGCCATGTCACACTGCCACCTGTGTGCCACCTGGCTTTTGCCATTTCGCGATAGGTAACTAGTGTGCATCTTCGGGCTCCGAAATCATGCAAGCTGTTGGATCTTTCCAGACTTGCTCGATCTTTAACTTCCTTCGCTGAGCTTGGGTTTTTTCCCATTTCGCAACCCTTAACTAGTGAGCATCTCTCCATCGCGAAGTCACACCGGTCGTCGATCTCTTGCAACTTGCTCGCTCGTTAACCTGCTCCTTCTCTGCAAAATTTTGCATGCCTCAAGAACCGTGCCTACGTGGCCACTCGTTGCCACTCAGTCAGCCTTCTCAGTCACCTTGGGATCTATGCCCATGCATGTGGGGTTCGCCTTGGGCGTCCTTAGCACTTTGTGTCAAAAGCCTTGAGGCTTTGACACATTAAATGGGTGTCTCTTTGCTTATAAATATCAGAAAAGAACATTTCCCAGCCAATGTGGGATTAACGTTTTTGCCTGGGACTGTGTTTTGAAGGTTTCCTGAGAGTGTTAGTGGCGATTTTTCTTCTGCAACTTGAATGTCTATTGCCTTTCACCACATGGGAGGGGAGAGCACGTGAGGAGGTTCGAATGGCATTGAATTTTCCATTTGCTGAAGCTGCTGAAGACTGTTTGAATTGGTTTGGTTTTTTTTTTTAAATCCTTTGTGTGGCCTCCAAACACCATGTTGAAGCCTCCTTTTAAATCATATGAGCATGCTTTGCTCTTGACTGCAGCCCCTAAAACCCACATCTAGCATTAACTTGCAGGCTGCTCTGCTAATTACCTTTTGCGATAAAGTTTAATGTGCCTCCAAAAAGCCACGCAGGGAGGAAGGAGGAAAATTATGTTTTTGTTTGCATTCACTTGACTTCAAAGCTTCTCTATGCCTTTCATGCCTCCTTCAACATTTTGCTCAGAGAGGAATGCTGGAAAAGTCACGTGGAGCTGGATTTGATTGTTATTGCATTTGTTGGAGGTTTCTATAGTTGCTAACTTCAACGCCCAACCATAGCAGGGAGGAGAAAAGAGGATGCTTCACATTTTCATTTGCCCTTGCTATTGGAGGTTTCAACTCCTTTGCCAATGTGCATTTGAAATGGAAGTTGTAAATTAAAATTGCACTCCCAGACATCACACACAACAAGGAGAATGCTTGGAAGGTTGTGGAATTTGGCTTTACACCAACCAAAGGCATTAGTTAAAGATT
This sequence comes from Cryptomeria japonica, assembly GCF_030272615.1. Taxonomy (NCBI): domain Eukaryota; kingdom Viridiplantae; phylum Streptophyta; class Pinopsida; order Cupressales; family Cupressaceae; genus Cryptomeria; species Cryptomeria japonica. Next base: position 734,533,418 of record NC_081407.1, read on the forward strand.
TATTGACTTTCCTTGCCACGGAAAGAGGACTGGTTTTATTTGCCATTTGCATGTTTCTTAAAACTGCTGCTGCCCTCCAACTTCAACGCCCAGCCATGGCACGTGAGGCAAAGGAAGATGCTCTATCAAATTTTCATTTGCTTTGCATGCCACGTGAGAGGGGAGGAGATTTGCTGATTTCATTTTGTTGGAAATTTCTATGTCTGCTCCAAACTTCCTACACATTACAAGCATAATAAACATTTATATGCATTCCTTACTCTTCCACTCACCATTTCCCAAATACATTTGCATTTTTTAATTAAAAACTCAAGTCTCTGTCGCTGAAGGAGGATTTGGCATTAAAATCGCCAATTTGAAATTGCCTGAAGGTCTACAGTCTTTTCAACTCTTGTGACATGTCTCGTGATTACAATCCATATTTATAAAATTCTAGAATTCTCTTAGTAAACAAAGTCGCCAATAAAATCAATGTATGCGCATGAGCCAGGTCGGGCTCCAAAGTGGGTCTGAATAAAAAAAAAAATTGTTTTCATGCCACTTACCTTCAAAATGCCTTAGACACCTTGAATGTACCTTTGGAAATGATCGACACCATTTTTCGGATCATCAGACTAAGTTTTGCAACCTTCAGGCAATTACGCCACATTTTCGCATTTAATCGCGAAGACGTAATTTTCAAACTGGTCAAAACACCTTTCTAGGCCTTGCCATCTGATAGGCATGTACTCTGATATACAAGGACGAATTATACCAAACGGTTTCTCAAGACGAGTCCCAAGCGAAGAGTTATTAATTGCCAAAAATGACCAATTGGCTTTGTCGACACTGCGGACTTGATGAAGTCAATGTTCTGGCAACACATGATGCCTTTCTCAAAAATATCAAACGACCTCCGTAGACCCTCAAATTTGAAACACAAGTACCTTGAAGTACATACTAAATCTTTGGATTCTCAGTTCAACCAAATGTCTGATTGGGTGCAAATGGTGCACTCATGAAAATGGCTACATTAACTGATATAACACTGAAAGTACGGATCACTGAAAACGATGACTTAATGAACCCTTTTGAAAACTGATCAAACAGATTGGTAGGAGCCTAAAACTGGAAACATAGCTTTTCATCTATACCAATGATAACCCGGAGTAAAAATTATGACATGACACTCACTGAGGCAACTTTTACACTTGTGCGAAATAGGGCTCCGACTAGGCGCTAAAATAGGGACTTGTCAAGCAACACAAACTGCCAACAAATGGAGCTTGGTAAACTGAGCAAATGGATTCATGAAGACTTGAAATTTTCCATGCTGACTCACATTTATACATAAAATTCAATCCATTTTCAAATTATTCATGACCATCAACAAGGAAAAGGATATAAACACCCAAAGTAGGCTACTTAGTAAAATTTGCATTTGTGCCTAAAATGCACTTTCAGCTCACCCCTCGAAATGGGTCCCTGATAAACTTATCCAAATTGAATTCTGAAAGTTGCACATCATTGAATAGGCCAAATGAAAGGTGTAGGACATGTTTCCCAAGCCTTACCCTCTGAAAATCAACTGGCTCCATTTTGCCCTCTCTCTAACTAGGCCATTCAAACTGACTCATTTGGAAATGCAAAACAAAAATTTGAATTGGGCCTCAAAACGTGATTCAATTTTAATGAGTCCCAACAGGTGCTCTTTCTTCTAAAGCAAAGTTACCTACAAAGAAGACTATATTATGGCACCAGAGGTTTGGGCACATTGGAGAAAAGGGTCTAAGGACCTTTAAAAAAAAAAAACCTTGTTGAAGGTTTGAATGATTGTAATCTTGACTTTGATTTCTGCGAGAATTGCATTTATGAAAAACAAACCGCATTCAATTTTACTCGGTTTCTCATAAAACTTGTGGTGTTTTGGATCTTCTTCATTCTGATGTGTTTAGTCCTGAAGATGTTCCTTCAATTTTAAAAGCCACATATTTGGTTTCATTTAGTGATGATTTTAGTAAAAGGACATGGATATATTTTCTAAAGAGTAAATCTGAAGTTTTCAGTCGATTTAAAGAATTTAAAGCAATGGTTGAGTTGCAGGCAGACAAGAAAATTAAAAGTCTAAGGACTAATAATGGCGGTGAATTTATGTCTAATATTTTGGATAGATTCTGTAAATATTATGGTATTAAAAGATAGGAGACAACTATGTATTATCCATAGAAGAATGGAGTTGTAGAAAGAATGAACATGACATTGATGGAGAAAGCTAGGAGTATGCTGAGTGGTGTTGGTTTAGAACAAAATTTTTGGGCTGAAGTTGTTACCACTCCTTGCTACCTGATTAATAGGTCTCTTACATTAGCCCTTGTTGATAAAATACCTATGGAAGCATGGTCGGGTCACAAGCCTTCATTGAGACATTTTAGATTTTTTGGTTGTGAGGCATACGCACATGTGCCAAAGGAGAAGCGATCAAAGTTGGAGAACAAGGTTGTGAAATGTATCTTCGTTGGGTATAGTTATGGTGTGAAAGGATACAAGCTTTGGGATTCTGTTGCACAAAAGGTAATTCATAGTAGAAGTGTTAAATTTAGAGAAATTAAGTCTCCTTCTATTACATTGCAGCAAGAATAGACTAAAAAGGAAGTTGTGATTCAATTTCCTTCTACACTTGAAAGAGTTGAATCGAGACCCCTAGATAGGCAAGAAGTTGAGGAGAGATCATCTAGATCTGAATCTTTAGAAGAGGAGGAAGAACCTCGAACACAACTTGTTCAAAGGTCTACAAGACATAGACAACCACCTAAAAGGTATTCACCTAATGATTGGAGATGCATTTTTGCTTTGAATACTAATGTGGATGAACCAAAATCTGTAGAAGAGGCATTAGGTATGAATGATGCAGAATCTTGGAAGATTGCTATGGAAGAAGAAATGAAATCTTTGAAAAAGAATGATACATGGGATCTTGTACCATTTCCTGAAGGACAAAAGCTTGTTATTTGCAAATGGATGTTCAAGAAAAATATTGGTTCAGATGGAAGCATTGAGAAGTATAAAGCAATGTTGGTTACAAAAGGCTACTCTCAAGTTAAGGGCGTTGATTATGGTGAGATATTTTCTCATGTTGCCAAAATGACATTCATTAGATTTTTGCTTTCTATTGCTGCTGCTTATGATTTAGAGGTTGAGAAAATGGATGTGAAAATTGTTTTCCTTCATGGTGATTTGGAGGAGGATATTTATATGACACAGTCAGAGCACTATGTGGTGACAGGTAAAAGTAATTTGGTCTGTAACTTAAAGAAATCTTTGTATGGCCTCAAACAGAGTCCTAGGATGTGGTGCCAAAAATTTGATACATATGTGTTGAGTTTGGGGTTTGAGTGTTCTAAATCAGATCACTATGTTTATTATAAAACTGATGGTGGTCATTTCATGTACATTGCATTGTATGTTGATGATACGTTATTCATTGATAAAGGGAAAGGTATGATTTCAGAACTAAAGTCTTAGCTCACTGCTAAATTTGAAATGAAAGACCTTGGTGCAGTGAAACACATTCTTGGGATGGAAATTAGAAGAGATAGAGTGAACAAAAAGTTATGGCTAGGCCAGAGGAAGTATGTGAATTCAATGTTACAAAGGTTTAACATGCAGGATTGTAGACCATTGTGTGTTCCTTTTACAGTTGGAACAAAATTTTCTATTGCAGATTATCCTATATCCCCATCGAAGATGGAAGACATGAAAAGAGTGTCTTACCAAAGTGCGATTGGAAGTTTGATGTAGGTTATGGTCTATACTAGACCAGACATTGCCCAAGCAGTGGGAGTTCTGTCCAGATATATGTCTAATCCTGGTAGAGTTCATTGGGATGTAGTCAAAAGATTCTTCAGATATTTAAAGGGTACCTTAGAGTATTCTTTGTGTTATCATGGTAATGCAGTTGGAGACATGATTTCCCTTCATATTTATGGTTAGTTTGGATTCAAACTGGGTAGGTGATATTGATAGCAGAAGATCCATGAGTGCTTATGTGTTTACTTTATTTGATGGTGTAATTAGTTGGATGAGTAAGAGAAAGGTTGTGGTTTCTTTGTCCATCACTGAAGCAGAGTATATGACAGCTAGTCATGCTTATAAAGAGGCCATTTGGCTTAAGAGACCGTGTTCAGACATTGGAATAAGACAAGGAGCTATGACAATTTATTGTGATAGTCAGAGTGTGATCTGCCTAGCTAAGAACCTCACATTTCATGCCCATTGATGAATGTTGTAGATTATTTAACTAAGGTTGTGAGCATAGAGAAGTTCAGATGGTGCTCTGAGTCTATGGGCCTCATGGCCCTTAGAAATTGATTTATTGTGTTGATACTCCCTTTTCTCTTGCATGGTGTTTGACAAGTGGGAGATTTGTTGGGAAAATGGTGTCTCAACCTTGCATTTACATGTGTTTACTATTTATAGCAAGTTTTCATTTGAGCATGAAATGGTGAGAAATTCTCCTCGAAGCTTTTGGTTGGCTAGGTAAGCATTTTGGTAAAGTTACGTTGCAAGATCACAACTAGTTTTGAAGATATTAAATTTTCCGTTTTGGAGGGGTCCAATGAAAGGTTTAAATTTGATTTTGAGGACTTTAGAGGCCCCGAAATGGTCTAAAAAGTGGGTGTAAATGGCATAGTTTTTTACAAGGCAATAGAGAACTTTGCGAGCTTTTTGATGCTTCAAACGATTCGTTAATAGGACACATGGTTCTCAAGTTATGGCCTCTGGAAGTTTGTACTCCTGAAATAGGAAATATAAAATACATCAAACACATAAATGAGCTATAAAAAGGGAGGGACATGTCATAGGGCATGTAGAAGGGAGATAAGGTCAGCTACACCTTATTGGGTGGTTTTAGCCCATGGTTTTGTAATAGCGTTTGACGGTTTCTTGTATTATATCTCCTGTATATGAGGTGCGTGAGATAGAGGTTGTGTATAAAAGTCTTATGGCTATTGAGTTACCTTTGAATCTCTGATTAGTGATAGTCTTGCGAAGAGCTTTCTCTACAAGTATATTGTAATATGTTTTGATTGCGGAATAATATATTGGGCGACTTTGGAGTGTGGGGTTTTTCTCCCAAAAGGGTCTTTCCCACGTAAATCACTGTGTTATGGTTTGAATATTATTATATCTATTTCTATTTTCTGCAACTATTGTGACAATCTGTAAAAGTTTTTGCATTACCCTCCTCTCAAGGTTAGTGTAGGAAGTTGTTTTGCTTCTTAACTTCCTTACACATCGGTGTTACAGAGAGTTGGCTTGGTTGGTATATTGTAGATATGCAGATGTGGACTTAAGGATTCAAAGATTAGTATCTTCAGTTGTTTCTAATGTAGAGATCCTAAGAGGGATAGTGGCAATACACATTCATCAATCTAAGAGGCTCAAGTTTGGAGTGACAAACAAAATACATGGTTCAATACATCGATTGACCTTCTTCTCCATTTCACTAAATTGCAATGCATAAGGCAAGGAAAATATCTTAAACCTAAGCATTTACTATTCTCAAAGTCCTATGACAACCCTAGGACATCACCAAACCCCCATAAGTGCTTGACAATGACCAAGAAGCAACAACAATGCAAACTTGACAAGTATGACCAACTAGGCTCTTTAGGATAGTGCAAAGAGTATTTGGGGTATAAATTTTTACCCTTTTGAGTTTGACACAAAATAAACACATATTTTAGTACCCTTTTCCAAGATACACAAAATATCCAAACAGATTTGGGGGTTGTTTCAGACTGATAGAGAGTTTTTATGATTGTCCTAGTTCCATACATGCACAATTAGGCCTCCTCCTAGTCACCACCCTACACAAAAAACATTGCTCACATCTATCTTCAAAAAATTGTTCAAAACTCAATAAGGAAGAGAAAAAAACTTATTTCAAACACCCACCAAACAATTATTAATGCAATTACACTCCAAACCTTCAAACCCTCTCCAAACTAGTACTACTCAGCCTAGCACATGGTGATGGTAGAAAATCACCAAACCAAAACAACCCAAGCTCAATATTATGCACCAATGCATAAAAACCCATCTCAAGAACCCTATGATACATCAATCCACTGATTTCCATCATTTTCCCACAGTGGGATGGGAAGGAAAACACATTTTTTATGACAAATCCCAGTTATGGAGGATTTTGGTTAGTTTTTAGTAAAATGAAAATATCTTGGTTAAAATGCAATGAATTATTCTCAAGACACCACCAAAATCTTGGAAAATCACCCCTCTATCATTCCATACCACTGTTACATCAAAACAAAACACATGCAGGCCATGAAGAAGGAGAGAGCAACAAATTTATATAAAATGCACAAAAAATTGAGTTCTTCTTATTGAAAACTTCATCAAATATTACAATCACACCTTTGGCTCATGTGGGAACTTAAATACAATTCTTAATATCCTCCCCAGTAGCTCCAAAGAGTTATTTGATTTAGGTATCCATTGGGAGTGACAAAACATATGTTTAGACAATGTGACAACTTACTAAGTTGTCATCTTCTTGCATAACATGACAACTTTTGTGAAGGTCTTTAATACAATGACCACCATTAACAAAACATGTTTAGAACATGTTGAGAGAGGCCATCCAATCCTGATTACATCAATTTTTCTTCATTTTTGAAGAGTTGTTACATGAAGACCTCATTTGACAATATTTGACAAAGTATACCCCTACAAGACCTAATAGACAATATGACCACAAAATGCACTAAATGATCATATAATTAAAAATAAAAAAATATGAATGGTCCCATGGACCTTATTACAACTTAAAACCACAAGAAAATAGGACAAAAACAATATGAGCCTCCATGAGTGCACTATGAATCTTCAAGGTTTCAAGGTTCTCTTGCACCAGTTTCAGCATGAGTTTTAGTGTTCCAGAATGTGATTTGATCGACTTAGGTGGTCCGGTGTGATAAATGGTTTTTTTGTTGGTTCTGTATTGCAGAGTTGTGATTTATAGTTTGTATTTCTCCAAAATTGATTCATTATGTTGAGAGGATTTTGGAGAATGTTTGGGACATTCATGTGTATCCTCAGTTCGAGTGGTTCATAATTTGAAACTTCACAAGTGTATCTTTTAGTTTTTAAGTAAGTTATGTTGGTGTTCTTGAGCTCTGGTAGTGAGATGATGATGATTCTTTTAATACGAGTTGTTGCGGTGGAATTCATGTTTCTTGTTGATGATGTTTTTCAATTGTGTTCTATGCATTTTGGTGGTTTGTATTGATCGTTGTGCATGTTATTGAAGATTTTACTGGTCCAATGGTATTCTTCATGTTATACAACCTTCTGGCTGACCTGATAATTCTTGCATGTTGCAAATGATCTTGGCGAGATATTCAGTGGTGTTGTTGTTAGGATTCCCAAAGATACTGAGAGGGGGGTGGGGGTGAATCAGTTCTGACCAGTATATTAATTTTCTTAACTTATAACATGAAAAGCATATCAAAACTATGTACTGATAAACCAAAATAATGCAGTAAATAAGAATAGCAACCACAACATAAGAGACACACCATAACACAATATTTTAATGAGGAAAACTGGTGTGGGAAAAACCTTGGTGGGATTTGTGACCCACAATATTCACTTATTGGCCAATAAGAGAATATTACTGCTTACAATAGGGGCCTGAGGCCAAGTGCCTAGAGCTCACTGCTCAATTACAAAGAAGTCACGCTAACTTACAAATGGATTATACAAATCCAATTGTCTTGTACTGCTTTAGATCAGCATCTACTGTACCAGATTCAGTACCGGTTTAAGCTCTGCAATAAACATAAACCCTCATCCCAATAATTCACACATTAGGTCTGCTATATTATTTTCATACTTCACATTCTTCACATTCTTCGCATTCTAAATGATCTATAATGATCTCATACATATATGAGTCATATTACAATCCACCAAGTCAGCTTACAAAAGATTTAATAATTAATTACAAAATATATATATACAAAATTCTTGTCGGCCATGGTGCCGATAATCTTTCTTTTGGTGCCGGTGATCTGTATGTCGGTGTAGGGTCTGTCGGTGTCGATGCCGGTGCCTGTGCCTGCCTATCAGTATCACATGATTGTAAGGTTGCCATCAATGAAAATACCTTCAATCACCTACAATTTCTTATTAGAGTGTGCATTTGCCAACAATCTCCCCCTTTGGCATTGATGGCAACACTCATGAGAAAAATAAAAAAGTGTCCAAAATGATGTCCAAAAAGAATTTGCCAAAATTGTCTTACCAAAATGTGTGCTCCCCCTGAGTTGATGATGTCCTGTTCTGATCATTTTTCTCATCTCACTACTCCCCCTTTGACATCAATGACAAAGGTTGTCATTCGCTGTCAGTGGAGTGTGGTTCCTACCTAGATTCTTATAACCGGTGGGTTACAATCTGAAAAGATCTGCCAAAATTAAATTTAAATTGTCGCTAAATCTTTTACTATTTGTTAATGCTGCTTGTGTTCTCTGAATTGTACCAGTTAGTATGTGCATTTACTCTTCCGATGTCTTGAGTCTAGGGACTAGAGCCTCAAAAATTTCTTTTCTCAAAGAAATGAGGTAATCTAGTTTAGGACCTATTTTGCATTTTAAGCTCTTTGCCTATTCCAGTGCCTCAGATGGTTTCTCTGAGCTCTCAACTGCTGGTTTCTCATATGTAATCTCTGAATGTACTTCTAGTTTTTGTGTATTTGCCTTTGCACTATTCATTTCTAGTTTCTCTAATTGTTTCTTAGTAGAGTCCTCTATCGGTTTCTTTGTCTTTGTGCTAACATTAATTTCCACATCTACAACCAATGGCTCAGTAGCCACATCTTTCTTCTTTTCCTCAGTGGTTTCTTTATCTACCACAATATTCACCTCTTGTGTATCAATATTCATGGTATACAAAACTTTAGACTCGAGATTTGTATCCTTTAGAGGAGTCTCCATACTCTCAGTAGTGGGTTGAGTGTCAACTATTTCTACCGGTGGAGTATCACAAAGAGGTGGGGGTAAGTTATTAGTTATTTTTAGGTTCGAAGGTCCACCTTCCTTGCCTTTCCCCTTATCCCTGTCTTTTTGATATACTTTGATAGTCTTGGGTCTTTTGAGTTCTTCCTGTTTCTCCTTTTCAACAAAAAATATGTCCCATTGGTCCGCAGTCTCTTCTAAAATTTCATTCATTCTCCCTGCCATCAGTGCTACATGTCGGTGACCGGTTGAGAATACAGTCTGGTTGGCCTCATTGATTAATTGATCAATTTCTTCTGGTGAGTTCACTGGGTGAACTGCAAGTAATTTCTCAATTTTTATTTTCTTATCCAGCTCATTAATAGCTACCCTTCTAGCTTCAAGTCTTCTGTAAAGATCAGTGGGTATTTCATCAACAATTTCCATCAAAAATTTCTTGTAAATATGTAAGTGTAAAATTACACTATTTTCTATGCTTTCTCTGTCATCAATGGAAAGTGTATTGTATAGTTTGCTAATGTTCTTCAACTTTCCATCCTTTGTTATTTCACTAAGGAGCTTATCTAGTGGAGCAATGTCTTGTTTTACCTTTTTCTTCTTAGGAGTCAACTTCTTTACTGGAGGCCTCACTGCCTGTTGCTTTTGTCTGGTTCTCCTAGGTGTGGGTGAGGGTGCCAGCGAGGGTTTTCTTTTCCTTTCCACCCTTTTGAAGACCGCCGATATATCACTCTCAAAAGAAGTTCCAACCGGTGAAAGATGAGATTCCGGTTGAAGTCCTTCCAGCTCACTTTCCTTGATACTAGTTTGTTTCAAAACATCTTCCTTAATTGCCTTTGCCTATCGGGTTCCCTTCTTCACAGTTTGTTCAACTTTCTTAACCCTTTTTCTTGACTGAATTCCACTTTCAATTGTTTCTGCATTTCCTAAGACTTTCTCAGTGGGTTCCTTTGGTGCTTCGAGGAGGGATTTTGCATAAGTTTCTATGATGTTATCATCTATTTCATAGCCCATTTCAGTTACCCAGATAGTCCTAGGGACAAATGCCTCCATCCATATTTTATCTTTCTTAATTACAAAACATATTTCCTTTTGATATTTATCCACAATTTCCTATGACAGTCTTGTTCTAGTCTTCATTCGAGCTTTTAGTGTCTAAAAATGTTCATTTATGTTTCTCTCCCTGTTATCTCCCATGTTGTTTAGTGTATCCAAAAGTTGCTTTCCTACCGATATTTCAAAACCAAAATCTCTCCTACCAATACCAGGTACTTGTTTAGTAATATACAACATTAAATATACAAGTAAATTTCCAAATCTAAAGGTTCCTTTCTTATCTCCCTTTATCTTCTTCAGATTGTCTATTAATTCATCTTTGAGCCATTCACACACATCTATTCTAGCATTGTTGTTAACCATATCATATGCACTTTTGATACATAGGCTTGATATTGAGTTTAACCTATTTGCGTGTGTAGCCTTTTATCCTAAAATCATACTGACATTGATATCCTTCACATCATTTACCCTTAGAGACCTTTTGTCAAATGTTGCACCGGTTAGGTCTATTACTATGTCATTGGAGACATTTTTAGTTCTGTCATCCCTGCTACCGGTGGAAGGCAACCCTGTTACTGCCTTTACTACATCTTTGGTGATCTTATAAACTGAATCCAACCAAAAAAATTTTCCATGCACTCTGCTTAGCACAATCCTTATAATATCCTTGGGAAAATCTGGGACACTAAGGATTGCAGTAAAACCTAGGGTTTCCACTATCTTATGTTCCAGTTTGACATTTCCAGATTCATCACAAATCATAGTCTGATACATGTTCTTGATTTAATCATCTCCTAATTCCTCTATATAACAATGTATGTATATCCTAGGGTCTTCAGCATATACTACTCCCTTAGGAAGTTGAGAAAATGCACCTATGGTATCATCTTTCTTCGCAATTTTGGGAACAAGCTTAAATACGGATCTAGGGTGCTTGATTACTTCAATCACAGTAGGGTTTACAATAAATTCAAGAGTAGATGAGGAAGCTATAGTTATAAATACCTCAATCTTCCTTTAGGATGAGTGCTTGGATGAACTGCTTCACTTCTTCGCTAAGGATGCCTTCGCTCAGGAATTTTCGCGCTCTCTCAAAGATTTGAATGCTCGGTGAGTGAAAAGGGAGCCAAAATACTTGCTTTATAATGTTATTTTCTCCAACTACCACATTTAGTGCTTGCCGATTAAGTCACAACTTAACTCATCTGCTGGTAAAGAAGTAATTTCAACTTCTCACCATCAATCGAGGGTATGTTAGCATGTTTTTCAGTTTGTTGCTAAACCCCCAAAGAATTTTGCTTCAGTTAGAAGAAGAGTCTCCTACCGGTGGAGTGATACTCTATTCTATGGATGGAAGAGTATTCCCATCAACATTCTGATCTGACTTTCTGATCCATTGTTTTGAAAATTCTTGCTTTACCTCTTCAACTTTTTCTTTACCTTTCAAACTAGGACCTTTATTATTTGTCAGTGAAGTCTTTCTTCTACAAAATTTTGCAGTATGTCCAATTTTGTTACAAGCATAACAAGTCACATTGTTTTTCTGACTAGCTTTCCCATATCCTATGCTGGTATGTGTTCTACATTGATTAGATAAGTGTCCAAATCTTCCACAAACATAACATCTTACATTCATTCTGTAGTTTTCTGAATTATGACCAATTTTGTTGCATTTAGAACATTGACCGGTGGGTGTATTAGTGTTCTGATAATTTCTAGAACTACACTGATTTTCTCTATGACCATACTTGTTACAGTTAAAGCATTTCACATTGAATTTGTAAGCATTAGGTTATCTTACTGGTTTACTATGATCATGATTGTTTGCAGTACCGGAGCTTTCACCAATTTCAAAGCCAAGGCCATTTGTATCACCATCAGGTTTTTGATTCTTCAGCATGTCAACAATTTCTTCTAAACTTTTCTTGAATTTCTCCTTGTGTTGATTTGCAGCAGTCAGTTCATTCTCCAACATTTCTTTTTGTCTCATGAGTTCAGTTTTGTCATTTTGTGTATGCATCAAATCTGTCTTCAACATATCTTCAATTTCTTTACAAAATCTCATAGTCATATCTTGCATCTCATTCTTCATTGTACAATTATCTTGTCTCAGTTGGTTCACTAGATCATTAAGAGTTTCCTTTTCATCTTCATCATTCTGCATCTTTTCACAAAGTTCTCTTCTTTTATTCCTTGCTATAGTGAAATTTTCTTGAAGTCCTCGAATGATATCCTATGCAGCCTTCAGATCATCCTCAAGTTTGATGTTCTTTACTTTTTCTGCAACATAGTCTGAAAGAGTTGTTTCCAATTGTTTTCTCAAATTTTCCATCTCTACCGGTGTCAAGATCTTCCTCAAGTTGTTAGGCTTTTGAAAATAGAGGACCAAGCTCTGATACCAATTGTTAGGATTCCCAAAGATACTGAGAGTGGGGGGGGTGAATCAGTATTTGACCAGTATATTAATTTTCTTAACTTATAACATGAAAAGCATATCAAAACTGTGTACCGGTAAACCAAAATAATGCAGTAAATAAGAATAGCAACCACAACATAAGAGACACACCATAACACAATATTTTAACGAGGAAACCCGGAGTGGGAAAAACCTTGGTGGTATTTGTGACCCATAATATTCACTTACTAGCCAATAAGAGAATATTACTGCTTACAATAGGGGCTAGCACATGCAGGAAGACCAAGTGAATAGAGCTCATTGCTCAATTACAAAGAAGTCACACTGACTTACAAATGGATTATACAAATCCAATGTCTTGTACTACTTCAGATCAACATCTACTATGCCAGATTCAGTACCGGTTTAAGCTCTGTAATATACATAAACCCTTATCCCAATAATTCGCACTTTAGGTCTACTATATTCTTTTCATACTTTGCATTCTTCACATTCTTTGCATTCTAAATGATTTATAATGATCACATACATATATGAGTCATATTACAATCCGCTAAGTCAGCTTACAAAAGATTTTACAATTAATTACAAAATATATTTATACAAAATCCTTGTCGGCCATGGTGCAGGTAATCTTTCTTTTGGTGCTAGTGATCTGTATGTCGGTGTAGGGTCTGCCGGTACTGGTGCTTGTGTCTTATTGTCGATATCACATGATTGTAAGGTGGCCATTAATGACAATACCTTCAATCACCTACAATTTCTCATTGGACTGTGTATTTGCCAACAGTTTCATGTTCGAGGTTTTAATTTTGGTCTATGATATGTCCTTGCAAACATTGTATTGGTCCACATATTGATTTATGTATCATGTGATTTAATTTTATAATTAGGTCTTATGAGTTGAGCCTACCTTGGAATTAAGGTTGATGATTTTTATAAATAAGAGTAATAATAATGTAAGATGTGTTTGCATTCTTTGAGTGTGTTGTATGTGCGAACAAGCGAAGTGATATTTCAGAAGTGTGAAGAAGAGAAAAGAAGTGTTGCAAAGCAGATAGACTGCTTAATCGAAACTGTGATGAGGCATTTGGAGATGCTATTCTTTTAATTCATGTAATCTGGATTGTTGTCCAATCTTTGTAAGGTAGTGTGCCTTCCCAAGGTTGTAGCCCTTTGTTTTTTTTGAGCACTGAGCTCTAGGCAGTGTGCCTAAATGCATGTGCATTCTCCATTGTAATATTTCACATACTACCATAAAGTATTATCATATTGTGGGTAGGTTCCCATCATGTTTTTTCCTTTAACCGGTTTTTCCATGTCAAAAAATTATGTGTTATGTGTGTTGTGTTGGCATATGTGCATAATATGTTGACATGATGATATTGTGTTGTCATTGATGTCAATATGCTGAGGAGTGAACCGGTAACATGATGAAGAGTGAACAAGATTATTGAAGTTAAGCAATTGACAAAGAGAACCGGTATGATATTGTGAACTGACATATGTGAAAAAGTGAAGCGGTATGCTTGTCCATGTGAACCGGTATGATGTTGTGAACCAGAACCAGTATGTTGGAACAAGAACTAGTATATGGAATGTTTTGTATCAAGGGTTCAAATGGCATGACTATTAGTTGATAGTCTCAGCTGCAGGGTTTCCAGTTGAAGTGTTTCGAGCTTGTGTGTTTCTACCGATGGCATTGTGTGATGAGTTAGAACTATAATAAAGATCAGATCGTGTTGCCACATCAGCCTCATGCATGTGAAGGATCTTGCATGAAGGAGAATGATCCTATCTACCTCAAGAATGTGTGAAGTCTCTGCAAACAATGGAGAACGAGTGATGGGTTATCACCTCCAAGAAGCAACAAAGAACGAATGATGGAGAATGTCTTGAGATCCATTCAAGACCATTGTATTTGAATGCAAAGTGTTAAATGGTCAAGATTGAACCAACTAAATATCTCAACCTAAGTGTTTAGGGTTTAGGGTTTATGCTACCGACCTATCTGTTTCCTATAAGGTCGATGTGGTGTTTCATGCTGAGGGTGTTGGCAAATGTTGTGTGTGTATCTATGTGCAGAGATATGTGATTCTTGCCAGACTAGTTTGAGAGGATTGATACTTGCATAGTGTGTGTGTAGAAGGAAGGAACTAAAGTTGATCTGCATTGGCATTGAGTGCTATTACCAGATCATTGTAATACCCATTGATCTCTAGTCACTTCAACAGTTGGAAAATCCCTTAATAGGGTAGCTTTAACCAGCTTGCTATAAATCCTTTAACAGGGTGACTCAAAGCCATTGAGTTCATAAAATACTTTAACAAGGTAATCTCTGACAGGGTTTAACCCTTAACCGGGTATTCTAGCCATCCCTTAACCGGGTGATTCCTAACAGGATCGGTTCCTAATAGAATATGTTGTAACAGTCTTTAACTGGACTAGGCTTCTAATAGAGTGGACTTCTAAAGAGTTCAAAATAGCTTGTGGGTATTCATCCCCATCGTGGTTTTTCCTAGTTGGGTTTCCACGTGAAAAATATGTGTGTCATGTGTGATGTCTTTTTCATGTGATGCTTTATTGTTGTTTGTCAAGCAGTAAATAATGTTGATCTAGCAAGTTATTATATTTCTGATGATAGATTATCTGGTTATGCATAAGGACAAATTGGAAATGAGGGAGTAGACTGTATGAAAAGCCAAGAAGATTAACTGGTTCATGTCTTTCATAGTTGCATTGTGTTTAACTGGTAGTAATCTGGTTCAGACCGGTGTTAGGGATTGTCTGTAGTCTACAGTCTGCAATCAAACCAGTTCAGGAAAAGTTTTGGTGCCTGTATTGATTCACCCCCCCCTCTCAGTAATGGTTTGGTACTTACTATTCATCATTAAGTTATCAATTGGTATCAGAGTGTCCTTTAGGTCCTCTATGTTGTAAGCTTAACAACTTGAGGGAAAGATCCTATTGTAATGATAAAGAGGGAAAGTCCAAAATTCAACAGAGATAACTTTAAAATATGGAAGGACAGAATGAAGATATAGATCAGAAGCATGGGTGCTCAACATTGGAGCTATGTTGAGAATGTTTATGTTATCCCTACCGGTACTCTCACTGATGATCAAAAGAGAGAGATCCAGGAGAATGGGCAAGTCATGGAAGCCCTAATCAACAGCCTATCCGACATTGAGTTTATCGATGTCCAGGATAAAGAAAATCCCAAAGAAGTATGGGATACTCTTGAGAATATCTATGGCGGTGATGAGCATGTAAAGCTAAGGAAGAAAGCCTTAGAGGGAAGTTTGAAGACATGTGGATGGTTGAAGGTGAGACCATTCAACAATATGGAATAAGAATCAAAATTGTTGTTGGAGATATCAAGAGTGTAGGTGGTAAAATGGAAGATTCCACTGTCGTTAGCAAAGTTTTGAGATCCTTATTACTGGTCTATGCAATAAGGGTTGCTGCTATTTAGGAGTTGAGATCAATAGACAAGACTAAGGTATTCCTAGACTCCATCATTGCAAAGTTAACAACCTATGAGCTAAATAGTTTTGATGGTAGTGTTCAGAAGACTGAATCAACTTTTAGAGCATTTGTTGCACCATCCAGAAAAGGAAAAGAAGCAAGCACTAGCGGTGAACCAAGACAGAGCAGAGAAATGGATGATGAGGAGATTCTGATGGAATTTGAAGCTCTTCTTGCCAAGAGACTTTCTAAAGGAACCGACAAATACAGAGGTAAGCTTCCTTTGAAATGCTTCTCTTGTAACCGGATATGACACATCACTATAAACTATCCTAATGGTGACAACAAGGACAAACCAGAAAGGTTCAAGAAATTCAAAGGAGGAAACCAGAGAAACTGTTTTGTAGCAGTTGATGAAGGTGTCATAGATGAGGAATCAAAAGATGAATAAAATGAAGATATTATGTTTGTTGCAGTCAAGGAGGATGTGTCATACAAGAAGGCTCTTGTCTCCCACTTTGATAATTCCAATGAGTGGATTATTGATAGTGGTTGTTCTCACCATATGACTGGTGACCGGAGCAAGTTTATATCCCTGGAAGAGTATGATGGTGGTGTGGTTCATTTTGGTAATGATGCACCATGTATGGTCAAAGGAAGAGGGTCCATCTCTCTAAATGGAAAGAGTAGTGCTGACAATGTGTATTGGGTGGAAGGTCTCAGACACAATCTATTGAGTGTTGCCCAACTGAATGATGGTGGGATCACTCTGGAATTCAAAAACGGAGTCTGCAAAATCAAAGGAAAGAATGGTGAACTGATGGCCACCGGTATGCAGACCAAAGGTAACTTATTTTAGCTGAATGCAAATATAAGTACATATCTTATGGCTAAGTTTGATGATAGCTGGATATGGTATAGGAGACTCTTCCATGTAAAATTTGATAACATAGTAAAGGCCAGTAAGATCAAGGCAGTTAGAGGACTGCCGATGTTGAGCAAACCAAAAAATCCTTTGTACAGAGAATGTCAACTGGGGAAAATGTCTTCCTCAACCTTCAAAGGTAAATATTTCACTGCTGACAACTTGATCTTGTGCATACTGATTTGTGTGGTCCTATGAAAACTAGGAGTGTGCAGGGAGATAGGTATTTCATGATTCTTATAGATGATTGCTCAAGAATGATGTGGGTCACATTCTTGAAGGACGAGTTTGAAGCCTTTGGAAAGTTCAAAGCTTTCAGAGCACTGGTAGAAAAGGAAAGTGGTAGAAGAATCAAATGCCTTAGAACTGATCAAGGAGGGGAATTCACTTCTGGTGAATTCAACAAATATTGTGAAGAGAATGGCATCAAGAGGCAACTGTCTGCCCCCAGACTCCACAGTAGAATGGCCTAGTAGAGAGAAACAATTGGACTTTGGTTGAAGTGGCTAGAACTATATTGATCCAAGGAAAGGTCACTCACACCTTTTGGAGAGAAGCGGTGAGCACTGCAGTCTACACAATAAACTGGGTACTCATAAAAAAGGGATAGGATAAGACTCCTTATGAGTACTGGATTGGTAAGACTAGTGGTAAGCTAATTTAGAGTGTTTGGTAGTAAATGTTATATCAAGAGGAGTGAACATCAGAGCAAGTTTGATGCTAAATGTGATGAGGGAATATTCCTAGGGTATTCCACTAAGAGCAAAGCTCTCAAATGTTTCAACAATAGGGCTCAGAGAATTGTTGAAAGCATCAATGTTAGGGTTGATGAAAACTCTGAGAAATCAGAGGAAACTGATAGAGAGCATGCAGAAGATGAACCAGTAGTAACCTTCTGGGAACCAGTTGCAAATCGGCCTAGTACCATTAATTGTGCTCCTACACTGGTGGATGCTGATGCAGATGAAGATGAGGATGAAGAAGAAAAGTAAGAGGAATCTGTTAGGAATATACCTAGGTATGTCAAACTCAATCATGATCCAAAGCAGATCATAAGAGACAAAGATGCAGGAATTCTTACAAGAAGAAAGGTCAGAGAAAACTCATGTATGATCTTTGAATTTGAGCCTAAATCATTCAGAGAGGCACATAAAGATGAAGACTAGATCAAGGAAATGGAGGAGGAACTTGACCAGATAGAGAAGAATGGTACATGGTCTTTGGTACCCAGATCGGAGCATAAAAATGTCATTGGAACCAAATGGGTCTTTAGAAATAAGCTGAATGAGGATGGCACAGTGGTAAGGAACAAAGCCAGACTGGTATGTAAAGGATATGCCCAAGAATAAGGAGAAGACTATGGTGAAACCTTTTCTCTAGTAGCAAGATTGGAAGGAATTCGTATGCTTCTTGCATATGCAACTTTTAAAGGATTCAAAATATACCAAATGGATGTAAAATCTGCATTTTTAAATGGAATACTTGAAGAGGAGGTGTATATAGAGCAACCAGATGGGTTTTCCCTATCAGAAGATAGTGAAATGGTGTGTAGGCTACATAAAGCTTTGTATGGACTGAAGCAGGCACCTAGATCATGGTATGAACACTTGCACTCCCATCTTGTGAAGATTGGATTTGAAAGAACAAGTGAAGATAGCAATATTTACTTTAAATCATAAGGAGATCAGATTCTAATCTATGAAGTATTTGTTGATGACATAATCTTTGGTGGAAATGACAAGATGAGTCACGACTTTGCAGATGAGATGAAAAAGGAATTCGAAATGTCACTCATAAAGGAAATCAAGTTCTTTATTGGTTTGCAGATTTAGCAAATGAAAAATGGAATCTTTATTACTCAGTCCAAGTATGTCAAAGAGGTGTTGAAGACCTTTGGCATGGAAGACAGTAAACCGGTTGGTACACCAATGGTGACCAGTTGTAAACTATCAAAAGAGGATGACTCGGCATTGGTAAATGAGAAGGAATATCGATCAATGGTTGGTAAGTTGCATTATGTAGTGCATAGCAGACCAAACATTGCACATGCAGTGGGTATTACTGCTCGGTTTCAGCAAAGCCCAAGAGAATCCCACTTGGTAGCAATCAAGCAGATCCTTAGATATCGGAAGGGAACTATTGACTATGGGTTATGGTATGCATACAATAATGATTTCAACCTAAAAGTGTTCACATATGCTGATTGGGCTGGTAATGTAGATGACCAAAAGAGCACAACCGGTGGTGCATTCTTTCTTGGTGGAAGATTGGTCTCATGGATGAGTAAAAACCAGAGTTGTATCTCTCAGTCTACAGCGGAAGTAGAGTATGTTACAACTTTTATGAACTATACCCAGACTATTTAGATGAAGCATGTATTGAATGGATTCAAAGTTCCTATATCTGAATCAAAAAGTATATTTTGTGACAATACAAGTGCAATTAACATATCGAAGAATCCATTTTTACATGCTAGAACCAAGCACTTTGAACTCAAGTATGATTTATTGAGGGAAAAGGTTCAGAACAAAGAGGTGGTATTGGAACATGTTTCCAGTAAGGAGCAGTTAGCAGACATATTCACCAAGCCTCTACCGAAGGATACTTTTATCTATCTAAGAGGTAAGTTAGGGGTGTTGCCCCTTCAAGAGGTAATCTAAAGGTTTGTGCTCCACGTCAGTCAGATCTTACTTTGCTATATCTTTTCAGGATTGATGTGTTGAAGGATGCTACTCCTCAGGGGGAGCAACATAGTGGAACAAGGAAGCTTGTGCCTCCACTTTGGCATTATTGTCAAAGGGGGAGAAGATGTGAAGTGGAAAAGATATCTGCAATATTAAGGAGAAGGTGTGATGCAGAAAGAGAGATATATTTGTATATTGCCATCAATGCCAAAGGGGGAGTTTGTTGGCATATTTGCAGAATATGTTGACATGATGATATTGTGTTGTCATTGATGTCAATATGCTGAAGAGTGAACCGGTAACATGATGAAGAGTGAATAGGATTATTGAAGTTAAGCAACTGACAAAGAGAACCGATATGATGTTTTGAACCGACATATGTGAAAAACTAAAGCGGTATGCTTGTTGAAGTGAACCAGTATGATGTTGTGAACCGGTACCGGTATGTCAGAACAAGAATCGGTATATGGAATGTTTTGTATCAAGGGTTCATATGGCATGAGTACTGGCTGGTAGTCTTAGCTTCAGGGTTTCTGGTTGAAGTGTTTTGAGCCTGTGTGTTTCAACCAATGGCATTGTGTGATGAGTTAGAATTGTAATAGAAATCATATCATGTTGCCATGTTAGCCTCGTGCATGTGAAGGATCTTGCATGAAGGAGAATGATCCTATCTACCTCAGGAATGTGCGAAGTCTTTGCAAATAGTGGAGAACACGCGATGGGTTATCACCTCCAAGAAGCGGTGAAGAGCGAACGATGGAGAATATCTTGAGATCTGTTCAAGACCGTTGTATTCAAATGCAAAGTGTTAAATGGTCAGGATTGAACTGACTAAATTTCTCAACCTAAGTGTTTAGGGTTTAGGGTTTATGCTACCGACCTATCTATTTCCTATAAGGTCTATGTGGTGTTTCATGTTGAGGGTGTTGGAAATGTTGTGTGTGTATCTATGTGCAGAGATATGTGATTCTTTCCAGACTACTTTGAGAGGATTGATACTTGCATAGTGTGTGTGCAAAAGGAAGGAACTAAAATGGATCTGCATTGGCATTGAGTGCTATTACCAGATCATTGTAATACCTGTTGATCTCTAATCACTTCAACAGTTGGAAAATCCCTTAACAGGGTAGCTTTAACCAGCTTGTTGTAAATCCTTTAACAGGGTGACTCAAAGCCATTGAGTTCATAAAATCCTTTAACAAGGTAATCTCTAATAGGGTTTAACCCTTAACAGGGTATTCTAGCCATCCCTTGACTAGGTAATCCCTAACAAGATTGGTTCCTAATAGAATCTATTGTAACCGTCTTTAACCGAACTAGGCTTCTAATAGAGCGGACTTCTAAAGAGTTCAAAATAGCTTTTGGGTAGTCATCCCCATCGTGGTTTTTCCCAGTTGGGTTTCCATGTGAAAAATATGTGTGTCATATGTGATGTCTTTTTCATGTGATGCTTTATTGTTGTCTGTCAAGCTGTAAATCATGTTGATCTAGCAATTTATTATATTTATGATTATAGATTATCTAGTTATGCATAAGGACAAAGGGGAAATGAGGGAGTAGGTTGTATGAAAAGCCAAGAAGATTAACCGGTTCACATCTTTCACAGTTGCACTATGTTTAACCGGTAGTAATTTGGTTCAGACCGGTGTTAGGGATTGCCAGTAGTTTATAGTCTGTAATCAAACCGGTTTAGGAAAAGTTTTTGTGCCTGTACTGATTCACCCCCCCCCCCTCTCAGTACCGGTTTGGTACTTACTGTTCATCATTAAGTTATCATATTGTTGATATGGTGTTTATCTTTGTTATTGTTGGTCTTGATCATATCTTAAGTTGAGGTTAATTTGTTTAAAATTGGTGAAAACTAATTCACCCCCCCTCTCAGTTTTCCTACATTGTTGTTGCCAATAATTAGTATTAGAGCTAGGTCCTCTAGAAGAAGCTTGACTGCTTGAGGAGATTTGGGATGACAACTATTGTTTCCAAGAATGAGTCTAAGATTTTATGGAACTAATTACACCATATGGAAAACCAGATGGAGTCTCACTTTAAATATCTTGGAGAAGATTATTGGAAGATCACAAATAATGTTTACAATGTTCCTCAGAATTGTCTTGTTACTACAGATGACATCAAGGATGTTGAACATAATATAAGAGCCAAAAACACATTATTGAGTTCCCTGACTGATTCAGAGATGACTAATGTGACGGGATTGCAGAGTGCTCATGAGATTCGGGAGAAGTTAGAAACTTTTAATGAAGGAGACAAACATATGAAAGTTGCTAAATTGGAGAGCTTTAAAGGAAAGTATGAGTTGTTGAGAATGGGAGAAGATGAGAATATTTCATCCTTTATGAAAAAAGTGAATGATCTTGTATTGAACATCAGATGTGCCAGTGGAGTCATTGAAGAAGATGATATTTTAGCTAAAGTGTTGAGATCCTTTCTTATTTCTTACAAACACAAAGTTGTTGCTATTGATGAGATCTAGACTATGACAACTGTGACAAGAGACATGCTGGTTAGTAAGCTTACTGCTTTTGAACTGAGTGAAATTGGAGAATCACATGGAAAAACTAAGATTTCATTTAAAGCTACTATATCCAAGAAGAAAAAGTATGATATGGGAGATAGTTCAACTAGGGTTTTGAAATATGAAAGGGAAATGAGAGAGATGGAAGAACATGAAAGAGAATTGGAAGATATTGAAGCACTTATTGTTAGAAGATTGCCTAAGGGAGTCAATAAGTATGAAGGAAAGTTATGTTTGAAATGTTTTTCATGTAATAAGATAGGATATTTTTCTTTTAGGTGTTCGGAAAGAGTGTCAAAGTATGATAAGCCTTACAAGCCTAAACATGAGTATAGATATTAGAATAAGTGTTATTATGGTGTTGATGAAGGTGTGACAAATGATGAGTCTGAAAAAGGGAATTTAGAAGATGAATTTGTTTTCATTGCTATCAAGAAAGATGATCCATCACCTATTGATTATACAAGTTGCATTGTTAAAGAGAAAGCCTTGGTTGCTAAGATTGAAGAGAAAGGTAAATGTAAGATACTAAATTCCTCTAGTATAGAGATTGCATCAGGTACTAAGAATAAAGATAATATCTTTCACTTGAATGATGGTGAGAAAAGTATTTTGATTGCTCAGATTGATGAAAGTTGGTTGTGACATAGGAGAATGTGTCATGTTAATTTTTACTGTATGGTTAAGATAAGTTCTATCCAAGCTGTTAGAGATCTACCTAAGAATGTGAAGCCTACTAATCTAGTGTGTAAATAATATCAATTGGGAAAGCAAACATTATACATATAATGGGATATTAGATCTTGTTTATATTGATTTATGTGGTCCTTTTAGGGTGAGAAGCTTGCAGGGTGATAGATATTTCTTAATATGAATTATTTTCATGTGGAGTACTTTGTTGATTGAAGTTGTTAGATTGTTTTTTACATATGTTGTCTATAATAATTTCAAGGTATATCAAATGGATGTGAAGTTGATTGAATGGTGAGTTGGAAGAAGAAGTATACATTGAACAACTAGATGGATTTTTATTGACAAATGGAGACATGGTATACAGATTGAAGAAAGCATTTTATGGACCTAAACAAGCCCCTAGTGCTTGGTACACCAGATTGGATAGGTATTTGATGAAGTTGAGATTTTGTAAAGGTACTGTTGATAGTAATTTATACTTCAAGATTGATAATGACAACATTTTGATTGTTGAAGTTTTTGTTGATGACATTATTTTTGGAGGAGATGATGATTTTAGTAAGAAGTTTACTGATGATATGTAAAAAGAGTCTGAGATGTCTATGATAGGTGAGATAAAATTCTTTTTGGGATTCCAAATTACACAGACTGATATAGGCATTTTCATATCTCAATCAAAGTATGTGAAGGAATTTCTGAAGAATTTTGGGTTAGGTGATTCCAAACCTGTTGGAACTCCTATGGTAACTGAATGCAAGATGTCAAAAGATGATGAATCTTCGAAGGCTAATCAGACTTTGTATAGATCTATAGTTGGTGGATTGCTATACTTGACTCAGAGTAGACCTAGCATTATGAATATTGTATGTCTCGTTGCAAGATTCAAGGTTGATCCTAAGGAAAGTCATATTACTATTGTAAAAAGGATATTCAACTATTTGAAGGGAACAATTAATTATGGTTTGTGGTATCCGAAAAATGATGATTTAATTTTAAGTGTTTATACAAATGTTGATTGGGTAGGTGATGTTGATGATCAGAAGAGCACTATAGGTGGTGCATTCTTTTTTGGAAAAGAAGTTGGTTTCTTGGGAAAGTAAGAAGCAAGATGTTATTTATTTATCTATTGCCGAAGTTGAATACATTGTTGCTGCTAGAAATTGTACTCAAGTAATTTGGATGAAGAAGATGCTAAAGGATATTAGAGTTGTTTACAATGAGCCTAGTGTTATATATTGTGACAATCCAAGTTCTATCAATATTTATAAGAATCTGGTGTTTCATTCCAAGACAAAACATATATCAATCAAGTTTCATTTCTTGAGAGAGAAGGTGAATGAGAAAGAAGTTAGACTGGAGTATGTATCTACAAAGGAACATATTGCATATATCTTTACAAAGTTTTTGCCTGTGGATACATTTGTATATCTGAGAGAGAAGTTAGGGGTGATTGACTCTCCTAATGTGAACTAGATACATCTAGATGCATCAATCTAGTTGACTTCATAGCCTTATCCTAATATCTAGATTGATGAGTGGGTGTTGCTACTTAGGGGGAGTAGTCAGTATGTGGTTCAATTTGTGATTGTGTAAGGAAGAGTTATTCTATTTCAAGAGCCTTTTGCATTGATGTAAAAGGGGGAGAGAAGCATGTGAAAAAATTCTTATCTATCTAAGGTAGATTGCTATGTATGCATGATCTCAAGGGGAGATTGTTGGAGTTGATTTATTTCTTTGCAGTGATTGTTTTTCACATTCATATGTTGCCATCAATGCCAAAGGGGGATATTGTTGGATATTAGAGTTGTTGGAATGCGTTGTTGTCATTGATGTCAACATATTCTTGTGTTCTTGTGCTTCGATGTTGCAGACAGTTGTTTTGGTTGGTATATTGTAGATATGCTTATGTGGATTTAAAGAATCATAGATTAGTATCTTCAGTTGTTTTAGCATGAGTTTAAGTGTTCCAAAAGGTAATCTGATCAAGTTATCTGGTTTAGTGTGATGAATGGTTTTTCTATTGGTTTTGTATTGCAAAGTTATGATCTTTGGTTTGTATTGCTCCATAATTGATTCATTAGGTTGAGCAGATTTTAAAGAATGTTTGGGATGTTCATGTGTATTCTCAGTTCGAGTGGTTCATGATTTGAAATTTCACAAGCATATCTTTTAGTTTGTCAATAAGTTATGTTGGAGTTCTTGAGCTCTAGTAGTGAGATGATGATGATGATGATTCTTGTAATCTTAGTTGTTGCGATGGAATTCACGTTACTTCTTGATTTTTTTTATCATGTTCTATGCATTTTAATGGTCTATATTGGTTGTTGTGCATGTTATTGAATATTTTATTGGTTTGGTGGTATTCTTCATTTTATACGACCTTTTGGCCGACCCGATGATTCTTGCATGTTGCGGATGATCTTGGCAAGATATTCAATTGTGTTGCATTTTTGAGGTTTTGATTTTGGTCCATGCTATGTCCTTGCCGACATTGTATTGGTTTGCATATTGATTTATGTATTGTGTGATGTAATTTTTTAATTAGGTCTTATGAGTTGAGCCAACCTTTGAATTAAGGTTGATTATTTGTATAAATAAGTAATAATCATGTAAGATGTGTGTCTGCATTCTTTGAAAGTGTTGTTGGTGCACGAGCACCTCGGGTCCCTACGTTGCCTCAATGAAGGATTTTGTTTTGGTTTTCTTGTTTTAGTGTGGATTCAAGTTTTAATAAGTCCCATTGGCCATTTTGAGTAATTTCCAAGAATTTGTAATTAGTTTGTAGCTATTTGTAAGGCCTTTAGGGCCATAGGAGTCATATTTGTCCTAGAGGTCCTAGGAGGGTCAAAGTTGGTCAATGCCTCCTAATGTGTGGTAAGGGAGTGAAAATGATGTATTTGATGTTTTTATGTCCTATTTTACATGTTTGAAAGGTTTTTGGGGGATATTTGAGTCATTTGTACAAGTTGAGAAAAAAATATAAAAGTTGCTGACAACTTTTCAAAGTTGTCAAGCAACATATACACCAAAAGGTAGTTCCAACGGCTAACGAATTCAAAATATGGTTCAAACCGTGTTGGTTTTAGAGTTTAAATAGACCCCTCAAGTTTTGAGAAGGGGTTGGATGGCACGTTTGTACGAAGAAATCAGCATTAGAATGAATTTTGAAGATAATTTTTCTGCAATTTTCTACTAAAACGCTGCTCTTTCCTTCATATCTTTCTTGTTTGGATGTTCTAGAATGAAAGAGTGGATTCATTGGAAAGGTCTCAATTTCACCTTTCATTTGAGAAATTTTTTCTTAATTTCATTAAGTTTTAACCACTTTATAAATGTTTTTGTGAAGACCGGTCTGAAACCCCAAGTTTAAGGGTTTTGAGAAATAATAATGTATATCTAGCCATTTCATCAACAAATTGACTCAATACTTGGTGGAATGGTAGGTATACTAGTTCCATAGATGGGTTTTTATCATTTTTTGCAAAGGAGGAGTTTGGAGAGTGATTTGAAGGCTTGATGGCTTAACATCCTTATGTGTTAAGCTGGCTGGACAAGGTTAGAACAAGTATTTGAGGTTTTGTTACCAAAACAAGCAAATAGACTTTAAAACATGTTGAATGCTTTGATTTTGAAACTAGAGTCTTGGTGAGTTGATAAACCTCCAAACCCCTCTACATCAAAGTGGTATTAGAGCCAAAAAGTCTCATAAGTGTGAAGGAAAAGTTTGTGAAGAAATTGAAGCATGGTAAAGATGCCTCCTAAAGTTGGGCCAGTGATGGCCAAGAGGATGTAGGCCCTAGAAGATGAAATTTAAGCATTAAAAGTCATAGAGAGAAGGAGAGATAGGGGTGAAGAGAGTGATAGTGACTTTAAAGAAGAAGAAGGAGGAGAAAGTGAAGGTGAGACCCCTCCTACAAGACCTGAGGAAGGGGAGATCCCTCCTGAAGAAAGAAGGTTTATTAATGCTTTGAAATCGGTAAAAGGGGATGCTATTGATGTGAAAATGGATCTTCCTATGTATGGAGGCAAGATGGATTTTGAAGAATTGATAGAGTGGATTATGCCTTGAACAACTACTTTGAGTATAAGGAGGTACCTAAAGACAAGAAGGTGAAATTTTCCAAAACAAAGTTGAAGGGTTCTTCCTTGGTTTGGTGGAACTACAACCAAGGAGAAATTGTGAAGCGACATAAATATATGATCAATTCATGGGATAGGATGGTGAACAAACTGAAAGGATAATTCCTACCTATTGAATATAAGGTTAAAGTATTCAGGAGAATGCAAAACTTGAAACAAAAAGATATGGATGTGGGTGCCTACATTGAGGAGTTTCACAAACTCAACTTGAGGTCTGGACATGTGGAGAATGAAAGGGAGAAGGTGGCTATATACCTTAATGGATTAAGTTTCAATATCCAAGATGAAATCAACCTCCTAATCCC
The DNA here is from genome assembly GCF_030272615.1 of Cryptomeria japonica. Taxonomy (NCBI): domain Eukaryota; kingdom Viridiplantae; phylum Streptophyta; class Pinopsida; order Cupressales; family Cupressaceae; genus Cryptomeria; species Cryptomeria japonica. The sequence continues at coordinate 734,560,655 of NC_081407.1, forward strand.
TAAGACCATGGATGAATATTTCCAAGTAGCATTAAGGGAAAAAGAGAAGTTGAAGAGGAAGAGTGATCAACAAAGTAGAGGAAGAGGATCCTTTGGGGGAAAAAATCTGTCCCAAAGACAACAAGAGGAATCTAGTCACAATGAACAAAGTGGAGACTCAAGTAGTAGAGGAAGTTTTAGAGGAAGGAGACCAAATGGAAAATGAAGATTTGGTGGTCCAGGAAGGGGCTCCAACACCTTCACAGACAAATTCTACAATTGCAACCAAGTGGGGCATCTGACCTGCAAATATACAAAGAAGCAAGCCTCTAGTTCTTATGTAGGAGAGAGGAGAAACCAACTAGTACAAGAGGAGGATTTACAAATTGTCAACACTCCACCCAAGCTTGCAGATCTAGATTTTGGGGAGAGCCTAATGATGAGGATAACTCTCTTGTAGGTGGCAAGTACCAAGGAATTACCACAAATGAAATCACTATTCAGAACTTCTTACAAATCCAGTGGAAAGGTATGCAAAGTTATAGTTGATTCAGGGTCTATAGATAACTTGGTGTCATTAGAAATGGTTGAGAAGATAAGTTTGAAAATAATTCCTCATCTTACCCCTTATAAGGTATCTTGGTTGAATAAAGGCCAGCAAGTGCTTGTAAATGAACAATCTTGGGTAGAATTATAGATTGGGGGGTATAGGGATAGGGTCTTGTGTGATGTGATCCCCATAGATCCTTGCCATCTTCTTGTAGGGTGTCCATGGCAGTATGATCTCAAGTCACAACATGATGGGCAAAAAAATACATATACCATAACAAAGAATGGTGAGTCTTTTATCTTGAACCCTTTACCTGATGAAGGTGTAGATAAACAAGTGGGCTCTAGTGTCATGGTGGTAGGAGAAAAGGATTTTTTGGAGACCTTAAAAGAGGAAGGGGGCCTAGGATTTTCTTTGATTGTGAAGCCAAAAGACAAATTAGATTCACCCAAAGCTAAAGGCGAAGCCACACCTAGTGAAGTTCAAAACTTGCTAGAGAAATACAAGGGCATTATAGTAGAGGAATTACCCAACTCACTGCCTCCAATCAGAGATATAAGCCACCATATAGACCTAATACTAGGAGCCACACTACCCAAGAAGGCTACCTACAAAAGGACACCAACCCAAAATGAGGATATTGCAAAACAAGAGCAAGAATCGTTAGATAAAGGCCTTGTGACAAAGAGTTTGAGCCCATGTGTTTTACCTACTATCATAGCACCCAAGAAGAATAGAAACTAAAGGATTTGCATGGATTCTAGAGACATTAATAGATTCATAATCAGATATAGGTTCCCTATGTCGAGAATGGAGGATCTCATGGATTGTTTAGGAGGGGCATGTTGCTTTTCAAAGATTGATTTGAAAAGTGGTTACCATCAAATAAGGATTAGAGAAAGGGATGAATGGAAGACAACTTTTAAGACCAATGAGGGCCTCTATGAGTGGTTGGTTATGCCCTTTGAGTTGTCAAATGCACCAAGTACCTTCATGCACCTAATGAATGAGGTATTGAAACATTTCATTGGAAAATTTGTTGTGGTTTATCTAGATGATATTCTTATTTTTATAAGGTCCAAGGAAGAACATTTGAGGCACCTTGACATGGTCCTAAGGAGACTACATGAGGAACTAATGATCAACTTGGAGAAGTGTGACTTCATGAAAGAGGAGCTAGTGTACCTTGGTTTTGTCATTTCCAAGGGAAGTTTGAATATGGATCCTTCAAAGGTGGATGCTATTCTCAGTTGGCCAACTCCAAAATCATTAGGATATGTGAAGAGATTCCATGCACTTGAAAGATTTTATAGGAAATTCATAAAGAACTTCAGCCACATATGTGCACCAAAACCTTGACACCATCAAAGGAGCTAATAAGGGTAAGTTTTCTTGGACCAATGAAGTTGATAATGGGTTTGAATACTTGAAGAAAAGAGTAGCCCAACAACCTATAGTCGTGCTCACTGATTTTGACAAAGTTTTAACCATTGAGTGTGATGCCAAGAGGGAAGACCAATTGCATTCTTTAGTGAAAAGCTTAATCAAGAAAAGAGGAAGTACTCCTAATATGATTTGGAATCGTATGCCATTGTCCAAGCTCTTAAAAAGTGGAGGCACTATTTTTTACCCAAGGAATTTGTTCTTTTTACTAATAATCATGCTCTAAGTTTCTTGAATGGGCAAGAAAAACTCAACCATAGACACATGAAGTGGATTGAATCTCTACAAGCCTACACCTTTACAATAAAATATAAGAAAGGACACGCCAATAAGGTGGTAGATTCTCTTAGTAGGAGGGCACTTCTGGTGTAAGAAATACAACTCCAAAGCATGGGAATAGATGCTCTCAAGGACATGTATCATGATGATGCAGATTTCAAGGAGATCTACAATGTTTGTACTCAGTTTTTGAACACTTTTTCACAGTGAGTATTCTAATTTTTTTTTCTTCAGAATGGTTTTCTCTTCAAAGGTAGTCAATTATGTGTGCCTAGATGCTCCATGAGGGAAAATATAATAAGGGAGAAGCATAGTGGGATCCTTGGTGACCATTTTGGACTTGGCAAGACTTTGGATCAGGTTAGGAGGTTCTACTTTTGGCCAAAAATATAGGTGGATGTATGGAGATATGCTGAAGGGTGCACTATATTTCAAAGAGCAAAAAGAACTTCATCAAATGCAGGGCTTTATCAACCCCTTCCAATTCCCAATAGGCCTTGGGAGTGTGTAAGTATGCATTTTGCGTTAGGGATTCCTAGAACACAAAGGGGTTTAGATAGTGTCTTTGTGGTTGTTGACCGATTTAGAAAGATGGCACATTTTATTCCATGCAAGTGTACTAATGATGGATCTCAGATTGCAGGTTTGTTCTTCAGAGAAGTAGTAAGGATTGATGGTTTTCCTTTAAACATAGTCTCTGATAGGGATTCTAAATTTATAGGTCACTTTTGTCGGACCTTGTGAAAGAATCTTGGTACAAATTTGTCTTATATCTTTGCATACCAACCATAAATGGATGACCAAACTAGAGTGGTAAATAGTGTTAGACAACTTAGATAATAGGTGAACAATTGAGAGGAGGGGGGTGAATTAGTTGTTAACAGATTATAGAACTTTAAGAATTAAAACCTTATTACTGGAATACATAAACCAAATACTGGAATAGAAGATATAACATTTAAGCATAAATATAATCCACATAACATTCACCAACCATCCACAAAAGATAACACCAATATTTGTATGTGGAAAAATCAGTAAAGGGAAAAACCACGGTGGGAAGCCTACCCACAGTTAGATAATACATTTGCAAAAGGTATGTGATTACATAAAGAGGGGCCTGCACATGTAGGATGGGCAATAGCCTAGAGCGTACTACTCATTACAAAAGGAGCCTCACTGACTACAAAATAAATCCAGACTACAATCCAAAAAGAATAGTGAACTGCAAAAGTAGCATCTCCTATGCCTGAATATAGTTCTGTTAAGCTCAGTACCAAAGGTCTTAAATCTCTTTCACCAACCCAATTAGATCACCTATGATAAACCAAAACCTCTCCATATGATTACAACCTTATTTTCACACAGATAATCCTATATCCCAAAAACCCATGAATATGCCCATGATCTACAAAGAGATCTTACATCATATTTATACAAACTTGGGACCTAAACAATTAGGTTGGCCACCTAAAATATAATACAATAAATTCATAACATAAACCTGCAATCCAATGATCAACCAATTCGTCCTAAGATCAAAACAACATAATCCAATCAATAGATCCAATCGGTAATGCATCAGGATCATCCTCCAACATGTTACATAAACCGATCCATAACGTAGCCGAATAAGATAGCATTAGGTCCAGACCCAAATCCAACACCACCGATCAATAGGAACATGAACAAGATAACCAACAATATCTTGAAATCCATCTAGAAGTTGCACCAACACTACTTATCACGTGCATCAAAAGATCTTCAACAAATCTCTGTCGGTAAAACCCTTACCAGTGACCAAAAGGCTTACTAGAAAAAATGAGAGCTCCTGAGTCATCAAATCCCAAACCAACTGATCATGATACACATGTAAATATCATGAGTGACAGATTCAAACCAATTCCACAAACTGAAGGATACTAGATAAATATTATAATCCAACTGCTCTACCAAAACCTACCAGAAATTGGTAAACAACCAAAATAGCCAATGTTGCCATCAATGACAAAACATCAATGCAACACACAATCAATTCCTCTAATTGCCAACAATCCCCCCCTTTGGTATTGATGGCAACACTAGATGTGAAAAACATCCAAGTGCCAAGAAATGCTAAACAAGTCTCCCCCAAAGGAAGACAACCAACAATCTCACATAAGATGTTATTACAATGAAGTTAACAAACTCCCCCTATGAATGATATCCCTGTTAAGCTCTGATCTCACTTTGACTGATATTCTATTAAGCTCTATTTTTCACATATCTCTCTCCCCCTTTGACATCAATGCCAAAAATCTGACATAAACATCAAAGAAAAATCATAAATCCACTAAACCACACAACTGACTACTCCACCTGAGTAATAACACCAACACATCAATCTAGAATGAATAGTAGCCCTGTAAATACATATCAAACTGATGCCAATCAGCATCACTCAAATCTCTACCAGAGGGGAAAAAACCCCCAATTTGTCGATGAAGTACTCAAATGATCCCTTAGGCAATGATTTAGTGAAGATATCTACAATATGCTCTTTAGTGTTTACATAAACCAGTTTGACTTCATTTTCTTCCACCTTTTCGTTCAAAAAGTTATACTTGATAGATATGTGCTTTGTCTTAGAATGAAATACCAGATTCTTTGATATGTCAATAGTAGTAGAGTTATCATAGTGAATAACTACTGATTTATTACAATCCACCCTTATATCCTTCAACATTTGCTTCATGCATAGAACTTGTGTACAGTTAGTAGCAACAACAAAGTACTCAGCTTCAACAATAGATAAAGAGGTACATGACTACTTCTTATTGATCCATAAAACAAGTTTCTTTCCAAGAAAGAAAGCTCCACCAGATGTGCTCTTTCGGTCATCAACATCTCCAGCCCAATCTGCATCTGTATATGCACATAGTGTAAAATCATCATTTTTAGGATACCACAAACCATATTCAGTTGTTCCTTGCAAATACCTAAAAATTGATCTCATCGCACTCTCATGATTCTCTCTAGGATCACTCTGATATCTTGATACAATACAAATTCCATTCATTATATCCAATCTAGTCCAATCATAGACTTGTACCTTGTAGGATTTACTGGTGCTGATGCATCTATCTTAAACAATTTCTCAATTGTAACCATAGGAGTACCAACTTGTTTAGAGTTTTCCATACCAAATTTCTTCAACAACTCCCTAGCATACTTAGTTTGACAAATGAAAATACCTTTATCAGTCTGAGTAATCTGCAAACCTAAGAAAAATTTCATCTCCCCAATCATAGACATCTTAAATTCATTCTTCATATTATCAGAGAATTCCATACATAACTTATCATCACCTCCAAAAATGATATCATCAACAAAGACTTCAATAATCAATGTCATAATTAGTGATCTTATTGATAACTCAATGATGAACGAATAGTACCAAACCGGTACTGAGAGGGGGGGGGGGGTGATTCAGTACAGACAAAAACACAATCCTAAACCAGCTTGTCAGTAGACACTATGCTTTGACAGACAAACAATAACATCGGTCTTAAATAGAGTACAACCGACAAAACCCAGAATAACTGAGACAAGCATAAACCGGTTGACACTTATCTTTTCATACAATCTAATACTTCATTTCCATTTCACCCTAGTGCATGAATAGGTAATCTATCATCAAAGATATATAAACAACTAGATTAACATGATTTACCGTCAGACACAAATCACTTAAACCATCACATGAATAACACCACACATGACACACATATTTTTCACATGGAAACCCAACTGGGAAAAACTATGGTGGGGATAAATACCCAAAGGCAGTTTTTGAACTCTTTAGAAGTCCGCTCTGTTGGGAGCCTTGTCTGGTTAAAGACTGATACAAATAGGTTATGTTAGGAACCAATCTTGTTAGGGATCACCCGGTTAAAGGATGGCTAGAATACCCAGTTAAGGGTTAAACCCTGTAAAAGGTTACCTATTTAGAGGATTTCAAGAACTCAATGGTTTTGAGTCACTCTGTTAAAGAATTTATAGTAAGTCGGTTAAAGCTACCCTGTTAAGGGATTTCCCAACTGTTGAAGTGGTTAGAGATCAATAGGTATCACAATGATCTGGTAACAACACTCAATGCCAATGCAGATATGCTTTAGCTCCTCTTCACCTTCTGCACTTACACTTTACAGGTATCGCTTCTCTCTTTTGGTCTGGCAAGAATCATGTATCTCTTCACTTGGATACTCACACACAACGTTTTCCAAAAACCATAGAAAGAAACACAACATCGACCTTATAGGAAACAGATAGGTCGGTAGTATAAACCCTAAACCCTAAACCTGTTAGGTTGAGCAATTCAAATGGTTCAATCCTGACCATTGAGCACATTGCATTAAATGCAATGGTCTTGGACCAATCTCAAGACGTTCTCCATCATTCATTTTCCACTGATTTCATGGCGGCTGATAACCCATCATGTGTTATCACCATTTACAGACTTCACACATTCTCGAGGTAGATAGGGATAATCTCCTTCATGCAAGATCCTTCACGTGCACAAGGCTGTCATGGTAACATGATCTGTTCTTCGTTACAATGCTAACTCATCACACAAAGTCACCGATGGAGTCACACAAGCTTTAGGAACTTCAATCGAAAACCCTGAAGTTGAGACTACCAACCGGTAGTCATACAAAGCTTCTATGTACCAGTTCCCATAACCACATGCCGGTTCACCTTGAACAAACACACCGCTTTGACACATATACCAGTTCACAATGCTATATCGGTTCTCACATATACCGGTTCTTAGTAACATATTGGTTCTCTCTTCTTCAGCGTATTGACATCAATGACAACATACAATGTCATCATGTCCTCATATTGGTTCACATAATGCCAACAATCTCCCCCTTTGGCATTGATGGTAATATACAAAGATATCTATCTGCTTCACATCTTCTTCCCCAATTTCTACAGATATCTTCTCAACTTCACTTCTTCTCCCCCTTTGACAACAATGCCAAAGTGGAGGCACAAGCTTCCCTATTCCATTATGCTGCTCCCCTTGAGGAGTAGCATCCTTCAACACATCAATCCTGAAGAAAAATTTGACTATGCAATACTTGACTGATGTGGAGCATATACCTTTAGTTTACCTCCTGAAGGGGAAGCACCCCTAACTTACCTCTTAAGTACATAAATGTAGCCTTTGGGAGAGGCTTGGTGAGTATGTCTACTAACTGCTCCTTACTGGAAACATGTTCCAGTGCAATCTCTTTGTTCTAAACCTTTTCCCTCAAGAAATGATACTTAAGCTCAAAGTGCTTGGTTCTAGAATGTAAAACCAAATTCTTGGAGATGTTAATTGCACTAGTATTGTCACAAAATATACTTACTAGTTCAGATACAGGAAGTTTGAAGCTATTTAATACATGCATCATCCAAATTGTCTGAGTGCAGTTCATGAAAGCTGCAACATACTCTGCTTTCGTTGTAGACAAAGATACAACTCTACTTCTTACTCATCCATGAGACCGGTCTACCATCGAGAAAGAATGCACCACCAGTTATGCTCTTCCATTCGTCCACATTACCTACCCAATTAGCATCTGTGAATACTTTCAGGTTGAAATCCTTGCTATATGGATACCACAATCCATAATCAATAGTTCCCTTCAGATACCTAAGAATCCGTTTGACTACAACCAAGTGGGATTCTCTTCGACTTTTCTGGAACCTTGCAGTAATACCAACTGCATGTGCAATATTTGGTCTTCTATGCACTACATAATGCAACTTACCAATCATTGCTCGGTATTCCTTCTCATCAACCAATGCTGAGTCATCCTCCTTGGATATTTTACAACCGGTCACCATCAGTGTACCAACCGGTTTGCTATCTTCCATGCTAAAGGTCTTTAACACCTCTTTGACATACTTGGACCGAGTGATAAAGATTCCATCTTTCATCTGCTGAATCTGCAGTCCAATGAAGAACTTAATCTCCCCTATGAGTGACATCTGAAACTCTTTCTTCATCTCATTTGCATACTCATGACTCATCTTGTCATCTCCACCAAAGATAATGTCATCAAAAAATACCTCACAGATTAGGATCTGATCTCCTTCAAATTTCAAGTAGATATTGTTGTCTTCGCTTGTTCTCTCAAATCCAATCTTCAATAGATGGGAGTGCAGGTGTTCATACCATGCTCTAGATGCCTGCTTTAGACCATATAAGGCTTTATGTAGCCTACACACCATGTCACTGTCTTCAGATAGGGAAAACCCATATGGTTGCTCTATATACACCTCCTCTTCAAGTACAACATTTAGGAATGCAGATTTTACATCCATTTGATATACTTTGAATCCTTTAAAAGGTGCATATGCAAGAAGCATACAAACTCCTTCCAATCTAGCTACAGGATCAAAGGTTTCTCCATAGTCTTCTCCTTCTTCTTGAGCATATCCTTTACACATGAATCTGGCTTTTTTTCTAATCACTGTGCCATCCTCATTCAGCTTATTTCTGAAAACCCATTTGGTACCAATGACATTTATATGCTCTAGTTTGGGTACCAAAGACCATGTACCATTTCTCTCTATCTGGTCAAGTTCCTCTTCCATTGCCTTGAACTAGTCTTCATCTTTATGTGCCTCTTTGAATGATTTAGGCTCAAATTTAGAGACAATACATGAGTTTTCTCTGACCTTTCTTCTTGTAAGGATTCCTGCATCCTTATCTCCTACGATCTGCTTAGGATCATGATTTAGCTTGACATATTGAGGAATGGTCTTGATAGATTCCTCTTTCTTTTCTTCTTCATCCTCATCTCCATCAGTATCAGCATCTACATTTACTGATGTAGGAACACTGTTACTGGTACTTGGTTGACTTGCAATCGGTTCCTAGAAGGTTACAATCGGTTCATTTACCACTTGCTTACTACTGGTTCCCTCAATTTTCTCAGAGGTTTCATCAACTCTTACATTGATGCTTTCCATAATTCTCTGAGTCCTATTATTGAAACACTTGAGAGCTTTTCTCTTGGTGGAATACCCTAGGAATATTCCCTCATCATAGTTTGCATCAAATTTTCTCTGGTGTTCGCTCCTCTTGATGTAACATTTGCTACCAAACACTCTAAAGTAGCTAACCACAGGTGTCTTACCGTTCCAATACTCATAAGGAGTTTTATCCTTACCCTTTTTGATGAGTACCTGGTTCATTGTGTAGACTGCAGTGATCACCGCTTCTCTCCAAAAGGTGTGAGTGACCTTTCCTTGAATCAACATAGTTCTAGCTGCTTCAACCATAGTCTGGTTATTCCTCTCTACTAGGCCATTCTACTGTGGAGTCCGAGGGGCAAACAGTTGCCTCTTGATGCCATGTTCTTCACAATACTTGTTGAATTCACCGGAAGTGAATTCCCCTCCTTGATCAGTTCTCAGGCACTTGATTCTTTTACTGCTTTCCTTCTCCCCTAATGCTCTGAAAGCTTTGAACTTTACAAAAGCTTTAGACTTATCTTTCAAGAATGTGACCCACATCATTCTTGAGCAGTCATCAGTGAGAATCATGAAGTACCTATCACCCTGCACACTCCTAGTTTTCATAGGACCACACAAATTAGTATGCACAAGATCAAGCAAATTGTCAACATTGAAAGGTTTAACTTTAAAGGTTGAGGAAGACATTTTCCCCAGTTGAGACTCTTTGCACAAGGTATTTTCTGGTTTGCTCAACACCGAAAACCCTCTAACTACCTTGATCTTACTGGCCTTCACAATGCTATCAAAGTTTACATGGCAGAGTCTCCTATGTCATATCCAGCTATCATCAAATTTAGCCATAAGACATGTACTTATATTTGCAGTCAGCTGAAATAGGTTACCTTTGGTTTGCATGCCGGTGGCCACCGATTCACCATTCTTTGCTTTGATTCTGCACACTCCATTCTTGAATTCTAGAGTGAGATCACTATCATTCAGTTGGGCAACATTTAGAAGGTTGTGTCTTAGACCATCAACCCAATACACATTATCAGCACTACTCTTTCAATTCATAGAGATGGACCCTCTGCCTTTGACCAGGCATGGTGCATCAATACCAAAGCGAACCACACCACCATCATACTCTTCCAAGGATAGAAACTTGCTCCGATCACCAGTCATATGATGAGAACAACCACTGTCAATAATCCACTCATTAGAATTATCAAAGCGGGAGACAAGAGCCTTCTTGTTCGACACATCTTCCTTGACAGCAACAAACACAATATCTTCATTTTCTTCATCTTCTAACTCCTCATCTGTGACACCTTCATCAACTGCCACAAAACAGTTTCTCTGGTTTCCTCCTTTGAATTTCTTGAACCTTTCCAATTTATCCTTGTTGTCACCATTAGGACAGTTTACAGCTATATGTCCTATCCAGTTACAAGAAAAGCATTTCAAAGGGAGCTTACCTTTGTATTTACCGGTTCCTTTAGGAAGTTTTGTGGCAATAAGAGCTTCAAATGCCATCAGAATCTCCTCATCATCCATTTCTCTGCTCTGTCTCGGTTCACCACTAGTGCTAGCTTCTTTTCCTTTTCTAGATGGTACAATAGAAGCTTTAAAAGTCGATTTAGTCTTTTGAACACTGTCATCAAAACTATTTAGTTCATAGGCTGTCAATTTTGCAATGATGGAGTCTAGGGATACCTTTGTCTTGTCTATTGATCTCAACTCCTGAATAGCAGCAACCCTTATTGCATAGATCAGTAATAAGGATCTTAGGACTTTGCTTACTACGGTGGAATCTTCCATTTTACCACTGCACTCTTGATATCTCCAACAACAATTTTGATTCTTATTCCATACTATTGAATGGTTTCACCTTCAACCATCCACATGTCTTCAAATTTCCCTCTAAGGCTTTCTTCCTTAGCTTGTTTTACATGCTCATCACCGCCATAGATATTTTCAAGAGTATCACATACTTCTTTGGGATTTAATTTATCTTGGACATCAATAAACTCAATGTCAGATAAACTACTAATTAGGGCGTCCATGACTTGCCCATTCTCCTGCATCTCTCTTTTGGTCATCAGTGAGAGTATCGGTAGGGGAAACATAAGCATTCTCAACATAGCTCCAGTGTGGAGCACCCATGCTTCTGATGTATATCTTCATTATGTCTTTCCATACACTGAAATTATCTCTGTTAAGCTTTGGAACTTCCCTCTTCATCATTAGATTGGGATCTTTTCCTACAGTGGTTAAGCTTATAACACAGAGGACTTGGAAAACGCTCTGATACCAATTGATAACTCAATGATGAACGAATAGTACCAAACCGGTACTGAGAGGGGGGGGGATTGAATCAATATAGACAAAAACACAATCCTAAACCGGTTTGTCAGCAGACACTGTGCTTTGATAGACAAACAGTAACACCGGTCTTAAACAGAGTACAACTAGCAAAACCCAGAATAACTGAGACAAGCATAAACCGGTTGACACTTATCTTTTCATACAATCTAATACTTCATTTCCATTTCACCCTAGTGCATGAACAGGTAATCTATCATCAAAGATATATAAATAGCTAGATTAACATGATTTACCATTAGACACAAATCACTTAAACTATCACATGAATAACACCACACATGACACACATATTTTTCATGTGGAAACCCAACTAGGAAAAACCACGGTGGGGATGAATACCCACAAGGTTTTTTTGAACTCTTTAGAAGTCCGCTCTGTTAGGAGCCTTGTCCAATTAAAGACTGATACAATAGGTTACGTTAGGAACCAATCCTGTTAGGGATCACTCGGTTAAAGGATGGCTAGAATACCTGGTTAAGGGTTAAACCCTGTTAAAGGTTACCTTGTTAGAGGATTTCAAGAACTCAATGGTTTTGAGTCACCCTGTTAAAGGATTTACAGTAAGCCAGTTAAAGCTACCCTGTTAAGGGATTTCCCAATTGTTGAAGTGGTTAGAGATCAACAGGTATTACAATGATCTGGTAACAACACTCAATGCCAATATAGATCCACTTTAGCTCCTCTTCACCTTCTTCACTTACACTCTATAGGTATCACTTCTCTCTTTTGGTCTGGCAAGAATCACGTATCTCTTCACTTGGATACTCACACACAAATTTTGCCAACAACCACAGAAAGAAACACAACATTGACCTTATAGGAAATAGATAGGTTGGTAGCATAAACCCTAAACCCTAAACCTATTAGGTTGAGCGATTCAAATGGTTCAATCTTGACCGTTGAGCACATTGCATTAAATGCAACAGTCTTGAACCAATCTCAAGACGTTCTCCATCATTCATTTTTCACTGATTTCATGGCGACTGATAACTGATCACGCGTTATCACCGTTTATAGACTTCGCACATTCGTGAGGTAGATAGGGACAATCTCCTTCATGCAAGATCCTTCGCGTGCACAAGGCTGTCATGGTAACAAGATCTGTTCTTCGTTACAATGCTAACTCCTCACACAAAGTCACCAATTGAGTCATACAGGATTGAGGCACTTCAATCGGAAACCCTAAAGTTGAGACTACCAATCAGTAGTCATACAAATATTCTATGTACTGGTTCCCATAACCACATGCTAGTTCACCTTGAACAAACACACCAGTTCACAATGTTATACCGGTTCTCACATATACCCATTCTTGGTAACATACCGGTTCTCTCTTCTTCAACATATTGACATCAATGACAACATACAATGTCATCATGTCCTCATACTGGTTCACATAATGCCAACACTTATAATATAAATTACTGTCAGAATTACCTTTAGTGAAACCAAGCTTTAAAAGATATTTATCCAATCTTGCATATCAAGCTCTAGGAGCTTGTTTCAATCCATATAAAGATTTCCTTAACCTGCAACCATTTTTTTTGTCATCTGAAAGTGAAAACCCATCAAGCTACTCAATGTAAACTTCCTCTTCAATGTCTCAATTCAAAAATAAACACTTAACATCCATCTGATAAGTTCTTATGGGTAGCATAAGCAAGAAATAATCTCATAGCTTCAATCCTAGCTAATGGAGAAAAAGTCTCATCATAATCAATTCCTTCCTTCTGTGAATATCCTTTACAAACCAATCTAGCATTATTCCTCACAACTTGTCCATCTTCATTCAATTTATTCCTAAAAACCCATTTAGTTCCAATAACATTCTTATTTTTAGGCCGCGGAACTAAAGTCCGTGTATTATTCTTTTCTATCTGATCTAATTCTTCTTCCATAGATTTTATCCAACATTCATCTTTACATGCTTCAATTACTGATGCCGGTTCAATTTGATAAATTAAACATACCTCATTAGATTTCAACCTTCTTCTTGTCATCACTCCTTTATTCTTCTCTCCAATGATCTGATCTTCTGAATGAATTAACTTAACATACTTAGGAGTCTTCTAATTTTTTGTTCCTTTGCTCTGATCTTCTGTTACTGTTGAATTTTCTGATACTGTTGGAGTAACTGGTTCAACATTTTGTTCTGGTGTAGGTGCTACTAGTTCAATTATGATCATTTCCACTACCATTTATCTCTCATAAGTTCTGATTTGACTTCTATTTAGCATCCACCTTGACATTTGTGCTCTCCACAATTATCTGCAATCTTTTGTTATAACATCTATATGCTTTTTTTTCATTAGAATAACTTAGAAATATCCCTTCATCACATCTAGGATTAAACATTCCAATGGAATCATCTCTTTTGATATAGAATTTACTACCAAAGATTCTGAAATACTTGACTATAGGTGTCTTACTGGTGTCTCTTTTGATAAGAACTCTATTGAATGTGTGTACCATCATTCTCATAGCTTCTCTCTAGTAGATATGAGGTATATTATATTCCATCATCATAGTTATAGCTACATCCAGGATAGTTTTGTTCTTCCTTTCCATAATTCCATTCTGCTAAGGTATCCGGGGAGAAGATAATTGTCTCCTTATCCCATTCTTCTCACAATAACTGTTAAATACACCAGATGTGAATTCTCCACCCTGATCAAACCTTAAACATTTAATCTTCAATATTTTCCATGTCTCAACTTTAGCTTTAAAGATTTTAAACTTTTTGAATGCTTCAGATTTCTCCCTTAGAAAAGTAACCCACATCATTCTAGAATAGTCATCAATGATTAGCATAAAATATCTATTACCCTAAAAGCTTTTGATTGTAATAGGACCACACAAATTAGTATGAATAAGATCAAGAACATCATTAGATTTGTCTTGTATACTCTTAAAAAAAGTTCTGACTTGCTTTCCCATTTGACATTCCTTACATACCAGATTATAGGGCTTCACAATCTTAGGTATATCTCTAACTACCTTAGTAGAACTGATCTTTACAATGCAATCAAAATTCACATGACACAAGCTCTTATGCCATAGCCAACTCTCATCAATTTGTGCAATGAAACATGTCTTCTCACTAGAGTTAAAATGAAAGATGTTACCTTTAGTTTGAGTACTGGTTGCAATCTCCAATCCAGATCTGTTGATAATCTTGTATTTTCCATCCTTGAACTGTAACTAAAATCCCTTATCCACCAACTGTCCTACACTCAAAATATTATGCCTTAAACCTTAAACATAATAAACATTATCAGTATCATGCTTACCATCCAATGATATAGTTCCTCTTCCCTTGATCATGCATGCTTTGTCATCTCCAAATCTAACCAGACCGCCATCAAATTCTTGTAGAGTAGAAACTTCTTTTTATCTCCAATTATATGAAGTGAACATCCACTGCCTATCACCCATTCATCCTTGTCTTCAAATTTAGCAGCAAGGGCCTTTTCTTTAGGTACCGGATCATCTTCCTTGATAGCCAAAAAGATCCATTCCTTTCCATTGCTGGATCCACTAGCTGAATCTTGTGTCAGTTCATCATCAGAATCAGTCACACCTTCCTCATCTGCATAGTAGCATGATTTGTCTTTTTTCTTTGTTCCTCTTGTACTTATTCTTGTTTTTATAATCATGGTTAGGCCTAAAAAGATCTTCTAGCTCTTTCCTCAAATCTTGATTTCCTTTCAGGACATCTGGATGCAAAATGACCTATCTTATTAATTGCAAAATATTTGAAAGGTGATTTTCCTTCATACTTACTTCTTGTCATACCTTTAGGTACTCTTCTAGAAAATAGGGGTTCAAGTTGCTCAAAATCTTCATCTTCTTTCTTCATTTCCTCTAGTTCCTTATCATATATGGATTTCCAATCACTCTTGCCGATAGATGATGTTGATGCATGAAAAGAAGGTTCAAATTTTGCAACTCTAGAAGGACCAAATTCCTCAAGCTCAAAAGCAGATAACTTCCCAACCAAGGTATCTATATTAACAAAGGTGTTTGTCATTGTTCTCAACTCATTAATTGTAGTAGCCTTCATCTTGTAAGTTGGTACCAAAGCTCTCAATACTTTAGAAACTATTTCATCTTCACTCAGAGATTCACAACACTAAATTCCTAGAATGATTTCATTAACTCTGTCCATAAAAGAAGTAATCCTTTCATCTTCTTCCATCTTCAGGTTCTCATATCTCACGCAGTAACCATCAAGTTTAGGAATTTTAACAGTAGGGTAACCTTCATTCAAAGTCTCCAATTTATCCCATATAGACTTTGCAATTGATTTGTTGGTTAGTCTCATAGCTTGCTGATCACAAAGTACACGCAAAAGGGCTTCTCTAGCTCTACAATCATTTTCAATGTCCTTATCCAAGCTTGCCGGATTATGAGGTATATATCCTTTCTCAGTGATCTCTCAAATCTCCTTACCAAGACATCTCATATGAGTCTCCATCTGAATCTTTCATACTCTATAATTTGTTCCATCAAGCCTAGGAATTTCTCTCTGGAAAAAAGATGTAGATGACCTTGAGGAACTTGAATTATTAGATGCCATAGGATCTTCCTCAAGCAGTTAAGATTCTGCAAAGAGGACCAAGCTCTGATACCAATTGTTAGACAGCTCAGATAAGCGGTGAACAACTGAGGGGGGGTTAAATTAGTTGTTAACGGATTATAGAACTTTAAGCATTAAAACCTTATTTCCGAAATATATAAACCAAATACCAAAAAAGTAGATATAATAGTTAAGAACAAATATAATCCATAGAATATTTACCAACCATTCACAAAAGATAACACCAAGATTTGTACATGGAAAACCTAGTAAAAGGAAAAACCACGGTGGGAAGCCTACCCACAGTCAGATAATATTTTTGTAGTAAGTATGTGATTACATAAAGAGGGGCTTGCACATGCAGGAAGGCCAATAGCCTAGAGCACACTGCTCATCACAAAAGGATCCTCACTTACTACAAAATAAATCTAGACCACAATCCGAAAAGAAGAGTGAACTGCAAGAGTAGCATCTCCTATGCCTGAATACAGTCCTGGTTAAGCTCAGTACCAGAGGTCTTATTTCTCTTTCACCAACCCAATTCAATCACCTATGATCAGCCAAAACCTCTACATATGATTACAACCTATTCATACACAGATAATCCTATATCCCAAAAACCCACGAATATGCCCATGATCTACAAAGAGATCTTACATCATATTAATACCAACCCGGGACCTAAACAATTAGGTTGGCCACCTAATAATACAATAAATTAATAATATAAACCCATAATCTAATGATCAACCAAGTTGGCCTAAGACCAAAACAATATAATCCAATCAATACATCCAACAGGTAATGCATCAGGATCATCCATCAGCACGTTACATAAACCGGTCCATAACCTAGCCAAATAAGTAGTATTAGGTCCAGACCCAAATCCAACACCATTGATCAATAAGAACACAAAAAAGATAACCAACAACATCCTAAAATCCATCTAGAAGCTGTGCCAACACCACTTATCACGTGCATCAAAAGATCTTCAACAAAGCTCTGCCAATAAAACCCTTATCGGTGACCAAAAGGCTTACTAGAACAAATGATAGCTCCTGAATCATCAAATCTTGAACCAACTGATAGTGATACACATCTGAATAGCATGAATGAAAAATCCAAACCAATTCCACAAACCGAAGCATACCGGAGCATACCAGATCAATATCATAATCCAACTGCTCTACCGGAACCTATCGAAAATTGGTAAACAACCAAAACAACCGGTGTTGCCATCAATGACAAAAAATCAATGCAACACATAATCAATTCCTCCAATTGCCAACAAATAGGTCATTTGGAAACCTTTTAAGGTGTCTTACAAAGGAGCATGGACAAGCTTGGGATTTGATTTTACCCCAAGTAGAATATGCTTACAATGACTCCATGAATAGGAGCATTGGGAAGATTCCTTTTGAATTAGTCCATGGAATGCATGCTAGGGGTGTTTATGAGTTGAGAGATCTAAAAGGAGTTTATAGGAGAAGTTCTCAAGGGGAGGACTTTGTTGTTGCAATCAAGGACATTCATTTGCAAGTAAGAGAAACTCTTCATAAAAATGTAGAAAAGTACAAAGAGAGGGCAGATTTGAAGAAAAGGGATGTTCAATTAAAGGTTGGTGACTTGGTGTTAGCACATTTGAAGAAAGAAAGGATTTGCAAATGACAATATACCAAATTCATGATGGAGAAGATACGAGCTTGTACGGTGATTCACAAGTTTGGACAAAATGCATATGAGATTGAGTTACCTCCCGAGGTAGCCATATCTCCAATTTTTAATGTATCTCATTTGTATCCTTTCAAAGGTTCTGTGGTTATAGGTGAAGGTACAAGTATGACAACATTTGAAGATGAAGATTGGGTTAAGGAGTTACCACCTAGCCAACCCTTGAAGCTTGAATGCATCCTAGATACCAAGGAGGTGAAAAGAACTAGGAGGAAGGCCTATAAGAAATATCTAATCAAATGGCAAGGTTTGTCTGAAGAGGATACCATTTGGATGATTGAGAATGAAATCAAACAGCATGGAACCTCTGTTGAAGATCTCATCTCAAGAGAGACTTGAGATTCTTGCCACCCCGGGTGCATGGTGCAGGAGCACTTGGGTCCCTATGTTGCCTTAATGAAGGCTTTTATTTTGGTTTTCTTGTTTTAGTGTGGATTCAATTTTAAATAAGGCCCATTGGCCATTTTGAGTCATTTACAATCATTTGTAATCAGTTTGTAACTATTTGTAAGGCCTTTAGGGCCATAGGAGTCATATTTGTCCTAGAGGTCCTACGAGGGTCAAAGTTAGTCAATGCCTCCCAATGTGTGGTAAGGGAGTGGAAATGATGTATTTGATGTTTTTTTATCCTAGTTTACATGTTTTCAAGGTTTTTGGGGGATATTTGAGTCATTTGTACAAGTTGAGCAAAAAATGTAAAAGTTGCTGACAACTTTTCAAAATTGTCAAGCAACATATACACCAAAAGGTAGTTCCAACGTCTAAAAAAATCAAAATATGATTATATTTGATGGTTTTAGAGTTTAAATAGACCCCTCAAGTGTTGAGGAGGGGTTGGATGGCATGTTTGTACGAAGAACTCAACATTTGAATGAATTTGGAAGGCAATTTCTAAGGATTTTTCTGCTAAAATGTTGCTATTTCCTTAATATCTTTCTTGTTTGGATGTTATAGAATGCAAGAGTGGATTCATTGGAAAGGTCTCTGAGTCACCTTTCATTTGAGACCAATGTTTCTTAATTTGATTGAGTTTTGACCATTTTATAAATGTTTTTGTGAAGACTTGTCTGAAACCCCAGGTTTAATGGTTTTGAGCAATTATAATGTATATCTAACGTATTCACTCAAGACTTGGTGGAATGGCAGGTGTAATAGTATCCAAATGGGTTTTTATCAGTTTTTGTAGAGGGGTTTGGAGGGCGATTTGAAGGCTTGAGGGCTTAACATCCCTATGTGTTAAGCCTGTTGGATAATGTTAGAACAAGTATTTGAGGTTTTGGTACCAAAACAAGAAAATAGACTTTAAAACATGTTGAATCCTTTAATTTTTTATGTTTCCTTGCCCTCCAAGGTGGTTTTGCAAACTGGTGAAGCATCCTTGATAGGCCTATAGTGCAACCAGAGACCTAACTGTGCACCTAAAAGACTGATGCAGTCAAGTTTTGGTCATTTTGGTCTAAAACAACACAACTTGATTTTGTCATATGCTATGTGCCACCCAAAAGGGTATCTGAAAATGGTTTTTTTTTTTGTCCATGATTAGTATTTTAAAAGTTATGACCAAAAATCTCTCTAAAAAGGGCTGCAAGGACCTAGTCTCCTCTAGGAAGCCAATGGTGTAGAAAGGCTTAATGGGTTTGTGTCAATGATAATTTTGGTTTGTGAACACCCCCAAATTACTACCTTTAACCATTCTATGGTCTATTTCTCTATTATCTCAAGTTACCATGTTGGGGGACATAGCCTTAAGTTGAGAACATTGGGTTGAGTACCCTCATGGGTAGGTTTGTGTTTGAATTTTAAAACCATAGTCTTGGTGAGTTGATACATCTCAAATTCCCTCTGCATCAGTTGTATGTGTGAACAAGTGAATTGATCTTTCCAAAGTGTGAAGAAGAGTAGAGAATTGTTGCAAACAAGATAGAGTGCTTAACTGGAACTATGATCAGGCATTTGGAGATGTTATTCTTTCAGTTCATGTAATCCAGATTGTTGTCTGATCTTTGTAAGGTAGTGTTCCTTCCTGGGGTTGTAGCTATTGGAATCCAAGAACACTAAGAGTGGGGGGGGGGGAGGTGAATTAGTGTTCTACTAGAATGATCAATTTTAACCTTATTGAAACATGCATACACCAACTGGTATATTGATACATATAAAATTGAAAGAAGTAAATTAATTAAGAAGTCAATCACATAAATTAATACCATAACATATAAAATTATACATGGAAAACATCAAAGAGAAAAAACCACTATGGGATTTGTGACACATAATATCAATCCACTGGCCATATGAAGAAACATTACCAAATATAGGGGCTTGTACTTGCAAGAAGGCTTACAACCTAGAGCACACTGCTCAATCACAAAAGGAGCCTCACTAACTACATACAAATCCAGACTACAATCCAGAGAAATGATTGAACTACAAAGATAGGATCTTCTATGCATGAATAGAAATCTGGTTAAGCTCTATCTATTTCGGTCTAAAACCCTAAACCCTTACCAGAATACCCCTTTACATAAATATCCTCACATACATGATCTCTCTCATATATTTCACATTACATAATATGTGTGGGAAATGAGGGTGACATAAATGTTAAAGTTAGTTTCAAAGGGGCCACACACCAATGAGACTCTTGGTGCAAGTTATAGGAATTATATTGAATAGCTCAACTTCCCAAGGGGTGTCCCATTGTTCTCTATCTCATAGGATCCCTAAAGTCAATGCCTTTTCTCTCAGATCACTGAGCAAAGTGACTTAGGAATGACAACTCCAAGAATGAGTGATGTTTGATTATTATGCATGAATGCATTCCTAGATATGTATGCTATTGAATCTATGATGATTAAGCTACCATAAAGATGATGATAAGATTAACTAATTATCCTAGCAATGATATACTAGTCTAACATGGATATTCTGTGATATTAGAATACTTCTAAATGCTTATTAATATGATTTATCAAAGAGAGGCTAAAATGATTAGTAATTAGACTATAAGTTTTATGCACAAAGACTTGGATTCTTCTTTTTTTGAAAATGAGAGAATGAAAACTCTATTTATAGGAAAAATAGGGCAATGGATGGTCAAGATTGAATAATATTAACAAGGGCCAGGATTGTAAGTTAATCAATCCATGTTTACAATTCTCACCAATGGAATGGTGACAATTGTACACAAGAGGTTGTTTGAGAAGAGATGAAAGAAGCATTAAATGCTTGAGAAGACATGAAGGGTACCTTAGGAGGTATGGGTTAAGGTTAAGTTAGGGTTATCCAATGGATAAAGCTTTTACCCAAGAGGTAAACTCTTATGCAAGGGTGAAAGAAATAACCAAGGTTAAAGCCATGAATGTTTGATGAGACCCTTGGGTTAGATGAGGGTTGAGTTAGAGATAAAGTCTCTAATCATGCAAGAAGGTTGAGTTAACCATTAATGGTTATGTAAGAGCCTTAAATAGTTTGGAAGACTTTGAGGGTTAACTTGTTGAGGAGATAAAGCCTTTAATGGTTTTTGAAGACTTTGGAGGCTTTGAGAAGTGAATTATGTTTTCTTAGGATTGTGACAATATTTAGGAGATGGATTAGGATAAATTGGAAGTGATTAGAAGAATCTAGAAGGGGGTTAAGGAGGCAAGTGGTAGATGTAGGAAAATGCAAGTGGAGGAAAAAGGATTTTAATTAAAATAAAATTACTTTATTTAAATCAAATAGATGCAACTTGCATAAATACAAGTGGGGGATTTAATAAATAAATTAGATTTATTTATTTGCAAGGATCAATTTAATTAAATGTAAATTTAATTAAAAAGGGATAAAGGGGAATTAATTAAATAAAGTGATTTATTTAATTGAAGGTTAGAAAAGGCTTAGGTGAACTTAATTAAATAAATTGAGTAATTTATTTAATCAAATAGATGAATGTGAAGGAATTAATTAAATAAAATTTAATTAAATAGAGGAATGAGGTTAAAATGAATATTAAATATTCACTTAGGAAAGTGGTCAGATTTATACATCTACACATAACATTATCATATTCTCCTATCAATCCATATTACAAAATGATCTAACCAACTAACTTATACACCCTTTACAAATTATCATGCCTTATACCGACTTACAAAGATAATTACAATATGAATATACATGTCGGCTAAATAACATAAATACATGAATATCAAAAACAATTATCGATGTCGGATCTCCAAATGATGTTGGTATCCAATATCGATAACCTAATTTTAAACCATGTTGGCCTTCATTGTCAGTAACCAAAGAATTCTATCCAACCTGTCAGTGCTGGTGAAGTGTCTGTGAAGTGCCTACCGGTACACAATTGAACCAAAATATAAAGTCGGAACGAGTTGCCATGTTGCCATCAATGACAACATATTGAAACCAACCAATTGAGTGCCAATTTCCAACATTAGCGCTTTGTTATTTTTGAGTAATGAGCTCTAGGTAGTGTTCTTGAATGCATGTGCATTCCCCTTTGTAATATTTCACATACTACTGCAGAGTATTATCATATTATGGGTAGGTTCCCATCATGCTTTTTCCCTTAACTAGGTTTTCCACGTCAAAAATCTCTGTGTTATGTGTGTTGTTGATGTGGTGTTTATCTTTGTTGTGTTGGTCCTATTTTTAGTAGGACCAGGGTTCCCCAAAACACCTTAGTTCCCCTTAAATGTGCCCCAATTTGAAATGGGACCGGCCTTATATCTCCCTAATGGAACTTGACCATTGTAGGTCAACATAATTGTTAATTTACCTAGGGAACTCTATATAAAGACATACTATCAATTTTTTTTGACATCTACAACCTATCTATAATATTGGTGCATCTATGAAGAATTCATCATCAAGCATTTGAACAAAAGATTCAAGGTTGCATATTCATCCTTGAAGCATAGTGGAGCAAAGTTACATCAATCTCATACAAGCATGTGTGTGATTAGGTTTTTTCATGTTGATGTATTTTCATGCCATTATATTTAGCATTTGTGATTACATTTAAAGAGAATTACATCATCATCAATAATTACAGATCTGAGGTATATCTCCTTACCATTATTTTAGTATTTGTATTATTTCATTCAAGCTTAATTCCTAATATCCACAACATCTTTCCCTCTCTTTTTGTGTGTAGTAAATAGGTTCAAGAGCTATACTAGGGAATTCTGATAGAGCTAATAGTGACAAATATGTTTCAACTTTAAAAGGAGAAAAATTCAAAGGACTAAGGCAAATTTGTACCACCTGGTTCTAAAAAATTAGGTCAAAATTTTGGGAACACATTCTAAACATCATATTTTTCCTAGATATTAATTTGCCCTATTTTCATAATTATCATCCATTTTCAACTAGAAAGGACATAAATGAACCAATGAATCTAATAAGAATTCCAACCCTTTCCTTATTTGGATTGTGGATATATCTATTGGATAAGTCAGTGGGTTTATTATCTTAAACTCTAATTCCAAATTAGACCATTACCTTTTGGTGAACCCAACTTCTTTTATGCTTATTTCTGATTTATTATCTCAAATCTGATTTGTATGCACTTTTACACTCAAATTTGCACTTATAGATTACAAGTACAATTTAATTTCATAAATTTAGAGGTTAATTTCATAAAAAACCCCTAATTTATAATTCTAAATTTGACTTATGGGTTGAATAATTGTTTGTTTTAGATAATAATTTTCATTATTTTAATTGCATATATTGAGTAAACATTACTTTAGCATATGAGTTTATTATTTTTTCATAAGTGCATATGTAGTTCTTGTCTTATTTTTCTAGTTCAATTTCAAGTTACATTTAAGATGTTCATGATGTTCCATTTCATGCATATGATGATAACCTATTTCTCCCTTTCATTCATAGCTATGATTTACCCTCTCCCAAAATTGGTCCCACCAATGAGGGAACATTGGAGGAAGAAGAGTATATGTAAACTTATTTTAAAGATCTCCCTCCTAAAGATGAATCTTTGGAGAATGATGTCCATCCTTCTCCTAAAATTTACCTCCCCCATAAGGATTATTCGGTGCAAGGGGATGATATTTTAGCTACCTTTTATAGTGATATAATACCTTCTCATTTCAAAGACCTTCCCCTTAGAGATGAATCATTAATGATATATCATTGTCCCTCTCCTAAAGTTTATCTTAAGAATAAAAATACCTTAGAGAAAGAGGATGATACTATTTCCCATCATTATAATGTTTCCAATACCGTCTCTCCCAAAAATGAAGAAGCTAACCAAGATCAAATTAATGTCATTCATGTTGCTAGGAAGCTTAAGGTTGTTGTCCACCTCCATCAAGATGTCTCTCAACCTCAACAAAAACCTAAAATTGTTGTTAAGGGTGGAGTGAATCATCAAATTGATTATCATGTAGTTCTTTACACATATAATAATGAAGTGTTTACTTTGGAAGCCGACAAGAACATACAAATTGAAGCACAATATACTTTTTTAGTTTTTAGAATCTTCTCTCAAATTTGGAAAAATAAACCATCTCCTACTAAAGATGTTCCTAAAGAGGAAATCTTGGAGAATGATTGGGGATCATTATATTTGACACCTTGTTTCTGTAGAAAATCTAAGATGCCTAAGTTTGATGCTCAAAATTTTAATCCTAACATATGTTTCGATGTTGATTGGGTCTCTTTAAACTTCAATCCAATTACAACTAAGAACAAACTCTCTCTATTGGACATTTCAACACCTATATATAATCCCACACATGGATACAATGGACATGTTATAGGATGTGTGAAACAAATTCCTAAAATTCATGAGAAATCACACTTTTTCCAATGAAGAGGTAGGTTTCCAATCTCTTCCTTTGTCAACATCCCCTACCCCATTGTCTAGTGAATCCATGTCTTCTTATAACAATATGGAATTACAATAAGATAATAGTTTTTTTTACCTCCATGGCAATGTAATTACACTCCTTTGACCTAAACAAAGAAGGAAACATAGACAACATCTTGAAAATTCTACTTTTTGAAAGTATCATCAAATCCATGGCCATCCTACTAATGAATGTCAAGATTTGCAAACTAAAATACAACAATATATTGATTTAGGTATTATAAAAGTAACATGTGAAAATGAATGGAATATTTCTTATGATCATTTCAAATAACATTTAAGTTCCTATTATGTTGCTCCTCACTATGTGACATTGTTAGCTTACCTACTAGTGGTTCATTGTCATCCATGGTGGTATAGTTTCAAGTGCAATCATGCTTATTGAGAAACATAATAGTCTATGTTGGATATTGTTGGGAAGTTTTCTGGAATGATGTTTTTTCATTGATGTCAACATATTATTCTGTGTATTCTAGTGTTGCAGTTAAATTAAATGAGTTGGTTTGGTCAGTGTGTTGTAGATGAGTTGTTGCGGTTTAATGGGTTTTGAGATAAGTATGTTGGTATTATGGATATGTTGCACTGGTTTTGTCATTGATGTCAACACTTATCTACACTTATCCTTCTATAGATCTTTGGTTATGTCGAACTGGGACATTATGTTCACCAACAAGATCAGTGACTTATGCACAATCACTGGTATTTGGTTCACCAGCAGGTTATATTGTTCACCAGCACTGAGGATGACTTGTTATCATCTGGAGATCACTTGGTTATGTCGACGACATGGTTTAGACACTTGGTTTTGGTATTCTGGTTATTGGTCTAATCGGGTTCACATATTTGTTGTTACTGACAAATTGGTCTAAGTTATGGACCGACATGCATTATCTATTCCAGATTAGCACAACATGTTATGAAGATTTAATCAATTGGCATTGTTTTAATTACATTGAGGTGACATGATGCATCACATCTTGACTTACTTGTAATTGATTTTATTGTAATATTCTTAGTGAGCCAACCTACACATTTGGTCCTAGGTTTTGGTATATATGTAAGATCTTAATTGTGAGATGTAAGCATATGGTATGTAAGGTTATGGTATTGTAACATAGTATGTGTGAATATTGAAGATCATATGAGCATACCATAAAGAAGGTTTAAGGAAGGTTTGAAGGTGATTATCAGAGCTTAACTGGTACTGAATCCAACATTGAAGATGCAACTTTGAGCAGTACATTATCATTGGATTTAATCATCCAGTTGTAGTCAGTGTGACTCTTATCTTGTGATTGAGTAGTGAGCTCTAAGTGGTTGGCCTTTCTGCATGTGTAGACCCCATTTGTACACACAAACTATCTGCAGTAGTATCATCTGATTGTGGGTAAGGTTTCGCACCATGGTTTTTCCCCTTACAGGGTTCCCGCGTACAAATCTCTATGTTATGTATTATGGATGTTGTTTCTCTTTCTGTTTCATGCATTAAGTTTCAACGGTATTAATATTAACTGTTAATCTACTAACCGACATTAAGTTTGGTTTACCCGTATTATGTATCAAGTTTGATTAAGTTATATTTAGGTTGAAATTAATAGACAACTAATTCACCCCCCCCCTCTTAGTTGCCTTCAAGTCCTAACAATTGGTATCAGAGGTAAGTCCTCTTTTTGCAGAAGTTTAACAACTTGAGGAGATTCTATGGCAACTAACTTTTTTAGGAAGGATAGTCTGAAACTTGATGGAACTAACTATGGTATATGGAAGATTAGAATTGAGACACATCTGAATTGTATTGGAAGAGACATATGGGATGTTACACAGAATGACTATGTTGGTCCTACACCAGGTCAACCTAATCCACCTACATTGGGTAAGGATCATGAGAATGATTGCAAAGCAAGAAAAGCACTTTTGGGTGGCTTGTCAGATCAGCAAATCATGGGATTATCAGATTGATCTACTGCTAAAACTATTTGGGATAAATTGGATACATTGAATGAAGGAGATACCACTGTCAAAATTGCAAAACTGGAATGCTTCTGGGTCAGGTACGAAAATTTGAAAATGGAAGAAGATGAAAGAATTTTTGCTTTTATGGAAAGGGTTAATGAAATTGTTTTGGGAATACAATGCTGTGGAGGTTCCTTAAGTGAAGATTAAATTGTTTCTAAAGTTTTGAGAGCATTGCCACCGGTATACAAAATGAAATTAACTGCTATTAATGAGTTGAGAACAATGCCTAATACATCAGTATCTAGAGATACCTTGGTTGGAAAAATTTCAACATTTGAGCTTGAGGAATTTGGTCCTGTTGCTACAATTAAAATAGATTTAGCCTTCAAAGAATCATCATTTGCAGCATCATTATCATCTGATAAATCTGATTGGAAAGCCCTTTATGCAAGAGAACTTGAAGATATCAGGAGGGAAAATGAAGAACTAGAAGAACTTAAAGTACTATTTGCAAGGAAAATGCCTAAAGGTCATATTGGAAGTAAGTATGAAGGTAAAGCACCATTTAAAATGATTTAACTGCAATAAAGTTGGTCTTATGGCATCTAGATGTCCTAATAGATATGCAAGATTGAGAGAAGAAGCTAAAAGAACATATAAGCCTAACCCTGAATATCAGAGATATAGATTTAAGAAGAATAGAGACAAATCATGTTATTATGTTGATGAAGGAGTTACTAATGATTCTGATGAAGAACTGACAAACAATAGATGGGATTTTGTTGCAATAATAGAAGATCAACTAGCACCTACTGTTCCACTGGTTGAGTAGGCCTTGGCAGCTAAAATTGAAGAAAAGGATGAATGGATTATAGATTTTGGATGTTCACATCATATGATTGGTGATTAAAGTAAATTCTTATCTTTTCAGGAATACAATGGAGATCTAGTAAGATTTGGAGATGACAAATCTTGCTTGATTAGAGGAAAAGGCACTATATCTTTTGATGGTAAGCAAAATACTGATAACATTTACTATGTTGAAGGTTTGAAGCATAATCTTTTGAGTGTTGGTCAATTAGTTCAAAAGGGATTTTAGTTACAATTCAAGAATGGTAAATGCAAAATCTTGAACATAACTAGTTTGGAAATTGCAATCGGTAATCAAACTAGAGGTAATATCTTTCATTTGAATAACAATGAAAAGACATGCTTGATTGCATATATTGATGAAATTTGGTTATGGTATAAAAGACTCTGTCATGTGAATTTTGATTGCATTATAAATATTAGTTCATCTAAGGCAGTAAGGGATTTACCTAAGATTGTAAAACCTCATAATCTGGTATGTAAGGAATGTCAAATGGGAAAGAAAGTTAGAACAACTTTTAAGAGTATTTTTGAGAAATCCAATGATGGATTTAATTCATACTAACTTATGTGGTCCAGAAAGAACAAGAAGTCTACAGGGAGATAGATATTTCATGCTAATTATTGATGATTATTCTAGAATGTATTGGGTTACTTTTCTCAGGGAGAAATCAGAAGCTTTTGGGAAATTCAAATTGTTCAAGGCACTTGTAGAGAATGAAACCGGTAAGAAAATCAAATGTTTAACATCAGATCAAGGAGGTGAATTTACATCTAAGGAGTTCAATAAATTTTGTTAAGTGAATGGAATTAGAAGACAACTATCAGCACCCTAGACACCTCAGCAAAATGGAGTTGTGGAAAGGAAGAAAAAAACTATTCTGGATGCAGCTAGAAGCATGATATCAGAAGCAAATCTACCTCATGTGTATTGGAGAGAAGAAGTGAATATAGTGGTTTGCACTTTCAACAGAGTTCACATCAAAGGTGAAACCGGTAAGACACCCTATGCATTATGGTTTGGTAATATTCCTACTCTTAAGTACTTCACAATATTTGGAAGCAAATGTTACATTAGGAGAGATGAGTATATTGGTAAATTTGATCCTAGAAGTGATGAAGGTATATTCCCTGGTTATTCATCTAAGAGAAAAGCTTATAGATGTTTTAATAAAAGATTGTAGAAAATCATTGAGAGTGCAAATATGAAGATAGATGAACACTTTAGAGGAAATTCAAGGTCTATGGATTCTGAATCGATAGTTGAGATGATCATAAATGAACCTATACAGAGTGCACCGACATAGAATGTTGATCCAGTCACACCAGTATTATCAGAGAATTCTAGAGTGACTGAAGAACAACAACAAGTGAGCACACCCACTTATGTAAGACTGAATCACTCTGAAAGTTAGATAATTGGGAATAAGTATTAAGGAGTTATGACAAGAGGAAGACTAGAAAATGAAGAGGTATGTTTAATTTCTCAAATTGAACCAGCATCTGTTATTGAGGCATGTGAAGATAAACATTGGATTAAGGCTATGTAAGATGAATTAGAACAAATTGAAAAGAACAATACATGGACATTGGTTCCCCGACCTAAAGATAAAAATGTAATTGGAATTAAATGGGTATTCAGAAATAAACTTAATGAAGATGGTAAGGTAATCAGAAACAAAGCAAGATTAGTGTGTAAAGGATATTCACAGAAAGAGGGAATTGATTACAATGAAACCTTTGCATTGGTAGCTATAATTGAGGTAGTCAGATTATTTCTTGCATTTGCAGCACATAAGAATTATAAAGTATATCAAATGGATGTTAAATGTGCATTTCTGAATGCTGATCTTGAAAAGGAAGTTTACATTGAACAGCCTGATGGATTTTCATTGACAAATGATAAAGATATGGTTTGTAGATTAAGGAAAGCTTTATATGGATTAAAGCAAGCTCCTAGAGCTTGGTATACTAGATTGGACAAATATCTTTTGAAGCTTGGTTACACTAAAGGTAATGCTGCCAACAACTTATATTTTAAAGTGACTAATGAAGACATCTTGGTTATTGAAGTTTTTATTGATGACATCATTTTTGGAGGAGAAGATGGATTGTGTAAAGACTTTTCTAATAAGATGTAGGAAGAATTTGAAATGTCTATGATTGGGAAGATAAAATTCTTTTTAGGATTGCATATTTCACACACTGATAAAGGTATATTCATATGTGAAACAAAGTACTTGAAGGAACTACTGAAGAAATTTGGTATGGAAAACTCTAAACCGGTAAGTACTCCTATGACTACAACTGATAAACTATCATTTAAGGATGATTCAACTCCTGTTAATCTGATAAGATACAAATCTATGATTGGAGGTTTACTGTATTTGACACAAACAAGACCTGATATAATGAATGCAATATGTATTGTTTCAATATTTCAGAGTAATCCTAGAGAAAATCATGAATCAGCAGTGAAAAGGATTTTCCGGTATTTACAAGGCACAAAAAATCTTGGTCTATTGTATCCTAAATATGAAAATTTTGATTTGTGTGCATACATTGATGCTAATTGGGCAGGAGATGTAGATGACAGAAAGAGCACCACCAGTGGGGAATTCTTTATTGGTAGCAGATTGATTTCATGGTTGAGCAAGAAATAGAGTTGTACATCATTATCAATAGAAGAATCAAAGTATGTTGCAACAACAACTAATTGTACTCAGGTATTATGGATTAAGCAAATGTTGAAGGACATAAAGGTAAAATGCAAAGAGCCTATAATCATTTATTGTGATAATTCAGTAGCAATTGATATATCTAAGAATCTGGTATTTCACTCTAAAACTAAAGATGTTTCTATCAAATACAATTTTCTGAAAGAGAATGTTGAAGCAAAAGAAGTGAGATAGGTTTATGTAAATACTAAAGAGCAGATTACAGACATGTTTACTAAGTCTTTGCCTAAGGAAACTTTTGAATGTCTCAGAGAGTAGCTTGGGGTTATACCCTCATCGGTAGAGATCTAGATGGTTGATGCTTGGCATAAACCAACAAAATTTACAGAGAAACCTTTTTCTGACTTTGATGGAGGAGAGCTACTTCTCAGGGGGAGAAGTTGGTTATAATAGTTGGTATTTGTAATTGGTTCTATGAACTAGTTCTATCTGGTATTTGTATTGCTTTGGCATTTGATGTCAAAAGGGGAGAGATATCTATGGAAAAACATTATCCTTTGGGGAGAGATTATTCATTGGGGGAGAGATTTTTACTCTCTGCATTTCTATTTTGATTTTTGGTATTGATCTATTCGTGAGATTGTTGGTTTTTGGTTTTTGGCATTTCTGCTTTGGCACATAGATGGTTTTTCCATCTTGTGTTGCCATCAATGCCAAAGGGGGAGATTGTTGGTATTATGGATATTTTGCATTGTTTTTTTCATTGACGTCAACACTTATCTAAACTTATCCTTCTGGAGGTCTTTGGTTATGTCAAACTGACACATTATGTTCACTGGCAAGATCAGTGACTTATGCACAGTCACCGATATTTGGTTCACCGGTAGGTTATATTGTTCACCAAAACTAAGGATGACTTGTTATCATCTAGAGATAACTTGGTTATGTCGAAGACATGGTTTAGACACTTGGTTTTGGTATTTTGGTTATTGGTTTAATCGGGTTGACATATTTGCTGTTACCGGCAAATTGATCTAGGTTATGGACCGGTATGCATTATTTATTCCAGACCAGCATGACACATTATGGAGATGATTTAATAAATTGGTATTGTTGTAATTACATTGAGCCAACATGATGCATCACATCTTGATTTACTTGTAATTTATTTTATTTTAATATTCTTAGTGAGCCGACCTACACATTTGGTCCTAGGTTTTGGTATATATGTAAGATCTCAATTGTGAGATGTAAGCATATGGTATGTAAGGTTATGGTATTGTAACATGGTATGTATGAATATTGAAGATCATATGAGTAGACCATAAAGAAGGTTCAAGGAAGGTTTGAAGGTGATTATTAGAGCTTAACCGGTACTGAATCCAACATTGAAGATGCTACTTTGAGCAATACATTATCATTGGATTTAATCATGCAATTGTAGTAAGTGTGACTCTTATCTTGTGATTGAGCAGTGAGCTCTAGGTGGTTGGCCTTTCTGCATGTGCAGACCCCACTTGTACACACAAACTATCTGCAGTAGTATCATCTGATTGTGGGTAAGGTTTCCCACCATCGTTTTTCCCCTGACAGGGTTTCCATGTACAAATCTCTATGTTATGTGTTGTGGATATTGTTTCTCTTTCTGTTTCATGCATTAAGTTTCACCAGTATTAATATTAACTGTTAATCTGCTAACTGACATTAAGTTTCACTGATATTAATATTAATTGTTAATCTGCTAATCGACATTAAGTTTGGTTTACCAGTATTATGTATCAAGTTTGATTTAGTTATATTTGGGTTGAAATTAATAGACAACTGATTCACCCCCCCCTCTTAGTTGCCTCTGGGTCCTAACAAAGTATCTATAGTTGATTCAACAGAAGTCACAACTGTCTGCATGATTTTTTGATCAAGTTGTGTGATCTAGTATTATGGTTGTTATTCAATTATTCATGTTATTCAGTATTTTGGTTTGTGCTCTACATTCCTTTAGAATTACTATATCTTTGTTTGCATATTTGGCTGAGTGTTTCAGATGTTCAGGGGTGTCCTCAATTTAGATGGTTCATGATTTGGAAGTCTGCAAGTGAATCTTTCAATTTGTCAGTTAGTTGAGTTGATGTTCTTGAGGTTTGATATAATGATGATAAAGATTCTAGTAAGTGGTGATGTTTTGGTTGTTTCTGTGGTGATTCACATTGCTTGTGGATGTTTCTATATCATTTTGTATCCATGTTGTTGGTCTGCATTGATCGTTGCATGTGATATTGATCATTTTCTTGATCTGGTGGTGTTCTTAGTGTTATGCAATATTTATGGTGATTGTAGTGTGTTGTGGATGATCGAGTGGTGCAGGGGAACCTCTTCAACAAGACATTGATGGATCAGAGGATGAGGAGTAGGTTATTAGGATCATTTTGAGTGCCTTTTGTTTGGGCATTTTCATGTTTGCAATAAGGACCCCACCATGTAAACCAATGTCCCAAATTAGGCATCTTGATAAGCCAATTTGGACAATTTGGTAAATTGGGGTAGAATGATGTTTGTTTTTACTTTTTATAGGATTTTAGGGTGTGTAGGTGGTATTTAGTTGATCCAAGTTGAGTGGATCCCAAGTTTGGCTTGATTGACAACTTTTGTAAAAAATGCAACTTTTAAAAGCAAAAGTGCAACATTTTGAATTTCAGTTGATGTAAGCCTCTCAATGGCTCCAACCTCTTCAAAATTAGTTTGAAACCATTTGGATAAGGTCTATATACCTTGTGGAAATTATTCCCAAGATTGGTGTGATTGGTGATTGAAGTTTGAAAGCATAATAAGACATAAAACTGAGTTTTTCCTTGAAATTATGAGCTTGATGTGATTGTACATCATTGTACGGGTTAATTCTGACAAATGTGTTCATGGAGAAGTTAGAGGATTGAGTCAACTTTTTTTTTGAATTGGTTTTAGGTCTTGATCCTTTGTAACTCGAAAAACCAAGGTTTGGCTAGGGTTTCGCCTAGTAATGGCCATATCTTGCACTCCACTCATCTAAAAGGTCTTTCCTTTGGTGGAATGCAAGATTGGCCAGTGTAATTTAAGGTTTTAATGGGTTTTTGTAGGGAATAATTTGTTGTGAAGAGTATGATGCAAATCTAGGTAGGCATCTCTATGTGACTACCTTGGAAAAAATTAGGACAGTCATCCTAAAATCTCATAGTGGTGGATTCCAAGAATGCAACCCTGGAATTAGAAGTTATTCATGATCCCCCATATTCTCATGAGGTTTTTTTTGTAGTTGAGAGTATTGATATTGGTGTTTCTTTGTAAATTAGGCCTAATCGCCCTAATTAGGTCTCTAGGTTTCTAAAGGGTTCAGACCCTTAGATTGCAATTCTTGCCAATCCCTTTTGGGAATGAGTGTAATTCCATAAAGGGTATATGGAATGGTAAATTTTTTGTTAGGTTAAGTGCAATAGTTTGGAGTTAAGGGCAAAATACCCACTAAATAGGGCTACTAGCCTAGGGGGTAGATTTCCAAAGTAAGTATAGGGCATTGAAGCCAAAACCTAAAACAAATGTTTGGAATAGTTCCTTGGTGTGATAAATTGACCAAATCCAAAGCCCCCAAGAGCAAGAGTCATTGTGGGGCATGTTGGAGATGTTGAAGCCATTTACTCATCTTGAGTAGGTACTAGTCTTGAGTAGTGGAGAGTAATTCAAACCTTTAAGGTGTAGAGTCCTTTTTGTAGGATTCTTGCTATCTTTTGAAGGGTCTAAACTAAACCTGTTGGACCTGTCCTTAGGTGTGATAAGGGCTTTGCATTAATTGGTATCAGAGCTTAGGAGTGTCCTTTGGACTGAAGGAGAAGACAAGATGTCAAAGGAAGAGGGTGATAGTTCTAATACTTAATGTAAGTACAGATCCAATAGCCAACAAGATGAGAGGGGGGGTGAATCATACAAACTTAATCTTCCATAAAAACATCAAATTCAACCTCGGTAACATATACTTCAGTAATATAACCAAAACTGCTAAACATGCAAACTCAAAAGCATATAAACATCATAAACCTCATAAAACCAGATTTAACGTGGAAACCCAAATAGGGAAAAACCACTATGGGATTTTGGACCCACTAAGAAATATACTCTTCTAGAGTATGCTCGGTTAAAAGAAAATCCTGTTAAAGATTACAAACCACATTGCTAGATGTGACCCGGTTAAGGGATTTCCCTCAGATCTGTTAGGATCTTCACCTTGTTAGAAGTGACCTTGTTAAAGGATTTCAAACACTCAATCAGAATGTCACCTTGCTAGAGGGTTTTACAAATAAGACTGTTAAGTCCACTCAGTTAAGAGATTTTTTGTCACTTCACAAAATAACAGTAATTAAAATCTATCTTCAACTTCACATCTAAAATGCTAAAGCAGATTCTTATTTTCTCAATACAATCTAGACATAGAACTAATCTTGTCCATCTGCTGGGCTTCTATACTATGTTATTCAAATAGGTCTTCAAGCTTCTGTGCTCGGTAATCACTATGTAGCATCCCTATGCATACATTTGCCCGCATGCATTGTTTATCAATAGTTGCCTATTTATAAACAATTAGCTAACTGCTTAATCTCCTTGATCGCATTTCCCATGATCAATCATAGCCATCAAATCTTCAAACTTTGATCAGGTTCAATGCATCCTTCGATCTGAAAACATTTTACCCTGCCTCAGAACTTGCATACATTTCTTGGAACTTGTGCTAGGGTATTGTGGTTCAATCTAAGCTGTAGATCTTCATGCTAATTTTCCTTTGCCATAGATTCATTAACAAACTTCATGCACGACATACCAATCATCTAATCAGTTCTACCTCATCACTTCCTTCATTAAATAATGCATGTAACCATTTAATGTATTTTGTTATAGCTCGGTTACAACTCAGTAATAACTCGGTGAATGCTAAACTTCACTTGATAGACATTCTACCTTCATTAACCAATAGCGATAACCGTAGGGTTTACCGACTAGGTTCCTTAGGGTTGACTGACTAGGTTCTTTGCTCGGTAACATAGTATAGTATTAACCTTATAATTTACAACATATGTATGATGTTAAAACAATCTAAACATCATGATCTCATCATTGTCTGACTTGGTAATAGTTGCCCATTGAATACCTTATTCATCCCCTTATTCATCATATTCTTTCTGTGTCTTTTACCGACATCTTTATACTCTTTAAATCATACTTCTCAAGATATGGCAACATCATACTGAATTAGAAAATCAATTTCTTGACATCAATGAAAAAATAATAATATCAAGACAGTAAACATCCTTAATCAGTTATATCCATAATCATCAACAACCTTCTCAATATCCTTATTGAAATGCCAACAATCTCCCATTGTTTGTTATAATGTTAAATGCTAACAATCTCCCCCTTTGGCATTGATTGCAAAACCAATTGATTTGACCTTATAAAGATTCAGATTGCTGTGATTCTGAAATGTTGAAATGCTCTCTTGCTGTCAACAGACTTCTCCCCCATTCATTAGACTTCTCCTATTTTCTTCAGTCTTCTCCCTCCTTTTTTTTAATCATCAGTTTCAGTCTTTTCAATCAGTCTTCTCCCCCTTTGACAACAATGCCAAAAAGTAAAGAACTGTTGTGTATCAAATGAGTCTTAGTCAGAGCATTTTGTCTTCAATCCCTGTTCTTTGTATTGTATCCTGCATTATTTCTTGTACACTTTTAGAAAACATCCTAAAGTGTGTAAATCAGCATCAACTCTAAAAAGATATTCGATAGAGTCATTGAATTGATGCTTTCACTGAACTCGATCTGTGAGTAGAAGATAGGGGTAGGACCCCTAACTTACTCCTGAGATATTCAAAAGTGTCCCTTGGTAGTGGCTTGGTAAAGATATCTACTATTTGTTCCTTTGTGCTAACATACTCCAACACCACTTTCTTCTCTTGAGCTTCTTCTCTAAGATAATGAAATTTGATAGAGATGTGCTTTGTCTTAGAGTGCATAATAGGATTCTTTGAAATGTTAATGGCACTAGTGTTGTCACAGAATATAGTTACTAGCTCGGTAACTTTCTCATTTATACCTTCCAATAGTTGTTTGATCCATGCTATGTTGGTACAATTCAATGCTGCATCAACGTATTCAGCTTCTATTGTTGACTGTGAAACACATCCTTGTTTCTTGCTAAGCCAACTCACTAGTCTTTCTCCTAAGAAGAAAGCTCCTCCACTTGTGCTTTTTCTGTCTTCAATGTTGCCTACCCAATCAGCATCAGTATAAACTTTTAAATCAAAATCATTTCCTTTATGATATACTAAGCCATAATCCTCTATGCCTTTCAAGTATCTAAAAATTCTTTTGATTGTTGTCATGTGTGTTTCCTTAGGATCTGCAGAGAATCTTGCAACTATACCTACTGCATGTGCTATGTCTGATTTGTTGTGAACAACATATTGTAGCTTTCCAATCATGGATTGGTAAAGTGTCTCATCAATAGATGCAGATTCATCATTCTTTGATAGTTTACAATTAGTAGTCATAGGAGTACTTACTGGTTTTGAATCCTCCACAATTTTCTTCAAGATTTGCTTTATGTACTTGGATTGAGTAATGAAAATCACATTTTTCATTTGCAGTATCTGTAAACCTATAAAATACTTTATCTCATCGATTAATGACATCTCAAATTCTTTGCTCATTTCATTTCCAAAGTTCTTACATAGAGAGTCATTTCCACAAAATATAATATCATCAACAAATATGGCTGAGATCAGTATTCCATTTTCATCATTCTTCATGTACATATTGCTATTCTCACTTGTCCTTATAAAACCAATCTTAATCAAATAAGAGTGCAATCTTTCATACCATGCTCTAGGTGCTTGTTTCAGACCATATAATGCTTTATTCAATTTACATACTTGATCTTTATTATTGTCTTCAACAAATCCTTTAGGTTGTTCAATAAAAACTTCTTCTTATAATACTCCATTCAGAAATGCAGATTTGACAACCATTTGATATACCTTGAAGTTTTTGAAAGCAGCATATGCCAACAATGTTCTTACTCCTTCAAGTCTAGCCATAGGTGCAAAAGTTTCACCATAATCAATTCCTTCTTCTTGAGCATAACCTTTGCAAACTAGTCTTGCTTTATTTTGAATGACCTCACCTTTTTCATTTAGCTTGTTTCTGAAAATCCACTGTACCGATTACATTTTTGTCCTTTGGTCTTGGGATTAGTGTCCATGTGTCATTCTTCTTGATTTGATCAATCTCTCCTATCATAGCATTTATCTAGTCTTCACTGTTAAATGCCTCTTTCACTATTCTCAATTCAAATTCAAATATCAGACATGTGTTCTATCTCAGTTTGTTTCTTGTCATCACTAGATCATCCTTATCTCCTATAATCTGACTTGGTGCATGATGTCTTTTGACATACTTGGCTAATACATGCTTGGTAGGCTCTGTATGATCTTCTTCATCACTCGGTAATTGGATATTCTCTTCATTTTCTTCAACAGTTTTCTTCGTAAAACTTGTTGGTTGGACATAGACAAATTCATCATAATCTTATAGTTCTTTGGAATTTCCTTCATCATTTCTTTTTGCAAATTCATCAATTTTCACATTTGCACTTTCTACTATTTTGTTAGATGATTTGATCAGACATTTAAATGCTTTTCTTCTAGAAGAATAACGTAGAAATGTTCCTTCTTCACTTTTTTGATCAAACTTGCCATTTCTATCATCTTTGTGTACATAGCATCTACTTCCAAAGATTTTAAAATAACTTACATTAGGTTTCTTATCATACCAGATTTCATATGGTGTCTTCAAAGTACTTTTCTTCAGTTGTACTCGGTTCAGGGTGTAAACTGTTGTGCTTATTGCTTCTCTCCAAAATGTTTGTGGCACTTTCTTTTCAATCATCAGGGTTCTAGCACAATCCACAATAGATCTGTTTCTTCTCTCAGCTATTCTATTCTTCTATGGAGTTCTCGGTGCAGAGACTTGTCTTTTAATACCATGATTATTGTAGAATAAGTTGAACTCATCAGATGTGAACTCTCCTCCTCTATCTGATCTAAGACATTTCAATTGTCTTCCTATTTCATTTTCAACTCTTGCCTTGTACCATTTAAACATTTGAAAAGCTTCTGATTTTTCTTTTAAAAACATAATTGACATCATCCTTGAATAGTCATCCACAAATAATATGAAATATTTATCACCATAATAACTTTGAACTTTCATAGGACCACAAAGATCAGTGTGCACAAGATCTAAAATTCCCTTAGAAGTGTAAGACTTACTTGTAAAGCTTGATCTTGTCATCTTACCCATTTGGCATCCTCAGCACATAGCATTCTCAAGTTTTTCAAGACTTGGTAGACCTCTTAATCGGTGCTTCTTACTTATTTTGATCAGATTATCAAAATTTACATGACAAAACCTTTTATGCCATAACCAGGTATCATCTATCTTTGCATATAGACATTTGTTCCGAGTTGAGTCAAGGTGAAATGTGTTACCTTTTTTTTGTGTCCCGATAGCAAATAACTTTCCATTCTTATCATGAACTTTGACAATTCCTTTCTGAAATTCTATTCAGTAACCTGTATTGTTTAGTTGTGCTACACTCAACAAATTGTATTTCAAACCTTCAACCCAATAAACATCATTGCATCTTTCATTGTCAAGAAGTGTTATAGATCCTTTACCTTTCACCAGATATGGTGCATCATTACCAAATCTAAGGTGGCCTCCATCATAATCTTCTAACATAACAAACTTGTGTTTATCACCTGTCATATGATGTGAGCATCCACTATCTATGATCCAAGAATCATTAGTGTTTATGTGAGATATTAGGGCTTTTTCTTCACACCTTTATTCATCTGAACCATCTTTGATAGCCACATAAACTACTTCCTCTGTATCAGTTTCATCTGATTTATCATCATTGAATTCCTCATCAGCTATTAAACATGACTTTCTATCTCTTCTTCTGAAGTCTCGGTGTCCTTTGTAATGATTGTCTTTCTGTCTGTCATCTTGGTAATCTCTCTTTTTAGTAGAATCCTTGTCAGGACAGTTAGAAGCCATATGTCCTATCTTATCACGATTGAAACATTTCAGAGGTAATTTTCCTTTATACTTACCTTTGCCTCTCAGTAACCTTCTGGCTAATAGTGCTTCAAACTCTTCCTGCTTTTTGATTTCCTCATACAGTTTGTGTACTTCTTCCATGTTCTTATGAAATCTTTCACTTGCTCCATTGTGATCTCCTTTAGAGTACTTATACTTTCTTTCATTGTAATCATTAGATTCATCAAGATGAAAAGAACTAAATGCAGATTCAACTTTATTTACCGAAGATCCACTGTTATCAAAGTTACTTAACTCAAATGCATGTAGCTTACCAATAGTAGCATATAAAGAAACTGGCATATTAGGTATAGACCTTAATTCATTGATTGCAGAGACTCAGATTGCATAAGCTGGTAGAAGGGTTCTTAACAACTTACTTGTTATATCCTTTTCTTCAATAGTTCCACCTGCTCCTTTGATTTGATTGACAATCTCCTTTAGTCTTGTACTATACTGAGTTATGTTCTCACCTTCATTCATCCTCATAGATTCAAGTTGACCTCTTAGACTATCTACTTTTTCTCTTTGAACATGTTCATCTCCTCCATATACTGATATGAGCTTATCCCACATAGCCTTTGTATCATTGCAGCCTTCTAGATCATTAAACTCTGAGTCGGTCAATGCAGATGTTATTTCAATCATTGCTTGGATATGTTCTTTCTTTTCCTTTATCTCTTCCATTGTCAATGGATAGGTTCTCGGTGTGATGAAATCATTCTCCAGATAATATACAACATATTCTCCAACTCCTAATAGGTGCAGCTTCATCCTTTTCTGCCATGTAGAGAAACTTGATTTGTTCAGCTTTGGTGCATCCCTCTTATACATCTTTGGATCTTTGCCTCAAGTACCTTTAAACTTTTCTTCCCGATTCCAAAGCTCTAATACCAATTGATAGTTCTAATACTTAATGTAAGTATAGATCGAATAGCCAACAAGATGAGAGGGGGGGGGGTTGAATCATACAAACTTAATCTTCCATAAAAACATCAGATTCAACCTCGGTAACATATACTTTAGTAATATAACCAAAACTGCTAAACATGCAAACTCAAAAGCATATAAACATCATAAACCTCATAACACAAGATTTAATGTGGAAACCCAAATAGGGAAAAACCACTGTGGGATTTCAGACCCACTAAGAAATATACTCTTCTAGAGTATGCTTGGTTAAAAGCAAATCCTATTAAAGATTACAAACCACATTGCTAGATGTGACCCAGTTAAGGGATTTCCCTCAGCTCTGTTAGGATCTTCACCTTGTTAGAAGTGACCTTGTTAAAGGATTTCAAACACTCAATCAAAATGTCATCTTGCTAGAGGGTTTTACAAATAAGACTGTTAAGTCCACTCAATTAAGAGATTTTCTGTCACTTCAGAAAATAATAGTATAAAAATCTATCT
The DNA here is from genome assembly GCF_030272615.1 of Cryptomeria japonica. NCBI lineage: Eukaryota > Viridiplantae > Streptophyta > Pinopsida > Cupressales > Cupressaceae > Cryptomeria > Cryptomeria japonica. Next base: position 734,601,594 of record NC_081407.1, read on the forward strand.
ACAACTTCACACCTAAAATGCTAAAGTAGATTCTTATTTGCTCAATACAATCTAGACATAGAACTAATCTTGTCCATCTGCTAGGTTTCTATACTCTGTTATTCAAATAGGTCTTCAAGCTTCTGTGCTCGGTAATCACTATGTAGCATCCCTGTGCATACATTTGCCTGCATGCATTGTTTATCAATAGTTACCTATTTATAAACAATTAGCTAACCACTTAATCTCCTTTATCACATTTCCCATGATCAATCATAGCCATCAGATCATCAAACTTTGACCAGGTTCAATGTATCCTTTGATCTGAAAACATTTTACCGCGCCTTGGAACTTGCATACATTTCTTGGAACTTGTGCTAGGGTATTGCAGTTCAATCTGAGCTGTAGATCTTCATGCCGATTTTCCTTTGCCATAGATTCATTAACAAACTTCATGCACGGCATACCAATCATCTAATCAGTTCCAACTCATCAGCTTCCTTCATTAAATAACGCATGTAACCATTTAATGTATTCTGTTACAGCTCGGTTACAACTCGGTAATAACTCGTTGAATACTAAACTTCACTCAGTAGACATTCTGCCTTCATTAACCGATAGAGATAACCTTAGGGTTTGCTAACTAGGTTCCTTAGGGTTTACCGACTAGGTTCTTTGCTCGGTAACATAGTATAGTATTAACCTTACAATTTACAACATATGTATGATGTTAAAACAATCTAAACATCATGATCTCATCATTGTTTGACTTGGTAATATTTGCCCATTGAATACCTTATTCATCCCCTTATTCATCATATTCTTTCTGTGTCTTTTACCGACATCTTTATACTCTTTAAATCATACTTCTCAAGATATGGCAACATCATACTGAATTAGAAAATCAATTTCTTGACATCAATGACAAAATAATAATATCAAGACAGTAAACATCCTTAATCAGTTATATCCATAATCATCAACAACCTTCTCAATATCCTTATTGAAATGCCAACAATCTCCCATTGTCTGTTATAATGCCAAATGCTAACAGAGGGATGCCAAGATCTCCCATCAAGGATGACCAATGCTGAGTTGGTTGTCTTGGTGAAGAAGTAGATGGCAGAGAGCAGAGAAGTCAAGGATGAGAATTAGGCCTTGAGAAATGAAATGGACCAGTTGAGTGGAAAAGTGGAGAGGGGGGAGAGAGACTCTGGAGGAGTTGAAGAAGGGGATGAAGAGTATATCCCTAGGCAGGAAGAACTAAAGGTTCCTACAGACTAGATACCACTGGTGAGTGTCCTCAAGTCCATGGAAAGGAGAAAAATGGATGTGAAGTTGGATCTGCTAGTGTTTGTAGGTTAGAAGGAACCTGATATAGTGATGGAGTGGATAGACTCCTTAGACAATTTCTTTGAGAGTGAAGACATACCAGAGCACCAAAGGGTGAAAATGGCCCAATCCCAAATGAAAGGGGCTGTACTAACTTGGTGGACTTTCATCCAAGATGAGAGGGTGAAAGAGGGGAACATAAGAGTTGCTACTTGGAAGAAGATGATGGCTTTAGTGAAGGAAGCCTATGTTCCAGTGGACTATAATGTCCAATTGCACAAGAGGAGACATAACTTGAAGCAGAAGGAGATGGATGTGAGTTCCTACACAGAGGAATTCATGAAGGTTGGTGTGAATACCAAGGTAAAGGAGGGTGAGGATGAAAACATGGTGAGATATCTCAATGGACTGAGATTTGCCATCTAAGAAGATTTGAATCTCCACACCCCAGAGACTATCCAAAAATGTTTCCAGGTGGCACTTTAGGTGGAGGAGAAGTTAAAGAGGAGGCAGGAACAAAATAGAAGAGGCAAAGGGAGATAGAAAAGAGGGGGAATAAGCCCTTTTTGAGGCAAAGGGACTAGTTTTGGATACCAAGGTGAGTCTAGTCAAGAAGGTACTAGAGGAGAGAGCAATTACAACCAAGGAGGAGGATACAATCAAAGAGGGAACTTTAGGGGTAGAAGACCATTCTCTAGAGGAAGATTCCAAGGTAGAGGACCTCCTAGATGTTACAACTACAACCAAGAGGGGTACATGGCCAATAGGTGTCCGGAGAAGGCTACAAGCTCCATAGGAGAGAGGAGCAACTTGGTGTAGGAATCTAATTGCCAAAGTGTGGCAAGTGAAAACACCTATCAAAGTGTCAATGCTCCTGATAGATATGGCTACTCTGAAAGAGGAGAGGCTCTGATGATGAGGAGATCAGTGACCAAAATGAAGGTACCTAATAAAGAGCTCCCACAAAGAAAGTCTCTTTTCAAAACTACCTATAGGACAAGAGGAAAAGTATACAAGGTTTTGGTAGACTTCGGGTCTACTGAAAATTTTGTGTCACTTGAAATGCTAGAGAATATTAAGTTGAGAAGGTTGCCACATCCTTACCCCTACAAGGTCTCATGGATCACCCAAGGTCAACAAGAAGTGGTAGAAGAGCAGACTTGGGTAGAGTTTTAGATTGGATCATACAAGAATAGATTGCTATTTGATATAGCCAAGATGGATGCATGTCATCTCCTGTTTGGGAGACCTTGGTAGATTGATTTGAAGGCTTATCATGATGGGGTTAGAAACACCTATTTAATCACCAAGGATGATAAAGTGATAGAAATTTTACCTCTGATGGAGAATGAGATAGAACCAAAGGGGAAAGATGCCAAAGTGTTGTTGTTAGAAGGAAAGCAGTTCATGAAGGAGATTGCAGAGAAGGATGCAGTTTGCTATGCCCTCCTTCCCAAGTCCAAGGTGACAAAGAAGGAGCAATATGCAGAGAGGAAAGAAGAATGATAGAGGCACATAGACCCTACAGTCAAACAATTACTTGACAAGTACAAAGGCATCATCTCAGATCGAATGCCAAGATCCTTGCCATCGGTGAGAGACAACTCATTCCATAGATCTGATCCCTGGATCTACCCTACCAAATAAAGTAGCATGCAAGCTTACTCTAGACCAGAATGTAGAGATGGCAAGACAAATTAAGGAGTTGCTAAAATCAGGGATAATTGGAAAAAGTCTAATCCCATGTACAATACCTATTTTCCTTGCACCGAAGAAAGAAGGCACTTGGAGGCTATGCACAGACTCAAGGGCCATCGACAAGATAAATATAAGGTATAGGTTCCCAATCCTTAGGATAGAGGACTTACTTGATTGCTTGGGGAGTGCAAAATATTTCACCAAAATGGATCTAAAGAGTGGATACTATTAGATTAGAATAAGGCTAGGGGATGAATGGAAAACAACTTTTAAGACCAATGAGGGGTTGTATGAGTGGAAAGTCATGCCATTTGGGTTGTCCAATGCCCCTAGTACCTTCATGAGGTTGATGAATGAGGTCTTGGTGGAGTTTATAGGCAAGTTTGTGATAGTTTATCTAGATGATATCTTGATCTTTAGCCACACAAGGGAAGAGCACCTCAAACATGTAGGATATGGTCCTCAAAAGGTTACATGAGGAGCAGCTAATGATAAATTTGGATAAGTGTTTGTTCATGGAGGAGGAGATCATTTACTTGGGCTTTGTAATCTCACAAGGTGAGTTGAAAATGGACCAAGAGAAGGTAAGTGCTATCCTATCTTGGCCAACACCTAAAAACATGAATGATGTCCGGAGTTTCCATGGCTTAGCAACCTTTTATAAGAAGTTTATAAGGGGTTTTAGTCATGTTTGTGCACCAATGCTTGACACCATAAAAGGAGGACAAAAGTGTAGGTTCAATTGGACCAAGGAGGAAGATGACTCATTTGAGACTTTGAAAAAGAAAGTTGCAGAACAACAAGTCCTTGCCCTCCCAATCTTCAACAAGATATTTTAGGTGGAATGTGATGCAAGCCACATGGCTATTGGGACAATACTTAGTTAGGAGGGAAGCCCAATTGCCTTTTTTAGTGAGAAACTAAATGATGCCAAGAGGAGATACTCATCCTATGATTTGGAGATATATTCTTTAGTCTAGTCATTGAAGAAGTGGAGGCACTATTTATTTCCAAAGGAGTTCATAGTTTTCACTGAGAACCAGACTCTAAGTTTCATAAACAGTCAAGAGAAGTTAAATCACATGCACATGAAGTGGGTAGAGACCCTACAAGCCTTCACCTTCAACCTCAAGCGCAGATGCCTTGAGCAGGAGGGTCTTAACCATCAACCAAATTAAGATGGAAAGTATTGGCATTCTCCTTGAAGAACATGTATGTTGTTGATGAAGAGTTTGGAGAGATCTAGAAGGTATGTGAGTCTTTTGGTGAGCGATATCATGTTGAATTTTTTGATTTTTTGATCCAAGGGATTGCTATTCAAGGGTGGATAGTTATGTATACCTAAGTGTTCAATGAGACTAAATATTATTAGGGAGAAGCATTTTGGCCTTGACAAGATCCTTGACAAGAATCTACAGAGAAGTACAAGGCTTATGCTGACAAGAAAAAGAGGGATGTGCAGTTTGGTGTTGGGGACTTAGTATGGGTGCATTTGAAGAAGGAGAGATTCCCAAAAGGAAAACACACAAAGCTCATGCAGATGAAGACTGGACCATGCTAGATTGTGAAGAAGTGTGGGAAGAATGCCTATAAAATCCAACTTCCTCCTGATCTTGGATTGTCACCCATTTTCAATGTGTGTGATCTAACACCTTACAAAGGCAATGGTAATGAAGAGGAGGAACCAATGCATGTTGCAACAGATGATGATATTCCAAAGCATGATCCACCAAAATTGAGCAAGTTTCTTGACACTGGAGTCACAAAGAGAAAAAGGAACAAGGAGTACAAATATTATTTGGTGGCTTGGCAGGGCAAACCAAACTCTGAAGTAGTTTGGATGATAGAAAACCAAATCTCCAACCATAATGCAGACCTCCAAACTCTGATGTGAAGTGGGCATGAGATCTCTTCTCTCGGGGAGTATGGTGCAGAGGCACCTCTTCAACAAGCCATTCATGGATCAAAGGATGAGGAGTAGGTTATTAGTATCATTTTGAGTGCCTTTTGTTTGGGCATTTTCATGTTTGCAATAAGGACCCCACCATGTAAACCAATGTCCCAAATTAGGCATCTTGATAAGCCAATTTGGACAATTTGGTAAATTGGGGAAGAATGATGTTTTTTTAATGTTTTATTGAATTTTAGGGTGTGTAGGTATTTGGTTGATCCAAGTTGAGTGGATCCCAAATTTGGTTTGATTGACAACTTTTGTCAAAAATGCAACTTTTGCAAGCAAAAGTGCAACATTTCGAATTTCAGTTGATGTAAGCCTCTCAATGGCTCAAACCTCTTGAAATTAGGTTGGAAAAAATTTGGAGAAGGTCTATATACCTTTTGGAAATGATTCCCAAGATTGGTGTGATTGGTGATTGAATTTTGAAAGCATAATAAGACAGAAAACTGAGTTTTTCCCTGAAATTCTGAACTTGTTGTGATTGTATGTCATTGTACGGATTGATTCTGACAAATGTGTTCATGGAGAAGTTATAGGATTGATTCACCTTTGTTTTGGAGTTGGTGTTAGGTCTTGATCCTTTGTGAGTAGTGAGAACCCTTTGATTTGCTGACTGTAACTTGGACAACTAGGGTTTGGCTAGGGTTTTGCCTAGTAATGGCCATATCTTGCATCCCACTCATCTAGAAGGTCTTTCCTTTGGTGGAATGCAATATTGGCCAGTTTAATTTAAGGTTTTCATGGGTTTTTGCAGGGAAGGCTTCATTGTGAAGAGTATGATGCAAATCTAGGTAAGCATCTCCATGTGACTACCTTGGACAAAATTAGGACAGTCATCCTAAAATCTCATAGCGGTGGATTCCAGGCATGCAACCCTAGAATTAGAAGTTATTCAAGATCCCCCACATTCTCACAAATTTTTTTTTGTATTTTATAGTCTTAAGATTGGTGTTGATTTGTAAATTAGGCCTAATCGCCCTAATTAGGTCTCTAGGCTTCTAAAGGGTTCAAACCCTTCAATTGCAGATCTTGCCAATCCCTTTTTGGGATGAGTGTAATTCCATAATGGGTATCTATAATGGTAAAAAAAATTTAGGTTATGTGCAACATTTTGGAGTTAAGGAAAAAATACCCGCTAAATAGGGCTACTAGCCTAGGGGTTAGATTTCCAAAGGAAGTATAGGGCATTGAAGCCAAAACCTAGAACAAATGTTTGGAATAGTTCCTTGGTGTCATGAATTGACCAAATCCAAGGTCCCCAAGAGCAGGAGTCATGGTGAGGCATGTTGGAGATGTTGAAGCCATTTACTCATCTTGAGTAGGTACTAGTCTTGAGTCGTGGAGAGTAATTCAAACCTTTAAGGGGTGGGGTCCTTTTTGTAGGAATCTTGCTATCTTTTGAAGGGTCTAAACTAAACCTTTTGGACTTGTCCTTAGGTGTGAGAAGGGCTATGCATCATTGAGGCATAATTATTGGAGGAATTTCATTTTTGCAGTGGTGATTTGAGTTGAGACCATGTCTTATCCAATATTGTTTTGGTTTGCATGTGTTGTTGTAGCATGTGAGGTTATTATTTTATAGTGTGTATTAAGGGTTTAGCCGAAATTGAAATATAGGTTGATGAATTATATAAATACATGTAATATTCATTTGAGACATGTATCTACATGTGCAAATATTGTTTTGATCTTTCAAAAGTAGAGGAGGAAAGCAAAGAAGTGGGAAAGAGTTTGTAGAAGTGTGAAAGTGTAGAGTTTGAGTATGTAAGGGTTCCCACAATACTGAGAGGGGGGGGGGTGAATCAGTATCTGACCAGTAATGTAATTTTCTTAAAACTAAATATGTAGAACATAAAGTAACAGTATACCGGTATGCAAGAATTAATGCAAATAACAGAATCAAAAACATCCACATGAAAAGAACACCATAACACAAGATTTTTAACGAGGAAACCCAGTGTGGGAAAAACCTTGGTGGGATTTGTGCCCCACAATATTCACTTACTGGCCAATAAGAAAATATTACTTACAATAGGGACCTGCAAATGCAGGAAGGCCAACTGCCTAGAGCTCACTGCTCAATAAGAAGTCACACTGACTTACAATGAGGATTTACACAAATCCAATATTTTGTACTGCTTTACAATAGAATCTTCAATGCCAGATTCAGTACCGGTTCTTGCTCTGTTCTTTACATATAACCTTGACCTACAATTCGCACATTAGGTCTACCTTATAATTTATTTATGCTTCCTATCCATATGCTACAAATGCTTACAATGATCTCTTTTATATACAAGAGTCATTTTACAATTTTCCAAGTCGACTTACAATAATAAACAAAATATTACATATCAAAAATCCTATCGGCCTCAGTGCCAGTATACATGTTCTTTTCTATGTCGGTGCACATCTTCTGTGCTGGTGTCGGTGTAGATTGATCTTGTTGATGCTGGTATAATGTCTTGCTGGTGCCATAGGATTGCAAGTTTGCCTGAGTAATGCTTTGCCGGTATAATGTCTTGCTGGTGCCATAGGATTGCAAGGTTGACATCAATGACAAAACCTTCAATCACACACAATGTCTCATTGGAGTGTCCATATGCCAACAATCTCCCCCTTTGGCATTGATGGCAACACTCATGAGAAATTTCAAAAAGATATCCAAAAATGTGTAGACCAAAAATGTTACCAAAAATGTGAGAGCTCCCCCTGAGCATGTGATCCCTGTGTTTTGAATTTTCTCATCTACTACTCCCCCTTTGGCATCAATGACAAAGGTTAGTAGATTTTGTAGTTGTACCAATTCATAACCTCAACCTTGTAGTTGGGTGGTTATTATCTAAAGAATATCTCCCAAAATTAATTTTATGCCATCCATAAACTTCTTGCTCTCCTTTATTGCTATCTCAATTCTGTATACTGTACCGGTGAGATGCTGCAAGTGCTCTACCAGTGTTTTGCTACCCTGTGTTAGTGCCTCTGAGATTTCCTTTCGCAGAGATGCTAAATAGTCCAATCTTGGACTTAGTTTAGATCTCAAGAATTTTGCTTTGTTTATTATTTTCTCTTTCTCTCTTTCTAATTTGAGCAATTCTTCCTCAAAATTTGTTATCTTTTCCTCAAAAACTGATAATGTATCGGGTGAGTTAACAAAATTATCAGCAAGTTTATTGATCTCTGCCTGTACCTTGCTCATCTTTTTGTCTACATCTATGGTCAAAAAGTTTATCTTACAGGTGTCTTTGTACATAGTTTTGTACTCTTTCAATAAATTGCACAGTTCCGATAGAAGTGTGTCAAATTCCCTGTTACACTTCTTTATTCCTTCCTCAAAGAATTTCTATTTCTCTTTTTCTACACTTTCCTTTACAGTTTCTACCTTTGTTTGCTCAAAATTTCTAGAAATATATTTACAAAGTGTATCCAACTGGCCTAAAGAATCTTTGTTGGCTATATTACAATTTGGAGCTATTGATTTCAAAACTGGAATTGAATCATCTATCACTTTATAGGCTTGTGAGCTATAATTAGTTATTTTCTTGATAGATTCGAGCAATACCTCTGTTACATTTGATGGTGACCCAACAAACTGAGTGTCGGTGAAAGTGACCATGCTAGTATTGACCTTTGGTAGGTTTGTTTGCATCTCCATCTCTTTAAGCATTGGTTTTCCTGCATCATTTCTTACAAGTGGCATCTGTTCTGGAGCCTTTAGCTCTGTTGGTTTCTCTGTTTGTGTTCCAGATTCCATATTTTTCTCTGAATCTGCTGCCGGTTGCTCTTTGTTTCCTATTTCCGGTTGCTCTTTGTTTTCTGTTTTATCTGTTGTATCCTTGTCTACCACTATGTTGATTTTCTGAGTATCAACATTCACAGTATATAGGACTTCAGGATTAGGATTATTATCCTCTGTGTCCATGCTCTCAGCTACTGGTTGATCTTCTGCAGTTGTGGTTTTTACCAGTGGAGTATTTAAAGGAGGTGGGGGTAAGTTGTCTCTAATCTTGATACTTGGTGGTCCACCAACTTTACCTTTCCCTTTGTCCTTTTGATATACCAGAATGGGCTTGGGATTCCTATATTCTTCTTGTTTTTTTTTTCAACCAAGAATGTATCCCAACCATTTTCTGTTTCCTCTGAAACTTTAGTAACTCTACTGCCATTAGTGATATTTGCTGGTGTGCAATGGAAAAAACTGTTCGGTTGGCCTGAGCTATCAAATCATCAATTTCCTTAGGTGAGTTGACCGGGTATACTGCAAGTAATTTCTCTATTTTTATTTTCTTATCCAACTCAATTATTCCTTGCCTTCTGGCCTCAAGTCTTTTATATAGTTCATTAGGAATTTCAGTTAGGACTTGCATCAAAAACTTTTTATACATGTCCATGTGTAATATAACACTTTCCTCGACTTGTCCTTTCTCATCATCTGATAGGGTGTCATAGATTTTCCCTATGTTTTTCAATTTACCTTCCTCTGTGATCTCATTCAGTAGTATGTCAAGAGGGGCAAAGTCAATGTTTGTCTTCTTCTTCCTTTTGGGGGTCAGCTTCTTCTTAGGTGTGGCTTTCTTGACCAGAGACCTCACAGCTTGTTGCTTCTGTCTTGTCCTTCTAGGTGAAGGAGTGGATACCAGTGAGGGGTCTCTTTTCCTAACAACTCTTTTGAAAGTTGCTAGCATATCTCCTTTTGAGGAAGTATCTACTAGTGATAGATGAGTTTCAAGTTGTTGGGCTACCAACTCATCTTTTGTTATGCCAGTTTTCGTTAGTACATCTTCCTTTATGACTTTTGCATGTCTGGTTCCTTTCCTCACAAATGCCTCAACCTTTTTCACTCTCTTTTTAGATTGAATTTGACTTTCAATGGTCTCAGCACTACCAAATACTTCTTCCTTTGGTTCATTGGGGGCTTCCAGAAGTGCTTTGGCATAAGTTTCCACAATGTGGTTATCTATTTCATACCCCATCTTTGTAACCTAGATTGTTCTTGGGATGACTACTTCCATCCAGATCTCATCCTTTTTTATCACAAAGCATATATCATCCTTGTATTTGTTGACAATTTCTTGTGATAGTCTGATTATTTTATTCATTCTGACCTTTAGTGCTTGAAAATACTCATTGATATTCATTTCTCTATTTTCACCCATGTTGTTGAATAAGTCAGACAATTGTTTTCCTACCGGTATGTCAAATCCAAAATCCTTGTAGCCTATACCGGGAGCATGTTTGGTTATATGTAGCATTAAGCATACAAGTAAATTTCCAAATCTAAAGGTTCCTTTCTTATCCTTCTTGATTTTTGCTAAGTTGTCAATTAACTCATCCTTTAACCATTCACAGATATCGATTTTTACATTGTCCATCACCATGTCATAAGCACTTTTTATGCATGAACTGGAAATAGAGTTAAGCCTATTAGCATGAGTTGCTTTGTAACCTAGAATCATGCTAACAAATCTAACATTTGTATCGGTCACATCATTAACCCTCAATGATCTCTTGTCGGATGTTGCACCAATTAGGTTTGTTACCAAGTCATTGGAGACCTTCTTGGTTTTGTTAGGTCTGCTACCGGTGGAAGGTAACCCTATTACTGCTTTCACAGCTACCTTTGTAATTTTATGCACTGAGTCAAGCCAAAAGAATGAACCATGTACCCTACTCAGAACTATCCTAACCACTTCCTTGGGAAATTCAGGAATGCAGAGGATTTCAGTAAATCCTAGGGTTTCAACAATTTTATGTTCAGGTTTCACATTCCCAGAGTTGTCACATATAACAGACTTATACATGTTTTTGATTTCCTCATCACCTAATTCCTCTATGTTGCAATGAATATACATTCTAGGGTCTTTTGCATAAACAACACCTTTTGGAATTTTTGAAAAAGCACCTGTGTTGTCATCTTTCTTAGCTACCTCAGGAACTAGCTGAAACACAGGCCTAGGTCTTTTTATAACTTTGACTACTATAGGGTTTGCTATGAATTCAGGTGCAGAGGAGGATGCCATGATGATAAATACCTTTTTCTGCCTTTAGATGGATTGATTACTGAGGTGCTTTGCCTCTTTGCTCAGAATGTCTTAGCTCGGAAATCTCCGCGCTCTCTGAAAGTTTGAATTCATGGTGAAATGAAATGCAGCCAAAAACCTTATTTTATAAAGTCTTTTCTACTACCTACCACATTAATTGCTTGCCGGTAATGTATTAGCTCAACTTTATTTGCCAGTAATGAAAGATTTTCAACTTCTTTTCTCTAACCGGGGGAATAATAGCACATGTGTCATTTGATTGCCAAACCCTCAAGATAATCTTCTTCAATTTGATGAAGAACATCCTGCCAGAGGAGCATTGCTCTGTCCTACTGGTGGAGCATCATATTGTCCTACCAGTGAAGCATTTCTTGGTTCTACCAGTGGAGGAGTAACCCCAATATTTAGATCACCTTTTCTAATCAATTGTTTTGAAAATTCTTGCTTAACCTCTTCAACCTTTTCCTTACCTTTCAAGCTAGTACTTCTATTATCTACCGGTGTACCTTTACTTCTACAAAATTGAGCAATATGACCAATCTTGTTACATGCATAATAGGTTACATTATTTTTCTGAATAGCTTTCCCATAACCTATGCCCGTTTGTGTTTTGCATTTATTTGATAAATGACCAAATCTTCCACAAACATAACATCTTACATTCATTCTGCAATTTTCAGAGTTATGACCAATTTTGTTGCATTTGGTGCATTGACCGGTGGGAGGATTGATGTTTTGATAATTCCTAGATCTACTTTCATTCGCCCTATGACCATATTTATTATAGTTAAAGCATTTTCCATTGAATTTGTAAGTATTAGAAGGTCTTACCAGTTTGCTGTGATCCTGGGTATTTGCAGTACCAGAGCTTTCTCCAACTTCAAATCCAATTCCAGAAGTGTCACCTTTGGGTTTTTGATTCTTCAATAAGGTACCAAGTTCTTCTAAGCTTTTTTTGAATTTTTCTTTGTGTTGATTTGCAATTTCCAATTCCCTTTCCAAGATTTCTTTTTGTCTCATTAGTTCATTTGAGTCATTCTGAGTATGCATCAGATCTGTCTTCAACATGTCATTTTCATAGCTAAGTCTTGTGTTCTCATTTGCTGCATCACTTATTCTTCTGGTCAATTCTTCTTCATTCTTCTTTCTATCCTCAATCTCTTTGCAAAATCTCATAGTCATGTCCTGCATTTCATTTTTTGTTGTCATGATCTCTTGTTTTAATTTGCTTATCATATCATTTAGTGATTCCTTTTCATCATTCTCATTTTGCTATTTTTCACAAAGTTCTCTTCTCTTATTCCTTGTAACAATAAGATTTTCTTGAAGTGCCTGAATAATGTCCTGAGCTGCTTTTAAATCATCTTCTAATTTGATATTTTTTAACTTCTCTGCATCATAGTCAGTAAGAGCTCCTTCAAGTTGCTTCATCAAATTTTCCATCTTTATCGGTGTCAAGATCTTCCTCAAGTTGTTAGGCTTCTGAAAATAGAGGACCAGGCTCTGATACCAATTGTTAGGGTTCCCACAGATACTGAGAGGGGGGGTGAATCAATATCTGACCGGTAATGTAATTTTCTTAAAACTAAATATGTAGAACATAAAGTAACAGTATACCGGTATGCAAGAATTAATGCAAATAACATAATCAAAAACATCCACATGAAAAGAACACCATAACACAAGATTTTTAATGAGGAAACCCAGTGTGGGAAAAAACTTAGTGGGATTTGTGACCCACAATATTCACTTACTGGCCAATAAGAAAATATTACTTACAATAGGGACCTGCACATGCAGGAAGGCCAACTGCCTAGAGCTCACTGCTCAATAAGAAGTCACACTGACTTACAATGAGGATTTACACAAATCCAATATTCTGTATTGCTTTACAATAGCATCTTCAATGCCATATTCAGTACCAGTTCTTGCTCTGTTCTTTACATATACCCTTGACCTACAATTCGCACATTAGGTCTGCCTTATAATTTATTTATGCTTCCTATCCATATGCTATAAATGCTTACAATGATCTCTTTTATATACAAGTGTCATTTTACAATTTTCCAAGTCGGCTTACAATAATAAACAAAATATTACATATCAAAAATCCTGTCGGCCTCAGTGTCGGTATACATGTTCTTTTCTGTGTCGGTGTACATCTTCTATGCCGGTGCCGGTGTAGATTGATCTTGATGATGCCGGTATAATGTCTTGCTGGTGCCATAGGATTGCAAGGTTGCTTGAGTAATGCTTTGCCGGTATAATGTCTTGCTGGTGCCATAGGATTGCAAGGTTGCCATCAATGACAAAACCTTCAATCACACACAATGTCTCATTGGAGTGTCCATATGCCAACAGAGTATATGTACTTAATCGGAACTGTAACCTGGAATTGGGAGATGTTATTTCATCAGTTCAAGTAATCCCAATTGTTGTCTGAATCTTCTAAGGTAGTGAGCATTCTTTAGGGTTGTAGCCTTTCTTGTATTTGAGCAATGAGCTCTAGGCAGTGTGCCTGAATTCATGTGCATTCCCTATTGTAATATTTCACTTACTCCTAATAGGGTATTATCTCATTGTGAGTAGGTTCCCACCATGGTTTTTCCCTTAATCAGGTTTTCCATGTCATAAATCTTGGTGTTATGTGTGTTATTGATGTGGTGATGATTTATTCTTTTATTGCTAATAATCAGATATGAGTTTCTGTTTAAGTTAAGTTTGTGTGCAAATTGATTCACCCCCCGGTCTTAGTTTGTTGCATTGTTTCCTACAATTGGTATCAAAGCTAGATCCTCCAGAAGAAGCTTGACTACTTGAGGAGATTCAGGATGGAAGCCTTTTCTTTTAAGAAAGATAGTATGAGGTTCTATGGAATTAATTATACTCTCTAGAAGAACTAGATAGAATGTCATTTGAGATGCATCGATGAAGACTATTGGAAGATTACTAAGAATGTGTATAATGTTCCTCAGAATGGTCCTACATCTCTAGATAAGATTAAGGAAGATGAATTCAATATTAGGGAAAAGGAAGCATTGCTGAGTGCCTTGTCTGATTCAGAGATGACTAATGTGATGGGTTTGCAGACTGCTCATGAGATCTAGAAGAGGCTAGAGACTTTGTAGGATGGTGATAATCATGTGAAAGTTGATAATTGGCAGAGCTTGAAAGGCAAGTATGAGATGCTGAAGATGGGCGAAGATGATAACATTACCTCCTTTATGCAGAAAGTGAATGAGCTAGTATTGAATATCAGATGTGCTAGTGGACTATTAGAAGAATCTAAGATTGTTGCTAAGGTGTTGAGATCCTTGCCTCCTACTTACAAGCACAAGGTTGCTACTATTGAAGAGATCTAAACTGTGACAGATGTGACTAGAGACATGTTGATTGGAAACTTACTTCTTTTGAGTTGACCAAATTCGGTGAAGCCCCTCCTAAGTCTGAATTTACATTCAAAGCTACTTTTTCAGGGAAGCATAAATGTGATCTGGGAGAAATTTATACAAGGGTGTCCAGATATGAGAAAGAGATGAGAGAGCTTGAAGAGATTGAAGCCCCGATTACTAGAAGATTACCTGAAGGTGCCGGTAAGTATGAGGGTAATTTGCCTCTTAAATGTTTCTAATGCAATAAGATAGGACATTTTGCCTCAAGGTGTCTAGAAAGATATAGAAATCTTAAGAAGCCATTGAAGCCATATAAGCCTAAATATCAGAAGAAGTATTATTTTTCTGCTAATGAAGGTGTGACGGATGATGAGTCTGAGAAGGGAAATTCAGGATGAATGGATGTTCATTTCTATCAAGGAAGATGATCCGAGGACTATTGATTCTACTAGCTACATTGTTGAAGAGAAAGCTTTAGCTGCTAAAGTTGAAGAGAAAGATGAATGGGTTATTAATAGTGGTTGCTTTCATCATATGATAGGTGATAAGAGTAAGTTTGTGAGTATGGAAAAGTATGATTGTCATTTAGTAAGGTTTGGAGGTGACAAAGCTAGTATAATTTGTGGTAGAGGTTCTATTTCTCTTGATGTTAAGAATAACACTTATGATTTTTTGTATGTTGAAGGTCTAAAGTATAATCTTTTGAGTGTTGGATAGATGGTTGATAAGGGTTATGACTTGCAATTCAAGAATGGAAAATGTAAGATCTTGATTAGCTTCGAAATTGAGATTGCATCAGGTACAAAGACTAAAGGTAATATCTTTCCCTTGAATACTAGTGGTAAAAGTTGTTTGATTTCTTAGATTGATGGAAGTTGGTTATGGAATAAAAGGATCTACGATGTGAATTTTGATTGCATGGTTAAGACAAGTTCCACTCAAGCAGTGAGATCTTCCTAAGATTATAAAACCTTCTCATCCAGTATGTAAGGAATGTCAATTAGGGAAGTAGACAAGAATTTATTTCAAAACCAAACAATGTACTTCTAATGGAATATTGGATCTTGTGCATACTAATTTGTGTGATCCCTCTAGAGTGAGAAGCTTGCAGTGTGACAAGTATTTCATGTTGTTTTGGATTAAGGCAAAAACAGGTTTTGAAGGGGCCCCAAAACCCTTTACAAAGAAGATTTTAAAATGTTTAGAATCAAAACAAAAAACCAAGAAGAGGCAGGCTACAAAAGAGAGAACATTACAAATAGCAGCCAAAGAACCAACAAAAACCCAATTGGGTGACAATCCAAACATCCATAGAGAGTCCCTTAAGATTTACCTTTAGTGGTACCCTTGTGAGATCAAAGAGTCACGTCAAAAGAGGGAGTGGACGTTTTAAATTTATTTCCCTTAACGGTAATCCAACCCTCCTCAACCTTGGTAGCTGCATCATCCCAAATAGATGAACCCAAACCTGAAACAACAAAAATATAAGAAAAAGAACCAATAGCATCCACCTTCTCAAGAGAATAGAAGGTCCCACTAGGAAAAGAAGCAACATGAATAGAACTAGAAATAGCAACTCCTACACCACCAGGTGGGGGAGCACCATCCATGGAATCAACAAGAAGAAGTGGGGATGGCTGACTAGCCTCACCATCTCCTCTGTAAGAATCCAAGACTATAGGAGAAGAGATAGGAGTAACTGGACCCTCCGTATTAGGAACCTTGTGAAAATTAGTTTTCTCAATGACCATATAATGCTCATTTAAAGCTCCTTTCCACCATGAGGCTGACACAGTCTTCTTTTCAAGTCCACAATGCTCAGCCACATGACTCATTTTGAAACATCTTTGACACCTGAAGGGAATCCCTTCATATTCCAGGGTTTGAAGCCCACTGACCTTAGAAGAATTGATAACAATATTAGCTGGTAGTCCTTTAGAAACATCACTCTTAACCAAAATGTTAGCAAAGGTAGAATGAAGAAGGTCATTAGATTCAATATCTACCAGCAAGAAATTCCCAAGAGCATTGCCAATTTCCTCAAAAAGAGAATCAACCCACAAATGTAGGGAAGATAAGGGAGCTGAACCCACACCGGAATTTTATTAAACGTTATAGAAAAAGGGTTGAAATTAGAGTGCCAAGGCATAATCATTAAAGGAAAGTTGTCCATCTAGCAGAAATAATTATCACACAAAATAATCTTTCAATTCTCAACATGCTCAAATTTTACAAGAAAAAAACCTCTAGACAAAGAGTAGATGTGAATAGTACCAAAAATGAGTGGCTCCTAGTGATTGGAGATCCAATCATGCGATTGAGGGAAACTAGGCCAGAACACCCTATACCTGCAGATAACACTATGCATGGAAAACACCTTCTCATTGTGGTCTATCTCCAACTCAGTCTCTTTATTCAGCTTTACATAGACAATACAAGACACAGGGACAAACCCCCTTCCTCCATGTCTAAAGATAATAGGTCCTGAAGCCCTAGCCATCACAACAAAAAAATAGGGGTGAGCAAAAGTTGCCTCCCCCCACTAGAATCTCCATGAAAAGCTTCGCCTGAACGAGCAACCATCGACATAACCCCAACAGGTGCAACATCAACAGAAAATATCGACCTACCCCTGCAGGAAGAAGCCACAACCCTAGAACCAACACCATTGCTAGCCACATTTCAGCCTAAAATAAAAGAACACCCAATGGCAGACAGAGTATTCACATAAGACCTAGAAACAGGAGCAGAGACCCCGATGACAATGTTAGGGATATGAGCGAGAGAGCTAGTTCATGTTGTTGATTGATGACTATTCAAGGATGATGTGGGTTATTTTATTAAGAGAGAAGTCTAGAGCATTGGAGAAGTTCAATATTTTCAAAAGCAATGGTTGAGATAGAGAGTGGTCTGAAGTTGAAATGACTGAGATCTAACAGAGATGGTGAATTTAGCTCGAGTAAATTTTGTATACACCTAAAAATGGTCTGAAGATAATTAATTGAATAAGCAATTATTTAATTAATCCCCCTTCCTAATTTAATTGAATTCATTAGAAATTTGATTAAATTCTCCCCATTCATCTACCTATTAATAAATCTAAGGATTTATTTAATAGGTTCATTTCAATAGTCCCCTTTGATTAATTCATTCAAATTAATTAATTTCCCCCATCAAATTCACTTCTTCTAAAATTATTTAATTAATTAAAACTAATCAAATTCATGAGTTGTTGAAATTAATTAGCCTTTTCCTATTATTTGAATTTTTAAATTCAAATTCTCCTAAATCTAACCCATTCCATCTAACCCCGGGTTTGCCTAACCCCATCCTAGCTTGCACATCCTAACCACCATGTCCCCTTTCCTTGAACACTTTGCCCTCTCATGAGCAAAGCTTTATGACACTTGTCACTAAGTGTTCCCTTTCATCTAATCTCTTCTAGAAGCTTCTTGACCCTTGTTACCATGGAGATGACATTGTCCCCTTTATCCAACCTCTTCTAGAAGCTTCTTGACACTGGTCACCATGGAGATGACATTGTCCCCTTTCATCCAACCTCTTCTAGAAGCTTCTTGATACTTGTCACCATGGAGATGACATTGTCCCCTTTCATCCAACCCCTTTTCCTACCAACCTCCAATTGTCCCCTTTAATTAAACCTCTTCTCCAATCACCTCCAATTTAACCATTGATATCTTCAAATCAATCTTGACTGTTGATTCTTACCACCTTACCCCTAGCCTTGGGAAATCCTATAAATAGACCCCATTTTTGAGTTCAAAGGGCCCCTGATTGATCCCATCTCATTTGCATTCAAGCATTGTTATTATAGGCATATAGCTCTTAGCAAATCATTCTTAGCATTGTTATCATGTTCAATTTTAGCTTAATTGCATCTTCATTCTAGCTTATTTTCTAGAATAATCATGAAATCATTTAGCTTAATCATGCTTTCATTGCTATCTTATGCATCTTCATCATTTAAATCCTCCATTTAAGTGTAGTCAAGTCAATAGAATTTGCATAACCAGATCTGAGAGCAAAATACATACTCCCATTTACTAGGAGGCCATAGATCGATTAGCTATGGTTTTATCTTTCGTTGATTAATTTTCTAAGCATTTATTGTAATGATTTATCGAGTGTTTTGTGTTATAGCTGCAGGTATAACAGGTACACACTTCATAGGCACGACATTTTGGCATCCACCGTGGGGCTGGAGCCTCGCATATATCTTTCTAATATCTTGTCTAGTTCTCGCAAATACAAATTTAAAGCATTTATAATCCAAATTCATGCCTGTCCTAACTCTTTTCTGTAGAACGATTGTCAAAGACCAAATTCAAAACAAATTAATGACTACTAATGGATCTATTTTGCAGGTTGCCTAAAAGAATTCAACAAAACTTTGTGTATTCCTTAAAGTTTTTTTAGGCCACTTGATTTTGGCTAAAAATGAACAATCATGTATGTTGTGTTTTTGATGATAGGCAAGCATGCTCTCACCTTTCTTAGGTAATCAGAAAGATAGACTTATCTTTTTCTTTCATTAGTGCATATCTTTAGTAGGCCTGCCCTCTCGAGGAGCTCAAAACTCTTAAAGCCATTATGGCTGGTGTGAGGGAACGACCTAAGTGGGAACGACTAACGCCAAGTAATCCAACCCATTATAAAATAAATATGATTTGATGAAAATCAAAGTAGCGAAAGTGCTCGGGAATAGCTCTCCTTTGTACCTTTGGGTATATCAAACCTTGGTGTTCAAAGCTGGGAGACCTCTTAATTGAGTATTATACTCGACGCGCCGAACGAATCCCTTACTAGTGCTGGTTAAAATAGAAGCTACCCAATTCACCTCCAAAAGGGTGAATATCTTTGTGCAAGAGAGATAGTAACTCTCCCAAGACACTTGCCATATCATGCCCCCATTAGCGTTTGGAGTCGGATAATACGATGTTGAGAATCCATTGCATGATGCTCAACGGTCGTATTTTGATTAGCTATTGGGTGTGTACCTAAGTGAGCAAGCAAAGGTTTTCATTCTCAGCCAATTTCCTTAGGGTTTAGCTTGATTGGAGTCACTTATCATATCATGTGTTTGTTGTGTATTCATCCCTAAATTGAAAAATCAGATAGTTAAAACTGGAAAACAAAAGCAAAACATCAAAATTCACTAATCAAATTCGGCAAAACAAACATATTTTTCATTGTCCTATTCTCTGTCGTACGAGTTAGGTGATCTGCCATATGAGGAATATGTTTTGTCATATGGTTCATAAAGTTTTGTCGTACGAGTCTTTGCTCTTTCAAAGGAAATTTCTGATTTGTTGTCTAGTCTTGTATCTTTTGTTTTATGGTTCATGAACTATTGTCGTACAAGTCTATGTTTTTATCAGTCTAGAGCTACTGCTTTGCATGACTTTTTTAGGTCTGTCATTTTGCTTGATCAGTTTACAGTAATCATAAACATTTGTTATCTATCACTCAGTGCTTAAATTGTCTGCTTGGTTTGCTTGATAAAGTTATCACCTGTCAAATCAAATTCTAGAAATATACACCTTAAGATTTTCAAGTTCTCACCCTTAACAAGTTCAAGATCTAAACATCTCAAAGTGCATTATCACCTTCTTTGGTAAATTGATCACTCAAACATAGTTTCTCATCAGGATCTATCATCCTCTATCACAAAATTGAAATGTTTGGTCAAGATAATCTCTTCCCACATCATAGGATATATCATTCCTACTGGACTTTATTTTTATCAAATCATCATCAGTGCACTCCTAAACCAAAGATCAAAAAACTTGCAAACTTTTAAACACTTGAATCATCTTTACATGTCCTATCATTCTAGCATATCTACATTGATTGTTGATCACTTATCAAAACAACTTTTAGACAATCAAACCCTTGAAATGAAAATAGAAACATTTGAAATAACTAAAAATTATATCAACATGAGATACCAAAGTAAAATACAAGTAACAAGCCAACATATCAGAAAAATCAAACAAATCCAAAATCAAAATCCAACTATGTCAAAACCTCACAAGGGTTCAAATACATCTCAAAAGAAAGGTGGCTCTTTTATGCAACTCTTAAAAAGATCCCTAAAGGACTTGGCTAAAGAAGATCAAAATCATGCACCTATGTCTAGCAATGGCTCATCCCCCTATAAACAAATTGACTCTCCAAAGGCATTTATTCCTACACCTCCTGAAAGCTTGCAAGAATCTTCCATAGCATCATCGCCAAAGAATACATCCAAAGATGAAGTTCCCCAAGGGATATCCATAATTTCCATCAAACCTATTTCAGAGGATCCTATTCAAAGCCCATCTCCTTCATATCCAAGAATTGATTCCTTGCAACACCCCCATAGCGCTTCCTTGAAAATTGAAGTCCTCATTCATAGAACGCTTGTTAAACGTGTCCTGATAGATGGGGGAGCTGGCTTGAATATATGCTTTTTGAGTCTTGTCCATGCTCTAGGCTATTCAGAAGATGGAGTTGATCCACAGAAAAAGATAAAAATCAAAGCACATAATGAAGAAGAGAATCCATCTAAAGGAATGGTGACATTACCCCTCAGAATGGGACCTTTGTAGAAGGACACAGCATGCCAAGTTCTAGACGTGGACCTACCATACAATATACTCTTGGGGAGACCATGGATTTGGGACATACAAGCTATTACATCAACATGTCATCGGTGCTTAAAATTTCCATACAATGGATAGGAAATCACAATATTAGTAGACTCAAATCCATTGCAGTGTCGTAATAATCTGAAATCAGCTCAAGAGGTCATTGCTTCACATAACAAAGAGGTAGTAGCTTCAAGCACACAATCCAAGGAATAATTATTTGCATCAATTTTGTCAAACATGAAAAAACAAATATATCTAAGAGATCAAGGGACCGGAGAATATTTGCTATCATGGAAAAACAAACTAGAGAAACTTGAAATTGAAAGGGAAGAAGAAGATGTAGAAGTTGATGTAGTTCACACGTATGCAGAACAAACATTAGGAACTAGCCTACTTGAATTAGAATCACATTTAGTTGACATGGACTTAACTGAGGACGATCAGGATTTTCTAATGTGAGGTCCTTTTGATGAGAGTACCGTTCTAGATATCGACATACATATCGAAAGCTTTGTCATCTCTATCATGACCCCTAATATCTTTGAAACATCTCAACCTAAAGATCCTTTACCGTTAATCTACCCTAAACCTATGGACTAGGAAAATGAAGAACCTACTGCTATTGATACCTTTCCTAATGACCATGGCATATCCTTATATCTCAATGAAATCAAACCCACAACAACTTTCACCAAGGATTTCGCTAACGTATCTTCCAATGAAGTGGGTGTTAAATCTCCTAGTCACAAAAGTGAAAACAAGAAAACAATATTAGGTATAATGCTAAAAACCATTTATTGGCAACATTAGACTAGGAAAAAGTAAAAATAAAGGATGAATTTAATGATGAAAACCTCCTTGAGGTGCCGAAAGATGGGAGATTTGACACCTTACCTGAATTTTATCAAGAAAGGTCATCTATTTTGATAGAACCAGCAGAGGTCGTTATCATTGGAACAACTGATCTACATCTAGAAATCTCTCTATCAAAACCAACAAGGTAAAAATATTTGGAACCCTTCAAAAGGTGGAAAATCAGCTTTACCTATTCATATATAGACATTCCAGGGTTCGATCCATATCTTACAATACATCACCCAAATATCAGTCTAGGAGTAGGCATCAATAATAGAATAGAACATGGATCAGGAGCAGGCATTCTATTCATCACACCACAAGGTCATACAATTCCAAAAAATACAAATTAAGCTTTCCATGCACCAACAACACAACAAAATATGAAGCTTTGGTTACAGGTATCAAAATGGCTATAGAATGGAACATTACACAACTTCAAGTCTTTGGAGAATCTCAGCTCGTCATTAATCAAATCAATGATGACTATCAAGCAAATGACAAAAAATTAATGCCTTATAAAAAGATGGTTGATTATATCAAGAAATACTTTGTAGAAATAACTTTCTAGCATATTTTAAGAAACGACAACAAAGCAACAGATGCCATGGATACACTTGCTTCTCCCCTTCAAACACAAGAAAATTGACAATGTTATGAATTCCTGGTAGAGTTGTTGTTTTACCCTGCTCATAATTATCCCAATTCCCAAACTATCTATCACCTTGTAGGGCATGATTCATCCCGTTATGGCCAAACTTACACATACCTGAAAGATAACACCCTACCTCCTGACTTATCAAAAAATCAAAAGAGAAACTTTATTCGCCAATCCTCCCATTTTACTATCATTGCAGCTACCCTGTTTAAACGAGGTATAGACAATACTCTTTTAAGATGTCTCAAACAAGAAGAATCTAAGAAGGCCTTACATGAAGTCCATAATGACATTTGTGGCACTCATTCAAGTGGTCTTACCCTTTTGAAAAAATTGATATGCTTGGGCTATTATTGGCCGACTATGGAATGAGATTCTTTTCAGATAGCTAGAACATGCAAACAATGTCAGATCCATGGGAATTTGATTCATGCATCAACACAAGAACTTCATGCTTTAGCAACATCTTGGCCTTTTTGTCAATGGGGTCTTGATCTCGTAGGAAAGATAAATCCTTCTTCATATAATGGACACAAATTCATCCTTGTAGCTACAAAATATTTTACAAAATGGATTGAGGTCGTACCTCTCATAAACATCACATGAAAACAAATTGCTGCATTTATCTTGAATTATATCATCTATTGCTATGGAATACCCATGACCATTATCACTGATAATGGGTGACCATTCAAGAATCAAGATGTAAAAGAGCTATGTGAGAAGTCCAAAATCCAGCATAGATTCTCCACACCATATTATCCACAGGGAAATGGGCAGGCAGAAGTATCTAACAAAACTATTATGAAAATTCTTGAGAAAATAGTGAATGATGCTGGAAGAGATTGGCATATTCAACTAAACCCTACTCTTTGGGCCTACTGTACCAGTATCCGCACACCAACAAGTGCCACACCTTTCTCTCTTGTATATGGATCAAAAGAAATATTGCCAATCAAAGTAGAGATACCCTCTCTACGAGTATCCTTAAAAGGCCTTATTCCAGATGAAGAACAAAGAAAATCTAGACTACAAGAGTTAGAACTAATCCAGGAACACAGACAAAATACCTTTGATCATCTAAAGGTATATCAAGAAAGAATGTGCTGGAGCTATAATCACAGGGTCAAACCACAAGTCTTTCAAGTGGGAGAACTAGTACTAAAAGAAAATCCATGCAACCAGGCAGAGCGAGAAAAGAAAGGAAAATTTGAACCGGACTAGTTAGGTCCGTTTGTGATCACAATAGTATTCAGATCAGGAGCATATCAGTTATCAACACAGGATGGGGATCAGCTTGAGGAACCTACCTATAGAATGCATCTCAAGAAATGTTATGTCTGAAAAAGCAAAAAAAAAAAAAAAAACAGTAAAAAAGAAAAAAAAATAAAAAACAGTGAAAAAGCAGAAGAAAAAAAATCAAATATGAGAAAAAGTGCAATAAACACAGCTAGTGAAAACCTAGCAAACATGCGCTATCTACCCACTAGCTCTTCCATCTATTAGGTCATGTATCCTCCCACTTGCATTATTTTCCATCAATGCTATCCATATCCATCATAAGCATTTGTACATAGACAGGCATCGCAGCTACTCTCTCACCATGGTTTGGATCATTGAGTATATCTTAACAACTTTGTTTCTAGGCTTGGGGCAAAATCCTGCACCTAGTTGGGGGCAAAATTCTTGATCATTTTGAGCTTAATCAAACAGGTAGAACAACCGTTAGACAACCCTTATCAAGAGAAAACTAAACAGTGAACACGAGATCAAATTATCAACCATCAAACTAACACATATCAGAACTTAACACATCACACACTTTTTCAGTGGTTGATATCTTTTGGATAATGATTTTAACATGATTGTTCAACTTTTTTTATCTTGATTTTCATTATCATGATTTTTGAGTGACTCCAGGATATCTTTGACTAGAGGAACAAGGAAGGAACATGATATTTTTCTTGTCTGCTATCTAAAAATTAATCATTAATATGTGCAAATTTGTCTTGGGACATGATCATCGGAGTATCATTGAAGACATTTCCGATTTGCATATTGAAATGATTAATACTACTTGTTTTACGCAAGCAACTCTCTAGTCATCTCGGTTCAATTATACCTCGATGCTTATGCTAACTTGCTATATCAAAATCCAGGAAAGAAGTGCTCAGGTCATCATGGTTTAATTATAACATCAATGTTTGCACTCACTTCCCACATTTCAAAAGCTCAATGATGACAAAAATGCAAAATAATCCAGTGACTGGTTTGGTCGTAGCTTTGCATTTTAGCTTGCATTTCATTCTTACATGGGATCCCACATGCTCCTTTTATCCAAGGTTAAATCTATAACAGGAATCATCAAAGTATCATCACAAGGGTATACGCAATTAGAATGACGACTCATATCTTTTAAAAATATTGTCAACCCAACCCAAATCTTATGTTATCCCCTCAAAAGAACTACCATCAACATCAGAAAATCTAAATCATCCTACATCTGATATCAACAAACTGTCAGTTCTTTATCTAATCAATCCTATCAATTTTGTCAATCGATTACATCTAATCTATCTAATTATGTCTTATGCAGGATGTATCCTTCCTGAAACCAGACATTCGGATCTAGTCTTATACAGGATGTATCCTTCCTGAAACTAGATATAGATCAAGTCTTATATAGGATGAATCCTTCCTGAAACCAGATGCTCTGATCAACTTTGTCTTATACAGGATGTATCCTTCTTGAAACCAGACTAAATCTCAATCAATCTTACCATATCAAATCAAGCTTTATCAATCAATCAGAATTGTATCATCGAGATCAAAGAACTCACATTTTCATCAATCAACATTGCAAAAATCAAATCAATTCTAATCAAGACATCAATCTCGCAAATCTCAATTAATCTCTTGAAGGGGCATCATCATACCACAACCTATCAATCAAAATCTGGGGCATCCTATCAAATCAATATCAACATCAAAATGAGATTATTCTTTATATCAATGTGTCATCACGCCTTGCTTCAAAGAGGGGCAAAATGTATACACCTAAAAATGGTCTGAAGATAATTAATTGAATAAGCAATTATTTAATTAATCCCCCTTCCTAATTTAATTGAATTAATTAGCAATTTGATTAAATTCTCCCCATTCATCTACCTATTAATAAATCTAAGGATTTATTAAATAGGTTCATTTCAATAGCCCCCTTTGATTAATTAATTCAAATTAATTAATTCCCCCAATCAAATTCACTTCTTCTAAAATCATTTAATTAATTAAAACAAATCAAATTCATGAGTTGTTGAAATTAATTAGCCTTTTCCTATTATTTGAATTTTAAATTCAAATTCTCCTAAACCTAACCCATTCCATCTAACCCTGGGTTTGCCTAACCCCATCCTAGTTTACACATCCTAACGACCATGTCCCCTTTCCTTGGACACTTTTCCCTCTCATGAGAAAAGATTTGTGACACTTGTCACTAAGTGTTCCCTTTCATCTAACCTCTTCTAGAAGCTTCTTGCCACTTGTCACCATGGAGATGACATTGTCCCCTTTCATCCAACCTCTTCTAGAAGCTTCTTGACACTTGTCACCATGGAGATGACATTGTCCCCTTTCATTCGACCTCTTCTAGAAGCTTCTTGATGCTTGTCACCATGGAGATGACATTGTCCCCTTTCATCCAACCCCTTTTCCTACCAACCTCCAATTGTCCCCTTTAATTAAACCTCTTCTCCAATCACATCCAATTTAACCATTGATATCTTCAAATGCCACCTCACCCCTAGCCTTGGGAAATCCTATAAATAGACCCCATTTTGGAGTTCAAAGGGCCCCCAATTGATCCCATCTCATTTGCATTCAAGCATTGTTATTATAGGCATATAGCTCTTAGTAAATCATTCTTAGCATTGTTATCATGTTCAATTTTAGCTTAATTACATCCTCATTCTAGCTTATTTTATAGAATAATCATGAAATTATTTAGCTTAATCATGCTATCATTGCTAGCTTATGAATCTTCATCATTTAAATCCTCCATTTAAGTGTAGTCAAGTCATTGGAATTTACATAACCAGATCTGCGAGCAAAATTCATACTCACATTTACTAGGAGGCAATAGATCAATTAGCTATGGTTTTATATTTCGTTGATTAATTTAGTAACCATTGCTTGTAATGATTTATTGAGTGTTTTGTATTGTAGCTGCAGGTATAATAACTACACACTTTAGAGGCATGACAAGTTTAATTCTTTCCGTGAAGAGCATAGGGCGAAGAGACGATTATCTTCTCCGTGGAACCCTCAGAAGAATGGTGTTGTGGAGAGGAAGAATAGGACAGTTTAGGAAGCTGGTAGAACCATGATCATTAAAGGAAATATTCTACATATCTATTGGGGAGAAGCTGTGAGTATTGTAGTGTATACTTTCAATCGAGTTCATGTCAAAGGTGATACTAGTAAGACTCCTTATGAGTTATGGTTTGGTCATGCTCCTATAGTTAGATATTTCAGAATTTTTGGTAGTAAATGCTATATCAAAAGAGATGAAGATATAGGGAAGTTTGATGCCAAAAGTGATGAAGGAATATTTCATGGTTATTCTACTAAGAGTAAGGCCTATTGATGTTATAGTAAGAGATTGAGAAAGATAGTTGAATGTGCTAATGTAAAGGTTGATGAAGGAAATGAGAGACATATCGGATCTTGTGGATATGATTCCAATGACCATGATGTTAGTACAGATAAAGGAAAGAAAGTGCAGACCCAAAACCAAGTGCAGATTATTCCAGATAAGTCAAGAGTCTGAAAAATCATGAAAATCTTAAGACTCCTAGGTATGTAATATTGAATCATTCAAAAAATTAGATAATTGGTGACAAGAATACAGGTGTGATGACTAGAAGAATAATTGCTTGATTTATAAGATTGAACCTAAAGATGTTGATGACACTTGTAAAGATTAAAATTAGGTAAAAGCGATGCAAGAAGAACTGAATCAGATTGAAAAGAATAATACATGGATTCTTGTTCCTAGACCTAATGATAAGAATATGATTGGAACTAAATGGGTATTTTGGAATACATTCAATGAGCAAGGTAAAGTTGTTAGGAATAAAGACAGACTTGTTTGTAAGGGTTATTCTCAGATGGATGGTATTGATTTTGAGGAGACTTTTGCTTCAGTATCTAGAATTGAAGCTATTGGACTATTTCTCGCTTATACTAATTACCAAGATTTCAAAGTGTATCAGATGGATGTCAAGTTAGCCTTTTTAAATGGTGAGCTCGAAGAAGAGGTCTACATTAAGCAACCAGATAGATTTTAGTTGACAGAAGAAAAGGATATGGTTTGCAAATTGAAGAAAGCACTGCATGGATTGAAGAAAGCCCCAAGAGCTTATTATGCTAGATTGGATAGATATTTGATGAATCTTAAATTCAATAAAGGTATTGTTGATAGTAATCTATACTTCAAAATTGATAATGATAACATCTTGATTTTTAAATTTTTTGTTGATGAAATTATCTTTGGTGGAAATGATGGTTTGTGCAAGAAGTTTTCTAATGATATGCAGACTGAGTTTGAATTGTCTATGATTGGTGAGATAAAATTATTTTTGGGATTGTAAATTACTCAGTTGGATAAAGGTATTTTCATATCCCAGTCTAAGTATGTGAAGGAATTGTTGAAGAAGTTTAGTTTGGATGATGCAAATCATGTTGGTACACCTATGGTGACCGGATGTAGGCTCACTAAGGATGATGATTCTCCAAAAGAAAATCAGATTAGATACAGATCTATGATTGGTGGATTGTTGTACTTGACTCATACTAGACTAGATATTATACATGTTTTTTGTCTTGTTGCTAGATTTAAAGCTTATCCTAAGGAATCTCATGTTGTTGTGAAAATAATTTTTAGATATTTGAAAGGGATTGTTGACTTTGTTTAGTGGTATCCTAGAGATGATAATTTCACTTTGAGTGCTTTTACTAATGCTGATTAAGCGAGTGATGTTGATGACAGGAAGAGTATCAGTGGTGGTTTGTTCTTCTTTTGTAAGAGATTAGTTTCATGGGCAAGTAAGAAGAAGAATGCTATATCTTTGTCTACTACAGAAGTTGAATTCATTGTTGTTGCTAGAAATTGTATGTAGGTGATTTGGATGAAGTAGATGTTGAAGGATATCAGAGTTATTTTTGATGAGCCTACTGCTATATATTGTGATCATTCAAGTGCTATAAATATTTCTAAGAATATGGTGTTGCATTCAAAGACCAAGCATATATCAATTAAGTTTTATTTCTTGAGAGAGAAAGTGAATGAGAAGGAATTCGGATTGGAGTATGTTTCTTCAAAGGAACAGATTGTAGATATCTTCACCAAGCCTTTTGCCAAAGATACTTTTGAGTATCTCTGAGAGAAGCTAAGGGTGATTTCCCTCCTGATGAGAACTAAGATGCATGGAGTTGCATAATTTTGGTGATCTTCATAGAGATATCTTGTGATTTGGATTGATGAGTGTGGTAGCTACTCAGGAGGAGTTGTCAGTGTTGTGGATCAGATGTTCATATTTGTGTTGTATGTGTCTTTAAAATTTCATTCAAAGGGGGAGAGAAGCATGTGAAAAACTGCTATATCATGTGCTGATCTCAGGAGGAGATTATTGAGAGTTATGGGTTGTTGACTTCTTTCTTTGCATTGATTTTTTTTCACATTCATATGTTGCCAATAATGCCAAAGGGGGAGATTGTTGGAATGATGTTTTGTCATTGATGTCAACATATTCTTCTATGTATTCCAGTGTTGTAGTCAGATTAAATGAGTTGGTTTGGTCAGTGTACTGCACATGAGTTGTTGTGGTTTAAAGGTTTTTGAGATAGGTATCTCTAGTTGATTTAGCAGAAGGCTTAGTGGTCTGCATGATGTTTTGATCAGGTTGCATGATCCGGTATTATGGTTGTTATTCAACTATTGGTGTTATTTGGTATTTTGCTTTGTGCTTCGCATTCCTCCAAAATTGCTATATCTTGGTTTGAAATTTTGGTTGAGTGTTTGGAACATTCAGGCATGTCCTTAATTTAGATGGTTTGTGATTCAGAAGTCTATAAGTGAATCTTTCAGTTTGTCAGTTAGTTGAGTTAATGTTCTTGAGGTTTGGTATAATGATGATAAACATTCTAGTAAGTGGTGATGTTGCAATTGTTTCTGCGGTGATTCACATTGCTTGTGGATGTTTCTAGCTCATGTTCTATCCATGTTGTTCATCTGCATTGATCGTTGTGCATGATATAGAACATTTTCTTGATCTGGTGGTGTTCTTCATTTTATACGATATTTATGGTGATTGTAGCATGTTGCAAATGATTGGGGCATAATTCTTGGAGGTTTTTCATGTTTGCGGTGGTGATTTGGGTCCAGAACATGTCTTAGCCAAAATTGTTTTGGTCTGCATGTGTTGTTGTAGTGTGTGAGGTTATTATTTTGTAATTTTATTAAGGGTTTAGATGCCCTTGAAATATAGGTTGATGAATTGTATAAATATATGTAATATTCATTTAAGAGATGTATCTATATGTGCGAATTTTTTTGATCTTTTAGAAGTAGAGGAGGAAAGCAAAGAAGTGGTAAAGAGTTTGCAAAAAGTGTGAAAGTACAGAGTTTGAGTATATGTGCTTAATCAAAATTGTAAGCTGGCATTGGGAGATGCTATTTTATGAGTTCATGTAATTTGGATTGTTGTTCGAATCTTGTGATAGCCCTGAAAATTGATTGTATGAAATGTCCAAATTTAAGCCCAAAACATTGATTTTTCAGGTTTTTACTTACATCCTCTGAGAACGATTCAAGGTCCGGGGTTTTAGGGTTTATCAAAACTCCTTACATTTTTGTGAAGAAAACCCTATAAATGATATATTTTGTTGTTACTTTTTCCCACTTAAAACTGAGGGTACCCTTTCCATGAGTGGGGCCATTTTATTCTCTAAGCAAAATATTGATCGACCGGTTTGTGAAATTAAATTTCCTAAGTCAAGTGCATAACTTCCCTATTACTAGTCCCCTTCTAAATATTTATGCCCACGCTTATATTTTCCTAAGTTTGGCAAGTACTAAATACCTCGACCATTTGTTAAAGAAAGGATAGATCCAATGGCTAGCACTTCCCCACAATTAGAGATGCGAGAATTTTAATGACCATGACATCGCAAGATTGTGCTGCATGTTATTAGTGGAAACCAGCAGGGTTAGCAACATAACCAGTCGAAAGCTTTTAAGTACTAGTTTGCAGGTGGTAAAGGTTAGTCTACTAACAATCCCATCAATTTGCACATGCTTAGAATGAATGATGATGTTTTATCCTAAGGAAAAAAGGTGCTCGACTTTTAAGTCCTGGAGGAGTTGACTGGCAGTGTGCAAAGAGATAAAGATTGAACAGATCGGATGGCCCTTGTATTCCCACGATAGAAGTTGCAAGGAGATTACGGACCCCGACATCGCAAGATAATGCCACGTGTCCCTGGATGATCAGGAAGGCTTACAGGGAGGTTGCTGATGGAGCTTGGTCAAAGAATGATATGGTGCTATCTAGTCAAGATTTTGTGGGTCCATAAATACAGTTGGAAGGTCAAATTGGTAGGTTGACAGAAAATGACCGTTAGATTTGCCAAGTTGGATGAGATCTGCAGCTAAGTTTCAAATGAGAAGTTTGGAGGGATTTTGGAGGCACTGTTCATAGATCACAGGAAAGGGCAAAACAAATGGGATTCAGACATTGATTTAAGATTGATTTGACAGTCTAAGATGATAGCTTAGAGATGTGAAAGGATTTGGATAAGCTTCCAGTTTAGGTGTGGTGAATCATGAGTTCTCTAATGAATTCAGAGATTTGCTTGTTGATAGAAATCTTGAAGCACAAGATTATACACTGAAAAAGGGAATAAGATTAGAATAAAATCATTCAAGTAAGATGAACGCATGCTAGTGGCAATAGAGTGATGACCTAGGAAATGGCGGTGACTTGAGTTATAGGCATGATTGCTAGAATTTGTATCTGACAAGCTAAGAAGAAGATATCAAAGTTATGATTCTTCACATGGATTAACACTGCCACATTGAATGGAATTTATGGTTATAAATTCACTAGGTAGATGATAAAATGGGTAGAAACAAATACAGGTTTCTTTATCTTTCTGAGAACAAGTTTTCATAAATAAGAGGATGGTATTCGAACAAAACTATCAATGGAGTCGTTACATATTTTATGACACTAGATGGAAGATATTTCTCTGATTTGATGTTGTTCATTGCCAGAGGGGATGTGAAAGCTCAAGGGATTGCCAGAGGGGGTGTGAAATCCTTTTCTTTTCAAGAAAAGTCACCTCAGACCTATTCCCCACTCTTACTTTGCATTTCGTTTGTAGAGTTTTCCAAGAGGGGGCTCGTGGGGAATTGAAAGAAGGATTTGTTTGAGTGAGGACCAACAACCAATCATCTCTGTAGCATTAGGGAAGCTACAATTCCTTCTCAACAAATCTTATTTACCCCCAAGTTCCTCTTTGCATTTTCTCTGATCTAGGGCATAAAGGCTGGAGATTTTCCTTTAATTTGGAGGGAAAGTCTTATTTCATGCCGGGATCTGTTTTCCTTTTTAGGAAGAGAAATGCTATGGAATAGACGGAGCATCTCAGGGTCCATCCAAAAGTGTCTAAGTGATATCGACACGACTCAAGTATTTTTGTTTCTACGAATAATCAGTTGGAAATTTTGGTTCCACCTCATCACGAGTGCCAACATGCAGATAAGGAATGATTTGTAACAAGAATTGTGTACAACCTTTAGGAATAATTATCAAAGAATGAATATGATGTTGGCAAGTGTCTTATGGCCTGAAGCTTGTCGCTCCCTTGTTTTCTATAAAAGGGAATTCAAGGCCATTAGTTAGGGTCCAAATTTTCTGAGAAAGATCTCTATAAAATAGATCTTTTCTGCAAGGTTAGGTCCAAAAGTAGTTCTAGAGAGTCGTAGGAAATAACAGGGACTATATTGTTATTTTACAGAGCAAGATTGTAATAGAACAGATGCAGATTCCCCTTTTTCAAGTGGGTCATTTTGTATTTGAATTTGTTGGCTATCATCTAATAAAAGATAGTTTATGATATTAATGCAAATATAGTTTCCTAATCTTTACTCTACCGTGTGCGATTTTATCTTCTTTTAAGCAAATGGGATCAAGGGTTTCATTTGTTTATTGCATTGTTATGATGTATGCATTCTTCTATTCAATGCTTTAGTCCAAGGGGTTAATTAAAATGCTTGAATAAGATTACAAAGGAAATAAGGCTCGCCATAGGATTTGATAAGTAGTTTAGATGAAGGATTATAAGCAGAGTAATACTGTAAGACAATATTCTTTTAGGCAAGACCATCTATTAGATGAAATTTTATCAGATTTTTAGTAACACTTTTCATAGACTTTATAATCCAAATGAATAAGACACTAGTATTCTCTAGCAAATCCCACTAGGTTATTAGTTTCTAGTTTTATTTTTTTTATGATCTCTCAGAGTGAATCTTATAAACCATCAGAACAATCATTTGCTAAGATTTATGTATTTTCTGAAAATAGTCTCACCATCTCTCATACTCCAGTTTAAGGTTGAGGATCACTGAAGGATTTTCCATCCTTGATCATTCTCCCTTTCTATTGAGTCTTATTATGAGATAATCAGCTTTGTTTTCAAGTTCCTGAGTATCCTTGCAAAGAGCCAGAATTTCTTACTGAAGGAATCACCCTCCTTGGTTTTGCAGAGCCTAAAGCATAGAAGGACTCTCTGTCCTTGTTATTGTTGGTCCAAGCTTGACAGATATTGATAATTGGAGGTGGCTTTCCATAGATATTTGGAGGAAATCAGCTTGGTCTCTGCCTTGTAAGCAGTGTAAACTCGTCGTCTATTTTGGAAACCAACATCTTGTAAGGCAGTGAACCTTCCTTAGGGTTGTAGCCCTTCTTGTATTTGAATAGTGAGCTCTAGGCAGTCTATCTGCATGCACATGCATTTCTTATTGTAATATTTCACTTACTCCTAATAGGGTATTATCTCATTGTGAGTAGGTTCCCACCGTGGTTTTTCCCTTAATCGAGTTTTCTATGTCAAAAATCTTGGTGTTATGTGTGTTATTGATGTGGTGATAATTTATGCTTTCATTGCCAATAATTAGATCTGAGTTTGTGTTTAAGTTAAGTTAAGTTTGTGTGCAAACTGATTCAAGCCCCCCCCCCCACCCCTTAGTTTGTTTTATTGTTGCCTACAGTCTATTTATTCTTTTTTCTATACCTGGGGGGGAGAATAATTTTCTCTCTTTCCTCTTTTTAAGGATTCACCTTTTATTTTATGAGTTTATTTTTTCATAAAATGATATCATTTCTTGCATAAAACTATCCTTTATGGGATTACATGTGTGTTCCTTCTTTAGGACCCATTCTTTGTTTGAAATGGTATGTCTCTTATGAATAATCTCTCCTTCATGAATGTGTGCAATCTTTTACTAAGGATCCACTTTTCCCTTGTCGAGTGGTGTTTTCTTATAATACGATGTTATTCCTTGTGTGAAGTCATTTGTTTATTCAAGGATTGTCTCTTATGCAATAGATGTCTATCCTTGTCTACAACCTCTTTTTCACTTGGCAATTTATTTCTACTATAAACAAACCTTGAATAGTTGAAAGTGTGTTATCCTTCATCAAGAATTTATTTTTCCTAACAATAGGAGGAAGATATGAATTCTTGTTCTCCTTCCTTTGGTCAATGATATTATTTTTTGTTCAAAAGTCTCCTCTTGAAGTTAGATGTATTTCGAGAAAAGATATCTCCCTCCTTCTCCTCCTAATGATCTTTTTTACACTTGTTGCAAGATATCTCTTTTACAACCATATTTTTCTTGTTTATAAGAGTAATGTCTCTTTAGCTTGGATTTATGAACATTGTTTCCTAAAAGGATATCTCCTTGGTATTCAAGGTGTGTATCCTTATTTCTATCTTCCTTAAGACATCAATATAAGCCTATGTTGACATATTAAGGGTGGGGGGGATTTCATATCACCCTCTTTGTACTATATTTTGCATGTCTTATATGGGCTGTTAATTCTTGAAACTAGACCAACATATTTTATATGAGATGTTTCATTCCCAAAACCATACACAACATTTCTATATGTCTTCTATAAGGTATACATTCTCGAAACCAAACCAACAAGTCTTATATAAGATGTTCCCTAAACCAGAGATTTTTATTTTTATTTCATGTCTTATACAAGTTGTTGCATTCTTAAAACCATAACAATAAGTCTTATACAATATTTTTAACTCTTGAAACTAGACAACAACATATGCAGTGGGATATACTATTTTGACTCTCCTCTCCAACACGGACCACCTAGCATAACATAATTTGCTAGCCCGTGACATCCACATTCTTTCATTTCTCTTCCCCATGAGCTCATAGCTTTGCTATTTGTGGATCATGGTTCATCATTTGATGCATTCTCTTTCTCTTTTAATGTGATTGTTTATATTCTTGTGATAAAATTTTGAGAATGATATTACTGGTTGATACATTTGATTATCAAGGTCTCTTCAACTAGTTGACTTGGAGAATTTTTTTTTAGTGCTAATACCTCATGTTTTGTGTCTTTTGTGTCTTTTGTGTTTGTTTTCCTTATTTGTCTTTGTCTTATTTTGTGTGTCCTTGTATGAGATTGTGTGAGTTAAGATCCTAATATATGGGGCTTGGTTCCTTGAAATTAGTGGTGTCTTATCTCCTTGTGATCTCGCTTCTAATTTCTACTCCCTCTCACATTTCTACTTTAATGCAAACATTTGCATAGGCTCATACTCCTATTAAATCAGGGGATAAATGTAGCATCATAAATTTTATCTGTTCCAATTTACACCTCAATTTTGTGCTCCTACTTTAGTGTGTCCTATCCCTATTCACTCTCTAGGTCTATTTTGATCATATTATCCAACCTTGATGTCATGATCACCATTTAGTGGACCCCATTGTATAGATACCTTTCCCATTTCCCCTTGTGTTGGTCTCATTTTTGGAGGACCATAGCACCCCAAAATACCTTGGTCCCCCTTAAACAAGTCCCAATTTTAAATGGGGTAGGCCCTATATCTCCCCAATAGCTTCTGGTCCTTGTGGCTAAATTGGACCATTAGAGGTCTTCCAAATTGGTAATTTACCTAGGGAACCCTATATAAAGGCATCTTATCAATTCATTTTGACATATACAACCTATCTATAATATTGGTGAATTTGTAAAGCATTCATCATAAATCATTTTCAAAAGATTCAAGATTGCATATTCATTCTTCAAGCATTGTGGAGAAAATTTACATCAATCTTCATGCAAGCATGTGTGTGTGATTAGGTTTTTTCATATTCATGTGTTGTCATGTCATTACATTAAAAATTTGTGATTACATTCAAAGAGAATTGAATCATCATAAAAAAATATAGATCTAAGGTATATCTCCTTATCATTTATTTTAGTGGTTGCATTATTTCATTCAAGGTTAATTCCTAAATTTGGGTTTGACTTAGGCAACCCCTTATCCACAAAATATTTACCTCTCTTTCTTTGCTCAATAAACAGGTGTAAGAGTTGTACTTGGTAATTCTAACAGAGTTGATAGTGACATACAAGTCCAACTTTTGACGAATAAAAAATTCAGAGGACCAAGGTGAATCTATACTACTCAGTCCTAAAAAATCAGGTCAAACTTTTAGGAACAGGTTATAAATATCTTATTTTACCCAAATCTCAGTTGGTGGCTTCATGGAAAATCTATAGCATTTTGTATTCATCAATTTATTGCAATTATCCCTCATTTTGCCCCAATTTCACAATTATCATCCAATTTTCAACTAGAAAGGAGACAAATGAACCAGTGAATTTAATAAGAATTTTATCCCTTTCCTTATTTGGATTGTGGATACTTCCATTGGATTCACCCTTCTTTATGGTTAATTTGGTTTGTTAGCGGTTTTAGTATCTTAAACCCTAATTCCAAATTACACCATTATAGGTCTATTTGTGATCTCCTGTAGTGTCTTGTATTGGCTTTGGCAAGTGAAAAAGTGTGCTAAAGGTTAACCCTTGTACCTTTTATCTTAGGGTAGGAGTTAGGAGTGTTGGTGAGGTCATTAGACACCTTTTCATCTTCTCATTACATGTTTTAGTGGTGTCTAACACTCAAGGGAGTCATTTTCCTTGTTCTTCTTTTGTTGAGTTTTGATATTTTTGGATATTTGTGTCATTGTAGGCCTTTGTGGGTGTTTCCTCTATGCTCAAGGTGTCTTGAATGATCAATTCCTAACTCTATATTGATCACTTCTTAGGATACCAGTGTCTAAATAGGACCCTAGCACCCAGACTAGACTACAATGATCATGCAGGATCATAGAACTATAACTAAACACTAGCACCAGACTAAGACTCCAACACCTTGGTGCTAGTGTCCAAGATGGACATTGTAGCCCTCCGTTTTTTTAGAAAATGAGTATTTACGGGCTTTGGAAAATAAAAAAAATTCATAATTATTTTTACAACATGATATCAGAAGTTTACAAAAATTTAGTGCTTATCCATAGCTATTGTTATTAAAAAATTATGGTGTTGTTTGCATTTGTTTGTATGCCTTCACAAGAAGTTAGCCAATTCTTGAACCTAGGGTTGGGGATCTTATTTAGCATATCTTGTGAAGGTTGAAACCCTCATTTGGAAATATCTAGGGTATTTTAAGAATTCCTCCATGGCTGGTAGGTGTTGTGGAACCAAAGTCTTGCACTTGTGCATTGTCGTATTGTGACAAGGTGCCTTGAGTTGTCACAAAGTGAAAAATTGCATTAATAAGTGTTATAACTTTATCTACTTGTTTCAAAAAAAAAAAATTTCCATTTTTATTGGCTAACGTTCTATGGGTTCCATTGTGGGGTATTATACATTCAAAAATATGCAAACCTAATAGATAACACACTTGATATTCTATCATTTTAAAAAAAATCCAATTTTTTTTTTAATATGTATTGACATGTAAGTCCAACCCTAAGGGTTGTGTCGTGCCCAAAATTTTGGACTAAAAACGGAACAAATTTTTTGTTTTTTTTAAACACCTAAACTCTCAAAACAAACTACATTTAAAGTGGAATCAATAAGTCTTGTCTTAACTAGGATGTAAATAGAATTATTTTTTAAAGTTGGATTAATAAAACAACTCAAATAAGCGACATTAATTATTGGAGATTAATTAATCCCAAGAGGGTTGTCACAATTTAGCTAGTTAATTTAATTATCTTAATTAAGTTGCCGCTAATTAAAGTCGAGGGATATTCAGATATCTCAAATGCATTTAAAACTATTGTCATGCCCAAACTTTTGGGCAAAAACACACACAACAATTTATTTTTTTGAAACACTTAATTATATGTAACGTATGCTTGATTAGATGTGACAACTTAATAGGTTGCGCCATGCAAACCCTTAAATTATAATGAAATGTTCTTCTAACATGAGCGATGAATAGAACAAAATTATCTAGAAGCCTTAGGTTTCTATAAAAACCCCGAGATGACAAAGTTAGGATACTCCTAACATGATGAATTATGATAACTCTTATAATCAAATGAAACAATATGATTTTATAACGACAATAATAAATTCACATCGTATGTCCCTTTTATTATGGTTGCAAATTATAAATCTTATTTAGATCGACTTCTACTAAATAGGCATTAATATAACTACTTGATTCAATAATAATTATTTATCTCCTAACAAAATTCCTCCATCCGTGATAAAACATCCTTCCTTTACACTTGATTAAATCTTGCGTCTATAAATTAATTATTAATATGATTTTAACATAATAATATTAATTAATCGAGCAATTGAAAATTGAAGTGCCAAACGTTAAAATGTTAATTGCTTTATTTAGCAGAAGATTCCATCTAGGCCAAAAGTTCTCAAGACCAAGGTCTTGGACTTATTTTCGAATACATATAATTCCACCCCGATATCCTCTTCCAAAGATGTTATTATTATCTCACCATTTAATAAATAAATAAATTCATTTACGCATAAAACCTCTAAATTAATTGACAAGGATGATAATTATCTCCAATAATCATTAATTGCTTTTAAGAAGTAAATAAATTAGTCCTAACACTTAGATTATTAATGCCTATATTTTATTTCAACAATAATTAAAATGGGTTTAATCTAATTCGACTAAAAGGGTCAATTAAATCCCTAATGTAAATTTACCTATAAAATTTAATCAGGAATAGCCTAAATTTAGGCGGACTATATAACTCCTTTATAGTAAAAGAAATAACTTTACGAAAAATCATTTTTTTTAGAATTTAAAAATAAGAATTTATCTCCAAAGAATATAATTTTAAAACTCATATTCCTATGTCCATATGCCTATATGTTTTATAAACATATATAATATGAACGTAAAACAATAAATACAACATTATTGTACACGTTCACACACACACACACACACACACACACACACACACACACATTAATATATATATATAGCATATTTTATTTTAGAGTTTCATAAACATTAAACCTAATTAGGGACCCTAAAATTTAA
Source organism: Cryptomeria japonica (assembly GCF_030272615.1). Classification (NCBI taxonomy): domain Eukaryota; kingdom Viridiplantae; phylum Streptophyta; class Pinopsida; order Cupressales; family Cupressaceae; genus Cryptomeria; species Cryptomeria japonica. The sequence goes on from NC_081407.1 coordinate 734,640,854, forward strand.
AAAAACCTATAAATAAATGATTTTACCTTAACCCCTCTTTTATTTCTTTTATATTATTAAATTCACCCTAACCCCAACTGGGCTAGGGTTCCATGAATTTTCTTTTGATTGCAGGAAGGAGCCGAAGGAATGGCGGCGGCTGCTAATGGCGGGGACCAAGGGCGCTTGAAGAAGGGGAGGGAGAGGCGGCGATGCCAGGTGCCGCCCACTGTGTGTCCACACAGTGGAGGCCGTGGGCCGTCCACTGTGTGTCCACACAGTGGTTCGGCCCTTCGGCTTTCCCCCCCAAAGTTTTTTATTTTTTTATTTTTTTTGTTTAATTTATATTATATATATATTACATATATAAATACATTTTAAACATAAGTGTAGTATATATATATATTAGATGCATTTGAAAACAAGGGCTAACTCTACTATGCATAAATATAGATGTTATATTTTTTTTTTAAAACTTTTTAAACAGATTGATTAGAATATTTTGATTTAAATCCATGTATTTTTATTTATTTTAAACACCATAAATCAGAGATAACCTATTTGACTTTAGATTTATTTTCTGCAAATAAATGATTGACATAATCCAATAAAATTAAATAGCAACTATAGAAACATGATATTATTTAAATTAAATATACTATTTAACTCTAGATTTTAATTTCTGCAAAGAAGTAAATGACAATTCAATATATTTAAACATCAACTATATAAATGTGATATTATTTAAATTTAACCTTAGAGATATGCATAAGGAAATAAACTGATCTTTTAATTTTAGAAGTAACATGCAAATTTAGCTTTCATTTTCAAAATACCATGTACACAATCAATATTATTTCAAGAGCAATACATAACTTAAACTTCAACATAAATATTTCATTCTGCAACAAAATAATAGTTAATAAAAATAATGTATTTCCTTAAAGTATATTTAAATTACAATATAGTTAACCTTACAAATGGATCTCTCATTTCTCTTAAATGAGGACTTTAAATAAAATAGATACATTTCCTTTTCAAAGTAATTACAAAATATAGTTTCCCTTTCACATTGCTGCAACTTCAAATATAAAATATTCCATTTCCAAATCTTTTTCTGCAAACAAATAAATCCAGCAACTTCTACTTGTCCTTTTTTTTTCTTCCAAACAACCTGCAAATAAATCATAGGCTATGACCATGGAGTGCTCACCTCCTAGCCTAGGCTTACTAGAAGCCACCTCCGAGCTTGGAGAACCAAGCCCTAGACAGGTTACAGACATGCAAACACAACAAGCAAGGGAAAAACATATAGCAAACACTTTCCCAACCAAGGTTACACTCCATCACAAAATGTGATGATTTTACATGGGTGGTAGTGGACCAAATACCCTGAGGAGACTGCAAGAATAGTAGATCACAAAGCCACCTCATGAAAAACAAAGATATATCATAAGTTCATTAGCCTCACATTCCTTATGCCCCCCAAGGCATTCATGCCATACTTTCTCCCCTTATGACCCCCAAATGCACAAACCAAGCCATGCAACAATGGTCACATATACACCCCTTGAGTTCGCTCTCATAATGAGAGTCTCTCACTTGAGGGCTGTCAAACTCCTACCACCCGCAAGACCATCCTACTCTCCTAAGAGTAGAAGGCCTTGGTTACTCCCAAATCACAAGAAATACATAAAAGAATAAAAGAAGGGTCGCATAATAATCTTTACAAAAGAAAATACAAGACAACAACCTTTTCATTCAAACAATCTTTCCAACATAAACATGCAACTTAAAAGAAAACAAAAAAAGTGGATGAACCAACCTTCAATCTGTCCAAAGGTGTGCTAGAACTTAGTTTGAGGATGAGCAGCCCAAATCCACCAATCTTCCTTCTACACTTAGCCAAAATTCTATCCCAAAAACTGTATATTTTTTGTAGAATGCATCATCTCCAAAAATGGAGAGTGGGTGATTACCCACAAAATCTCTCATTCTTGCCTAAGAAGACCTCAGTGAGAGTTCTCATAGGTTTCTAAAATTGAAAAAGGAAAAAGTTAGAACAAGATCAAAAAGGATCTCTCATCAAAAGGGAAGGTTATCTAACCTAGATGGCACCTTCTAATTTTGAATTTTCGCACATCTTAGAAAACCCACTTTTGGGGATGACTAAACAGTCACATGGGAGTAGACACATGCCTAAAAACACTCCTAACTCATAGGTATACCTTATGGGCTTTAGGAAACGCCTTTAAACTACCCTTAGGAGTCCATTTGACCCGTTATAAACCCATCTGAAGTTATCTTTTGGGTCAAATCTGAATTGACCACTCCAAAGACTCTCTACCCAAGGAAATTTTAGAACCACATTCAAATGTTAGAAAAAGCTATAGTTGAACAACTCCTTCCAATAGACAAGTCAAAAATAAAGACATAAATCAACACATGTGTCAAGTGACACAATAAAATACATTACAAAATTACACATGAAATCTGTCTTTTGTTGGATTTACACAAATTAATAAATTTTATTTAACACACATGCAACATTTACTTTCACAAATAAAATATGATACATACGGGGTGTTGTCTCTCCAAATAGACAACCCCTGGCTTTATGAATGTACATAGGTCTAGGTTTGGTTCCCCATAATATTTCCATGGTCATATGGATAATTTTCCTGTGCATCTCAATTACACATTAGTAATTTCAAATAACCTCATATAATATTAAACACATGAATAAGAATACACATCAAACACTCTGCATACAATTTACATTTAAACAATTCGATATATCTTATATCCAAATAAATCCACATAAGCAATTATCATAATCCTCATAATTTTGATCCATACATAAGACATGCATCATAGTAAAGTCCTGCAAATCCAATAATGACATACATTATCTCAAAGTTACCCTATTCTAGAGTCATATAAAGTTATGTATCTATTACACATCAAAATGTACACCTCAAGGTGAAATGATTCTGTAACCTGGTTCAATTACTTTTCTCACCAATCTATCCGTCTAACATAGCCCATCCTATTGAATTATAACATTTATTAGTAAGGTCAACCATGGTCAACTGAGTTAACCAGAGCTTGATCGGGAAGGGGCTCTACAACTATGTCGGGCTAATTCAATGATGACGAGGATATCTTAAATTAAAAATTTAATTAATCAAGCGCACGCAAATTCATTATTTAAATCTAATCGATAAGGGTTCAAATTCCACAATGTCATTTGTCAAATAAATTTAATTTTATGCTATAGTCAATTTTAATTTCCCCTAAACCTTCAAATTTGACGATATAATTAATCTGGCTAACACTGGCCTCAAAGGATAAAAATTCATAAAAATAATTAATAATTTTCAATTATAAATTTTTCCTAATTTAAAATATAACTTAGCATCCATATTTAATCGAATATATAAAATAACTATATAGTTTCCCTAGTTGAATAAATTAAATCAACTATGCGATTAATGTATCCATATAACATTAATTCTCCATTTTAAATTATATAAAAAAACTATATTAAAATTTATCTTCTCCCAAATAGGATAAGGAGTTTTAAATTATTAACACATGGCCAAGATTATGTGGGGGGAATTATTTTTAAAATTTGGAAAGTATTTCCCCCTCTTCTTATTTTAATTTATTTAAATCTCAAACCCTAACTAGGGTTGAGTAATTTTCTTCTCCCATATTCTATTTAAAATCAACTTAATAATTCCTCTCTTTTTTATTTATATTATAAGTTAACCCTAATGCTTTTTTTTTGTCTTTTATTTGTATGCAAACCCTAATCCGGATTTGGATTAGGGTTGCATATTTTAACCAACTAAAAATATTAAACTTAATGCATTTTCTTTACCCTAACCCAAAACTGGGTTAGAGTTTTTTTTTTTTGTAGGTGTGTGTGTGATGTGTGTTATGCAGGGCCGAACTAGGGCAAGGCGGTAGCCATGGAAAGGTGGAGGTCGAAAGGGAGGGCAGAGACCGAAGGGAAGGTTGGGATTGCATAGTGCGGGCTCCCCCCCGGTCGCCACTATGTTTACACGCAGTGGCGGGTGGTGTCGTCCACTATGTGCACCCACAATGGTGGCTGGTGTTGTCCACTGTGTGTACACATAGTGGTGGTCGGTATCGTCCACTGTGTGTAAGCACAGTGGCGGCCGTGGGCCGTCCACTGTCTTTACACATAGTGGTGGCACCTTCCACATCGTCCACTGTGTGCAAACACAGTGACTTGGCTCGTGAGCCATCCACTGTGTTAACACACAGTGGTTCAGCCCGATGCTCCCTAATTTGTTTATTTCTCCTTTTTTTTATTTGCAGAGTTTAAAATGTAAACAAATATATATATATATATATATACAGATTCATTGCATAAATCTTTGTTATATCTATGAGCATTTTTTTTAAGTATATATATATATAAATCTATGGATGCAGTTCTTTTTTTTTTTTTTTTAAACAACAATATATATATTTTTTCTTTGACAGTTATACTAACAGCAAGCTAAAGACTAAAAATAGGTCTTATTTTTATTTCTTTTGTTTATAGGTTAATTTTCTACTATGAATAAACAGAAGTAAAAAATGATAGAAATAAAATAGGACTGTAAGGACATTTTTAACTTCAACTAAATATCTTATAGGAAAAGTAGATTTACATGGTTTAAAAAGCTTTCTGTTTTCCCCTTTTTTTTTCTAAGTAAAAATAAAATGACAGTACACAATCAACATGTAAATATTGCAGGAAAATACATAAATACACACTGCATTTCTTTTCTGGATCTTTCATTTCTTTACAAAAAATTGCAGAGATAAATAACAACAGATTTCATTTTAAGACAAAATTAAATAAGATTAAGAGCAACATAATTTATTACAGAAATCTAATAAAAATGCTTTTCTCATTTGAATGGTATGAACTTATTTTATTTTTTTACAAATGGGGAAAAATACCCAATTTGTCTCTCATCCCTAATGGATGAGGACTTAACTAAACAACACATTCCTATATTTCAAAATAATTTCAATAAATACATCTTTATATCTTTCTTTCTGCAACTAAGTAAAATCTGCTACAAATCAAAATCTACTAATCCTAGCTTTCTTTCCTCTTTCCAAGCAACCTGCATATAAAACATAATGTTGTGACCATGGGATGGTCACCTCCTAGCCTAGGCTTACTAGAAGCCACCCCTGAGCTTGGAGAACCAAGTCCTGGACGAGTTACACTCAAGCAAACACAAACAAGCAAAGGGGAAAAACATAACAAACACATTTCCTTCCCAAGTTGAAACTTCATCACATAATGTGATGTTTTACGAGGGTGGAAGTGGACCAATTACCCTAGAGGAGATCTGCTAGATAGTAACTCACAACCAACTCATGGCATCCAAGAAAACACAACAAAACTCATCTTAACCCCCATATCCTTGTGACCCCCAAAGGCAAACATGCCATATTTGCTCCCCTTATGACCCCCGAATGCATAAACAGAACTATGCAGCAAGGGTCACATGGACAAACCCTTGAGATCACTCTCATGATGAGAGCCTCTCACTCTAAGGTTGTCAAACTCCTTCCACCCCCAAGACCATTTTGCCCTCCCAAGGGTAAGATAGTTTTGGATACTCCCAAACACAACAAAATGCATAAACAAAAATAGAAAAAGAATCACATAAAGCTTTCACAAATACTATGCAAGGAAGGAAACAACATATACAATCAAGCATCCTACATACAGATTTCAAATAAACAAGTAAGAAAACACCAACCTTGAATCTACCAAGGGGTATTCTAAGGAAAGCTTGGAGAAGAGCAGCCCAATCCACAAGACTTTTCTGCAACACTTGGCCAAATTTTCCTATTCTCAAACTGGTTTTCCTTCAAAAATTGTCCAAAATCTCCAAAGATGGAGAGTGGGTGATTAGCTCACTAAGCTTCAATCTCTAGCCTAAGAAGGTTTCTCTCACTCCTTCCAACCTCTTGGATAGAGTGAAGGACTCCCATTGGTTGGTCTTCCCTAGGTCTTACACACTCCCTAACCAAGGCACCTCAAGAAGAGGAATGAAATGGGGAAAATGAATTACACCTATCAAGAAGGTTATCTAACCAAGGATGGCACTCCTATAGATGGAATTCGTCCATCTTGGGGAAACCACTTTTTTTGGGTGGTTAAACAAGCCCTAGGGGAAGGACACATGGCCAAATTTGGCCTTCACCCATAGGTACCCCATGAGGTCTAATAAAAATGCTCTAAAACTGACTCTAGGAGTTGATTTAACCCTTACAAAGTCCACCTAAAGTTAACCTACGGGTCAACTCTGAGTTGACCCTCCTTGTGGCTCACTATCCTAGATTTCTTGGTTCCTTCAAGGATAATAAGGAAATATAACAATTAAACAAAAATGAATCTCTCCAAAAAGGTGACATGATAATTGCCAACATAACATACAACATAGGTGTCAAGTGATACTACAAAATAATTCCACATCACAAATACACACATGGGAATTGTCCCTTGAATGATTTAAACAATTTAATAAATACAATTTACACTCATGCAAACATTTTATGTTTATGAATAAAATACAATACATATGGGTTGTTGTCTCTCCAAATAGACAACCCCTGGTTTTACGAACGTACATAGGCCTAGGCTTGATTCTCCATAATATTTCCATGGTCACATGGATAATTTCCTACACATCTCAATTTAAACATTAGTACTTTCTAATAGCCTCATATAATATAAAACACATAATTAAGAATACAATTCAATCACTCTACATAGAATTGGCATTATTCAATATAATTTGCCACATATCAAAGCAATTCACATAATCAATTCATCATAACCCTCATAATTTAATCCATTCATAAGATATGCAACATATTTCTAGCATCATAATAAATTCCTGCAAATCAAATAATGACATACATCACATCAATGTTACCCTATTCTAAGATCATATAAAATTCTATACCCACAAAGCATAGAAATGAAGCATCCATATATCAATGTTATCAAATTTGTGGGATCATATAAAGTTCTATATCCATAATTCATAAAAATAAAGCATCCATAATAGTTCCAACATGAAAATCACTGAAAAGCTAGGATGGGTCGGGGTAGGGCCTCACAGGTTGGAAATACTTAAAGAATATAATAACATGAGTGGATTATAACTTTCCCTCCTTCCCTCATTCCCTTTCCACTTCTCCACCTCTCTAATTTTTCCTATCTCCCCTCTTCCTCTCTCTACATACCTCTCCATCCCTCCCTACCTCTCTCTCTCTCTCTCCCTCCCTCCTCTCTCCACTTTTCTCTCTCTACTTATCTCTATATTCATTCTCTCTATATATCTATCCATCCCTCATGTTTCCACTTCTCTCTATCTCACCTCTTTCTCCCCCCTCTCTCCTCGCATCTCTCTCCTCCCTCTCCCTCTCTCTTTTATCTCCCACCATATCTCTCTATCTATATATTTTCTCTCACTCTCTATTTATCTACCTCTTTCTCTACTTACCTCTTGATCTCCTTCCCTCCATACTTATATCTCTCTACTTATCTCTATCTTCATTCTCTCTCTCCATATCTCTCTCTCTAAATTGCCAAAAAAATGTTTATAAGTATTGACATGTGATTCCAACCCTAAGGGTTGGAAATACAAAAGGAATATAATAACATGAGTTTATTAGAATTTTCCCTCCTTCCATTGCCACTTCTCCCCCTCTCTAATTTTTCCTATCCCCCCTCTTCCTCTCTCTACATAGCTCTCCATCCCTCCCTATCTCTCTCCCTCTCTCTCTCTCCTTCTCTCACCACTTCTCTTTCTCTATCTATATATACTTATCTCTATATTCACTCTCTATATATGTTAGATACTTGATCAATCCCAAAGACACTGAGAGGGGAGGGGGGGGGGTGAATCAATGTGTAACTGGTAGACAAAATATTTAAACTTGTTTTCAACTTTATAACCCAAATTAATATACAGGTAAACAAGTAATAATGCAATAAAGAGAAACAAAAGTATAACCATCAATGCACACCATAACACATATATTTTTGGCGAGGAAACCTAGTAGGGGAAAAACATTGGTGGGATTTGTGACCCACAATATTTACTCACTGGCCAATATGAATAAATATTACTTATACAATAGGGGCCTGCACATGCAGGAAGGCCAATAGCCTAGATCTCACTGCTCAACAACAAAAATGGAGTCCTAGTGACTGCAATTGGATGGTTAAATCTATTGGCAAATGCACACTCCAATGAGACATTGTAGGTGATTGAAGGTTTTGTCATTGATGGCAACCTTGCAATCTTATGACACCGACAAGACAGTTTACCGGCACCAAGAACGACAGACTCTACACCGGCACATATAACACTAGCAGTGAAAGGAAGTATACCGGCACCCAGGCCGACATGAATTTTGTTTATTAAATATTTTGTAATTAATTGTAAAATCATTATAAGCCGACTTGGCAAGTTGTAAAATGACTCATATATGTATGAGATCATTATAGAACATTTTGTAAAAAAAAAAGAAGATAGGCAAATTAAGGCAAACCTATTATGAGAATTATAGGTTAAGGGTTTATGTATGAAGCAGAGCAAAAACTGGTACTGGATCTAGCATAGTAGATGTTATTCTGAAGTAGTACAAGACATTGGATTTATATAATCCATTTTGTAAGTCAGTGAGACTTCCCATTTTGTAATTGAGCAGTGAGCTCTAGGCACTTGGCCTTCCTGCATGTGTAGGCTCCTATTGTAAGAGTAATATTCACTTATTGGCTAGTAAGAAAATATTGTGGGTCACAAATCCCACCGAGGTTTTTCCCACAATGGGTTTCCTCGTTAAACTACTGTGTTATGGTGTGTTTTCTTGTGGATGTTGTTATTCTTGTTTATTATTTTATTTCTGGTTTACCGGTACATAGTATTGATATGGTTTTCATGTTTTAAGAGTAAAAACTTCTTTAACCAGTTTGATACTGATTCACCCCCCCCCTCTCAGTATCTTTGGGAATCCTAACAATTGGTATTAGAGCTTGGTCCTCTATTTTCAGAAGCCTAACAGATTAAGGAAGATCTTGACACCAGAAGAGATGGAAAACTTGATGAAGCAATTAGAAGCAGCTCTCGCAGACTATGATACAAAAAAGTTGAAAAATATCATACTCGAAGATGATCTGAAAGCTGCATAGGATATTATTCAAGCACTTCAAGAAAATCTCACCATTGCAAGGAATAAGAGAAGAGAACTTTGTGAAAAGATGCAAAATGAGAATGATGAAAAGGAAACTCTTAGTGATCTGATGAATAAGCTGAAACAAGAAAACATGATAACAAAGAATGAGATGCAGGATATGACTATGAGATTTTGTAAAGAAATTGAAGATAGAAAGAAGAATGAAGAAGACTTGACTAGAAGCCTAAATGATGCTACAAATGAAAACACAAGACTTAGTTATGAAAATGATATGTTGAAGATAGATCTGATGCATGCACAAAATAACTCAAATGAACTCATGAGACAGAAAGGTATCTTGGAAAGAGAACTGGATACTGCAAATCAACACAAAGAAAAATTCAAGAAAAGCTCAGAAGAACTTGGTGACTTGTTGAAGAATAAAAAACCTAACGGTGACACTTATGGCCTTGGCTTTGAAGTTGGTGAAAGCTCCAGTACTGCAAACACACATGATCATAGCAAACCGGTAAGACAACCAAATGCTTAAAAATTTAATGGCAAATGCTTTAACTATAACAAATATTGTCATAAAGCAAATCAGTGTAGATCTAGAAATTATCAAAGCACTAATACACACCCGGTCAATGTTCCAAATGCAACAAAATTGGTCATAATTCAGAGAATTGTAGAATGAATGTAAGATGTTATGTTTGTGGAAGATTTGGACACTTATCTAATCAGTGTAGAACACAAACCAGCATAGGATATGGGAAAGCTATTCAGAAAAACAATGTGACCTGTTATTCTTGTAACAAGATTGGACATATCACAAAATTTTGTAGAAGTAAGGCATCACCGACAAGTAACAATGGTGCTAGTTTGAAGGGTAAAGAGAAGGTTGAAGAGGTAAAGCAAGAATTCTCAAAACAATGGATCAGAAAGTCAGAACTAAATGTTGATAAGAATTATCCTCCACCGGCAAAACAAAGTAACACTCCACCGATAGAACAGAGTAACACTCCATAGACAGGAGACTCTTCATCTAATTGAAGAAAATTCTTTTGAGGGTTTAGCGATCAAATGTGAAACATGCTATTATTCCATCGGTTGATGGTGAGAAGTTGAAATTACTTCTATACCGGTAGATAAGTTAAGTCATTACTAAACCAACAAGCATTAAATGTGGTGGTTGGTGAATTTGACATTATAAAACAAGTGTTTTGGCTCCATTTTCATTTCATCGAGCATTCAAATCTTCAAGAGCACGAAAATTCTTGAGTGAAGGCATTCCAAGCAAAGAAGAGAAGCAATTCATCAAGCAATCATTCCTAAGGTAGATAAAGGTATTTATATCCATGGCTTCTTCATTTGTTCCTAAATTCATTGCAAATCCCACTATTGTCGAATTAATCAAATGCCCTAGACCTGTATTCCAGTTAGTTCCCGAGATTGCCAAGAAAGATGATAATATTGGTGCATTTTATCAAATCCCCAAGGGAGTAGTTTTTGTTGAAGACCCTAGAATGTATATTCACTATCATATAGAAGAATTAGGTGATGAGGAAATAAAGAGTATGTATAAAACTAAAATTTGTGATGAATCCAGCAATATCAAACCTGAACACAAGATAGTGGAAGCCCTAGGTTTCACTGAAATTCTCAGTATCCTGGATTTTCCCAAGGATGTTGTAAGGATAGTACTAAGCAGGGTACATGGTGCATTCTTCTGGTTGGACTCAGTTCACAAAATCACTAAAGAAGCAGTAAAAGTTGTGACCGGGTTACCTTCCACCGGTAACAGACCTGATAAAACAAAGAAAGTCTCAAATGACCTAGTGATTAACCTAACCGGTGCAACATCTGAAAAGAAATCTTTAAGGGTAAATGATGTAACAGATATCAATGTCAGATTCATCAGTATGATCTTAGGTTATAAAATCACACATGCAAATAGGTTAAACTTAGTCTCTAGCCCATGCATAAATAGTGCCTATGACATAGTTAATAATAATGCAAAAATAGATGTGTGTGAATGACTTAAAGATGAACTAATTGACAATTTGGGAAAGATAAAGAAAGACAAAAAGGGGACATTCAGATTTGGAAACCTACTTGTTTGTCTAATGCTACACATAACCAAACCAGTACCCGGTATCGGTAACATAAATCTTGGTTTTGATATACCAGTAGGCAAACAGTTGTCAGATTTACTAAACAACATGGGAGAGAACAGAGAAAAGAACATAGATGAGTATTTTCAGGCACTGAAGACCCGGATGAAGACCAAAGTCAAATTGTCACAAGAAATTGTAAACAAGTATATGGATGAAATTTTGTTTTGTTATAAAGAAGGATGAAATTTGGATGGAGACAGTTATCCCAAGAACCATTTGGGTTACTGAAATGGGATATGAAACTGATGACCACATAATAGAAACATATGCAAAAGCCCTCTTGGAAGCACCTAAGAAACCTAAAGAAGAGGTATTTGGCAGTGTTGAGACTATTGAAAACCAAATTCAATCAAAGAAAAGGGTTAAGAAGGTTGAAGCAATAGTTAGAAGAGGATCCAGGCAAGCAAAAGCTATTAAGGATGATGTACTCAAACAAACTGATATTACTAAAGATGAGCTAGAAGCACTTGAACCGGAAACTCACCTTTCACCGATTGGAAATTCTTCAGAAAGTGATATACCAGCTACATTCAAAAGAGTTGTGAGAAAAAGGAAACCTTCACCAGTATCTACACCTTCTCCTAGAAGAACCAGACAGAAACAATAGGCAGTAAGACCCACAACTAGGAAATTAACTCCAAAGAAGAAGTTAACCCCCAAGAAGAAGACTCAACAAACCATTGCTCCAATTGACAAACTTCTCAATGAAATAAAAGAGGATGGAAAGCTGAAAAACATCAACAAATTATATGACTAATTATCAACTGATGACAAGGAAAAAGTTGAAAACAGTGTAATCTTACACTTCGATATTTACAAGAAATTTTTGATGCAAGTTGTGGATGAATTACTGGCAGAACTATTCAAAAGACTTGAAGCTAGAAGGCAAGTTGTTGTAGAGCTTGATAAGAAAATAAAAATTGAAAAACTACTTGTTGTATATCCTGTCAACTCACCAAAAGAGATAGATGATCTGATCTCTGAGGCTAACCGGTTAGTATTTTCAACTGCACACTGGCATGTAGCACTTATGATTGGTAGAGTGAATGAGGTTGCAGAGGAAATAGCTAATGCATGGGACATATTCCTTGTAGAGAAGGAAAAGTAGGAAGAATATCAAAATCCTAAACCCATCAAAGTATACCAAAAAGATAAGGATAAAGGAAAAGGTAAGGTTGGTGGTCCACCCAACATAAAAATAACAGATAACTTATCCCCACCGCCTCTTGATACTCCACCAGTAGTTACCACAGAAAATCAACCGGCTAATGAGAGTATGGACACATCACATGAGGACACAAATCCAGATTTTGAGGTGTTATATACAATGAATATTGACACTGAGAAAGTAAATATTGTGGTAGATAAGGATTCAAAAGGAAAAATAGATGTGGAAAATGAGCCACTGATAACAGATAGCTCATAAGGTAAACCGATAGGTGACAACACTGAGAAACAGGCAGAGCAACAAGCTCCCTCACAAGAACATGTTCATACAGAGACAGTGCCACCGACAATAGCTGAGCAATCCAAACCTTTATTTAAAGAAATGCAAACACAAACTGACCTACCAGAGATCACCACAAGCAAAGAAATTGCTCCCACCGGCGGTATACAAATTGTTGGTTCTTCCACTACAGATTTCAAATCAACAAATGTGACAGAAGTTCTTTTGGATTCTATCAAGAAGATAATAGAGTGTAGTTCACAAGCATACAAAGCAATTGATGACACAATTCCAATTTTGAAAATGATAGCACCTAAGTGTAATATAGATAATAAAGATTCTTTGAATCAACTTGACACATTTTCTAAGTATATTACTGACAACATTGTGACAGTTGAACAAATAAATGTGGAAGCATTCAGGGAGAAACTAGAGAAAGAAAAACACAAATTCTTTGAAGAGGAAATAAAGAAGTGTATGAGACAATTTGACACTCTTTTACCAGAACTGTGTAGTACACTAAAAGAATTTAAAACTTTGTACAGGGATACATGTAAAACTAACCTTTTGACAGTAGATATAGACCAGAAGATCAACAAGATACAGGAAGAAATAAATCAACTAGCTGTTAATTTCATTAATTCATCTGAACCATTATCAGTTTTTGAGCAAAAAATAACAGGTTTCGAGGAGGAACTTCTAAAGTTGGAAAGAGAAAAGGAGAGAATAAAAGGAAAGGCTAAAGATCTAAAAAGGAGACTAAATCCAAAATTGGACTACCTCACCTCCTTAAGAAAAGAAATATCTGATGCTTTAATTCAAGGACAGAAAACACCGACAGAGCAAATGCAACACCTCACGAGTACAATTCAGAGGATAGAGGCCGCATTAAAAGACAACAAACGGTTCACTAAGAGCCTGAATTTGGTATTGGCAGACCTCTTTCAGATTGTAACCAACCAGTTACAAGGTTGAAGATGGAAACCACACTCAATTGACACTTTGACAACCTTTGTCATTGATGCCAAAGGGGGAGTAGTGGTATGAGAAAAATAATCATTAAATGGCTCATCAGCTCAGGGGGAGCAAATATTCTTTTGGTACATAATTTTTGGTAAGACAATTCTGGCATAAACTCTTTGGATGACAATTTTTGGATTTTTCTCATCAGTTTTGCCATCAATGCCAAAGGGGGAGATTGTTGGCAAATGCACACTCCAATGAGACATTGTAGGTGATTGAAGGTTTTGTCATTGATGGTGACCTTGCAATCTTATGACACCAACAAGACAGTTTACCGGCACCAGCAACGACGGACTCTACACCGGCACATAGAACACTAGCAGTGAAAGGAAGTATACTGGCACCCAGGCTGAGAGGAATTTTGTTTATAAAATATTTTGTAATTAATTGTAAAATCATTATAAGCTGACTTGGCAAGCTGTAAAATGACTCATATATGTATGAGATCATTATAGAACATTTTGTTAAAAAAAAAGAAGAGAGGCGAATTAAGGCAGACCTATTATGCGAATTATAGGTTAAGGGTTTATGTATGAAGCAGAGCTAAAACTGGTACTGGATCTTGCATAGTGCTATTCTGAAGCGGTACAAGTTATTGGATTTATATAATCCATTTTGTAAGTCAGTGAGACTTCCCATTTTGTAATTGAGCAGTGAGCTCTAGGCACTTGGCCTTCCTGCATGTGCAAGCCCCTATTATAAGAGTAATATTCACTTATTGGCCAGTAAGGGAATATTGTGGGTCACAAATCCCACCAAGGTTTTTCCCACACCAGGTTTCCTCGTTAAACTACTATGTTATGGTGTGTTTTCTTGTGGATGTTGTTATTCTTGTTTATTGTTTTCTTTTTGGTTTACCGGTACACAGTATTGATATGGTTTTCATGTTTTAAGACTGAAAACTTCTATAACCGGTTAGATACTGATTCACCCCCCCTCAGTATCTTTGGGAATCCTAATAAAATCCAATGATAATGTATTGCTCAAAATAGCATTTGCAATGCTGGATTCAGTACTGGTTTAAGTTATGTCAGATACCTCTGCCATAAACCTTTCTTCGCTTTGCTTTGCTCTTATTTGCTCATAAATTAATTACATCATAATGCATATATGGTTATTCGCTCTCATATACCACTTGCATTCATTACCTAATTACATTTTCTTTACTTTCAAAATGACCTACAAGATCTCATACATATATGAGTCCTTACAATACATCATATTGGCTATACAATATAATTACAGTACAAAAAAATATTATTTCCATGTCGGCTTAGAGTACCGGTGTGATCTTCTGTCGATGTAGGTTGGATGCCGGTGAGAATAGACTTGTAGTGCTTGTCAATGCCGGTAGATGATGTTTGTTGCCAGTGTAACCTATGAACTATGTTACTAGTTGGTTGTCATCAATGACAACATCAACTATTCTCATCTGAGTGTATAATGCCAACAATCCCCCCCTTTGGCATTGATGGAAAAACTCATGAGAAAAATCCAAAAGTTTATATCCAAAAATGAAGTCCAAAATTGATCCAAGAATAAGAGTGTTCCCCCTGAGCAAATGATCCCTTATATACATTTTTCTCCCACAGTACTCTCCCTTTGACATCAATGACAAAGGATGTCGAAAAGAATCAAAGAATTCAAAATTCTACCTCAAAGTCTGTAACCGGTTATTTACAGTCTAAAAGATATCTGCTAAAATCAGATTAAGACTTTGCATAAATTTAGTGCTGTTAGAAATAATGGTTTCAGTCTGTCTGATCGTCGCAAACAGATAATGCATTTTTTGCTCCAGTGATATTTCTCCTTGAATGGTTGCTTTAGACAGATCAATCCATTGTTGTAGAAAGTTGTCCAATCTAGGACCAAGTTTATTTTTTAGCTCTCGGGCCTTCATTCTTATCCTTGCTTTTTCCTTTTCTAATTTTTCAATCTTTTCTTGGAAAACTGCCATTTCTTGATCCAAAACTGAAGTAAGTTCCGAAGAACCTATCATGTTATCTTCTATATCATCAATCTCCTTTTGTGTTTTCCTTATCTCCTCATCAATATCCTCTATTAGGTGGTGAGGCTTGCATGCTTCCTTATACAGTTCTTTATATTTCAAAATAGTGGAATTAAGTACCGGTAATAAAGAATCAATATGCTCTGTACAACTTTAATAGTCTTATCAAAGAATTCGCCTTTGTCCTCATTCACCCTTTCCTTAATAGTCTCTTCATTAATTTTATCTACAGTTAGAATATTTGAAGCAATGAATTTGGACAATGTGTCCAATTTACCTAAATATCAAGAAATATGATCTATCTTATAATTTGATGCAATCAATTTCAAAATAGGTAAAGTATCATCAATGACGTTAAATGCTAAGGTGTTGCATTCAATGATCTTCTTTATTGAATCTAAAAGTACATCTGTCACATTAGTAGGTATGTAATCCATGGTGGAAGTGCTAGGCGGAGTGTGAGGTTTTGCAATTGGTTTCTTCTCATCTCTAGATTCCTTAACCACTTCTGCTCTCTTGTTTCCATCTTTAACCTCTTCTTTATTCACCATATATTCCTTATGCACATTCTATTTTTCAACTTTATTTTCATCCTTACTATCATCCTTACTAACTGCCTTGCTGTCTGTTGGTTCAGATATACTTTGTTCATGCCCTGTTCCAATTTCATTTTGTGCTTCTACTTCTGCTTCTACCAATTTCTCAATGTTAAGCTGAGTATCATCAGGGATGGTTTTAGTTTTCTTAACTTCAGTTGTTTCCTTATCCATGACAAAGTTAAAATCCCGAGTGTCCACATTCATAGTAAAAATAATGTTAGACTCTGGATTAGTGTCATCTTTTTTCATTTCCTCTTCCTTTTCTTCTAGTTGATTATCAGTTTGTGTTGGTGCCTCTAAAGTTATTGGTGGGGTGTCCTGTGCCGGTGGATGAAGGTTATCCTTGACCATGATATAAGGTACACTTCCAATTTTCCCTTTACCTTTATCTTTCTGATATACTTTGGTAAATTACTTATCCATTTTCTATCTATCCTTGTCTTCTTTCTTCTCTCTTTCAACAAAAAATATATCCTTATCCACTATCTCATCTGTAATTTCCTTAACTCTGTCGGCCATAAGACTAACTTGGCGGTGGTTGTTATGACCCGGAAGGCAACTGAGAGGGAGGGGGGGGGTGAATTAGTTGTCTATGAATTTCAATCAAATACAACTTAATCAAACTTGATACTTAATACCGGTAAACCAATCTTAATGTCGGTTAATAGATTAACAGTTAATATCAATACTGGTGAAACTTAATGCATGAAACAAAAAGAGAGACAACATCCACAACATATAACACGAAGATTTTAATGTGGAAACCCTATAAGGGGAAAAACCATGGTGGGAAACCTTACCCACAATCATATGATACTACTGTAGATAATATGTGTATACAAATGGGGTCTGGACATGCAGAAAGGCCAACTTCCTAGAGCACACTGCTCAAATGGGAGTCGCAATGACTACAGCGGGATGGTTAAATCCTAGAATAATGTATTACTCAAAATAGCATCTCCAATGCTAGATTCAGTATCAGTTAAGATCTGATAATCACCTTCAAACCTTCCTTGAACCTTCTCTATGGTCTGCTCATCTCTATGGAGCAGAATAGAGTTGTGGAAAGCAAGAACAAAACTATCTTGGATGTTGCTAGAACAATGATGATGGAAGCTACTCTACCTTATATCTACTGGAGAGAAGTAGTGAGCACAACCGTTTATACATTCAACCGAGTACATATCAAATGATAAACTGATAAGACACCTTATGAATTATGGTTTGGCAATACACCTACAGTTAAGTACTTTAGAATATTTGGTAGTAAATTTTATATTAGGAGAGATGATATCATTGGCAAATTTGATCCTAGATGTGATGAAGGCATATTTCTTGGTTATTCTAATGAGAGCAAAGCATATAGATGTTATTGTTGGCAAATGCACACTCCAATAAGAAATTGTAGGTGATTGAAGGTTTTATCATTGATGGAAACCTTGCAATCATATGATACCAGCACCAACAATGACAAACTCTACACCAGCACATGAACACCGACAATAAAAGGAAGGATACCGACACCCTGGCTGATAGGAATTTTGTTTGAAATATATTTTGTAATTAATTGTAAAATCATTGTAAACCGACATGGAGAGTTGTAATATGACTCATATATGTATGAGATCATTTTTTAATAGGAAATGTGTGATAGGATGTGAGATAAGCAGACCTAATATGTGAATTATAGGTTAAGGGTTTATGTATGTAGCAGAGCTTAAACCGGTACTGGATCTGGCATAACAAATGCTAATCTGAAGCAGTACAAGACATTGGATTAATATAATCCACTTTTGTAAGTCAGTGTGATTTCTTTTGTAATTGAGTAGTGAGCTCTAGGCACTTGGCCTTCCTGCATGTGCAGGCCCCTATTGTAAGAGTAATATTCCCTTATTGGCCAGTAAATGAATATTGTGGGTCACAAATCCCACTGAGGTTTTTCCCACACCGGGTTTCCTCGTTAAAATACTGTGTTATGGTGTGCTTCTCATGTGGTTGTTATTCTTGTTTACTATATTATTTCTTATTTACCAGTACACAGTTTTAATATGCTTTCATGTTTTAATTCAAGTAAATTTATCAACTTGTTAGATACTGATTCAGCCCGCCCCCCCCCTCTCAGTATCTTTGGGAATCCTAACAGTTATAACAAGAGATTGCAGAGAATTGTGGAGAGTGCTAATGTCAAAGTAGATGAGAAAAAAAAAAGTCAGATTAGAGTTTATGAGAAGGAACCGGTGGTGGAAATAATTATATATGAACTGGTAGCACCCTTACCGAAATAGAGTGTTGAACCAGTTACTCCAACAGTATCAGAAAATTCTATAGTACCTGAAGACCAAAAAAGAGGAACAGAGAGTCAGAGGAATTCTATGTTGGTATTATGGATGACTTCGTCATGTGTTGCATTGTTTTTGTCATTGATGGCAACACTTATCTTCTTGGAGGTCTACATTATATTCATCGGTATGGTTAGTGGCTTATGCATAGTCACTGGTATATGTTCACCAATAGGTTATATGGTTCACCAACAACGATGATAACTTGGAGATCATTTGGTTATGTTGAAGACATGGAATGGAAGTTTGGATTTGGTGTTTTGCTTATTGGTCTAATTGGGTTGACAGATTTGCCTTTACTGGCATATAGGTCTAGGTTATGGATCAGTACATAATATCTATTCGAGATCAGCACGACACGTTATGGAGATGGTTTATTGGTTGGTAAATGTATTGAGCCGACATGTTGTATCACATCAAGACTTATTTGTAATTAATTTAATTATAATATCTCTAGTGAGCCAACCTATACATTTGGTCTTAGGTTTTGTATAAATGACTGTAAGATCTTATTGAAGATTGAGATATAGGATCATGATGAGTGTGTTTGAATATTGAAGAGAAAAAATAAGAAGATCCTTGTGCGAATCATGAAGACATTATTTGAAGGTTAAAGGAAGGTTATGAAGGTGTTTGGCACTCATGTTTAGAGCTTAAACTGGCACTGATTATAGTATTGCAAATGTTATTCTAAGCAGTACATTATTATTGGATTTAACCATACAATTGTAGTCAGTGTGACTCCTATTTTGTGATTGAGCAATGAGCTCTAGGTGGTTGGCCTTTCTGCATGTGCCTACCCCATTTGTATACACTTTCTATCTACAGTAGTATAATCTGACTGTGGGTAAGGTTTCCCACCGTGTTTTTTCCCTTATCGAGTTTCCACGTCAAAAACTTCGTGTCATATGTTGTGGATGTTGTTTCTCTTTCTATTTCATGCATTTAGTTACACTAGTACTGATCTAACTATTAATATGTTTTACTGACATTTAAGTTTGGTTTACCAGCACTAAGTTTAAGTTGGAATAATTTGTTGGATATTATTGGCATATGATGAACCAACATGTTGATAGGATGATAATGTATGTTGTCATTAATGTCAATAAGTTCAAGTGAACTGGTATGAAGAGGTATGAGGAGATGTAGTGAACTAGTGTCAAGGTTTCACTAAGTGTGACTACCGATTGGTAGTCTCAGCTCTAGGGTTATCGGTTTGGTGAACCAGCTTGTGCGATGCAACAAATGATACTCTATGATGAGTTAGCTAAGATATGTGAATGAGATCGAGGTACCATGTTAGCTTTGTGTGCGTGAAGGATTTTTTTGAGGATCTTACATGAGAAATCGACTGCGTTTGAAGTCAATCTCGAGAATGATCATTCTTCTTAGTGGTATGAGAAGAAAGTGTGATGAGTTACTGATTCCTATGTGTGGTGATGAATGAACAATGCAAATTTTCTTGTGATCTGTTTGACATTGTAATGCTCTATGCAATGTGTTTGGATGGTTAGGATTGGACCACCTATATTGTAAACCTAGGATGCTTAGGGTTTATGCTACTGACCTAACTGTTGTCTATAAGGTCGATGATATTTGTTATTGTGAAGTTGTTGGCAAAAGTGTGTGTATCTAAGTGATAAGATACTTGCCAGACTGAGTATAGAACTACAGAGTGTGATTGCAGAGTAGAGGAAATGAAAAGGATCTGCCTTGGCATGTAGTACTGTTATCAGATCAAAAATTTTACCTGTTGTCTTCTAATCATTTCAACAGTTGGAAAATCCCTTTACCGAGTAGCTTTAACCAGCTTATTGTAAAACATCTAACCAAGTGACTGAAGATCATTGAATTCTTCAAATCCTCTAGTGAGGTAACCTTTAACAGGGTATATAGCCATCCCTTAACCAAGTGATCTCTAACAGGATTGGTTCCTAACATAACCTTATTGTAAATCTTGAACCAGACTAAGCTCCTAACAAGGCGAGATTCAAAACAGTTCAAAAACAAGCTTGTGGGTATTCATCCCCACCATGGTTTTTCCCATTTGGGTTTCCACCTGAAAAATTTGTGTGTTATGTGTTATGCATTTTTCATGTGATGTTTATGAATTATTTGGTTGAAAGATTATGCATGCAGAGTTAATAGGTTATGGTATTACTAGTATACCACATGCATATGTTTATGGGTGAAGTTGATATCAAGTATTGATCATATTTGAAGTGTTCGGACTTATCAGTTTATGGTGTCTGATGTCTTATTGTGTTTAACCGGTATTGTCATGGTTAAGTTTAGTAATGGTGACAACCATTTGGTATTGCTTTAATTAGATAAGTTGTTGAGAAATTTTTTGTCTATTCTAATTCAACCCCCCCTCTTAGTACCAGTTAGGGTATCTGTTGTTCATCATTATTCATCAATTGGTATCAAAGTGCCTCCAGGTCCTCGATGATATAAGCTTAACCACTTGAGGTAAAAGATCTTGTTGTAATGATGAAGAGGGAAGGTCCTAAGTTTAATAGAGATAACTTTAAGATATGGAAGGACATAATGAAGATTTACATCAAAATTATGGGTGCTCAACACTGGAGATATGTTGAGAATGCCTATGTGGCTCCCACTAGCACTCTAACTGATGATCAAAAGAGAGAGATCCAGGAAAATGGGCAAGTCATGGAAGCCCTTATCAGCAGCCTGTCAGATATTGAATTTATTGATGTACAAGACAAGGACACACCTAAGGATGTATGGGATGCACTGGAAAACATCTATGATGGTGATGAGCATGTAAAGAAAGCTAAGGAAGAAAGCCTTAGAGGTAAATTTGAGGATATGAGGATGGTTGAAGGTTAGACCATTCAACAGTATGGCATTAGGATTAAGACTGTGGTTGGTGATATCAAAAGCGTTGATGGAACGATTGATGATACCGCTATTGTTACTAAAGTCCTTAGATCATTGTTACCAATCTATGCAATCAGAGTTGCTGCTATCTAGGAACTAAGGTCTATTGATAAAACCAAGGTATCCTTAGATTCTATTATTGCAAAGTTAATTGCATATGAGTTGAATGGCTATGATGGCAGTGTCCAGAAGACTGAGTCAGCCTTTAAAGCATCTACTATACCATCCAGAAAAGGAAAAGAAACTAGTACTAGTTATGAATCCAGACAATGCAGAGATACGGATGATGAAGAGATTTTGATGGAGTTTGAATCTCTTCTTGCTAAAAGACTTCCATAGGGAACTAGAAAATATAGAGGTAAACTTCCTTTGAAATGTTTTTCCTGCAACAAGATAGGACATATAGCTGTTAATTGTCCTAACAATGACAATAAGGATAAAATAGAGAGGTTTAGAAAGTTTAAAGGAGGAAACATAAGAAATTGTCTAGTTGTTGTGGATGAAGGTGTCATTGATGAAGAATCAGAGGATGAAGAAAATGAAGACATAGTGTTTGTAGTAGTAAAGGAAGAAGTGTCTGACAAGAAAGCACTTGTCTCTCGCATTAACAACTCCAATGAGTGGATTATAGATAGTGGGTGTTCTCACCACATGACTGGTGACCAGAGAAAGTTTCTATCTCTGGAAGAATATGATGGAGGTGCTATCAGATTTGGTAACAATGCACCATGCCTGGTGAAAGGTAAAGGATCCATCTCATTGAATCGAAAGAGCAATGTAGATGATGTCTACTAGGTAGAAGGTCTTAAGAATAACCTATTGAGTGTTGCTCTGCTGAATGACAAAGGACTAGTTTTGGAATTCAAAGGCAGTGTCTGCATATAATTTGGAAGAGTGGTGAACTTATTGCCACCAACAAGAAGAGCAGAGGTAACCTATTTCAATTGAATGCCAAGATAATTCGGTGTCTAATGGCTAAGCTTGATGATAGTTGGATATGGCATAGGAGACTCTATCATATGAACTTTGACAATATTGTTAAAGCCGGTAAGATCAAGGCAGTAAGAGGACTACCTTTACTGAAAAAAATTGATAATTCTTTGTGTAGAGAATGTCAACTTGGGAAGATGTATTCCTCAACTTTTAAAGGTAAGTCTTTCTCTGTAGAAAATTTACTTGATCTTGTGCATAATGATTTGTGTGGTAGTATGAAAACTAGAAGTATTCGGGGAGATAGGTATTTTATGATTCTTACTGATGATTGCTCAAGAATGATGTGGGTCACCTTCTTGAAAGACAAGTCTAAAGCATTTGGAAAGTTCAAAGCCTTTAGAGAATTAGTAGAGAAAGAAAGTGGTAAAAAGATAAAATGCCTGAGAACTGATCAAGGAGGAGTATTTACTTATGATGAAATCAATAAGTATTATGAAGATAACAGTATCAAGAGGCAGTTGCCTGTCCCAAGGATACCACAACAGAATGGCATAGCAGAAAGAAATAATAGGACTGTAGTTGAAGTGCCTAGAACAATGCTGATCCAAGGAAAGGTTGCTCACACTTTTTGGAGAGAAGTGGTGAGCACTGTAGTCTATACTATGAACCAGGTACTCATCAAGATAGTCAAAGATAAAACCCCTTATGAGTATTGGACCAGGAAAACTCCCAGTATGAGTTACTTTAAAGTGTTTGGTAGTAAGTGATATATCAAGAGAGGTGAGCATTTGAGCAAGTTTGATGCAAAATGTGATGAAGGAATATTGCTTGGATATTCCACTAAGAGCAAAGCTCTCAAGTGCTTCAAAAATAGAACACAAATTATTGTTGAAAGTATCAATGTGAGGGTTGATGAATCCCCTATAGAACTAGAGGAAACATATAGCGTAGAAGTGAAAGATGAACCGAGTATAGCCTTCTGGGAACCAATTAAGAAAGAAACTTGTAAAGATATAGGTGTTCCTGTACTGGTAGAAGCTGCAGTAAGAGAAGAAGAAGAGGTAAGTGAAGGAGAAGAAGAAATGCTAGTAGATCAGGCTAGATTCATTCCTAGATATGTGAAGCTACATCATGATCCAAAGCAAATCATAGGAGATAAATATGAAGGGATACTCACAAGAAGAAAAGTGAAGGAGAACTCTTGCATGATTTCTGAATTTGAACCGAAGACTTCCAGAGAAGCTCTTACAGATGAATACAGGATTAAAGAAATGGAAGAGGAGCTAGACCAGATAGAAAAGAATGCAACATGGTCTTTGGTGCCCAGACTAGAACATAAAAATTTCATAGGTACCAAATGGGTCTTCAAGAATAAGGTGAATGAAGAAGGCACAATTATCAGGAACAAGGCTAGGCTTGTATGCAAGGGATATGCTCAAGAGGAGGGAGAAGATGGGGGAGAAACCTTTTCTCCTGTGGCTAGACTAGATGGTGTCTAAATGCTGTTGGATACAATTGTTTAATTGTGTATTGTCTTTGATGTTACACAAATGTCATATCAGTCTACCGAGCTCAAAATGTTCGGCAAGGTAGTTAGACAGAGTCTACCGAGTTCAGATGGTAAGAGAAGCAAGTTACAGAGTCTACCTAGCACTCCAGAATACTATACCGAGTTCGCAGTCTTTACCGAGTTCAGTCGGTCTTCGAAGAATATGTGAAAGAAAGTCAGTCTTTACCGAGTTAGTAGTCTTTACCGAGTTCAGTCGGTCTTCGAAGAATATGTGAAAGAAAGTCAGTCTTTACCAAGTTCGTAGTACTTACCGAGTTCAGTCGGTTACCGAAGAATCAGCAGTGTTCACCGAGCATCAGTGAAATGTTTATGCAGCCGACCGAAGCAGAATTTATTTATTGAAACTTGTATATGTAGCCGACCTATGTAATATTTATTTTAACTTGTAATTGGGCCGACTTGGTAACCTGAATGGTATATATGAGAGATCAAGTTGCGATTTCGAAGTGTGGTGAAGTGTGAAAAGTATGGAAATGTGAAGGAGCAGAAATGTGCGAATTCTGATGAAGGATCAGTGATATCCTTGAGGTGCAGAAAAGATATATGTGATCAGTAAGGATCTATTGACACAGAACAGAGATCTGTATCAGCAAGATAAGTTGTATTTAATTCAGATCACTTCATTGTTGCTTTCTAACCATTGTAGCAGTGATACCGAAATCTCTTAACAGAGTTGGTCTAACAACCATTTTTGTAAATCCTCTGACAAGGTGACAATTCGGTTGAATTGTTCTTAAGACCTTTCACAAGGCCATTCCTAGCAGGGTGATTAAATCCTCTAATAGGGTCACACCTAACAGTGTGTTTTGTAACCTTTAATAGGGTTGGCTCCTAACAGGGCTCACTTTAGAAGAGTGAAAATCAGTAACTAGTTACATTGGTGGTTTTCCCAAAATTGGGTTTCCACGTTATATCTGGTGTTACTTGTGTTCATGTCATTTGTCTTATGCATGTTAATGTTTAATGAACAATGATAAGTTAATTTACCGAGTTTCAACAGTTTATATTTAAGACATCTAAGGGACTTGTGAATTTATTTTTGTGGTAACTGATTCACCCCTCCCCTCTCAGTTACTCCATCCATATTTCCAACAATTGGTATCAGAGCTTTCGGTGCTTGTAGGAAGGATTTCAAGGATCTAAGCTAAAGATCAAGATGTCTTACAAGAGGGAAATTCCAAGGCTAAAC
The DNA here is from genome assembly GCF_030272615.1 of Cryptomeria japonica. Lineage (NCBI taxonomy): Eukaryota > Viridiplantae > Streptophyta > Pinopsida > Cupressales > Cupressaceae > Cryptomeria > Cryptomeria japonica. The sequence continues at coordinate 734,666,256 of NC_081407.1, forward strand.
AGAAATAACTTTTCAGCATGGCAAGGTCTCATGAGACTCCATTTGGCTTCCATTGGAGATACGGGATTGACACATCTTGACACAGAATATGTGACACCCACTGGTACACTAACTGTTGCTGATATTGCTGCAAAGAAGACTCATAACACCATGATGATAGACATTGCATCTGCCTTAAGCTATGAAGAGTTTGATGATGTCAAAGACTGCAAAACTGCATTTGAAATGTGGAACAAGCTGAAAGATATCTATGGTGGTGATGACAATGTGAGAAGAGCCAAAGCAGAAAGCTTGAGAGGACAGTTTGATCAATTAAAAATGAGTAAGGATGAAAATATTGCAAAGTATGTTGAAAGAGTTAAAGCCAGTGTCAGTGCAATCAAAGCTTCTGGAGGTGATATCTCAGAGGAAACAGTCATAAGCAAAGTTCTCAGAACATTACTACCCATTTATGCAATCAGAGTTTCTGCAATTCAGGAAAGAAGATGTGAAGCAAATCATAAGATAAATTTAGAGGCCATAGTTGGAAGATTAACTGCATTTGAGTTAGACAACTATGACAACTATGTTCCAGCTTTCAAAAACATGGAATCAGCATTTGAAGCTAAGGTTTCACTCAAGGAGAAAGGCAAAAAGAAAAAGGAATCTCGGTCAGAAAGTGAAGATGAATCAGACAGTGATCTTGAAATAATTGAAGCTCTTCTAGCAAAGAAATATTCCAAAGGTAGAGGAAAATACAGAGGCAAAGTTCCTCTAATCTGTTTTTCATGTGATGAAGTCGGTCATATTGCTGCTAGATGCCCAAACAAGAAGAGCAAAGATGAGAAGAAAGATCACAAATGGAATGGCAAAAAGGACTACAAATCATTCAAAAGTAAGAAAACATGCTTTATGGCTAAGGATTCTGATAATAGTGAAGATGAAATTGTTTATATTGCTATAAGAGATGATTCTGATAATGATGAGGAAGATAAGATGGCACTTATTTCTCATATAAGCAAAAATGATATTTGGATCATAGACAGTGGTTGCTCTCATCATATGACTGGGGATAAAACCAAGTTTGAACATTTTATAGACTATGATGGAGGTAGTGTAAGGTTTGGTAATAATGAACCTCGCTACATAAAAGGAAGAGGTAGAATCCCTATAACCAAAGAACTTGTATTTGATGATGCCTACTGGGTTGAAGGTCTCAATCACAACTTGATGAGTGTGGCACAGCTACTTAATAGTGGACTCAAGGTGGAATTCATGCATGGAAAGGCCAAACTACTAAATAATCAAGGAAAGCTGATTGGATCAGGCATTCAAACAAAAGGTAATTTGTTCCGACTTGAAACAAGTAAAAATTCATGTTTTATTGCTCAAGTTGAAGAAAGTTGGTTATGGCACAAAAGGTTATGTCATGTAAATTTTGATAACCTAGTGAAAATAAGTAAATTTAGAAAAGTAAGAGGTATTCCAGATATAAAGAAACCTGAGGTCGGTCTATGTAAGAATTGTCAAATTGGAAAGATGGGAAAGACTAGTTTCAAAAGCAAAAACTATCAATCTGAAGATATATTAGAAATTGTGCATACTGATTTATGTGGACCCATAGGAACTGAAAGTTATACTGGAGAAAAGTTCTTCATTCTTTTTGTTGATGATTACTCAAGAATGATGACTGTCATGTATTTAAGGAACAAATCAGAAGCATTTGAAAAGTTCAAATGGTATTTGGCTAGAGTAGAAAAAGAAACAGGTAAAAGACTTAAATGTCTAAGGTCAGACAAAGGTGGTGAATTCATCTCTCATGAATTCAATAACTTTTGCATTGAAAGAGGAATCAAAAGACAAGTATCAGCCCCTAGAACTCCTGAGCAAAATGGAATAGCTGAAAGAAGGAACATATCTATCATGGATTGTGCAAGAACCTTAATGATTGAAAAGAATATTGCTATCAAATACTGGAAGGAAGCTATCAGCACTGCTGTTCATACCTTGAACCGAGTACAGCTGAAGAAGGACTCATTCAAAACCCCCTATGAATTATGGTATGGCTACAAACCTAATGTAAGTTACCTAAAAGTATTTGGAAGTAAATGTTACATTTTGAAAGAATCTAGAAAAGGAAAATTTGATGTGAAAGGTGATGAAGGTATATTCCTCGGATATTCTTGCAAGAGTAAAGCATATAGATGTTTGAACTTGTCTACTCATAAAGTTATAGAAAGTGCATATGTGAAAGTTGATGAGTTTGCAGAAAGATCTGAAGAAGAAAGCAAAAGAGAACCAGAAGATTATAGAAGATTTGTGTCTATTGAACCTGATACAATACCAGATACATCTGCTAATCAGGAATCTTCTACTCCCGAGTCATCAGTAACCAAGTTACAGAAAGAGCAAACCGAGCCAGTATCTACCGAGTCTGAAGAACCAGAACCAGTGTCTACCGAGTCTAAAGAAACCGAGCCAATATTTACCGAGCCAGACCAGCCAGTTGAAGAACAAGAGGACAATGATGAAATTCATTCTAAAGGCAAGAAACCTGTATTAGCCGAGTATGTCAGACGACATCACTCAGCAGATCAGATCATTGGAGACAAATTTGAAGGAACCATGACAAGAGGTAAGTTGAAAAGCACTTGTTTACTTGCTGATTTTGAACCTAGAAATGTCAAAGATGCATTGGGAAATGATAGTTGGACAGAGGCTATGAAAGAAGAGATAGAACAGATAGAGAAAAACAAGACATGGACTCTTGTACCCAGACCTAAGGATAAAAATGTGATTGGAACTAAGTGGGTATTCAGAAATAAACTGAATGAAGATGACAAAGTTTCAAGAAACAAAGCAAGACTAGTATGCAAAGGATAAGCTCAACAAGAAGGAATAGACTATGGAGAAACTTTTGCTCCTGTTGCAAGATTGGAAGGAGTCAGAACCTTACTTGCATATGCTGCCTACAAAGGATTCAAAGTTTATCAGATGGATGTTAAATCTGCATTTCTCAATGGTATATTGGAAGAAGAGGTTTATATTGAACAACCTGAAGGTTTTGTTGATCCACAAAAGAAGGACATGGTCTGCAAATTACATAAAGCATTGTATGGTCTGAAACAAGCCCCTAGAGCATGGTATGAAAGATTGCATAACTATCTTATTCAGAATAGATTTCAAAGAACTAATGATAACAGTAGCTTGTATATCAAGGAAGGATCAGATAACAAAATTGTCTTAGCAGAAATATTTGTAGATGATACTGTTTTCACAAGAAATGATGATCTTTGCAAAGAATTTTCAGTACAAATGAATAAGGAATTTGAAATGTCTATGTTTGGTGAGATCAAATTCTTTGTTGGTCTTCAAATTCAACAGAACAAAAATGGTATCTACATTATAAATCAGATGAAGTCTTATTGTCTTTGGCATATGTTGTCAAAGAGGGAGAGTTTTACTGTCATATCCTACTAAAATTTGAAAGAAAGTTCATTAAGATAAAGAGGGAGAGTTGTTTGATAAAGAGGGAGAGTTTTACCGTCCAAAGATGAAGTTACTTCACAGAGGGAGATTATTGAAAGAGGGAGTGTTCTCTATCCAAAGGGAAAGTTATGTTGGCATGTTGCTGTCATAAAAGAAAAGACCTGTTTTCAAATTTCATTCTGCTATGACATGTTGTGTTGCCATCAATGCCAAAGAGGGAGATTGTTGGATACAATTGTTTAATTGTGTATTGTCTTTGATGTTACACAAATTTCATATCAGTCTACCGAGCTCAAAATGTTCGGCAAGGCAGTTAGACAGAGTCTACCGAGTTCAGACGGTAAGAGAAGCAAGTTACAGAGTCTACCTAGCACTCCAGAATACTATACCGAGTTCGCAGTCTTTACCGAGTTCAGTCGGTCTTCGAAGAATATGTGAAAGAAAGTCAGTCTTTATCGAGTTAGCAGTCTTTACCGAGTTCAGTCGGTCTTCGAAGAATATGTGAAAGAAAGTCAATCTTTACCAAGTTCGCAGTACTTACCGAGTTCAGTCGGTTACCGAAGAATCAGCAGTGTTCACCGAGCATCAGTGAAATGTTTATGCAGCCGACCGAAGCAGAATTTATTTATTGAAACTTGTATATGTAGCCGACCTATGTAATATTTATTTTAACTTGTAATTGGGCCGACTTGGTAACCTGAATGGTATATATGAGAGATCAAGTTGCGATTTCGAAGTGTGGTGAAGTGTGAAAAGTATGGAAATGTGAAGGAGCAGAAATGTGCGAATTCTGATGAAGGATCAGTGATATCCTTGAGGTGCAGAAAAGATATATGTGATCAGTAAGGATCTATTGGCGCAGAACAGAGATCTGTATCAGCAAGATAAGTTGTATTTAATTCAGATCACTTCATTGTTGCTTTCTAACCATTGTAGCAGTGATACCGAAATCTCTTAACAGAGTTGGTCTAACAACCATTTTTGTAAATCCTCTGACAAGGTGACAATTCGGTTGAATTGTTCTTAAGACCTTTCACAAGGCCACTCCTAGCAAGGTGATTAAATCCTCTAACAGGGTCACACCTAACAGTGTGTTTTGTAACCTTTAATAGGGTTGGCTCCTAACAGGGCTCACTTCAGAAGAGTGAAAATCAGTAACTAGTTACATTGGTGGTTTTCCCAAAATTGGGTTTCCACGTTATATCTGGTGTTACTTGTGTTCATGTCATTTGTCTTATGCATGTTAATGTTTAATGAACAATGATAAGTTAATTTACCGAGTTTCAACAGTTTATATTTAAGACATCTAAGGGACTTGTGGATTTATTTTTGTGGTAACTGATTCACCCCTCCCCTCTCAGTTACTCCATCCATATTTCCAACAAATGCTACTTGCATTTGCAGCATTTAAGGGATTTAAGGTTTATCAGATGGATGTGAGGTCTTCTTTTCTAAATGGAATCCTAGAAGAGGAAGTGTATATAGAGCAACTAGAAGGGTTTGCCTTATCAGAAGATAGTGACATGGTGTGTAGATTACACAAAGCCCTGTATGGACTGAAACAAGCACCTAGGGCATGGTATGGAAGATTACACTCTCATCTTGTGAAGATTGGATTTCAAAGAACAAGTAAAGATAACAACATCTACTTGAAATCACAAGGTGATCAGATTCTAATCTGTGAAGTGTTTGTGGATGATATAATCTTTGAAGGAGGTGATAAAATGAGTCATGCATTTGTAGATGAAATGAAGAAAGAGTTTGAGATGTCTTTGATTGGAGAGATAAATCTCTTCATTGGTTTATAGATTTAGCAAATGAAGAAGGTATCTTTATTACCCAGTCCAAGTATGTCAAAGAGGTATTCAAGAATTTTGGCATGGAGGAAATCAAACTAGTTGGTACACCAATGGTGACTAGATGTAAACTGACTAAGGAAGATGATTCAGCACTGGTGAATGAAAAGGAGTACTTGTCAATGATTGGTAAGCTGAACTATATGGTGCACAGTAGACCGGATATTGCTCATGCAGTGAGCATAGTAGCTCATTTTTAGAAATGTCCAAGAGAATCCCACTTAGTAGCTATCAAAAGGATTCTTAGATATCTGAAAGGAACAATTGACTATGGATTGTGGTATCCATATAATGGTGACTATAATCTCAAGGCATATACCGATGCCGATTAGTCAGGTAATATGGACGACCAGAAAAGCACAACCGGTGGAGCATTCTTTCTCGATGGAAGATTAGTATCATGGAAAAGTAAGAAGCAAATGTGTACTTCTCAATCTACAGCTGAAGCAAAATATGTGGTAGCATTTATGAACTGCATTCAAGCAATTTGGATAAAACATGTATTGGAAGGTTTGAAAGTACCTATATCTAAACCGATGAATATATTTTGTGACAACACAAGTGCAATAAATATTTCCAAGAATCTGGTATTGCATGCTAGAACTAAGAACATTGAGCTTAAATATCACTTCTTGAGAGAGAAAGTTCAGAATAAGGAGGTTGTACTACAACACGTTTCTAGTAAGGAGCACCTAGCAGATATATTCACTAAGCCCTTACCGAAGACTACATTTACCTATTTGAGAGGTGAATTAGGGGTTCTACCCCTTCATGAAGTCAACTAAAGTTGTGTGCTCCACATCAGTCAAGTAATACAGTGACAAATCTTTCAAGATTGATGTGTTGAAGGATGCTACTCCATAGGGGGAGCAACATAGTAGATTTTGGAAGCTTGTGCCTCCACTTTGGCATTGCTATCAAAGGGGAAGAAGATATCTGATGTATGGGGAGAAGATACCTGATGTATGTAGGAGAAGATATTTGATGATGCAGATACACTGGTCTATGATGTTTTTTAGTTGCAATGCTACACTAAGTATTGCCATCAATGCCAAAGGGGGAGATTGTTGGATATTATTGGCATATGATGAACCAACATGTTGATATGGTGATAATGTATGTTGTCATTGATGTCAATAAGTTCAAGTGAACTGGTATGAAGAGGTACGAGGAGATGCAGTGACCCGGTGTCAGGGTTTCACTAAGTGTGACTACCGGTTGGTAGTCTCAGCTTTAGAGTTATCAGTTTGGCAATCCAGCTTGTGCGATACAACCGATGATACTCTGTGATGAGTTAGCTAAGAGATGTGAATGAGATCGAGGTGCCACATCAACTTTGTGTGCATGAAGGATTTCTTTGAGGATCTTGCATGAAAAGATCGACTGTGTTTGAAGTATACCTCGGGAATGATTATTCTTCTTAGTGGTATGAGAAGGAAGCCTGATGAGTTACTGATTCCTATGTGTGGTGATGAATGAATGATGTAGATTATCTTGTGATCTGTTTGAAATTGTAATGCTCTATGCAATGTGTTTGGACGGTTAGAATTGGACCACCTGTGTTGTAAACCTAAGATGCTTAGGGTTTAGGGTTTATGCTACCGACCTAACTATTGTCTATAAGGTCGACGATATTTGTTATTGTAAAGTTGTTGGCAAAAGTGTGTGTATCCAAGTGATGAGATACTTGCCAGATTGAGTGGAGAACTGTAGAGTGTGACTGTAGAGTAGAGGAAATGAAAAGGATCCACCTTGGCATGTAGTGTTGTTATCAGATCAGAAGTTTTACCTATTGTCTTCTAATCATTTCAACGGCTAGAAAATCCCTTTACCGAGTAGCTTTAACAGGCTTATTGTAAAACCTCTAACCAAGTGACTAAAGATCATTGAGTTCTTCAAATCCTCTAGCGAGGTAACCTTTAATAGGGTATATATACCTCCCTTAACCGGGTGATCTCTAACAGGCTCGGTTCCTAATAGAACCTTATTGTAAATTCTTTAACCGAACTAGTCTCCTAATAGGACGAGATTCAAAAGAGTTCAAAAGCAAGCTTGTGGGTATTCATCCCCATCGTGGTTTTTCCCATTTGGGTTTCCACGTGAAAAATATTTTTGTTATGTGTTATGCATTTTTCATGTGATATTTATGAATTATTTGGTTGAAAGATTATGCATGCAGAGTTAATAGGCTATGGTATTACTAGTATACCACATGCATATGTTTATGGGTGAAGTTGATATCAACTATTGATCATATTTGAAGTGTTTAGACTTATCAGTTTATGATGTCTGATGTCTTACTATGCTTAACCGGTATTGTCATGGTTAAGTTCAGTAATGGTGATAACCAATTGGTATTTCTTTAACTAGATAAGTTGTTGAAATTTTTTTTGTCTGTACTGATTCATCCCTCCCTCTGGGTACCAGTTAGGGTATCTGTTGTTCATTATTATTCATCATAATTTGCATTTGGATTACATTTTATTGACAACTAGTTTACAACTAATTCACCCCCCCTCTCAGTTGTCCTTCCTGGTTCCTAACAATTGGTATCAGAGCTAAGTCCTCTTTTTGCAGAAGCCTAATAGCTTGAAGAGATCCTATGGCAACAAATATTTTTAGGAAGGATAGTGTGAAACTTGATGGAACTAACTATGGTATATGGAATATCAAAATGGACACACATCCGAACTACATTGGAAGATAAATATGGGATGTTACTAAGAATGGCTATGTTTGTCCTATTTTGAATCAACCTCATCAACCAACCTTGGTTAGGGACTTAGACAATTATTGCAAAGAAAGAGAAGCACTTCTGAGAGCATTATCAGATCAGCAAATCATGGGATTATTAGACCAATCTACTGCTAAAGCTATTTGAGATAAGCTGGAAACATAGAATGAAGGAGATACCATTGTCAAAATTGCAAAACTAGAATTTTATCGGGTCAGGTATGAAAATTGAAAAATGGAGAAGATGAAAGAATTTATGCATTTATGGAAAGAGTTAATGAAATTGTTTTAGGAATACAATATTGTGGAGGATCCTTAAGTGAAGAAATTGTGTCTAAAGTTTTAAGTGTTAGGACCTGGGAGGCAACTAAGAGGGGGGGGGGTGAATCAGTTGACCATGAATTACAACCCAGATACAACTTAATCAAACTTGGTACTTAATACCACTAAACCAAACTTAATGTCGGTTAACAGATTAATAGTTAATATCAATACTGGTGAAACTTAAAGCATAAAACAGAAAGAGAAACATCATCCACAACACATAACATAAAGATTTGCATGTGGAAACCCTATAAGGGGAAAAACCACGATCAGAAACCTTACCCAGAATTAGATGATACTACTGCAAATAGTATGTGTATAAAAATGGGGTCTGCCACATGTAGAAAGGCCAACCACCTAGAGCTCACTACTCAATCACAAAATGGGAGTCACACTGACTACAATTGGATGGTTAAATCCAATGATAATGTATTGCACAAAGTAGCATCTCCAATGCTGGATTCAGTACTGGTTAATCTCTGATAATCACATTCAAACCTTCCTTGAACATTCTCTATGGTCTACTCATATGATCTTCAATATTCACACATACCATGTTATAATACCATAACCTTACATACCATATGCCATCTCCTTACATCTCATCAATTGAGATCTTACATATATACAAAAATCTAAGACCAAATAAGTAGGTCGGCTTACTATGAATATTACAATAAAATCAATTACAAATAAGTCAAGATGCAATGCATCATGTCGGCTCAATACATTTACAAAAATATCCAGCTAATAAATCATCTCCATAAAGTGTCATGTTGTTCTGGAATAGATAATGCATACTGGTCCATAACCTAGACCAATTTGCTGGTAACAACAAATATGTCAACCTGATTATACCAATAACCAAAATACCAAAACCAAGTGATCTCCAGATGATAACAAGTCATCCTTAGTGCTGGTGAACAATATAACCTGCCGATGAACAATATACCGGTGACTGTGCATAAGTCACTGAACATGTCAGTGAACACAATGTACCAGTTCAACATGACCAAAGATCTCCAGAAGGATAAGTGTTCACATCAATGACAAAACTAATGCAGCACATCCATAATATTGACAATCTCACCCTTTGGCATTGATGGCAATACAAGATGGAAAAACATCTAATTGCCAAAATAGAATGCCAAAAACCAAAAACCAACAATCTCCAAAAAAGATCAATACCAGAAATCAAAATCAAAATGCAGAGAGTATATATCTCTTCCTCAATGAATAATCTCTCCCCCTAGGATAATGTTTCCTAAATACAAAGTTTTTCCATATATATCTCTCCCCCTTTGACATCAAATGCTAAAGCAATACAAATATCATAACATACAACCAATTACAATAACCAACTACTCCCCCTGAGAAGTAGCTCTCCTCCATAAAAGCTAGAAAAAGGTTTCTTTGTTATTTTCTGTCGGTTTGATGCCAATATTCAACTGTCTAATTCTCTACCGGTGAGGGTATTACCCCAAGCTGCTCTCTGAGATATTCAAAATTTTCCTTAGGAAAAGGTTTAGTAAAGATATCTGCAATCTGCTCTTTAGTATTCACTTAAACCAATCTTACTTCTTTTGCTTCAACATTCTCTTTCACAAAATTATATTTGATAGAAACATGTTTAGTCTTAGAGTGGAATTTCAGATTATTTGATATATCAATTGCTGCTGAATTATCACAATAAATGATTATAGGTTCTTTGCATTTTACCTTGATGTCCTTCAACATTTGCTTAATTCATAATACCTAAGTACAACTAGTTGCTACTGCAACATATTCTGAGTCTACTGTTAATAATGATGTACAACTCTGCTTCTTGCTCAACCATGAAATCAATCTGCTACTAAGAAAGAATGCTCCACTAGTGGTGTTTTTTCTGTCATCTACATCTCCTGCCCAATTTGCATCAGTGTATGAACATAAATCAAAATTTTCATCTTTAGGATACCATAAACCAAGATTTGTTGTGCCTTGTAGATACCGGAAAATCTTTTTTACTGGCGATTCATGATTTTCTTTAGGATTACTCTGAAATATTGAAACAATACATACTACATTCATTATATCAGGTCTTGTGTGTGTCAAATACAGTAAACCTCCAATCATAGATTTGTATCTTGTTAGATTAACAAGAGTTGAATCATCCTTCAATGTCAATTTATCACTTGTAGTCATAGGAGTACTTACCAGTTTGGAGTTTTCCATACCAAATTTCTTCAATAATTCCTTCAAGTATTTTGTTTGACATATGAATATACTTGTAGATAGGAATCTGGAAATCATCAAAGCAATATAGGAATTTGGCCTAGCTTAATCACGAAAACTAAAATGCAGTGACAACAATCCTAAAAACATTCAATATGAAATCTAAGCAAACCAAATGCAGATGTCTCCTTCATGTGGCTCCATTGTCCTTCTTTCTCCTTCAAATTGCTTTGTTTTGTGGATCTCACCTTCAAGTGCATAAGCCTAATGTGAAAGCAAGATTGTCAAGACAAGATGACAGCATAAGCATACTAGAAGCGTGATTGATTCGACCTTTTGATTGAAGAAAATCATCCAATTTATAGATAAATCGGACAAAAAACAAGATTAGCATGAGGAGATTTGAAAGGAAATTTCAAATCAAGAATGACAATTGTGACAAATTATGACAAATTGACACTTTCTATGCAAGATTGATTGATTGATAATTATGACAAATTGCTATGTCAAAATTGATTGATTGTCAATTATGACAAATTATGACAAATTTGCTATGTCATTCCCATGAAATTAGGGGAAATATAGGAGAAAATTGAAAATTAGACGAATTAGAAATTAGGAAATTAGAAAATTGATGAAAATTAGAAAATTAGGAATTAGGAGAAGTTAGTAAATTGATGAAATTAGGTAAAATAAGTGAATTAATTAACAATTTTTCATTCATTAATTAATTCACAAAAAGAGGAAGAATTAATTAGCCAATTAAACAAATATTTAATTGTGACAAGAAGACTTAGGATAAATAAATAAATTATTAATCCTAGAGGGAAAAATGACAAACAAGATTAAATGGAAAAATCATAAAACCTTGGAAGATGAATTAGAAATGCAAGGACGACAATTAGGTCTTGATGTAAGATCGATTTGATGTCAATTAAATCATGATTTTGATTAACAAAGGACCAATGCTGACAAACGATTTGATTGATAAATGCGCCAATTGAAGAGGAACAATGACAAATTGATCCAAATTGACATGATTGAGAAGGATGATGATCGATAACAAATCGATCACAAGATTGAAAATGACAATGATCAATGACAAATCGATCGCAAAATGACAAGATTGAAAATGTCAACGATCGATGACAAATTGATCGCAAGATGACAAGATTGATGACAATTTGATCAGAGGACAAGGATCGATGATGAATCGATCGCAAGATGACAAGATTGAAAAGAGGACAAAAACCCTAATTAGGATTGACGATGTCTAAAATGATGACAAATTAACACGCACATTGATGCGACAGGATAAGATCGATCAAAATCATGACTGAAGATTGTTATTGGCAAGACCAAATTCGAAAGTGAGACAAATGAAGAATGTAGAAGAAGGATTCGATGCTCGCAAATGATAAAGACCAAGTGCACATCATAGGAGAAATGTTAATACGACCCAAAAACCCTAAAATAAGGCAATGCGCCAATGTTAAAGTATGACTCCGCAAGCGTTGACCAGTTTTAGACATCTACATTTTGCCCCTCTTTGAGACAATGCAATTTTAAGCATTGTTTCAAAGAACAATAATGAAAATGCCCCAGACAATGACAATGACATATGCATGCCCCCTCGAGGAATTGGCCGGAAACATTCAGAAAAGAGGCCAATTGATCGATAATAATGATAGAACATGATAGGAGCAAACAGATTGACAATCAGAGACCAGATGCACGAAGGACAAGCAATTGAAGGTGCAAAAGACCATGACTAGCATAAGATGGAGAGGGTGCACATCCATCTATGCACTGACAAAGATCTATAAATGAGACAAAGAGAGTGAAAAGAGCTCATTTGCACTAGTCAAAGAGGAGGATTTGTTGCTCTGGAAAAGGACACTTGCAGAGAGATGGCGAACATTCCAATGACAGATCACCTCAGGGAATGTGTACACACATACAGATGACCAAACAACGTGGGAGCAGCGATATGTATCTCAAAAACCCATATTATCAATTTCATGAATTTGACTTGCTTGCGAGACATTGCGGGGCCCACAGGGAATGAAAAATAAGACTCCTGCACCTGTGTGGGTGCATCCTATGCTTGTGTAGGATATCCTGCGCTTGTGTAGGGTACACAAGCACAAGTTGGTGCTACACAAGTGCAGGACCTAGCACACAGGCGTAGTTGTGCATTGAGAACCCTAATTTGGCCAAAAATAGCATGCGAACGATCCCGAAAAGGGGGATAAGAGTAGGATAGGTCAAAATAGATTAGAAACACCCTAATTTGGACATGAAACAAGGAAATGTAGCCCATAGGAGAAAACCCTAAAACTGACAAAATGTGCCCCAATTGTGATGCAGAGTCGACAGTATCCATTGATCACGTGGGAGAACCAACCTAACTGCTTCATGTTACGACATAGACTCAGGAGCACGAACAGAGATACATTAGCAGGACTTGGAATATACTATATCACATTCATGCCCGAGATTAGGGCAAACACAGGACTGCTTACTACATTGGCAGAGCGATGACATTCAGAGACCTCCTCATTCCATCTGGCGACTAGTGAGGCAACTGTGACACTAGAGGATGTATGGCGTATCCTTCGCATTCTGATTCATGGGGAGATGATAGAGTATGACCTAGTGATAGGGAGAGATGCTTTGTGCAGATTATTTGAGTGCGATGCAAAGGATCTAGATATCATAGAGAGGGAGATCGACTGGGAGACCATGGCATCAGAGTATGATCGACGATATGTGGTGATAGCAGTGGTTATAGCTTGCCTACTAGCAGGGGACAGACAAGGACATGGATTCCCTATTGGATGGGGAAGAGTGCTAGAGCGGATGGCGACAGAGGGGACTATATACGCATGGGGACCATGTGTGCTTGCTATGCTATATTTTCAATTGCATCAGATAGCATATCAGGGGGTGCAGACATTGAGCTATGGAGTCACACTGTTACATGTATGGGCATTTGAGCACATAGCCATATGTCGACCGATTGTAGAGAGACAGGTAGTACCACACCGACCATACGTGTACTGCTATGGGGGAGCACTGAGACAGGGTCCTTTTGGATACATATTGTATTAGCGACATGAGCTAGATAGATTGAGAGAGTTTACATGGAGGCCATATCTTGATTGTCTGGGATGGTCAGATGATAGTGATGAGCTACCATATTGCAGACAGGAGAGATACCTGATTGGATGACCAGTGAACCACCAGAGGGTGATTGAGATGTACCTGCCAAAGAGAGTCAGACGACAGCTTGGAGAGAGGCAGGACGTACCCAGAGGGACTGCACACTTTGCTCGATCTCACAAAGAGACAAGTCAGTGGGGGAGGATGATTCAGCCACACATAGCATATGTCGAATTCACACAGCTACAGTAGAGACAGTGGGACTGAAGATCAGATGTGGTGGACGTCGAGATGATAGAGGAGTATGAGCGATGGTTTGTACAACGACGACCAGTGCCATTGATGGATCCTGATATTCTAGTACCTAGGAGACAGGAGGATTTCCCACTCGCTAGAGAGGAGGGAGATGATGAGGATAGAGATGAGGATGAGGAGGATGAGGGCGGTGATGAGGATGAGGGGGATGACAAGGATGGAGATAATGAGAATGAAGATTATGAGCCAGATTCAGCTGATTAGGAGTCATTGCAGGATATACCCATAGAGCCGAAGACAGCTAGGATAGAGGAGATGGAGATGTGCAGGGCTACCATAGTGAGTCAGCACAATCATATTGCGACATTAGAGAGACAAAATGCTATCTTGAGGATAAAGCATGATCAGCTCAGAGTAGAGATAGCTAGACTTATAGCGGCTCTGGATACAGCAATAGCCCAGGCATAGCAAGAAGGGCAGAGAGTCACTGAGTACATTGGGTCGATTAGGGATGCCAGTGCACGTGAGATGGCATAGATGTTGGTAGAGACCGGAGAGGAGATACACCATTGGAGGACACTATATGAGAGTGTAGTTCCACTAGAGCAAAGAGTATTGTCATATTGGGCACGATTGAGGACAGAGAGCAGGCTATGTTCTCAGAGGTCAGTGAGCAGCATGGGGGTGAGTGGACCTATGAGACCACCACAGCCACGACCTGGGGTAGGAGGGACATCATCCTTGAGACATGGCAGGGATGAGGAGGACAGAGGGAGCACCTAGTGACAGAGGAACGTGCTCCTTATGATAGAGACAGTTGACATTATGTAGTGTGACATTATGTAGTTAGTCTGCGGGCCATACTGAGGACAGACAGTCTAGTTTTGTACTCCGATATTATTTTGATATATGATATGACATGCATCAACATGATGGGATGCAATGTGTTATGACTTATAGTTATTTTCCATGTATGGATGTCTTATGCACTATTTATGAATGCATTTTTATGTGTTTTTGATGCATTTATAAAATGGATAAAATGCTTGATGTGATGCTTGATGTAATGCAAATGTACTAACCAATGAATGTAGGATGCAACTTATGTTTGTGGAGATCAGAGAACTAGACCGAACTGACTACCCTAACTTATGGAAGAAATATTAGTAAGACGAAATGAGATAGAGGACAGTTAGAGACGAAGAAAAACTTGCTTTCACAAATGCACATAAGTAGGTGAGAACCTTTATTTATTGTAGCAAAGCGGATGCAGAGCATCATGGCATTGAAGGCCAGAGCTAGAACACAACCCCTTTTGCAAAAGACAGACACATCGCACACAAGGAATCAGTGAAGCATCCTAGGGTGCATACATCAAGGGTTGAGGTATGTGCGGCGTTCACAAAGTGAACATACTTATCACAAACACCCAATGATATAGTTGCCCTAGTTTTTGACAAACATTCCACAAACAACAAACACAACAAAAAAAGGAAAGGGACCATGAACCATCCCGGTCACTCTAAATCACTCAGTGACATCCTCGAGCAACATAGGAACATGATCGAAGCCAAAGATAAATCAGTAAAAAGATAAGACTCACAAATTTGAACAAGTCAAACAAATAGTCTGATCGTCATTGTCAAAAGTGGAAAATAGGAATGATCATGCTGTCTAGTTTCAGGGAATGCGGTACCCCGTCTAAGATAGGACACAGTCTAGTTTCGAGTATACCACACCCTATATAAGACTCATGATAGTATTGACAAGGACAAATGATATTGATGTTGATGTTTGATTGAGAAGACAATTGTGATTAGTTTGAATGTCTGGTTTGATTGAAAAAGTTCATTTGGTAATGCGTGATTTCATTAAAGCACAATGTGTGATTGTGTGTCGTTGGAGGTATGCTCAGTGATCTGTCTATGCACAAAGGGGATATTTTTTTGTTTTGCTTTTCGAGTTTTAACAATTTTTTTTTGTGTTCATTTTTTTTTCAGGACTTTATTTGACTTTTTTAGGGATTATTTCAGGACATTTGTTCGATTTTTTTTGGATTATTTCAGAACATTTTTCAATTTGTATGATTTTTTTCAAGACATTTTTCAATTTTTTTGGATTTTTTCAGGACATTATTTGATTTGTTTTTATTATTTCAGGACATTTTTTGATTTTTTTTTTTTTTTGATTATTTCAGGACATTTTTTGATTTTTTTTTTTTATAATTATTTCAAGACATTTTTCAATTTTTTATTATTATTTCAGGACATTTTTTGATTTTTTAAGTTCCAGTGATTGATCATGACAAGGGGAACAAACCCAATGCACATCAGAGAGACATATATAGAGACTTGGACCGAAACATATGCACAAGAAACTGAAGTATGCAAGACAATGATGTTGACCAACCACAGGCCTGGAACAGAACATTGGGTCAAGACAAAGATAGACATGATAAACCTACAGAGAGAAAGCATAGCTAGAGGTCGTGATAGATGACAGAGCAATGATCTTTTTACACATGGCACCTGTTTGCCAGGTTTTCACCATGGTACTTGCCCAAAGCGCCTGTTTGCCAGGTTTTCACTAGAGGGCGAATCATTTTTCTTTACTTTTTTGTTCTTTTTCTTTTCTTTTCTTTTCTTTTTTTTTCACTTTTTTTGTATGTTTTTTTTTTTTCACTTTTGATTTTTTTGTATTTTTTCAGGATCATATTTGAAGAACTGCTGATAGAAAATTATGCCCAGTACTTGCGAAGGTGCATGCTATTTATAGGATCTGACAAAGGTTCACCTTCTGGAGTGGCAAGTTGATATGCCCCTGAGCCATAGGCTGCAGTCATTATGAAAGGGCCAACCCAATTAGGTTCAAACTTGCCTTTGATGATGTCAGTAGATTGTGCATTCTTGGGGTTTGCCTTTAAAACTAGATCTCCCACTTCGAAGTGTTGCCCTTTAACCTTCTTATTATAAGAGCGATGGAGACGGTTTTGATATGCTTGCAAATGTGTCAGAGTTGTCTGATGCTTCTCATCTAACATCTCAAGCTGATGCAACTGAGAGGCTCTGTGCATTTCATCATCAATTAGATGTTTCAAAGAAACACGCAAATAAGGAATCTCCACTTCCAAGGGTAAAATGGCTTCCGCACCATACACCAAAGAATAAGGTGTTGCTCCAGTAGGTGTGCAAATAGAAGTGCAATAAGCCCATAGTGCTAGATTCAACTGTACATGCCAATCTCGACGAACATCATTGACAACCTTTTTCAGGATCTTGATAATGGTTTTATTTGATGCTTCGGCTTGACCATTACCCTATGGATAATATGGACTGGAGAAACAGTGTTGGCTATGAAACTTTTCACAGAGTTCTTTGACATCTTTATTCTTGAAGGGATGACCATTATCAGTGATTATGGAAAGGGGAACCCCATATCGGCATATGATATAATTCAATAGGAATTTTGAAATTTGCACACCAGTGATATAGGTCATTGGGATAGCCTCGATCCATTTTGTAAAATACTCTGTGGCTGTAATGATGAGCTTGTGTCCATTTGTAGATGTCGGGTGAATCTTGCCAATAAGATCCAATCCCCATTGACAAAAGGGCCACAAAGATATGATAGAATGAAGCTCTTGGGCTGGTGCATGAATATAATTTCCATGGATTTGACATTTGTAGCACTTCTTAACAAAATCATGAACATCCTTTTCTAGAGTGGGCCAATAATACCCAGCACGAATCAACTTTTTGGCTAAGCTAAGACCATTGAAATGGCCCCCACATATACCATCGTGAACCTCGTGTAAAGCCATTTGTGCTTCGTAAGAATCCAAACACCTAAGGAGGGTATGGTCAAAGGAACGACGGTAAAGGGTGTTGGTAATGATGACATATTTGACTGTCTGTCGGATAAAGGCTCGGCGTTGGTTAGCGGAAATGTTAGGTGGTAAGGTTTGGGATTTCAAATATTGATAGACGTCATTGTACCACGGGGAGGTAGGGCCAACAAGAACACACATCACATCTGCTGTCAAAATTTCAAAAGAAGGGACAAGCAACTGTTCAACCAAAAATTCACATTTGTCCATATTGTGGGGCATATTCAACATGGAAGCAATTGTAGCCATCGCATCTGCCGACTTGTTTTGGATTCTTGGAATTTGACTGAAATGGATAGCTGTGAATTTTGTCTTGAAGAAATCTACCATATGCTTGTAGGGAATAAACTTTTCATCTTTTGTTTCGTAGTCATCATTTACTTGATGGATGACTAACTGAGAATCTCCATAGACTTGTAAATGTGTGATGTTCCAGTGGACTGCTACTCGGAGTCCTGTGACCAGAGCTTCATATTCTGCAATGTTATTAGTACAATGGAAAGTTATTCTGTAGGATTTTGGAATAGCATCACCTTGACAGGTGACAAACAATACACCTGCTCCAGACCTGAACTTGGTATGGGATCCATCAAAGTATAACTTCCATTCATTAGAAGATGTAAGAGAAAAGACTGATTCATCCAGAAAATCGGTCAACATGGGATGATCATCATAAATAGGAGCCTCTGCAAGTTGATCTCTATGACTTGTCCTTTTATTGCCTTTCGCTCCATGTACTCAATATCAAACTCACTGAGGATCATCACCCACTTTGCTAGGCGACTTGTCAAAGCTGCCCTACTAAGCAAGTATTTCAAGGGATCAATTTTTGCAACTAGCAATGTTTGATGACTTAACATATAGTGTCGAAGCTTCTGTGTTGCAAAGACTACTGCTAAACATGCTCGTTCAATAGTTGAATAATTCAACTCATAGCCCACTAATGTCCGGCTGATATAATAAATAGCTCACTCTTTGCCATTCTCATCCTGTTGGGCCAAGAGAACTCCTAGTGCCGTTTTAGTTGCAGAAATATACAATATAAATGGCTTTCCTTCCATAGGAGGCATTAGAATAGGCGGTGATAGTAGATAATCCTTGAGAGCTTGAAATGCTGATTGACATTGCTCAATCCATTTAAAAGCGACTCCTTTATGCAATAAATGTTGGAATGGATGACATTTGTCTACCAATTGAGCTATAAACCAATGGATTGACTGTAGCTTTCCTTGCAGACTTCTTAGTTGTCAGAGATTGGAAGGAGGAGGCATATCCATTATTTCTTTAACCTTGGCAGGGTCGTCTTCAATGCCTCTGTGAGAAACAATGTACCCTAGTAATTTGTTGGCTATGACACCAAAGACACACTTCTTTGGATTGAGTCTAAGCTTGTAGGTCTCCATTCGGTCAAAGATTGGGCCCAAGATGGCTAGATGACTATCTCTTGTGACAGATTTGCATAATAAGTCATCAACATAGTCTTCCATCAAAATATGCATGAAATCATGGAAAATTTTCGTCATCGCTCTTTGATATGTTGCGCCAGCATTTTTAAGACCAAAGGGCATCACATTCCAATAGTAGGTACCCCAAGCACATGTGAATGGAGTCTTATGTTGGTCTTCAGGAGCAATGCAAATTTGGTTATAGCCGGAGAAACCATCCATCAATGAGAGCATCTCATATCCAGCAGTCATGTTAACTATGATGTCTATATTTGGCAGTGGAAAATCATCTTTAGGGAATGGTTTATTGAGATCCCTAAAATCCGTACAGATTCTGATGCCCCTAATTACCTTGCTAACTAGTACCAAATTTGAAATCTAGTTTGCATAATCAATGGGTCTAATAAAGCCCACATCTAATAATTTTTTTAGTTCTACCTTGACCAAGAGAGCCACCTAGGGATGCATCTTTCTGAGCTTCTGTTTGATAGGCTTAGCATCTGCTTTTAATGGAAAGTGATGAAGGACTAATTCTAGATCAAGGCCAGGCATATCTACATAGGACCATGCAAAGCTAATTTTCTTCTCAAGAAAGAAATTGACAAAATCTATCTTTTCCTGTTTTGATAAAGAAGCAGCGAAATAAATAACCTTAGGGTTGTCAGGTGTACCCAAATTGATTTCTTCGGTCATTTCCACAAGCAATGTTGATTTATCCTAACTTGATAGGGGTATGTCCACTCTTCCACCTTTGGGTGCCTTAGAGAGGTTTTCACCCACAAGTACGTCTTTTATTTTTACTTTTGTATGATCAGAGAGTGCCTTACGTTTTTCACTCAAAGACCTATCTTTTTGATTTTGTACTTTTTCTTTTCTTTTTTCATTTTGATGACTGGAAGATGGAGTTGACTCCCCAAAATATGCTGTGGAATCTAGATCAATAGCAAATCTTGCCTTATGATCTCCTTGTGGTATGCCTTCTCGTAGTCCCAGGAATTCTGCAATTGCTTCGTCATTTTGAAAATAGTCCAATGTGAGTGGTTCTTGTTGGTCATGTTGGATAAGCTGGGGATAAACGGGGGGCATGTCATCATTAGTTTTAAGGAGAGAGAGGGATGAGATGGTAAAGATGTAAACGTCCGTGGTATCACTATCTAAACTACGTGCATCTGATTCAAAGCTTGGGTCCCAAAATGACTCTATCCAAGAATTAGGACATGTTGTAGGAGGGGGAGTTATTTCATGTTTGTCTTCCATGGGCAAATCATCAGGGTCAAGGAAAACATTGTCAAGGGCATAGGAGCTAGAAGAAAAAGAACTCCACTCCCATTCATTGGAATCAGTTTCGGGTCGGGTATCCTTAGGTGTTGTTTCATCATCAAAATCACTACACATAGTCATTTTGGTAGACGAGGGTCCAATTTGCAATGGTACAAAACCTAACCCTAAAGTTGGAGGTTATATCTTGGGTATAATAGGTTCTAGCCATCCTTTCTTGTCAGGGCCTAAGCCACTGCAGCCATCATATCCTTTGTTCTGCAGCATAGTAAATCCTTTGTCGTACCGTTCCACCAGTAACCTGATAGGTGGGGTCTCAGTCGGATCCTTATAAAGCCAATCTATGACATCGTCATCCAAGGTTTCTTTGTCAAGTTCACCCCATCTTGTAAATGTAGTGGGGGGCTGATATTGAATGACTATCTTAGGTTCCTTTTGCAACAAATGTGGTTTGCCATGTGATTTTGGAGATATTGGTAAATTCCCAATGAGGAATGTTTGAGCCATTGAATACTCTCCGCATCCTTGGTCCTGTATCTTCAATTTACCTTTGACAGCGTCTAACAATTCATTAGGATCCACATAACTATGTGAGTGGGCCTCTCTATTAACTGCGACTTGTTGTTGTGGGGAATCCTTTAGAGTAGCACAAAATTGAAATGGATTAGGATCTCCTGGAATTGTTATCTCAGTTCCATTGTAAGGATATTTTAAACATTGATGATAAGTGGATGGAACTGCTTTCATTGCATGGATCCACAGATGGCCAAGAATCATATTGTAAGGGAGATCGAGGTCTAGGACCTACAGGAAAGTGTTTTTTATTACTAGACCGACTTTGATAGGCAATGTAATTATCCTTTTAGATGGGTGCTCAGCATCATCATATGCTTTGATTGTTATTCTTTTGGAAGAATCAATATCATTTTCTGTATAACCAAGACCAATGACCACTCTTAAGGTACAAATATTAAGACCTGCTCCGCCATCTATCAAGACTCGTCGGATTTTGCAATTATGGACAAAGACTTCAAGATGTCAAGGATCATTATGAGGGAGCTTATCAGGTGAAATATCGTTATCAAAAAATGCAACGTGTTGGGAAACAGCTAGATGTCCTAGTCGGGCTTGAAACTGGTCAACATCAATGTCTGTCGGGATAGTGGACTCAATTAAAGCTTTATCTAGGACTGCGCAATGCATAGGGGACATTTTCAACAACTCAAGGATCGATATTTGTGCAGGTGTCTTTCCCAGATGATCTAGGAGATTATATTGACTTGTAGAAGTTGACTTGGGAGGAGTTGCAGGAGCTCCTTTTAGGACTATTTTGGATCGATGAGTGGTGATTGCGCAAGAAGGATCTTGTCTCGTTATTCTCAGGGTGGAAACATACTCATTTGATGCTCAAAAACAATTGATGACATTGTTATAACTAGTATTTGCATAATTTGCTGTTTGGGTAGAGTTTGAAGAAGATGCTTTACCCTTGTCATGATCAAGCAAAGGAGTTTTGAAAATTGTATGATCAGTGTTAGAGGTCGCGTTGGGTGGATCTACCTCAATTACTCCTTGCTCTAACAAGTCTTGAATCATATGTTTCAATTGAAAACATGATGAAGTTTTATGTCCTTTTGACCGATGGTATTCACAATATGCATTATCATTCCACCAATGTGGCTTTACCAATGGTTCTGCCTTGATATCTGGTAACTTGATAAATTTTGCTTGTATTAATTGTTTCATTATTGATTCAATAGGCTCTCCCAATGGCATAAATTGTCGAGGAGGTCCATCCCTTGATTGGAAAGGTTTTTGTTGTTGGTTTTGTTGTTGACCTTGTTGTTGATTATATTGTTGAGTGTATTGTTGAGTATGTTGTTGGTATTGCGGCTGTTGAGTAACATTGTTCATTGGTGTTTGATTTTGTTCCATAGTTGACATATTAGGAGCACTCAATTTCTTGATTGTGAACGGGGGTTGATTTGCATTCACCACTCTTGTGTCAACAACTCCATCATTAGTGACATTCTTGTTTTTGTACCAAAATCTATTTCTTTCCCCTGAATTGTTTGTGTTGTCACTGTCTTTGTTGAGCTTAATGATTCCCTTAGCTACAAGAGAAGTTTCAATTTTCATCCCTTTCTTAATGAGTTTCTCAATAGTACTGGGACTTTTCAATTTAAGTTCATACATCCTTTTTGGGACCAAATTTTGGATAAATAAATTCACTTGTTGTTCTTCAGGTATATCTAGGGAAGAATGACTATACAAGCTTTGCCATCATTGCAAGAAAGTCACTAATGGTTCACCTTGCTTTTGCTTGGTATTGCATAAATCTGACATGGTCATGTCACTGTCAATGTTGAATGCGAAGTGAGATATAAACTTTTGAGCCAACTCCGACCAAGTCTTTATATTTCTTGGCAGATGCGAATACCAATCCATGGCTTGTCCTATGAGACTTCATGCAAATAAGCGCATTAAATATGTTTCCTCATAACTCACTTCGGTACACACTGTGAAAAATGCTCGAATGTGATCTTTTGGATTGCCATTCCCTTTATATTTCTCAAAATTAGGTGCCTCAAAATGCTTAGGGAAGGGAGGCATGTATAAGCTCTTGTCAAATGGATTAGGACATAAATCTTGATCTGTGTACAACTTCTTTGTTCATTTGGTTTCTAATGCATCGACTTGTCGTTGTAACTTCTCAAGCTGTTGCGCAATTGTATCAGATTTTGGAGGTCCATCATTAATCCTAGTCGGTACTCTTTGTCGATACATCGTGTTTCCGATCGGTTGTTGATGCTCTGAAATTGCCGTCTTTGGTGTCTCCGGCATATAATGTTCCTGGTACACCTCTTGTTGTTGTGGTTGTGCCATGCCTTGATATTGACCTTGTTGCTATGCTTCTTGTGGTGGAATCATCATTTGTAGCCTAGGTTGATATTCTAATTGAGGGTGTTGTTGATATTGCACAGGCATCAATTGCGGTTGTGAAGTATGATAGCTTGTTTGTCTTGGCACATATTGAGGCACATGTTGTTGTTGATGCTGATGAATCAGGATTTGCTGACTTTGTGCCAATTGTTGTTGTCATGGTGTAAATCCCATCATTTGCAAAAAACTTTGTTTGGGTAGTTTTTATTGTTTCTCCTTAAGATGGGGTATGGCACTTGCATTGACTTGCTGTGTTGTTTGTCCAATCCATTGTGATGGTTGCAAGTTTGCATTAACTTGTAATGGGGCATTGTTGTTGTTGTGCATTGTTTGTTTGCACATTCGATTGTATCTTTTGTGTATTACTCAATTGTTGCAACATTTGTTGTTGGTGCAAACCACTATCTATAGCTCTTTATGTTGCCATTATCAAAGGATCTGTCACAATAGTCTGCATAACAGGTACTTGAGTGTTTGACAAATATATTGAACTTAGTGGGACATAGGAACTTTGTTGCATTGTGGAATTATTTTGGACATTGGTGAGATCAGGCATTCCAGTCGTGAAGCTTTCTTGCATCTTAGATTTTGATCCAATTTTATGCATGTGAGGAACCACTTCTTGTTGAGGGACAACTGTCAATATTTGTGTGGTCCTCGTTTGATCTTGTGTTATAGGTGTTGTGTTAAATAATGGATTATTTATTGTCTCAAATGGTGACTTTTGAGGAATAGTCACTGTCAATGCCTTTGAAGCACGTTTACTCATCAAGGTAGGTTGAGTTTCTTGTTGCACATGTTCTTCATTTGGATGCGGAGAGAAACTTAACAGCTCACCGCCTTGTTGTTTTTGCACATTGATTTTCTCACTTGAGGAGGTCACATTACTCATCATGTCAAGATATTTTTGTGGGAACATTTTAAAGACCTTGTTCAAGAATTTATCCATCTTTTTCATCAACTTTGGATCTTGAAGGAACATATCAACATCATCAGAGGCATCAAAATCTGATGAAGAATCTGGTAAAATATTTGGATTTGTTTCTTGTTGAATGCCTTGATCTAAACCAAATCCTTGTGAAATATTTTGTTCCTCATATAATGTTTGAGTTTGAATGTCATGTTGCAAGTTCTATTGATTCCAATCAAAAGGTGCATTTCCCCTTGGTGTTGGTGGAACACTCCCATGTCTTGCTTTCATGGGTACAAACACTGGTTCATATAATGGAGGTGGTCCAAGTTGAACCATTCCATATAGTGGCAATGATGTGCTTGATGAACCTTCAATTTGTACTATTTGACTAGTTTGAAACTGTGAGTTTGATATGTTGTCAATGGGTTGATACGTTGGTTCGCCCATCTTCTTAGATTTTGACCTTGTCTCAACAGGCATGTCACTATGTGAATGCAATATTTTTGGAATTTTTCAAGAATGATATATGATATGCAACTAAATGCAAACTAAAATAGATGAGAATGCAACCTATGTTTTTGTTGCTTTTCAAGATTTTGACAAACCTTTAGGGATGCAAATCTAAAAAGAGACCCTTAGGAAATTGAAATGATGTCTAGACCTCAAAGGACAAAAGGACCGAGTGACAAAAGGACAAAATGACAATGTCTCCCCTATATGCTTGGATACTAAGCTAGGTTTGACCAAATGACAATAATGACAAAAAGAGAAAAGGTTTGATAAGGTCTAGACTTCCTAACAATGACTTAGGGTTTATTCAAAGATTTGGATTACTCAAGTATGACAAAACCTAGTTTTGACACTATATGCAAAGGGACAATTACTATGCAAGTGATCCTAATATGATATGATAATGACCTAAGCTTAATGAAGAGACCTAGAGTATGCAAATGTGAATGTATGACAATGTCAACCTAAGGTTGAATTATGAAATGGTATTACTCTAATGCAAGAGGACACATGCAAATGGATGACCTTTATTGATATGCAAAGGAGTATGACCTAGGTGAAACCTAACCTTGGTAGTTGATAATGAACTTTGCAAAATGCAAACCTAGGATGAACCTAAATCTAAGTGACATGAATGTTGAGACAAGATTTTGAACAATGTTTGACAACCATGTTTGAAAGTGTTTTGAACTTTTTTGAACGAAATACTCTTGTGTTTAACCTTGTTTTGAATCAATTTATCTTGTTTTCGAAATGAAACACAAATCAACTTTTGATAAGCAAAGAAGACAAGATATTTTAACTTAGACTCAAGACAATCATGCTCATTCACACATTTCTTATGGATGGCAAGGGCAGTAGGTACTTGAGAGGTAGACTCGTTATGAGATTCAAGGAGAACACATAGACGCTTGACCCCACGGGCTCCCCTCCACGACACTTACTTCTCAGGGCAGCCAAGCATTAGTCCCCATGGAAATCTCCCCATGATGAACTTACTATCTCTTCCAATATCCAAACTTGTCCTTCTCAAGCAAGTAGAAGGATTTTTGGCCTCTAAATACAAGGTGTTTAGTAAGGATTTCTGTTAAGCGTTACTCCTTGGTGTCATGCAAGCGTGATTGAGACATTAAGCCCACCAAGATACCAAACAAATGTAGTTGTGCAAGCATGATTTAGACCATGAGGTCCTACTTAGATGTTGATATGAGAAAGAGTTCAAGGGTCATCACTTCCCAAGTAACTATAATTCCCACGTAACCCTTCCTTCAAAGCTTTCACCCATCAGGTATTTATTTATAGTGAGTTAGAATGCCAGGGTACTCTGGCTGTGCTCACTTTGGGTCATTCCCTTCTCATGATTGTCACTTGCTTGCAAAAGAAAGCAAATGGTCGGGAAGGCAGACCCTCTAAAGGTAACAAAGAATCCGAGCCATGAGAATGGTATCGAAGATGTGGATTTCTGATCACCCTAAGAAGGATGAGAGCATACTCTCCTACTCCAATGTCAAACTCGACAATCAAAGAAAACACACGTTCATTCCATCCTACTTAGCAATCATACTTGGTGCCTAATTATGAACCACAAACACAAAATTTTGGTTGAAATATAAGGCAACCTGCAAAATCACCAAGTTAAAAGTTTGATTTGTTTGGTCTTTGACTAGCGATCCTGCATAAACTTTGTTAGTAGTTTCATTTTTGTCTTCTCCATGCATAATGCCAAGGTGCTGCATAGAGAATCAGTACCCAAGAAAACCAAAATGCAGATACAAAATGCAAAACAAAGTAATTTGCAAGTAAAAACACTGCTTTTTACCTCTGTTTCTAGCCTTACACAGGCGCAGAATGTCTTACATAGGCGTAGAATGTAGTAACACAAGCGCAGAATGCATTGACACAGGTGTAAAATGCACTAACATAGGTGTAGATCCCTTTGACACAGGCACAAAATGTAGCAACATAGGCGTAGATCCCTTGACACAGGCACATAACTCTCCTACACAGGTGCAAAAGTGCCAAGAAAGCCCTGAATTACCCTGTTTCTTGGGTTTTTCACCTGCAAATCAACTCAAAAGAACTCAAAAGGATGGTTAGGGGGTTAGTTCACGTCGGGTTCACCAATTAATGTAGATAGGAATCTAGAAATCATCAAAGCAATATAGGAATTTGGCCTAGCTCAATCATGAAAACTAAAATGCAGTGACAACAATCCTAAAAACATTCAATGAAAACATGAAAACAAGACATTCAATATGAAATCTAAGAAAACCAAATGCAGATGTCTCCATCATGTGGCTCCATTGTCCTTCTTTCTCCTTCAAATTGCTTTGTTTTGTGGATCTCACCTTCAAGTGCATAAGCCTAATGTGAAAGCAAGATTGTCAAGACAAGATGACAGCATAAGGGTACTAGAAGCATGATTGATTTGACCTTTTGATTGAAGAAAATCATCCAATTTATAGATAAATTGGACAAAAGACAAGATTAGCATGAGGAGATTTGAAAGGAAATTTCAAATCAAGAATGACAATTGTGACAAATTATGACAAATTGACACTTTCTATGCAAGATTGATTGATTGATAATTATGACAAATTGCTATGTCAAAATTGATTGACTGTCAATTATGACAAATTATGACAAATTTGCTATGTCATTCCCATGAAATTAGGGGAAATATATGAGAAATTTGAAAATTAGATGAATTAGAAATTAGGAAATTAGAAAATTGATGAAAATTAGAAAATTAGGAATTAGGAGAAATTAGTAAATTGATGAAATTAGGTAAAATAAGTGAATTAATTAACAATTTTTCATTCATTAATTAATTCACAAAAAGAGGAAGAATTAATTAGCCAATTAAACAAATATTTAATTGTGACAAGAAGACTTAGGATAAATAAATAAATTATTAATCCTAGAGGGAAAAATGACAAACAAGATTAAATGAATAAATCATAAAACCTTGGAAGATGAATTAGAAATTCAAGGACGACAATTAGGTCTTGATGTAAGATCGATTTGATGTCGATTCGATCATGATTTTGATTAACAAAGGACCAATGCTGACAAATGATTTGATTGATAAATGCGCCAATTGAAGAGGAACAATGACAAATTGATCCAAATTGACATGATTGAGAAGGACGACGATCGATAACAAATCGATCACAAGATTGAAAATGACAACGATCGATGACAAATCGATCGCAAAATGACAAGATTGAAAATGTCAAGGATCGATGACAAATCGATCGCATGATGACAAGATTGATGACAATTTGATCAGAGGACAAGGATCGATGATGAATCGATCGCAAGATGACAAGATTGAAAAGAGGTCAAAACCCTAATTAGGATTGACGATGTCCAAAATGATGACAAATTAACACGCACATTGATGGGACAGGATAAGATCGATCAAAATCATGACTGAAGATTGTTATCGACAAGACCAAATTTGAAAGTGAGACAAATGAAGAATGCAGAAGAAGGACTCGATGCTTGCAAATGATAAATACCAAGTGCACAACATAGGAGAAATGTTAATATGACGCAAAAACCCTACAATAAGGCAATGCGCCAATGTTAAAGTATGACTCCGCAAGAGTTGACCAGTTTTAGATGTCTACAATACCTTTATCAGTTTGTGTAATCTGCAATCTTAAAAAGAATTTATCTTCCCAATCATAGACATTTCAAATTCTTCCTGCATCTTATTAGCAAAGTCTTTACATAATCCATCTTCTCCTCCAAAAATGATATCATCAACAAAAACTTCAATAACCAAGATGTCATCATTAGTTACTTTGAAATATAAGTTGTTGTCAGCATTACCTTTAGTGTATCCAAGCTTCAAAAGATATTTGTCTAATCTAACATACCAAGCTCGAGGAGCTTCCTTCAATCCATACAAAGCTTTCCTTAATCTGCAAACCATATCTTCATCATTTATTAATGAAAATCCATCAGGTTGTTCAATGTAAACTTCCTCCTCAAGATCACCATTCAGAAATGCACATTTTACATCCATCTGATATACTTTATAGTTTTTATGAGCTGCAAATGCAAGAAATAATCTAACTGCCTCAATTCTAGCTACCGATGCAAAGGTTTCATTATAATCAATTCCCTCTTTCTATGAATATCCTTTACATGCTAATCTTGCTTTTTTCCTAATTACCTTACCATATTCATTAAGTTTATTTCTAAATACCCATTTAGTTCTAATTGCATTTTTGTCTTTAGGCCGGGGAACTAATGTCCATGTATTGTTCTTTTCAATTTGTTCTAGTTCATCTTCCATTTCTTTAATCCAATGTTCATCTTGACAAGCTTCAATATCAGATGTCGGTTCAATTTGACAAATTAAACATACCTCTTCATTAGCTAGTTTTCCTCTTGTCATAACTCATTGATACTTATTCCCAATTATCTGATTTTTTGAGTGATTCAGTCTTACATACCTGTGTTTATTCACATGCTATTGTTCTTTGGTGACTGTGGAATTCTCTGATGATGCCGGTGTGAATGGATTCACACTCTGTATAGGTTCATTTATGATCATCTCAACTATTGGTTCAAAATCTATAGACCTTGAATTTCCTCTAAATTGTTCATCTATCTTCACATTATCACTCTTAATGATTTTTTGCAATATCTGATTAAAACGTCTATATGCCTTGCTCTTAGATGAATAACCAAGAAATATTCCTTCATCACTTCTAGGATCAAATTTACCAATATACTCATCTCTCCTAATATAACATTTGCTTCCAAATATTCTGAAGTATTTAAGAGTAGGAGTATTACCAAACCATAGTTCATAAGGGGTCTTACCAGTTTCACCTTTGATGTGAACTCTATTAAAAGTGTAAACCGTTGTATTCACTACTTCTCTCCAATACACATGAGGTAGATTTTCTTCCAATGTCATGCTTCTAGCTGCATCTAGAATAGTTCTATTATTCCTTTTCACAGTTCCATTTTGCTGAGGTTTCTGAGATGCTGATAGTTGTCTTTTGATTCCATTCACTTCACAAAAATGTATTAAACTCCTTAGATGTAAATTCTCCTCCTTGATTTGATCTCAAACATTTGATTTTCTTACCGGTTTCATTCTCTACCATTTCCTTGAATAGTTTGAATTTTCCAAAAGCTTCCGATTTCTCCCTCAGAAAAGTAACCCAACACATTCTAGAATAATCATCAATGATTAGCATAAAGTATCTATCTCCCTGTAGACTTCTTGTTCTTGCCAGACCACACACGTCAGTATGGATTAAATCAAGAACATTATTGGATTTCTCATAAATACTCTTAAAATTTGTTCTAACTTACTTTCTCATTTGACATTCCTTACATACTAGATTATGAGGTTTCACAATCTTAGGTAAATACCTTATTGCCTTAGTTGAACTAATCTTTACAATGCAATCAAAATTTACATGACAAAGTCCATTATGCCATAACCAACTTTCATCAATATGTGCAATCAAGCATGACTTATCACTATTATTCAAATAAAAGATATTACCTTTAGTTTGATTACCAGTTGCAATCTCCAATCCAGTTTTGTTCATGATTTTGCATTTACCATTCTTGAACTGTAACTAAAAACCCTTTTCAACTAATTGACCAACAATCAAAAGATTATGCTTGAAACCTTCAATATAATAAATATTGTCAACATTGTTCTTACCATCCAAAGATGTAGTGTCTTTTCCTTTGATCAAACAAGCTTTATTTCCCCAAATCTTACTAGATCTCCACTATATTCCTTAAATGATAAGAATTTACTTTTATCGCCATCATATGATGTGAACATCCGAAATCTATGATACATTCATCCTTTTCTTCAATTTTAGCTGCCAGGGCTTAATCTGTTGGTGGAACAGTAGGTGCCGGTTGATCTTCTTTTATTGCAACAAAAGCCCATCCATTGTCTGTTGGTTCTTCATCAGAATAATCAGTAACTCCATCAACATAGTAACATGATTTGTCTCTATTCTTCTTAAATCTGTATCTCTGATATTCAGGGTTAGGTTTATATCTTCTTTTAGCATCCTCTCTCAATCTTGCATGTCTGTCAGGACATCTAGATGCCATATGACCAACTTTATTATAGTTAAAAAATTTAAATGGTGCTTTACCTTTATACTTACTTCCAATTGGACCTTTAGGCATTTTCCTTGCAAATAGTTCTTCAAGTTCTTATAGTTCTTCATTTTCCCTTGTGATATCTTCAAGTTCTTTTGCATAAAGAGATTTCCAATCATATTTGTTAGATGATGATGATGATGCTTTGAAGGCCAAATCTGTTTTAATTGTAGTGACATGACCAAATTCCTCAATCTCAAATGCTTAAAGTTTTACAACCAAGGTATTTCTAGATACTGATGTATTAGGCATTGTTCTCAACTCATTAATAGCAGTTACTTTCATTTTGTATGCTGGTGGAAAACCTCTTAAAACTTTAGAAACAATTTCATCTTCACTTAAGGGTCCTCCACAACATTGTATTCCCAAAACAATTTCATTAACTCTTTCCATGAAAGCAGAAATTCGTTCTTCTTCCATTTTCAAATTTTCATACCTGACTCGGAAGAATTCCATTTTTGCAATTTTGATAGTGGTATCTCCTTCATTCAATGTCTCCAATTCATCCCAAATAGATTTAGCAGTAGATCGGTCTAATAATCCATGATTTGTTGATCTAATAATGCGCACAAAAGTGCTTCTCTTGCTTTGCAATCATTTTCTTGATCTGTACCCAATGTTGGTAGATTAGGTTGATTCGATGTAGGACCAACATAGCCATTCTTTGTAACTTCCCATATGTCTCTTCTAATGCAATTCAGATGTGTCTCCATTCTGATCTTCCATATACCATAGTTGGTTCCATCAAGTTTTAGACTATCCTTCCTGAAAATGTTAGTTGCTATAGGATCTCCTCAAGTTGGTAGGCTTCTACAAAAAGAGAACTAGGCTTTGATACCAATTGTTAGGACCTAGGAGGCAACTAAGAGGGGGGGGGGGGGGGTGAATTATTTGACCATGAATTACAACCCAAATACAACTTAATCAAACTTGATACTTAATACCGGTAAACCAAACTTAATGTTGGTTAACAGATTAACAATTAATATCAATACTGGTGAAACTTAATGCACAAAATAGAAAGAGAAACATCATCCACAACACATAACATAGAGATTTGTACATGGAAACCATGTAATGGGAAAAACCATGATGGGAAACCTTACCCACAATCAGATGATACTACTGCAGATAGTATGTGTATACAAATGGGGTCTGCACATGCAGAAAGGCCAACCGCCTAGAGCTCACTGCTCAATCACAAAATGAGAGTCACACTGACTACGATTAGATAGTTAAATCCAATGATAATGTACTACACAAAGTATCATCTCCAATGCTAGATTTAGTACTGGTTAAGCTCTGATAATCACCTTCAAACCTTCCTTGAACCTTCTCTATGGTCTGCTCATATGATCTTCAATATTTGCACATACCATGTTACAATACCATAGCCTTACATACTATTGGTAAACAGATTTGTCTCTTTTCTGAAATCTTAATATAAAACACAAAATATGACTCTGATTCACCCTTTGTGAAAAGAAAATAAATTACCAACAGTTGGATGAATGAATTGAAATTCAACCTCTGCATTAGAGGGCAGCTCCTCATTTGATTTGCAATGAATTTATTATATATACTAACACTTTTAACCAGAAAGTATTGAAAGGCTCCAACATTTATCCATCAACACAAATAAACACCTTCAAAATTGCCACATAGGTAAATATTTCAAAGAATATTGAAAGGAGAGTTCACAAACACTGATTCATAACATTCTCACTGCATATATTCAAAAACAAAATGGGGACTCGGCAAGAGAAACTAATAGCTCAACCGAGACTCTCTCATGCCTCATAGGGCAAGGGGGATCAAGCAAATCAATACAATCATGTGAGTCATCCAACATTGAATAGTAAACATAATTTGAAAGGAATTACAAAGGTAACTGATCATCAAATTATATTGTGCCTTAATCAACTTAAGAAAGATTGCAAATCTAAGAACACATAGATTCAAAGATAACACAATATTTCACTAATAAACTGTCATTGTATCATCAAGATAATTCATATCAAAATTTTATCTACTTCTCCCAAAATCGCAGTTTTTGGAACCTATTCAAAGGCCAACTTTTTAGCTTAAATAGTCACCAGGCCATAGTTTTTTTACATGCTTTGATAAATAACATTCACTTTCACCTCGGTGAAAGAAACTGTTAAAATAACATAAAAGAAAAACTAAACTAATAGCCACTGAAAGACCAACATTTTATTGTAAAACAACTAAGCATCCACTGCAGCTAAAGAAGTTATGTGCTTGTCCTGCTTTGTCGCGGATCCACGCCATTCTAGGTGTGCTATAGAAAAGTTCAAGATAACTTGGAAATAGGGTAGGCCAATGTGTATGATCCTCTGCTTCCACAATTCTTTGTCCATATTCACCTGCATGGCCTTCGCTTTATGAACCTCTAAGTGATCCGAACAGACAATGAGCATTGATTCAATCCTTTCTAATTTTGAAAAGTCATCGATAGTTAAGGATTTTGTGGTCTGAATGGAATAAAATTTATGTTGAAAGACTTTAATCATGTCTACAACTTCCTCAATTACCTTGGCTCCCTCCTTCATGAGTTGGATATCAATACATTTAAGGTCCTTCTGTATAGTGTCAATCAAGTCAGTTAGTCCCTTGAGTAGCTTGGTGGACTCTTCATGGCCTTGCTCGATGATTGAATTGTGCCATTCCATGTTCTTCTTTGATAAGTATAGCACATTATCATCTAGTTTCTCCACCAATTTCTCGGCTAGGAACTTCAACACTCCATACTTTTGGACATCATTCGTTTGTGCGAGAACCGCTACCCACTTAATTCTTTCCTTTTCCCAGGCGACCATCTCTAGCTCGAGCTCTTTACTCATGGTTTCTACATCCTTATAAACCTTAACCAGATTAATGATATATTTTGATCCTTGTTGAACTATCAGGTCTAGCCACTTGTTAAACATCTTCGTCACTACCCTGTTTCTTTGAACTTGATCGAGCATCTTTTGGTTTGCCAAAGATTTGGGATCAAATGACACAAGTATCTGTGACAATGGTTGAGGATCTGGATTGTGAATAGCATTGATGTATTCTACCATCTGTGTGACCATTTGCTTCATTTCTCTCTTGCATTTTTCATCTTTCCAAGTCCTTGAGATTATCGTCTTTGTAGAGGATTCCAAATGTTTTACATCCACAACCCTTGATGCAACCCCCAAATCTATCTTCTCCATAGTAAAATTTTCCTCTGCGGCCTTATCTGCGTCTCTCCCAGGAATGGGCTTGGCCACTTCAACTATCCAATGTCCTGTGGTGTCATCCACATCAAGCATTGCTCGCGTTTTGAGATTTTTGGGCTTCAATGCTTTTCCTAAGAATTTACTAACCATGTCTTCTAGTGGAATGGTGACCAGCACCACACTCCTTTTCTTTCCAATGGTGGCCTTTAGCCATCTTGGTACCTGGGTAGGTTCTTTAGGTGGTGAGGTGATATATGCATCTGAGGAAGTAACGATTTCTAGAGTATTCATGGGATTCTGTTGAGTTCCCACTTCTACATTTGTATCCATTTCTTGCATCCCAGACTCACCTTGATCTTGTGAGTTCATTATTTGTTCAGGCTCTTCGCTAGGCTCTAATTCCACCATGACCTATTGTAGAACCGACTCCCTACTCTTCTTTTTGCTCCTTGACCGAGTTACACAGGTAGCTATAGGACCGGATGATGACCTTCTTGACCTTCTTGACAGTATTTTTTCTACAGCAGGCTTTGAGACACCTGCAACATCAACAATTTCATTAGTGGCAGAAATAAGGGATTGAACCACAATGTGAGAATCAATTCTTGATTTGTGTGAGGATATGTGAGGACCCTCCTTGAATTTCAGTTTCCTTAACCATCTCTCTCTTCTCCTGATAACATTGAAGGTCCTTGTTTGGATGCTATCATCTTCTTTTTTGCTCCATTCAATTTCTAGAATCGGTTTCTCTTCAATCTCAGTACCAAACTCAGGATCCAAGATGTCTTCCTTTGTATCTTCCAACACACCTGATGTATTAATCGGGAGCCTCAAGATAGCTATCTGTCATAAAGTGAATCTTGACCACAACCTCTTTCTTACTTCCTAATCATCCTTGCAGTTTTCTCAATAATCCTCTATCTGAGGTTCATGGCAGAAATGATTGTCTATATTAAGGTTCTACCATGCATAACCTTTGTTGTCGAATCTTTTCCTAGCCACATATGGTTGCAGGCTCATCCTTTTGAACTCTAATTCTAGATTCAAGGCATCTGATACTTATTTGCAACTGTAATACCCAAGTTCAATGGGAAATACCACCCTAGATTCACCCTTTGCCCCTAATCTTTTATCTATATAAGACAACTACCTACTCATTTCTGTAAGCACATAGCTATCAAAGGCATACCTAGGTAATTTGAATGGTTGGCCTTCAAAACCACCTACCCGTATGTAAGTAAACCGTGGAAACTAGATAAAGAAACTCCCATATATACTCACAAATTCCATAGCCTCAACGGACTTTCTCTTGTTTACATCACCCTGAAGTTCAAAGGTCAGCCTTCCAACAAAGACTCCATTCCATCAATCAATTTGTTTAATATATCTCTATTGTTGCAACAAGGGGTAATAATTGTAAACCCTCATTCCATCAATCCAGGGTTCACTAGGTAATCCAGGCCAATCTCTTATGCAGGATAAAATATAAAATAGGTAAAGAAGACATGTAAAACCCAGTCATCCCCACAAAATTGCATAGTCCTTCATGAAGCCTCTCCACAATTACCTGAGACCAATCCTGAAATCTGTCACTAGATAGAACCACTTGGACAAAGAAGTACATCTAGTCTTGTTAGTAGAAGGAATGTGAATTCCCCTTTACTCTATTCAAAAGCACAACAATGTCTTGCACCTTTGTGATGAGGTGTTCTCTGGTTAGGGGTTTGGGTCATCGTGAACCTCCTTTTTGAACTCTCAAGAGCCAATTTCTTGCAATTACACTTCTGTATTTGCTCTTCTTCTTAGAGAAATAGGCATATGTTTTTTGAATGGTCCAATCCTCATACTCATCTTTATGTGGAATACCCATTGTCGCCATCACCGTTTCCCTATAAATGTTGAATAATACCTCACCATCACTATTTCTAGTGCACCTATTCTCAGAGTCATATTTTTCCATGCAAGCCAACACTAAATCTAGACACGGAGTGATGAGTGGGAATGCAATAGCTTCCACAAGACCACTCTTAACTATTTTCTCCATTAATGAGCCAGCCTGAGGATTCTTAGTCCTTTCAAGGAAATCCCCCAGATCCACATGAACTAAGGAGGTGTCTTCCATTCCCGGAAAGATACTCACCAAACATGAGGTTCGATCAAGCTTTGGCAGCACTGGCCTCATTTTTACTAACTATTTCCTTTACCAAGAAGATTTAACAGCAATACAGTATGCTACCCCAACAATTTTCAGATTTCCCCCTTTTCTATACTGATAAAACTCCAGTACACAAAGAAACATAGCATAGGAGAGAGCAACTGAACTTACCCGATAACACCATGAAAACTAGAAATTCTTCTGGAGAACAGAGATGGATTTACCTTTGGCACCTCCAATTTATTGAAGTATGGCAACTGCGACCTTTCTAAATATGGAAATAAACTCATACATCTTTTCCTTTGATCAGACGGGTAAATATCTATAGGACAACACACGTTTCATCATGATTTACCCAAGCGTGTGAAGTAATGGTAAAATGACAAAGTTGACACCTTCTTAATTATCCATCACTTCCGCATAGGCAATTTGATGTTTGCATGATTACTTTCCTCATTTAAAAATTCAAAAAGCCAAATAAGGGAATATTCCTTCTTGTCATGCCACTTTTATTTCCACTAAAAATATTTTGGGTTAATTGAAATAAACTTATGAACCTTGAACTTCTTTCAACAAAAGTTTCAACGGTTCAAGTTCACTTAAGAAGTATAACAGTAACGGTCGACACATAAACAACACCGGTAACGAGTGGCAAAAGAAAAGGACTATTTAAAGTGAACCTTGAACCTTTTGAACTACTTGAAATTTGGTTCAAGGTTCAAGACTACATATCAACTCAACATAAAAAAACTCACGCTCATCATATAACAATGCATTGTCGTGACTCACAAAAAGGCATTTCGAACCTTGAACCTTGAACTTCTTGAAATTTGGTTCAATGGGTTCAAAACTTCAATGACTGAAAACAAAAAGTGTTCTTGTCACACTATGACAAATATCCACACAACTTTCTTTTTAAATCGCACTCTGAACCTTGAACCATTTGAACCTTTTGACAAAAAGAGTTCAACAGTTCAAGTACGAGGAGAACATATGACCCGACGGAAGTAAAAGCACAAAAGGCAACCCATGAATTTGAATATTGAAAAAGGGAAAAATTGCATGCGGACTAACATCAGCTCTGACTGGGGACTAGAACTATGAAGGAACTAGAAATGAACTCCAGAATCTCTGGTTTTGCATGCCAAACTTTATTCAAAGATACAAACATGCTAAAACGACAAGACATAGACAAAAACAAAAATAACTAGACACTATGTACAAAAACTACAAGGGACTCTTGTTTACAGTTGATACAATTTCAAATCTTGACCATTGTAGGTCAAAGGAAGAACAATACCATCTGGATATGCAAGTTTAAAAGAATTCAATCCTTTTACCTCATGAATCAGGAATGGTCCCTTCTAGAGCGACTCAAACTTAGCATGTGCTCCCTTATGTTCTCTTCTTCTATCCCAAAGCAGTACCTGATCACCCAGCATGAACTTTCATGGCCTTTCTCTCTTGTCAAATATCCTTTTTACCCTCATTTGATGTTCTGTTATCCGGTCCACCAGTTTATCCCTCTCTTCATCAGTCCTTGTTAGGTGTATGATTCATTTTTCTAAAGAACTCTGGAAGTAAGCATCTTCAATAACTATTTGTAGTTTAGTGGCTACCAGCTCTAAAGGAAGTGCTACCTGAGCACCAACACCATAGACCAGCTCAAATGGGGACATCCCAATTTCTCTCTTTGATGATGTATGGTCTCCCCAAAGAGCTTCATACAGTTTCTTATGCCAATCTTTAAAATTCTCACTCACTAATTTTTTCATGATATTAATGATATTTTTGTTACTAGATTCAACCTAGTCGTTTCCCTGAGAATAATAATCAGATGAGTGAGCAAGATAAATTCCATGATTGTAGCAAAACAAAGAAATTTCAGTAGAGGAGAAATTAGTAGCGTTGTCTGCTACAATTTTTAATGGGACTCCAAATCGAACTAAGATTTTCTCCTTCAGAAAATTACAAACAATCTCCGAAGTTCTCTTCCATACCGAAATGGCCTCAACCCATTTAGTAAAATAGTATGTGGTTGTTAAAATATGAGTGTGACCGACACTAGAGGTTGGTGTCAAGGGACCAATAAAATCCAAACCCCACTGCTTGAAAGGTTCATCCACAACCACTAGTCAGAGTGGTAATGCTGCGAGATGACGTTTACCGGTGAACAAGTTACATTTTTCACACCTGGCCACCCATGCATATGCATCCCTGAACATTCCTGGTCAATAATAGCAGTTCCTCAGCATCTTGTAAGTAGTCACTGTTGAAGAGAAATGACCCCCGCAGGCTTCATCATGGAAAGTTTTCAAAAGAGACTCCTAGAGTGATTTATCAACACATCTTAAGAAGATTCCATCCAATCTCCTTTTATATAGTACATCATTAAACATGACATACTTAGCAGCTTTCAGTCTCAGTTTCCTCTTCTCCTTCGCAGAAAGGTGTTCTGGGCAATCTCTGTATGTCAAGTAATAAGCTACATCTGCAAACTAGGAATCTTGTAGAGAAACAAATAGAACTAAAGGCAATTCCTTTGTCACTTCCTCCTTACTTTCAGCAATCAGCTTGCACAAACCTTGCCTCCTTACCAATTTTTTGGGTCTAATGTCCAAATTGAACTCCTGAATTTTTGATACCCAAGAAGCTCTTTCATTCATCCCTATGCCTTGCTGCATTAGAATGCTCTTGACTGCTAAATGAGGCACATAAACCACAGCATGAGAATGGAGAATATAATACCTGACCTATTTCATTGCCTTCATGATTACAAATGCTTTCTTTTCCATTATTGAATATTTAAGTTCATGCTTTTTCAGAGGTATGCTCATGAATGATATAGGAACCTCATCATTATCATCATTTTTCTGTAACAAAATCCCTGACAGAGTGTGCTTCGAGGCATAGCAGTAGATGACAAAATCCTTACTGAAATTGGGATTAACCAAGATGTCTGGTAGTCTCAGCAAAATTAGGAATGAACCTCCGAAGAAAATTCACTTCCCTGAAGAAGGATCTAATGACATTCCTACTTGATGGCAGAGTTATCTATTGAATTTATCTTACCCTTTCAGGATCTATTTTCACCCCTTCTTTAGAAACAATATGACTGAGCAACTTACCCTCAATGACTTCAAACACTAATTTCTTGGGGTTCAATGATACCCCATGCTCGTGACAACTCTGCAACACTTGCCTTAGGTCCCAAAGATGGTGTTTTCTTCTTTTTGAGAACACTGTCAAATCATCCATATATACAACAATGATCTTATCCTTTAAGTGACCAAAAGACAAGTCCATGGCCCACTGAAATGTTTCTCCTACATTAATCAAGCTGAAAGGCATTTGGTTATATGCAAATGTACCCCAGGGAGTAATAAAAGTAGTTTTGTGTTGATCAACTTCCTGAACACTAATCTGATTATATCTTGAAAATCCATCAAGCATGGACATCATTTCTAACCCTAAGATAGTTTGCAGAATATGGTCCATGGCCGGCAAGGGATAATTGTCTTTTAAGCTAGCTTGGTTAAGATTTCTGATGTCTACACAAATTCTTATTTCCCTGTTCTTCTTCTCGACTGGTACTATATTTGCTATCTATGTAGAATGATGGATAGGATATATAATCCTGGATTTTAACATCTTATCCACTTCCAAGAATATAGCTTGCACTACTTTTGGATTGAAGTTTCTAAGCTTTTGCCGAAAAGGGCTTGCTGCGGGTTTCAAAGGAATCTGGTGCTAAAACCTTCCTTCTTTGAAATTCTTAAGGTCCTCATAACACCAAGAAAACACGTCCTTGAGCTCCACTAGGAGGTTAATGAACCTCTCCTTTTCTATCGGTGTGCAACACTTTCCTAGATTGATATATTTAGGTTCATACTCGGTACCAATGTTGACCTTTTCATAACCTCCACTATCCTGGGCCTCTCGGGGCCTATCATCTTTGTTATCATTACAGTCAAACAGATGTTCCAAAGAAACCAGTCCTTTAGGAATTTTGTTTCCTTTTAACTCCATGATTCTATCAGGCAATTCCTTGGCTCATTCTGGCAAAAATTATTTGCACTTTGCATCAGAACCTTCAAAATACATAGTAGAAAACATATCTAAACCTTGCATAAAATTATTTATTTGCTTATCATTCTTAAATACCAGCCGTGAATCAAAATTGTCTGGGACACTGGGGCGATACACCAACTCTACGCTGTAAATTTCTTCAACAAATTCAGGATGCAGGACAAGCAAAGAAGCAGAGACTATTAATGAATCTGATTTTGAGTTCAATTCTCTGGGTATTGCTTCAATGGAGAATGCATCAAAACCTTCAATTTCATCCTAAACTCTCTTTCGATAGTACTTCAACCTTTCATTTTTAACACTAAACAACCCCATCACCTGCTTCACAATAAGTTCAGCATCTCCTTTAACCCGTAGGAGCTTCATTCCCAATCTCTTAGCTTCGGCTAATCCTAACAACAAGGCTTCATACTCAGTCGTATTGTTGGTATTTTTGAACTCTAGCTTGAAGGAAAAATGAATAGGGTTTTCGGAAGGTGGCATTAATATGACCCTTGCACCAGAACCTAATGTTGCACAACTACCATCAAATTCCATTAGCCACAAGCTTTCTTTTCCCTCATTTTGAGATGAATCACCCTCCACCTCACTATTAGACAGATTCATGTAGTTCCCAAATTGACAATTATGATACAAAATCTAGGCCCTAGGGTCATTAGATGGGAAAAAAGTGAATTTGGACTTTGGTTTAGGCTGTAGGATGACTCATTGCTTCCCAATAGGAATTATGGCTTGGGACCAATCCATTTTGATTTCACCATCTAAGTCCCTACAGAAAGTACAACTTAACAACATGCCATAACTGGTTGGGATATCAGCTATCAAAATTGTCAACTTGATCCTTTTATCCAAGTGAGAGGAAAGAACTACTTGAGCATCCTTAATTTGACCTAGCAAAGGAATTTGTTTTGAATCCATAGAATAGCATCTGCCGAAGGTTTTGGTCAAGGATAACCCTAATGCTTTGGCTACAGGAGAGGGTATTATATTATCGGATGCACCTGAATCTATAATGCAATTATTCAACCTATGACCATTTATGAATAATGATATATAAAAGGGCTATGGTTTTGACTCAAGAAGGGGCACAGAATCATCTATTTGAAGAGCAGTTATTTTAGGTATCTTTTCACAAACCGAGGGATGTACTAACCCATTGCTATGTGAGGGGAAAATGGCATTTACTAACCACTGCATTCTATTAGTCTATTGTGCATTATTTCCTTTCACAAATT
Source organism: Cryptomeria japonica (assembly GCF_030272615.1). Lineage (NCBI taxonomy): Eukaryota > Viridiplantae > Streptophyta > Pinopsida > Cupressales > Cupressaceae > Cryptomeria > Cryptomeria japonica. The sequence continues at coordinate 734,708,114 of NC_081407.1, forward strand.
GTACAAGTCTGTCTAGTTATTTAGGATTTAGCTTTAGGTACTCAGCAGGTGTGATTTGAATTTGAGAAGATTTACAAAATTCTATAATATCAAATGAACTTTCTTTTTCAACAGGCTTTAAAAATAAGGATTCTTGCAATTTTTTATCATTATTATGCAATTTTGAATCAATCCCTTTACCTTTGAAGGCCATTGCAGATGATGAAGAAGACATCTGGGGTTTCACATTTTGTTGATTTCTTATGAGCACAACACATGAAGGATCCTCTAAATTAACCAAAATATCACTGCCTCTTTTTGAATTTGACTCATACTCAAGAAAATGGATTTCAGAGTCACCAAGTTGCTTTGAATATTCTTCCTCACCCCACTCATTTGAGGTATCTTTGAAATTCATCAATTGTGCATACCGTACCATCTTAGGATAGGAACTACCATCATGTTCATCAGTAAGGTGAAATACACACATATTCCCTTTAGCATGAGGTGCTTCAATTGCTAATCTTTGCTGAGCAAGGGGTAGTTGCATGGTCTTATTCCCATAGCCCAAGGACTGGTTCACATTCCTTCTAGGTATATCTTGGTAGGGAGATGGGTATGAGGTACTAGCTTTGGGCAACTATCTTTTAAGGGTAATCACATCATTCATTAACTATTGGATGATAGGATCAAGGCTGAGCATTTGGTGTTTGTACTTCCCTTTTCCATTTACGTGTTGTGATTAAATCATCTTCTAATTCAACTGCAAGGGTTTTGGCAGCATTTAAATCTACAACCCTCTACCTGCGAATTAAGAAACCTATTTCAAAAGGCATAGAATTAATAAAGAAACACTTAAGATTGTCATCTGAGGGCTTTTGATTAGCTAGAATCTTGTGCAAGTTCTTGTCAAACTTTGCTACAAAGTCCCTCATAGATTCAAGAATTTCCTTCCTTAACTGGGCTAATTGAGCTAAGAGGGAGTGTTCATCCTTTGCTACTTTAAATCTTGCCTCAAATCTCATTTTTAGATCTTGCCAGGTTGTTATCACACTATTTGGTAAGTGATAAAACCAATCGGCTGCTACCCAGGTTAATGTCTAGACGAACAACCTCACAACAACATCCTCATGTTGAACCGCTATTATCCCATAGGCTACATTAAATATGTTCAGATGTTCATCAACTGTGATTTTTTCATCACCACTAAATTTAGGCAAATGATCCCTAGGCCCCTTTGGTAAGGGGTTAAGATTCAAACCTAAGTTCAATGGGCCTACAGTTGCCCCCCAAGGATTATTTGCTACCATTGGAAGTATGATATTCAAGGGAGTCAGGTTGATTATATTAGGTAGAGAAACACCGTGTAAGGTCAGAGCTTGACAAACTGAGGACACAGGTGGCCTACTCTTTTCCCTTCTTTGAGGTGAGAAAGTGGGTTGAAAATTTAGGTTATGTAACTCCTGAAAGATAGAATCAAAAACCCCTTCCCTTCTTTGGGACCTAGTATATCGCCTTGACTCCAGTCTTGCAATCTAGGCAACAAGTCCTATAATTCGGTTCCCCAACAGAGTCACCAAAAATCTATTGGTAAACAGATTTGTCTCTTTTCTGAAATCTTAATATAAAACACAAAATATGACTCTGATTCACCCTTTGTGAAAAGAAAACAAATTATCAACAGTTGGATGAATTAATTGAAATTTAACCTCTGGATTAGAGGGCAGCTCCTCATTTGATTTGCAATGAATTTATTATATATACTAACACTTTTAACCAAAAAGCATTGAAAGGCTCCAACATTTATCCATCAACACAAATAAACACCTTCAAAACTGCCACATAGGTAAATATTTCAAAGAATATTCAAAGGAGAGTTCATAGACTCCGATTCATAACATTCTTGCTGCATACATTCAAAAACAAAATGGGTTCTCAGCAAGAGAAACTAATAGCTCAACCGAGACTCTCTCATGTCTCACAGGGCAAGGGGGATCAAGAAAATCAATACAATCATGTGAGTTGTCCAATATTGAATAGTAAACATGAATTGAAAGGAATTACAGAGGTAACTGATCATCAAATTATATTGTACTTTAATCAACTTAAGAAAGATTGCAGATCCAAGAACACATAGATTCAGAGATAACACAATATTTTATTAATAACCAGTCATTGTATCATCTAGACAATCCATATCAAAATTTTATCTACTACTCCCAAAATAACAGTTTTTGGAACCTATTCAAAGGCAAGCTTTTCAACTTAAATAGCCACCAGGCCATAGCTTTTTTACATGCTTTGACAAATAACATTCACTTTCACCTTGATGAAAGAAACTGTTAAAATAACATAAAAGAAAAAATAAACTAATAACCACTGAAAGGTCGAAATTTCATTGTAAAACAACTAAGCATCCATCGCAACTGAAGAAGTTATGTGCTTGTCCTACTTTGTCGTGGATCCACGCCATTCTAGTTGTGCTATCGAAAAGTTCAAGATAACTTGGAAATAAGGTAGGCCAATGTGTATGATCCTCTACTTCAACACTTCTTTGTCCATATTCATTTGCGTGACCTTCCCTTTATGAACTTCTAAGTGATCCGAGCAGACAATGAGCATTGATTCAATCCTTGCTACTTTTGAAAAGACATCGGTAGCTAAGGATTTTGTGGTCTGAATGGAATGAACTCTATCTTGAAAGACTTTAATCATGTGTGCAACTTCCTCAATTACCTTCGCTCCCTCCTTCATGAGTTGGATATCAATATGTAGTCACATAAATCTGTCCATTTTAATTAAATGAATATTTTGTATTTATTTGATTAAAAATCCACTAGCCACCAATTAATTAAATTAATATTTAATTAATTTATCCCCAAACATTCTTCTATTAATTAAATAAATTATTCAATTTATTTTAATTAATTCATTAAAATCCAATTCCAATCAATTAAATAAATAAATCAATTTATTTAATTAAATCCCCCTTTTCCTCTTTTAAATAAATTAAATAAAACATTTATTTAAATCATTATCCCCACCCCACTTGCATTTTCTTACAAATGCAACTTGCACACATTTTGAAATAAATGAATTTTTATTTTAATAAAATCCTATTTTCCCTCACCCACCAAATCCACTTGCAAAATCTAATCCCCTTCTAGATTCTTCTAACCCCTTCCTAATTAGCCTAAATTCATCCCTTAAATATTGTCACATTCCTAAGCAAATTGGAGTCACTTCTCAAAGACTCCAAAGTCTTTGAAAAGCAATTAATGCTTTGTGTGTTCAACAAATTAACCCTCAAAGTCTTGGATAACCTTTGAAAGCTTCCAACCTTCAACCACTAAATGGCTCAAAGTCTTGGATAACCTTTAAAAGCTTTCAACCTTCAACCACTTAATCCCCAAAGTCTCCAATAACCATTAATGGTTAATTCAACCCTCCCACATGGTTAAAACATTTGTTTTGACTCAACCTCTACCCAACCCAAAGGTCTCATCAGGCCATTAATGCTTTGACCATGATTATCTCTTAAACATTTGCACAAAGGTTTATCTTTGGATTAACTCCTAATCCAGTGGGTAATCCTAATTTAGGCTTGACTCTTAGCCTTTAGATAACCATGAGGTCTTCTCAGGCCTTTAATGCCTCCAACCTCTTCTCTCAACCCAATCCTGTGTTGACACTTGTCACCATTTCATTGGTGCAAATTGTGCACATGGATCCCCAACTTTCAAGCTTGACCCTTGATTAAACCCTTCAATCCTGGCCATCCATTGCTCCATTTTTCCTATAAATAGAGCTCATTCCTTCATAATCCAGATCCTGAAAACTTGTATGCATTTAGACTATAGCCATTTTAGAGAGCATTTTAGCATAAACAAACTAAATCTTGTCTTTTGGTAAAATACATCATTTTAGCATTAAAATAGCTTTTCATTTCATGTTTAGAGCTATTCTACAATCTCAATCCTCCATAAGCATCCATAGTGCAAAAAGCTGCTGAGAGCTACACTATTTTGGAACTTGGAGAGGAGAGGAACAAGGGAGAAAGAACTAATATCATGTTAAGAGATAGTTGGAGATATCTCATTGTCTTACTTTTTTTAGTTAGATATATTTAGCATGTTTTTAGTGTCTCCTTTGGAATGCCTTCATTGTGTTTGGTTTTTAGATTGATTAACTCTAACATATTGTGTGTTTTATGTTGATTGATCTTGGACTAATCTTGTGCCATTTAGGAGGGCATCACAATATATTTAAGGTCCTTCTATATAGTGTCAATCAAGTCAATTAGTCCCCTGAGTAGCTTGGTGGACTCTTCATGGCCTTGCTCGATGATTGAATTGTGCCATTCCACGTTCTTCTTTGATTCGTATAGCACATTATCATCTAGGTTCTCCACTAGTTTCTCAACTAGGAACTTCATCACTCCATACTTTTGGACATCATTCATTTGTGCGAGAACCACTACCCACTTAATTCTTTCCTTTTCCCAAGTGACCATCTCTAGCTCAAGCTCTTTACTCATGGTTTCTGCATCCTTATAAACCTTAACCAGATTAATGATATATTCTGGTCCTTGTTGAACTATCAGCTCCAGCCACTTGTTAAACATCTTTGTCACTACCCTGTTTCTTTGAACTTGATCGAGCATCTTTTGGTTGGCCGGAGATTTGGGATCAAATGACACTTGTATCTGTGACAATGGTTGAGGATCTAGATTGTGAATAACGTTGATGTATTCTGGCATCTATGTGACCATTTGGTTCATTTCTCTCTTGTCTTTTTCATCTTTCCAAGTCCTTAAGATTATCCTCTTTGTAGAGGATTCGAAATGTTTTACATCCACGACCCTTGATGCAACCCCCAAATCTATCTTCTCCATAGTAAAATCTTCCTCTATGGCCTTATCTGCGTCTCTCCTAAGAATGGGCTTGGCCACTTCAGTCGTCCAGTGTCCTATGGTGTCATCCACATCAAGCTTTGCTCGCATTTTGATCTTTTTGGGCTTCAACGCTTTTCCTAAGCATTTACTAACCATGTCTTCTAGTGGAATGGTGACCGACACCACGCTCCCTTTCTTTCCAATGGTGACCTCCAGCCATCTTGGTGCCTAGGTAGGTTCTTTAGGTGGCAAGGTGATCTATGCATCTGAGGAAGTAATGATCTCCAGAGTATTCATGGGATTCTATTGAATTCCCACTTCTTCATTTGTATCCATTTCTTGCATCTCGGGCTCACCTTGATCCTATGAGTTCATTGTTTGTTCAGGCTCTTCGCTGGGGTCTAAGTCCACCATGACTTGTTGCAGAACAGGCTCCCTACTCTTCTTTTTGCTCCTTGACCGAGTTACTCGGGTAGCTGTAACATCGGATGATGACCTTCCTAACCTTCTTGATGGTATTTTTTCTACAGTGAGCTTTGAGACACCTGCAACATCAACAATTTCATTAGTGGCAGAAATAGGGGATTGAACCACAATGTGTGAGTCATTTCTTGATTCGTGTGAGGACATGTGAGGACCCTCCTTGAATTTTAGTTTCCTTAACCATCTCTTTGTTCTCCTGATAACATTGAAGGTCCTTGTTTGGATGCTATCATCTTCATTTTTGCTCCAGTCAATTTCAAGAATTGGTTTCCCTTCAATCTCGATACCAAACTCAGGATCCAAGATGTCTTCCTTTGTATCTTCTAGTACACCTGATGTATTAATCAGGAGCCTCAAGATAGCTATCTATTGTAAAGTGAATCTTGACCACAACCTTTTTCTTACTTCCTAATCATCCTTGCAGTTTTCCTAATAATCCTCTATCTGAGGTTCATGGTAGAAATGACTGTCTATATTAAGGTCCTTCCTTGCATAACCTTTTTTGTCGAATCTTTGCCTAGCCACATATGGCTGCACGTTCATCCTTTTGAACTCCAATTCTAGATTCAAGGCATCTGATACTAATTTGCAACTATAATACCCAAGTTCAACGAGAAATACCACCCCAGATTCACCCTTTGCCCCTAATCTTTTATCTATATAAGCCAACTGCATGCTCACTTCTGTAAGCACGTAGCTATCAAAGGCTTATGTGGGTAATTTGAATGGTTGTCCTTCAAAACCACCTACTCGTATGTAAGTAAACCATGGAAATTTGATAAAGAAGCTCCCATATATACTCACAAATTCCATAGCCTCAATGAACATTCTCTTGTTTACATCACCATGAAGTTCAAAGGTTAGCCTTCCCGCAAAGACTCCATTCCATCTGTCAATTTGTTCAATATATCTCTGTTGTTGCAACAAGGGGTAATAATTGTAAACCCTCATTCCATCAATCCGGGGTTCACTGGGTAATCCAAGCCAATCTCTTGTGAAGGCTAAAATATAAAACAGGTAAGAAGACATGTAAAACTGAGTCATCCCCACAAAATTGCATAGTCCTTCATGAAGCCTCTCCGCAATTACTTGAGAATAAGCCAAAAATATGGCACTAGATAGAATCACTTGGATGAAGAAGTACATCCAGTCTTCTTAGTAGAAGGAATGTGAATTACCCTTTACTTTGTTCAAAAGTACAACGATGTCTCGCACCTCTGTGATGAGGTGTTCTCTGGTTAGGGGTTTGGGTAATCATGACCCTCCTTTCTAAACTCTCAAGAGCCAATTTCTTGCAATTACACTTCTGTATTTTCTCTTCTTCTCAGAGAAATAGGCGTATGATTTTCCAATGGTCCAATCCTCATACTCGTCTTTATGCGGAATACCCATTGTCCCCATCACCGTTTCCCTATTACTGCTGAGTAATACCCCACCATCACTGTTTCTGATGCAAATGTTCTCAAAGTCATAACTGTTCATGCAAGCCAACACTAAATCTGGACATGGCACAACGAGTGGGAATGCAATAGCTTCCACAAGACCACTCTTAACTATTTTCTCCATTAATGAACCAGCTTGAGGATTCTTAGTCCTTTCAAGGAAATCCCCTAGATCCACATGAACTAAGGAGGTGTCTTCCATTTCTAGCAAAATACTCACCAAACATGAGGTTCGGTCAAGCTTCGGCAGCACTGTCCTCATTTTTACTATTTATTTCCTTTACCAAGAAGATTTAACAGCAATACAGTATGCTACCCCAACAATTTTCAGATTTCCCCCTTTTCTATACTAATAAAAATGCAGTATACAAAGAAACATAGCATAGGAGAGAGAAACTGAACTTACCCGATAACACCATGAAAACTAGAAATTCTTCTAGAGAATAGAGTTGGATTTACCTTCGGTGCCTCTAATTTATTGAAGTATGACAACTGCGACCTTCCTAAATACAGAAATAAACTCATACATCTTTTCCTTTAATCAGACGAGTAAATATCTATAGGACCACACACGTTTCATCATGATTTACCCAAGCATGTGAAGTAATGGTGAAATAACAAACCTGACACCTTCTTAATTATCCATCACTTCGGCATAGACAATCTGATGTTTGCATGATTACTTTCCTCATTTAGAATTTCAAAAAGCCGAATAAGGGAATATTCCTTCTTGTCGTGCCACTTTTATTTCAACTAAAAATATTTCAGGTTAGTTGAAATGAACTTATGAACCTTGAACTTCTTTGAACAAAAGGTTCAACAGTTCAAGTTCACTTAAGAAGTATAACAATAACGGTCGGCACATAAACAACACCGAGAACAAGCAGCGAAAGAAAAGGACTATTTAAAGTGAACCTTGAACCTTTTGAACCCCTTGAAATTTGGTTCAAGGTTCAAGACTGCATATCAACTCAACATAAAAAGACTCGTGCTCGTCATATAACAATACATTGTCGTGACTCACAAAAAGGCATTTCGAACCTTGAACCTTGAACTTCTTGAAATTTGGTTCAATGGGTTCAAAACTTCAATGATCAAAAACAAAAAGCACTCTTGTCACACTATGAGAAAGACCGACACAACTTTCTTTTTAAATCGCGCTCTGAACCTTGAACCATTTGAACCTTTTGACAAAAAAAGTTCAACGGTTCAAGTATGAGGAGAACATATGACCCGATGGAAGTAAAAGCACAAAAGGCAACCCACAAATTTGAATATTGAAAAAGGGAAAAATTGTGGGTGGACTAACACATACCATATGCCATCTCCTTACATGTCATCAATTGAGATCTTACATATATACCAAAACCTAAGACCAAATGTGTAGGTCGGCTTACTAAGAATATTTACAATAAAATCAATTACAAATAAGTCAAGATGTGATGCATCATGTCGGCTCACTACATTTACAACAATATCCAATTAATAAATCATTTCCATAATGTGTCATGTTGTTCTGGAATAGATAATGGATATTGATCCATAACGTAGACCAATTTGCCGGTAACAACAAATATGTCAACCCGATTAGACCAATAACCAAAATACCAAAACTGAGTATCCAAACCATGTCTTCGACATAACCAAGTGATCTCCAGATGATAACAAGTCATCCTTAGTACTGGTGAACAATATACTAGTGACTGTGCATAAGTCACTGAACATGCTGGTGAACACAATGTGTCGGTTCAACATGACCAAAGATCTCCAGAAGGATAAGTGTTGACATCAATGACCAAACTAATGCAACACATCCATAATACCAACATTAAGAGCTTTGCCACTGGCTTACAAAATGAAAGTGACTTCTATTAATGAGTTGAGAATAATGCCTAATACTTTAGTTTCTAGAGATATGTTGGTTGGAAAACTTTTAGCATTTGAACTTGAGGAATTTGGTCTTATTTACTACTGTCAAGACTGATTTAGCTTTCAAAGAATCATCATTAGCATCAGCATCATCATCATCTAACAAAACTGATTGGAAAGCACTTTATGCAAAAGAACTTGAAGATATGAGGAGAGAAAATGAAGAATTTGAAGAACTTGAAGCACTATTTGCAAGGAAGATGCCTAAAGGTCTAGAAGGAAGTAAGTACGAAGGTAAAGCACCTTTCGAATTTTTTAATTGCAATAAAGTTGGTCATATAGCTTCTCGATGTCCTGATAGACATGCAAGATTTGTTAGGATTCCCAAAGATACTGAGAGGGGGGGGGGGGGGGGGTGAATCAGTATCTTGTCGGTTGACAGATTTTCTAACCTTATTAAATAAATTACACTCCAAAATAGTGTACCGGTAAACAAGAATTAATATAGTAAATAAGAATAATAAGCACAACATAGAAAGCACACCATAACACAATATTTTTAATGAGGAAACTCGGTGGGATTTGTGACCCACAATATTCACTCACTGGCCAATGAATGGATATACTTACAATAGGGGCTTGCACATGTAGGAAGGCTAGCTGCCTCAAGCTTACTACTTAATTACAAAAGGATGTCACACTAACTTACAAAATGGATTATGCAAATCCAATATAATATATTGCTTTAGTTTGGCATCTGCTATGCCAAGTTCGGTACCAGTTTAAGTTCATACAATAACCATAAACCTTACTCCAAAATCTGCCTTAATATTCTCATGTTACTTCTACAATATGTCCACACCTATAAATGATCTACAAGATCTCATACTTATATATGAGTCTTATTACAATATTCCTTGTCGGATTACAAAAAGATATTACAAATAAATACAATATGCAATAAACAAAATCCTGTCGGCCAGGGTGTCGGTAATCATCTTTGCCGCTACTGGTGAACTATCTGCCGGTGTAGAGTCTGCGATGCTGGTGCCTACTGGTGCCATAGGATTGCAAGGTTTCCATCAATGACAATACCTTCAATCACCTACAATTTCTCATTGGAGTGTGCAATGCCAACAATCTCCCCCTTTGGCATTGATGGCAACACCCATGAGAAAAATTCAAAAATGTATCCAAAATTTGAAGTCTAAAAATTTTACCAGAACTGTGTGCTCCCCTTGAGCAGATGATCTCTTTTGTCCATCATTTTTCTCATCTCTGCTACTCCCCCTTTGGAATCAATGACAAAGGCTATCAAAAATGTCAACTGAGTGTAGTTCTCAGCTAGAACTCTGTAACCGGTTGGTTACAATCTGAAAACGTTCTTCTAGTACAAAATTTAGGCTCTCAGTGAACCTTTCACTATCCTTCAATGTTGCTTCTATCCTTTGTATTGTACCAGTGAGTATGTGCATTTTCTCTTCCAGTGTCTTTAGACCTGGAACAGGTGCCTCTGAAATCTCTTTTCTCAAAGAGATGAGGATGTAAAGTTTTGGACCAAGTCTACATTTCAGTTCCTTAGCCTTTAACTTTATTCTTTCCTTCTCTTTTTCAAATTTTTCAATTTTCTCTTCAAAGCCTGCTATTTTCTTCTCTATTACCAATATGGGTTCTGATGAACCGATGAGATTATCAATAATATCATTTATTTCTTTTTGTACTTTACTGATTTTCTTGTCTATATCCACTGTCAAAATGTCAGTCTTGCATGTGTCCCTGTACAACTCTTTGAATTCCATTATTGTTTTTCTAAGTGCCGGTAATAGGGTGTCTATGTGTCCCATGCACTTCTTTATTGACTCATCAAAGAATTTTTCTTTTTCTTTATTCATTTTCTCATTGAATGTTTCCTCATTAATCTGATCAACTGTCAAAAGGTTACCGGTGATATATTTAGACAATGTGTCTAATTGGCTCAAAGAATCTTTATTGTCCACATTGCACTTGGGTGCAATCAATTTCAATAAAGGAATTGTGTCATCAATAGCCTTGTATGCAAGTGCATTTCAATCTATTATTTTCTTGATGGAATCCAACAATACCTCTGTCACATTTGTCGGTCTGAATTCTGTTAAGGAGGAACCAGATGATTGTCCAACTGCCTTAACAATCTGCATTCCACTGGTGTGAGTGACCTCTTTGCTTATGTTGACCTCTGGTAGGTCAGTCCGAGTTTGCATCTCAACTAGCAAAGGCTTGGGTTTCTCAGTTGTTGCTGGTTTTTCTGACAAAGTCTTAGTATTTACTCCCAGTTTCTCAGTATACACCTTTGAACTGTCCACTGTCGGTATCTCTAACTCTATGGGTTTTTCAATGTGTGCACTAGTTACCATTCCTATACCAAGGGGATCAAATGATTGTTCAATATGTGTTTCAACCCCAATCTCAATATTTCCAACTATGTGCTCAACATGTGCTTCCATTTCAATATTCTCAGTCAGTGGCTCAGTTGCCACATCTTTCTTTTCAGTGGTTTCCTTATCAACCACGATGTTTACCTCTTGTGTATCAATGTTCATTGTATATAACACTTCAAAATCAAGATTGGTGTCTTCATGTGTTAACTCAACATTATCAGTTGCTAGTGGTGTATCAACAGTCTCAACCGGTGGAGTATCAGAAGGAGGTGGGGGCAAATTATTTGTTACTTTTATGCTTGGAGGTCCTCCTACCTTTCCTTTACCTTTGTCCTTATCTTTTTGATAGACTCTAAAAGTTTTGGGTCATTTGAGTTCTTCTTCTTTTTCTTTCTCCACAAAGAAGATATCCCATTTGTCCGTTGTCTCTTCAGATATTTCATTCACTCTGCCAGCCATTAAAGCTACATGTCGATGACTAGTGGAAAATACAGTCCTATTTGTCTCACTTATCAGTTCATCAATTTCTTCTACTGATTTCACCAGGTGAATTGCAAGCATTTTTTCTATCTTTATCTTCTTATCCAGTTCCACAATGGCTAATCTCTTTGCATCTAGTCTTCTAAACAAGTCACTTGGTAAATCATCTACAACCTCTATCAAAAATTTCTTATATATGTCTAAGTGTAGAATGACATTGTTTTCTATACTATCCTTTTCTTCATTAGTAAAAGTATTATACAATTTTTTGACATTAGACAAGTTTCCTTCTTCAGTTATTTCATTCAAAAGAATGTCTAAAGGAGGAATGACTTGTTTTTCCTTCTTCTTCTTCCTTGGTGTCATTTTCTTTGCTGGGGGGGGTTACTGCCTTTTGTTTTCTTCTCTTTGGTGTAGGAGAAGGTGTTAGTGAAGGTTTTCTTTTCCTTTATACTCTCTAAAACTCAGTTGGGATTTCACTGTCAGATGAAGTTCCAACCGGTGAAAGATGAGCTTCTAGTTGTATCCCTTCCAGGTCACTTTCCTTAAGACCAGTGATATTCAATATGTTTTCCTTAATCTCTTTGGCCTGTTTTGTTTCTTTTCTGATAGATTGCTCTCTTTTCTTCCATTGTTTAAGGGTCTGTATGTTGCTCTTAATGGTTTCAACATTTCCAAATATTTCCTCTTCAGGTTCTCTAGAGGCTTCAAGTAGGGCTTTGGCATATGTCTCAATTATGTTTCATCTGCCTCATAACCCATTTTGGTCACCCAAACAGTTCTAGGAACCACTGCTTCCATCAAGATTTCATCTTTCTTTATAACAAAACATATCTCTTTGTGATATTTGTCAACTATGCTTTGAGATAACCTTTCCCTTGTTTTCATTCTAGCCTTAAATGCTTGGAAGTGTTCAATTATGTTGTTTTCCCTGTCATCTCCCATGTTGGTAAAGATGTCCAAAAGTTGTTTGCCTACTAGTATGCAGAGAGTTTTTTAGTGGTGAATCTTCGCCAATTGGCAAATTCCGTGCGAATAGTGAGGGGCACAATCGTGGTCAAATCACCCAGAATTTTGAAGAACAATGCAAATATTTGTAATCTGGTTTCGTCATTGACCACACACCATCAAAGTGCATGCCCGTAATATTCGCCTCAAATCACTTGGATGTGGGTATTAGATCACCTCTGCTATTCGCCAGCAATAGTAAAATGACCACGTACCCAGGACCTAATTTGCCAATGGTAAATTAAATGTTCATTGCACGCGTCGGCCAAATTTGCCAATATCAATTAGAACATTATAAGCATTTGAGGACCCATTTCTCCCCGCTTAAATTAAATGTTCATTGCACACCCGCGCAATTCACCAAAAAAGCAATTAAATTAAATGTATATTTGCAATTGCGACGCCCGGGCCCCGTGCAATTTGCCAAAAATGCAATCATGGATTGCTATAAATACACTATTTCTTACACTCTTTCTTACAATTTGTTCATGTTTGATTAGTAAATTGGGAGCTCTCGAGTCTCGATTCGCATTCCACAAATTGAGTTGGAAATTCGAAGTTCATTGTAGGGCGGAGGGCCAGAGTTACAATCCTACAACACAGGCCCAAGCATTCATTCCTGATTCCTGATTCAGAGAATTGAGAAGGCATAAAGGTGAGTAATCATTTCTTCATACTTGATAGTATTAGTTTTAACTTTTAATTCGTAGTGAGAGGTCAAGACTCAAGATGTCATAGTCAGACATGGGTGAGACTCCTTAGGGTGGTGAATGGATTGAGATGTCACACAAGGGTGAGACTGAGACTCCTCAGGGTGGTGAAGGGATTGGGATGTCATACAAGGGTAAGACTCCTTAGGGCGGTGAAACTGAAGGGATTGAGAGGCCATCAAAATGCCCAAAACTTAAACTTAAGGATAGTACCATAAAGTCTTTTTTTGGAATTGGTAAAGTTTCTGGTCCATCAACTTCTACAGTTGCAGAACCCATTCAGAGTAGCTCACCACCACCACAAGGTGGGATTGTCATTGAGTTAAATGCATCAAATGAGGATGACAATACTGACATGACATAAGATGTTCTAATGGATACACACAATGAGATAATTCACTCGGATGCAAATGCTAGTACTGAAGATGATGTTGGTAGGAAGAAAAGAAAAAGGAAAGTAAAACTGGGGCAAGAGTGGGAGATGACAAGGAGTTTTAAGATTGATTGGGTAGCAAAGTACCCATTCATTGAACCGGTCCCAAACAATGATGAACAACCAATAGAATGCAGGTGTAAGATTTGTAGCTGGAAAACTAAAAGAGAGAAGAAGATGCAGCTAAAGCTTGACACCATACAAAAGCATATTGGTAAGGTTTATGAAAAACAGATCATAGATGGAAAAGAAACATGAGTAGTAAGATGGAAATCAAAGGAATAATGTCTTCATGTTAAGTATGTCGCAGAATATGAAGAACATAACCACAAAATGACACTGATTCGTAATAGTGGATTTGGAAATAAAATCAAGGCTGGGCTTGAACATGCAGCGAAAGATGCAAACTTGACAAAGACTGTTCAGATGAGTGTTGTTTTTCATATTATGTCGAGAGGGCATCCTATGAAAGATTTCCCATAATTTAGTAATTTATTATCTTTTTTGAATGTTCCTCACTATCCTATGTCACATTGGTCAATAAACGCTAGATGGGAAATGGCAAACTGTCTCACTGAGGTGGAAAAGCAAAATTTACAAGAGAGTGTAAAAGAGTCAAATTTCATTTCATTATCCATAGATGAAGTTACTGCGGTAGATAACACTGCTTGGGTTTGTATGCATGTGTATACCATAAAAGAACACATCCACCGAGCTCATCTACTCTGTGTTCATAAAATGAGGGGCAATTCAACAGTAGAAAATTTATATTTGGAAGTTAAGAAAGCTTTGAATGAAATTGTTGGTATGGATGACTTGACAATTGCCAAGAAGTTGGTGTGTGTTGGAGTTGATGGAGCTACAGTAATGCAAGGTCAAAGGACCGATCTTTGCACAAGATTACAAACTAGTATTGTACCATACATGGTTGGCATTTACTGCATGGCCCATCGAATGAATTTACCATATAGAATTGTAAGAAATTTCCCTATAGTGTCAAAAGTTGAAGATCTGGTCCACGAGCTCCACTCATACTTCTGTCGAAGTCCTAAACATTTTGCAGAATTTCAAATTTTTGTTGAGGGAGTAACAAGAGGAAACAAGCTTCTCAGGGATGTTGAGACTAGATGGATCTCCTTGCATGGACCAGCAAAACGAGTTCTAACAGAATATCAATCCTTGATCAGACTAATGTATGAGCAACACCTCATAGTAGACAAAGCTCCTGATCTCTTACATAAGTTAAGTGATATAGAGACTCTGTTAACTTTAGCTAGTCGTCTCCCAATGCTGGATTCAATGAACAAACTTGTTAAGAAAGGCCAAGATAGAACTATGTATATCAATGAGTATAGCACTCTATGTAAAAAGGCATGCTTGAGCCTGGATGGTCTATATTCAGATCTAACAGGGCGAAGCTCAAATTTTTTTAGGTGGCAAATAATTATAGATTTGAATCATGCTGAAAATTTTTTACATTTCAATACAAAAAATGAGTTATGTGTCTTTGTAAAAGGATTTCAAATACCAATGCACCAATCTAAGACGGGAAAGTGAGGTAGACCACTACTAGTTAAAAAGGAATATTTTGATAAGATTGTTAATTCTGTAAGTGATAATTTGAAGTCTATTGCATATGAACTTTCAACTAAGATTCGTGAAATATTCCCTCGAGAAGAAATACTTGAAGCCATGAGTTGTGTGTATCCTCAATTTTGGCATTCAATTGGAGATAATCCAAATGACGCAAAGATGTTTCATAAAAAACTAGAGGAATTGATATTGACATTTTCAAAAGATGCATATTGCAATGGACAGCCAAAGAAGGAATTTTAAATTCAGATCATCTTAGAAAACAATGTAAATAGTTTGCATTGGTTATGAAATAGTAGTTGGTTAACTTGGAGAATCCATTTGAACCTGGATCAATCACAAGGCTTTGGAAAAGGATAGATCAAAGTGAAGCATTGTGTATTGCAATACCAGAATATTTGAAACTTGTTGATTTATGCAAACAATGATATTGGGGTCGATGGAAGATGAGAGAGTTTTCAGTGCATTAGGGCTTTTGAAATCAAACATCAGAAACAAATTAGACAAGAATTTGGAAACTTTCTTGAGGTTGTTTGTAACCCAGTATAATGTTAGAGATTTTCCATATGATAGGGAACTGGCAATCTGGAATTACATGCTTGAAAGATGAGGGGTGTGCAACACTTTAAAAGATGGTGGTGCTTCTACTAGTGCTAGTGCTGAGACAAATGAATATGATGGATCATAGACTCAGAGTCAACATGAAGATGAAGACATTTTTGAATACCCGACTCAGAATGAAGATGAACCTACTAGTACTAGTCATTTTCCAGATCTTGAGTCCATTTGGGATATAGAAGCCTCAACAGTCAGACTGAGTCACTAAAGCGAATTAGCAGTTAGTTTATAGGTATTTATAATTATACTACAGTTCTTGAGTCATATTGAAATTTCAATTTGCAAAATTGCAATACTATAGTTGTCATTGATGATTTTTGATATAGTATTCCTTGAATTTGTCAATCAGAAGTAGAACGGATACTTAATTCATATTTTTAATTGTGAATTTGAATTATTACTAAACAATTGAATTATTAGTAAATTGGTATTTGGTTCCACATTATGTTGAACATGAAATGCAAAAATTTGTGTCACAAGATCCATAAAATTATTCATATTGCATAACTATTACTACTAGAACCTTTCTATTGTTCTACATTAAATGCTTAAAATAATGTTCATGGCGATTAGGGTTTTGTTTTTGTTTTTTTGTCTTAGTTGGCTAGTAAACCGAAGTTGTCATGCGTTGAAAATCTGAGTTGTCCTCTCTTTATTTGTCCATGTCAACGTCAAGTGTGGTCAAACGGTTGGTCAGGCATGTTTAATGTTTCATCTCTAACTCACAAATAAATTTCATGTTTAACAATTTAAGTGACAAGTTAGTGAGTGTTGGTTTGGGTTTAAATCACGAGGTCTCTATTTTTTTGAGTGTTAGCATTTCATGTTAGCGAGGTGGAGATTGTTAATGAAATCACTTTGGTCGCGAGGTCTCGAATTGGTTTGATGCCATGCATTTTAGCCGTGAAAGTTAGCGAGTAAGTACTAAGCCATTAATGGTCTATGTGCCACTGCTCGCGCCTGTTTATGACGGTAATTAACATAAGACATCGATAAACAGTTTTCAGATTTTATGGTTATTGCTAGCTCGCAGGTCCTTTATCAGCAAATCAGTTTAAGTCATGAGCTTGCGAGTACTGGGAGATTTTAGTTGTCGCTACCTTGAAAGATGTTTTGCACTTGACCATTTTATGTTGTCACACGGTCGTAAGGTGTTTGTGATTAAGTCATTTTAATTTGTGATCATGCAATATAGTTGGTATCGCAGCTTAGTTGGTTTCATCACTTGCTCATAGGTTTTGAAGTTGTTTAGCATTTTAAGTTGCGATCTGGCAGCAGGTAAGTTTTGGTCTAATTTTGTGGTCATTGCATGTTCACGGGTTTGTAAGTCTTAAGTCAAAAAGTGTTCCGAGCATGCGATGGTGGTTAAGTGCCTTGTCGTGAGATCGCAAGGGTTTAAGTTAAGTTAAGTTTTGAGTTGCAAGATTGCGATGAAATAAGTTATTTTGTTAGATTTGCAGTGGTCGCCAACTCACAGGTAAAGAGAGAATATTACAAATGTTTTTGCAAGGTTGTGACTGAAGGGCTTGATGAAGATCAATGGTTATCACTCACTTGCAAGATTCTTTGAGGATTCGTAGAAGGGGTTGTGAGCTTGCGATTAAGAGGATTTGGTAGCATTGTTGCTAAGTCACCGATTCCTTTCCTAATTGTTATAACCGGTTGAGAGTGTGCAATTAAAGATGGGGATTGACACGTGGACTTGTTTGTCGGGTTCTATAAAAGTTTTGAATGGCAATCGCCAATCAAATACCACAGTAGCTAGTTCATGCAAGTGTGGCAATTAATGAGACTTGAGAGAAGTGACGGCGCCCAAATACCATAAATTGCATGATCGAGCTGAGATTTTGACATTTGTACAATTGCATTAATGCATTCTATCAGTTTAATTGAATTAATGCCACACTAGCTAGTTCATGCAAGTGTGGCAGTTAATGAGACTTGAGAGAAGTGACGACACCCAAATACCATTTTATGTTGCGAGGTTGCGACTGCGTGTGATTTTATGTTATCGCAAGGTCGTGAGGTGTTCATGGTTAAGTCATTTTAATTTGCGATCATGCGATGCGGTTAAGTCGCTTGCTCGCAGGTTTTTGTAATGCCCCTACCCTAGTCGGACTTGTAAAACCTGTTTGACCTTGGTTGACTTCCTATGTGGCATTCTTGAATGGTAGGTTAATCGTGATGCCATGTGTAGTTTAGATAAAATAAATAATCGTGCATACCTATTATTGTGCTTTTGCATCGATTCTTGTGTAAATGTAATTGTTTCCTAACTCTTGTGATGAATCTCGAGCTAACGCCTTCATGGAATATGTATATGTATATGTATGCTTGCGTGATTCATTGGTGCAGGAGATTGCAGGTACAACACCGCCTAGGGCGAGGTTCAGCTCCTTTGGGATTCGCAGGGTTGAGGAAACCTCCTCCATCCCCAGAATTCGGATTTGGGGGTCATAAAACTCTCGTCTTGCCTTAGCCATGGTCAGGTGAGCATTGTGTGTGGTTCATGGGGCTTTCTTTTCATTGGGTTGTGTGTCGTGTGATTTGGTGGACTTCCTCGATTTGTGTGCCATGCGCGAGGTAAGTGGAGTTTGCTATCCTAAGTATTTAATTCGATTTAATGAGTAGATGTACACATTTGTAATTTAGAAATTTAAAATAGGTAGTTTTCTTTTATATGATTAATCGTTAATTTAAAGAGATCGCTTTAATTATAATTGTAGCAAGCTTAAAGTATTTAACTTGAATTAATGTGTTCATTTACGCATTAGTAGTTGAGAAAATTAGAATAAATAGATTTCTTTCATGAGATTAGTCATTTATTAAAAAGGTCGCTTTATTATGTTATAGCGAGTTAATTTAATAGCTAATTTTAATAATAACGAAATTCAATGAGTTATGTGTTTTAGAAAGGAAAGATTTAAAGTCATTCGGAAATAGAAATAAATTTATCATTTTCGCATTTTGGAAAAGAAAGGGTAAATTTTATTATTTAAAGGAAATTATTCTTTTTTACTTGTAAAGTTGATATAGTATAAAAGATTGATTTTTGGAAATTTAAATTAATCAAAATGCTTTACCCTGGTCAATAGTTTCGAAATATAAATGTTGGCTGAAGTAATATGGAGAAATTAAAATTAGAATTAAATAAGAAATAGAAGCATTTTAATTTTAATAAGAAAAAACGGATAAGATGTATTGAATAGTGGAAAGGAATGATTTCCATTTTCATTTTCTTTTATTTTAAAAATAAATGCCTAAATTCGAAATTGAAAATTAGGTCAAAAAAAAAGGGGGTTTCTCATTTAACCTAGTTTTTGGAAATATTTTTGGGGGTTCTCTTTTTGGGATCTTTTGGAAATGGAGATGGGGAAATTTTGGAAAAAAATGGAGCTTTGCTCTGAGTTGCAGGTGGAGCTCTCCTTCAAGTCATGCCCGAAATGCGTTATGAGGTAGGATTCCAACCTACCCTTTTATTTATTTGTTGAATCAAAAACAAATTTGGTGTTTGAATGTTCTCCATGAAATGTTGGAAAACAGAAATGATACTACCCATGTATGTTCTTAAGATTTAGTTTTCAGTTTCTTTTGAAAGCTTGGTTGTTCTTGGATTCAGGGTTTGTTACAGTTTCTTGAACATTTTGTAGTGAGGAAACTAAAAGAAAAAAAAAGAAAAGACTGCTAAAAATCTGTCTTGTTTTGACTATAAATATATATATATATAAAAAAAAATTATTATCAAATGGGGCGATTGGGGTTTGGTAGGCGGAAGAGCCAAGGCTCAACTCACGCCGCCATTTTCCCCCCCCCGTCTTCCCTTTCCCCGCAGCCCACAGTTCTACCTGCGTCCACAATGTGGGCCGTAGGGACCTGCGTCCACAATGTGGGCCGCAGGGACCTGCGTCCACAATGTGGGCCGCAGGGAGACCTGCGACTACAGTGCGGCTCGCAGGGCCTGCGTCCACACTGTGGGCTGCAGGGAACTTGCGACCACAGTGTGGTTTCATAGGAACTGCGTCCACACTGTGGGCCGCAGGGACCTGCGTATTGGTCCCTCCCACTCCCGTGATGGGAGGTGGGACCCGTAGGCTAGGGCTCCCAATTAAAATAAAATTTGTTTTATGTTTTTTTTTTATATATTTAAAATATATATATATATATATGCAATATTAACATTTATAAAATGAAAGAAAAATGCCATGGGGTATGAATAACAGAAGTTGTAATATATTTGTAGAAAAATCTATTTTATTGGAAATTAGATTTTAATTGCTAAATAATATATATATATATTGAATAACGAAGTTTGTGTTTATTCGGATTTGTTGCTTAATTAAAAATTCATTAATCATGGCTTATTAAATTTATATGAGTTAACATTTAATTTTGGAACCAATTCCAATAGGGAAGTAATATTTGGAAAAGAGATTAAATAATGTCTTTATTTGATGATCTTGAAATAAAATACTTTTGTTAACATTTGGTAATACATTTTAATAAGAAGTTTTTTTGGGATATGTATTGTCTTTCGTTTGCATGATAAAGAACAACCGGAAGTTTTTAGGAATGAAATACTAAAGCATAGGAGTGTATGGAATATGAATCTAAAATTATCTTCGTATATTTTGTTATTACTTCAACAATATGCTAGTAGAATGAATGTAAATTTGATATCATATCAATCAAAAAAAAAAATGTTGTAAGTTTAAGTTTCGTATTTACCTTGTTTAAAGTGGTGGCAAACCTTGATGCATTTGTTTTGGGACCCTGTCATTGTTGAAATTGGGGCACCTGTTTAAGTCTTAGGTCTCTAAAATAGAGTACTGTTGGACAATGGACCTTGTACCTTCTTTTAGCATGCTCAGTTGGATCCGCCTCTATGTGGACATCATTTAGGATTTATGGACCAAAGTGGTCATTTGTATACTAGTTGTGTTCGCCTATGTGGCAAAGATGTAAAAGACATGTAATTAAGTATTCCCAACTATATTGAATGTCAGAGGGGTCTTGCAGTTGAGCAGACTCGGAGATGTAGCCCTTTAGGGGTGAACTCCGAGATCATATCTGTCTTATGCGATGCCTTGTCTCTTTTGTTTCATACTTTAAGTTATCATGTATGGTTGCTTTTCATAAGTGTATAATGGGAATTTAATGAAGCTAAATCAAAGTGCATAAAATTATTCATCTTGATAAATGTAGTAATCAGGTTCATAAAACATTGTGAGTATGATTATGGAAAAGAATTTGGTTTATGTTAATTAAAGGAAATAATGGTGGAAAGAATCTCATTAGAATGCCTTTATTGTTTTAGCGTGGTATAAGTTGGTAAATTGATCAAATGTGTATGGGTAACAAAGTTAGTATTAATGTTATAATTTCTAAGTTGAAATCTAAAGGATGAACATCATATAGGTATTTACTTTTTATCTTCTTAAATGAGTATCGCCATGTTAATCCTACTTCACTACATTTGATGAATTTGTTTAGTTATTTATATTTTAATCTTAGCAAATAATCCTCACCAGATTAACTTGATAATTGGGTGAACTCAACTAGCCATCCATCTTATAACCCTAATAAAAGAATCTCTTTATGATTGCTAAGATTGTACTAAAAAGGGAAGTATTCGTAAAGTTGTTTATATCTTAATCTTAGTAAATGTACCTTTTCATATTAACTTCAGTTAACTAAAAGGAGTGGCATGCAATAAGGTAGCTATATTCTAATCCTAATGGAAGAATGTCACTATGAACTTATATTCTAATCCTATAATAATGAATATCATCTTGCTAACTATATCTTAACTAAAGGGATGAACTCATGTGTTCCTATTACATTTTCACCTTAATGAATTGAGCTCCTTCTATTAGCATTATTAAAACTTCAATGAATGATCCCTATGGATAATTACATCTTATCCTCCATAAAAGAACTATGACTCATTAGTTGGTTATGCTTGAATTCAAATGAAGGGACCTCACTCTATTAATGGAAGTTTAATCCTTAATGAACGAATCTCATCTTATTAACCATACTTTTAATATTTAAGAAAGATATCAAATGTGGGTGGTTATCTTAAAACCACATGAATGAACTTCGGTATATTAACCGCATTGAACCTTAAGGGAGGCCTCTTAAATTATTTATGTTTGAAAGTGCATTGAGTAAAAAAAAACCCCACGATGGCCTCCTAACCACCCAAAGTAAATGAATGCTTCCTAAAATATTAAGATGTCAAATCATTGAACATATATATAATCATGTCTTATGCGTTATCTCATAATTAAGATATCCGGCTTATTGGATCAATTGACGTGAGTTGAGTTAGGTGTAAGGTTACGTAATCGCGTTGGGAAACTCCTTAGGTCCGTTTAGCCTTCCGCTATGTTATCTAAGTTTTAGATAACTCCAAAATATCTTTATGTTGTATCTAATCAGTAATACTCTTAAATATTATTAAAATATATATATATATATTTACACTCTATTTGAGTGTTTTTAACTTAAACCCTTAGGGGTTTCCTGGCAGGGCATTACACTTGGTATCAGAGCCAAGTTGCAACACTGGGATCTCTGGTCTCGCTTGTGCCCTTAGTTGGTGTGTGTGTGTATACCTTATGTTGTATGCTTGTCCACCTTGATGTGAGGGTGTGATTTAACAACCCCTACTTGTGTGTAACGTGTGTGTTCACACTTTGTTTTCACCTTATTGATGTGGGTGTTTTGGGAATAATTATAGGTGTTTTGTTTGCTTATTGAGGTCTTGGTCTATGATTTCTCTTACTTTGAAAGGGAGTCATATGTACCTTCGATCTTGACTTGTTTTACTCTTTTGACTAATCCATCTGGGTTGGTTGTTAATATCTTGAATGTAAAAGTACGGTATGTGCTTGTTTATGGTATTGATCGATTTTAAATGATTGTCCACTTGAAAGACTAGTATGGCAAATGTTAATGCTTATTATGTAGTGCATTGAGTGATTATGACTCTTCTTCTTCTCTCTCTCTAGTAAATTAAAAGGATTTGATATGGGTAATTATCTCTTATTTAAGTTTTCTTATTGCAAGAGAAAGGATGATATTTCTTGAGCCCTTGTGTAAGCCTCATAATGTTTTGTGTTTTAGATTGTGAAAGGGATTGGTTTGGGAGTTAATTTTTGGTTAATGATAGAAAATGGTATGTTTGCATTAAAGGGTTCTCCATGTGCTTGGTAGGAGTAATATAATTAAATTCCATTTTAAGTAAGGTGCATTAAAATGCGCATAGTTGATTTTGTGAAAATTGCTTGTTGTGAAAGGAATACCAAAAGAGGACATGTTGTAGTGGCTTTAGGAGTGTATTAATGTGTTCCTCAAAAAAATGGTTTTATGTGCTTATTCAACTAGTGTGATTTAGGACCTATTAAGAGACGCACCATTTAACTTGCTTTGGATTTAGATAATTGCCTTATTGTGTTTAAGAAAGAGTAAATGAAAGACTTGTTGAATTGTATGCATTAAATGTGTAAAATCTAGTAGATAGCTCTTCATTTACCTCCTTGTCGTATTATGAATTTTCAATGTTAGATTTGATGTATTATTGTATTGTATTGTATCACGAATAGTGATTGTTCTCAAGGAGACTTGTATTACAAAAGAAAATTTGGTTGTCTTGAATTCTTGTTCGGAAAACTAGAACATTATAGTGCAACAATAATGATTAGAAATGTCATGTTAGGATGCTTTTGCACCTTCCTAAAAGATAGCGAAATGAAAACCGTGCAACTAAAATGATAGACTTATATCTGAACATATGGTGTAATCTTGAAATTCTTGTGTATTCGTAGGAAATAGTGGATTTTCCAACTCTCTTCCTCCTCTTGCCTAAAATATAGGATTTGTTGTTTTTGAAATACTATTTGGAATGCAGTGGTTTAAGAAGAAATTTTGTTATAACACATATGAAATTGTATGTTTGCTTTCGGCTTCTAATTGAAAGGGGAAAGTTTTTCATCTTAGAAAGGGAAATTGCATAGTTAGTAATGTGAATGAAAATGCTTAGGGGAAATTGAGAAAGATATCAGGATGATGTTATTTCTTTGTGTAAATTTGAATTGTTGAGAATTTCAGTACGTGTATCTAGAGTAAACCTTATTTAGTGATTCATGTGTAAAGCATAATTAAAACTTCCCTTAAGTACATGTTAGCATAGTGTAAGGTACTCCCCATAAATGTGACAAAACCAGTAATGGTGCTATTTTGTGTGTGTTGTGAGAAAACCCGTACTTGTTTTGTGTGCCCATGGGATGGTGAAGTAATCAACCATGGGGAATATGTTTTCTTTTGAGTATGGGAAACCATACCTAGCTATGTGATGTTGCTTATTTGTTTCCTTACTAAGTGCCAACCCATGGGTTGTTGATAAGTCAGTATGTGAAGGGGTAGTAGTAGAAGCCACCATTCCTTGAATAGTATGAACAACGTACGAATAATGTCGACGCGAAGTGACTTTAGCTTCCCTATTCTGAGAAAAAATTATAGTTTTGTAATGAAACTGTAACATAGGTGAACTCAATACTTCCCCTTGTGATGAACCGATCTATGAGGTTCATGTGTGCCAGCCTATTCCCATCCCTTATTTTGAGCATATAGATGACAATTCTTGAGCATAATGATGGATTTTATTGAAGCATCTGTTTCCTTGTCTTCATGAGAGGCGTGTTATTTTTTGCTTACA
This sequence comes from Cryptomeria japonica, assembly GCF_030272615.1. Classification (NCBI taxonomy): domain Eukaryota; kingdom Viridiplantae; phylum Streptophyta; class Pinopsida; order Cupressales; family Cupressaceae; genus Cryptomeria; species Cryptomeria japonica. Next base: position 734,732,759 of record NC_081407.1, read on the forward strand.
TAAGTTGCCAACTGACTAGTGTTGGTAGACTTGTGGGTAGACCTTAGCCATGTATACCTCTAGCTTACGGCGATTATCCTGAGAGGAACATCGCTATATGGGGTGTGACCGGCGCGTACCTTATCCGCGGGGTACACTGCCATGCGGGATACGTCCATTGTGTGCCCTGTCCGCTTGGAGTATTGTCATGCTGTGCTAAGACACGATGCAGGATGTTGTAGACATTTCCATGCGGCCTACCGATAGGTACAGGGTAGAGCCATGCCGCGTGACGATGTGATGCGGGGTGATGTCAAGGTGCACACTGCCATGACATGCGGATGTGTGACTTGGCCACACCGCATGATGAGCTAATAGGATAGCTAGACAATTGTCCCTTCCTTCCTTGTTGGTGGCTAGCTGCACGTAGTGATGTAATGTGCACTTATAATTTTCTTTTATTTATTTATTTATTTCCTTGTGGGCCAGCAATTTATTTTACTTTGACCTTGACAATTTAGCCATGATCTTGCAATCTTGATCTTACTTGATTTGATGTTGCAAATCTGGAAATTATTTTCTTGTCTTATTGTTGGAATTGACAATTATTATCTTAATTATTTTGTACTTTGGTGGCTAAACCGGTTTATCCTTGTTGTTTTCGTATGTTGGTCTTGTGTTGCAATGTGAATTCCTCTCCAAGAACATAGGAGACGGTCTTGGATGAGTGTATACGAGGAAGTAGACATAGGGAACCTTGAGGATGGAGGTATGTGAGGCTGTGAGATAGATAGGATCCACTACCTACCTATGAGTGGTGACTATTCTCTTGGAGGCTAAACACCTTACACAACAAGGGATATTCACGAGGGACTTGTATGGAAGGTAGCACCGCTATGGTGTACCCTAGCACCATCAAGCCCTTGAGTGAGATGTTGGATATTGATGATCATGTATTTGTTCTGTGAGCAGGCATAGAGATGTTGATCGTATATGTTACCTTTGATCGAGCATTAGACATGCTCACATGTGGCCTTTTGTGTTGTGCAAACCAGTCTTGTGAATGGATATTATGTGTTGTGTGGGGGAAAAAGCGAGACTAGGTTAACATGCCCTAATCCTACCTTTTGACACACATTACGGAATACGAAAGAGCCTAGAGGTATCACACAATTGGCTACTTCTTTTTGTGAAAGAGAGAGCCATGGGCTACCTATTAGGATTTCTATTCCTTTGTTGTAATTGAAAGGTAAGATTATGCAAGTTCAATTCCTAACCCTAAAATACAAGTATGAACTAATAACAAGATTGTAGAATTGAACTTAAACAAGGGAAAGCTGCAAACACAAGGACAAGGCAAGAATGCAGATGTGTACCCGGAGTCAAAATTTGACTGAAAATGTTCGGGATGGGGGTGCAGGCGCCACTGTCCTGATTCTGTCCCAGAAACTGCACCTGAAACTGCTGTTTTGCACTCTAGAAAACTGTCAGAAATGCTGTCTGTCAGGAGGACCAGGGCGCCCAGCGCCTCTGTCCCAGGGACCAGGGCGCCCAATGCCCCTGTCCTGGTAGGACCAGGGCGCCCCACGCCCCTGTCCTGGTCTTTTGCTCTGCAATTTGGTGTGGGGTGCTGTCTCGACTTGCTTTTCCCGGATCTGTAACCTGCGGCGTTGTCCGAGTCCTGAAACCTGCACTTATATCTGAAAAGGGTGTTTGGGCGGCTATATAGGGTTTTGCCTTAGTCAAACCCCCGCTTCGGTGATTTCCACCTCCACGAATAGCCAAGTTGTATTGTAAAAGTAATGTGTGTGCAGACCTTGTGTGTGTGCAAGATCTAAAATGCAAGTAAGCAAACTAGAGCAACCTAGAAAGTAAACCCTAATTGCTTGTAAATGATAATGTAAACGCTCTAAATCAAGATGCAAAGTGATATAAAGCATGAATAAATGATATATTGAAGCTTATGCAAAGACATGAAAACAACATGAAATCATACCCAACCCCCAAGGGAGAGGTACAAGCCAATCTTCAGTCGGTAATCTCCTATTGTTCTTCAATGTCTTCCAAGCCCTAAATGGATGAATGGAATTGATAAATGCTTGATAGAGGGATGTTGAATGTTGTTGAAGTCTCCAAAGATCTACTCTTTCGCTGCATATGAGGTTCCTAAAAACAAAATTTAGATCCTTTCAAATAAAGAAAGAGAGCTCTTATGTATGAAACCCTAGGTCGCAATTTCATCTTTTGGCTGACCTAGAGATTGAATCTCCCGCCAATTTCTTGGGGTTAAGCTTTATTTTATGATTGGATCGTGCTCCTAAAATTTCGCAAAAAATGTCCGGGACCGTGTGCACTTCGGGCGCCATGGTCCCGGCAACTTTTCATCAAATTTTCAGGGCCGTCAGATATGATGATTTTAGAGAGAATCCCGAAGTTACAGGTGATTTCGAGATGTTTTGACCCCCGAAATCAAGCCCCCAAGTTCAAAAGAAGGCCTAATTAGGGTTTTTGATTAGATGATGTATTGGAGGAATAAAATGAAAAGGGGCACACTTTAATGAAAGGGCCTGACTTTATGATGTGAAGGATGATGAAATAGGACCTTAGACCTAATTAATTTGATTAATTAAGTGCTAAAGGAGAAATGCAATGCAAAATGCACCAAGGCGGGTGCTAAACTAGGTGTGAAATTGTACCACCCTAGCAAGTGCGTACAATTTACAATGCTACATTTAGCCCCCACTTTAGCGGTCATATGAGTACTACGTGCATATGCAAGCTAAAGTACAGAAAGTAAACATCATTTGAAAAAGGATATATCCATAAGTTCGTCGAACGAAGCCCCCAGCGGTATCTGCAGTACACAGTTAGGAACGACACCATACAAAACACACGTTAGATCACGAAATCACCTAATGCTTACTAAGGAAAGTGATGAAATTTGTGAGTAGCTATATGCCCCCCCTGTTTCGACTTGCTTATTAGGGAGGTGAAACAAGGTAGCATGTTTACTTACGACAAATTGTGTAAGAGAGTATTGATGAGGGATGTTCACTGAAAAGGCTTCATCATAGCACTTTTTGGAACATCCCGAGAGTAGGGGAATGAAAATATGATTTCTATGCAACAAACAGTTCGAAAATCACATCTCCCAAAATCAAGTTACGATGAAATGAGTGATAGAGGAAAATTAGGGTTTTGAAAGTAAAGGTAAAGGAATGAAAGTATATAGCTTGAAAGTGACATTTACATTTGTCACTTTGTTGATTTCTGAATACTGTTTATTGTAGTGGAGCCCACATAGCCATCATCATGCCTTCACGATGACTGGAGCATCCCACGAGGATTGAGATCCTGCGACAGGCCGTGATTGATGACGAGCCACTGGATGAGGTGAGTTGACTGAACATTGACTTTTGATTTTCTGCATTTGACTTTCTATGATCGTTTGCGGGCCCTGGAATCTAACCGTGGGTCCCACACAGGGCACCATGGTCCCTGTGGGGCGCCATGGTCCCTGTGGGGCGCCATGGTCCCTGTGGGGGGCCATGGTCCCCTCAGGGCACCATGGTCCCTGACAGGGTGCCATGGTCCCTTCAGGGCGCCATGGTCCCTGACAGGGCGCCATGGTCCCAATCAGGACTTGGCGAGAGATGTCAGGGTTAGCATACGATGTTTGACAGTTTGCATGAATGATTTTGATGATTGAGTACTGATTATAGTTATGTTTTTGTGCTGCAGGGTCTCCCATACATGAGAGAGCATACGGCGGGGCAGATTCTTCGCAGTTTGCGAGATCAGATTCCCCGGCTGACTCAGGCAGAGAGAGACACATTTTCGATCGTGGGTTTATGGTCTATGATTCTTATGCCGGCCATTCGATTTCATCCCGTGATGCTGATGGCACTCATGGAGCGATGGGATCCTGACACATGCACGTTCTAGCTTCTAGTAGGGGAGATGACGGTGACACTTGAGGATGTGTACCGCATTCTTCGCCTACCGATCAGAGGAGCTACCGTGACATATGCGACCGATCGGTCAGTAGAGGATCATTAGAGGGAGCAGGTATATTGCATAGGGAGAGTCATACCGAGTGAGACGAGAGGTCGTATCATGGTCAGCTGGCTCTTACATCCTACAGGAGAGGTGCCCCTCATGAGACATCTTATGATAGCCATCATTGCACTAGCCGTCTGCCCTAATGGGTGAGGTATGCACATGAATGGGGGTCTCACATGGTACATCAGGGCTATGGAGAGACATAGGAGAGTATATGCCTGGGGTCGGAGTATGCTTGCACATCTCTATCACGACCTCGAGGAGTATGTTTTCAGACAGGGTTGCAGCTTGATGACATGCACACTTTTGTAGGTGTGGATATTTGAGCACTTTACATGCACCAGGCCTGTTGGCTATCCGATGAGTGCGGCTAGTGAGAAACCTAGGGTATTTGCTTATCCACTTACCAGCGAGTGGAGATTTGGAGATCTACTGTATTGGAGAGTGACATTTGACAGATTGACAGCTGAGGTGACTGTGTGGAGACCATATCTGCGGATGCACAGATGGGATGGGATGGAGAGACAGTTAGCATGCTTACAGAGGAACCGCCTTCTGAGAGGGCGATATCCACACATCATAGTCCCATTCTACTTTGACCGAGTACGGAGGCAGTTTGGGCTAGAGCAGTGTGTTCCAGCCGATGTGCCCATCTACACTCGACACTCATGAGTCCTTCCCAGACCCAGAGCAGTAGCGAGACCTATGATAGATGATATCGAGATCATAGATATAGAGGGGTCCGACCAGGATGTGGTCACTGATTATGCTGTAGATCCCGGGGCACAACGCAGGTATCTCTCATGGTTTATGAGATCATACCTAGGGCCTATCTTTCCACCAGATCACCCGACAGGCCATCCAGGCCTATGGAGACATGGAGACCGAGATGAGGATCAGGGATCCAGGTCGGAGGAGGGAGAGGGTCATGAGGAGGTAGGAGATCTTGATCCACCCACAGGGGATCAGCCTAGTGTCGAGGAAGAGGAGGATGATGACACAGATATAGATGAGGAGAACAAGGATGCAGGTGAGGATGCGGACGAGGATGAGGATGAGGATAGAGATGATGAGGAGGGGTCAGATGCCGCTCCCCACCATTCAGGAGATGGTACCATAGCCCTGGATCCTCTTCTTATTCCCCAAAAGGGGGAACATGAGGCGATACAGAGACCTGTTTCTAGTACAGGCTAGCCTACACCCATCGTGCACAGTTTATTCGAGCGTGGGGAGCCTAGTAGTTCCCAGTCACAGATGCTACCATATCATGATCCCTACTGGCGTGAGGGAGATCCAGATATAGTAGGTTTATATTGATTGATTGATATTTTGATGATATAAAATGGTACTAATACATGATCTGTTCTACTGCTACAGCTAATGTGCAGGAGTGGCATTCTCTGATCCAGCAAGCAGTGACAGATATCTCCACGACGGCGCAGATCCCTAGTTCCTCACAAGTTGCTTATAGACCTCAAGGGAACGTGGGTCGGCATGATGATTTGTTTTCCCCATTTCAAGTACAGGTAGAGATATGGAGGGAGAGAGAGAGAGCTCTATCAGAGGACCTTCAGCGGGCACAGCGTGATCTAGCAGCAGCTCAGGCCAAGGCTACCTCGTATCGCGTGATCCTTATGGATAGGGATCGTAGGAGTTCCTCTCGGAGCCATTCACAATCTATATCACGGTATACCCCTATGGGTCCACCTGCACGGCCGGATCAGGAGAGAGCTTCTAGTCGTCACTCTCCAGCCACCAGCCCTAGGGATAGGAGATGATCTTATGATGTAGGGTAGGTCACATTTTGGATGTGTAGTGACCTACCTTTGTATATTGATCCACACATATATATATATATATATACATGCTTCTTTGTCTCAAACGTGTTATCTTTAATGTCTAAAAATAATGGGTATTTTGATTAAAGTTAATACATTTGGTAGATGCACATGTATGTTCCGAATTTAATTTCCATGTGATTGATTTCTCAATGCTCCATGATTAAATTGATACATGTGTGACTTAATTAAAATATTTAATCAAGTACTACATTGATGATAGGGAAGAAAAATATGTGTTAAGCCTAAGAATCATATAACTAATGTGATTTAATTTGAATTTAAACACAACATGACACGATTCAACTTAACACATAAAGATATTGTATAATATGCCAACATAATGAAAAATGTAAATCTTTTGCAATTTACATAAAATGAATTCAAGACAAACCATAAAGTAAAGAAACACGCTTGTTAGGAATGAAGCAATATAGATTAAACAAAACATTATTTAATTCCATTTTCTCTAACAACGATATACTAACATATTATCCAATTTTGAAGAACTGAGAAAGGAAATAGATCAATGATAAGGAATGAGGAATTAAGCATAGTATCTACGCAAGTGCATAGTGTTTATAGGGTCTTTAAGAGACGTACCGTCTACACCCGCTATTTTGTAAGCACCTGATCCATAATCTTCAATAACGATATACGGTCCAAGCCAATTAGGACTAAATTTTCCCTTTTCTTCAGGTAAGGCATTCACATTGCGCTGATTCTCATAGAGCACTAAGTCACCCACTGAGAAGGAACGTTGAATAACCTTATCATTATAACTTCGCTGTAAAGTTTTGTGATACGCTTGAATATGCTCAAGAGAATTTATATGTTGTTCATCAAGCATCTCAAGTTGTTGAAGTCTTTGTTCTCTATAAGCGTCATCATCTACTATACCTTTGAGAGAAACTCTAAGTGATGGAATCTCTAATTCTAAAGGCATAATAGCATTAGCACCATAAACAAGATTATAAGTTGTAGTTCCGGTAGCAATTCGTACACTCGTTCAGTAGGCCCAAAGAGCATAGATTAGCTGAGTACTCCAATCCTTACCATGCTTATTCACGGTTTTACAAAGAATTTGTTCAATTATCTTATTGGATGATTCGGCTTGACCATTTGATTGAGGATAGTATGGTGTAGAAAATCGATGTTTGATATGATACTTCTCGAGGAATTTCTTCACGTCCTTATTCTTAAATGATGTCCCATTATCAGAGATTATAGTGGAAGGTATCCCAAATCGAGAAATAATGTTTTCTAGAAGGAATCGACAAATGACTTCAGCAATAGTAGAGCGAAGGGGAATGGCTTCTACCCACTTTGTAAAGTAATTTGTTGTGGTTATAATGAAAGTAGGTCCTTGAGATGAAGGAGGAGAGATTTTACCAATAAGATCCAGCCCCCATGCAGAGAAAGGCCAAGAAGCTACATGAGAACGAAGTTCTTGGGCAGGAGCATGAATCAAATTATTGTGTTGTTGACATTGATGACATTTCTTAACAAATGAAAAAGAATCCTGCTGCATAGTTTGTCAATAATATCCCATACAAAGCAACCTTTGAACTAAGGATTTGCCTCCAAAATGCCCCCCACAGGCACTTGAATGCGCCTCTTCAAGGGCAATAGGGATTTTCGATTTGTTAAGACAACGAAGGAGAAGACCGTTATAACGCCTTCGGTAAAGAACATTAGAAAGTGATATATCTAGCGGATAGCTTGCGAACTCTAGCCCTAGTGTTCCTATTAGCAGAATCAGGAAAGGTACCATCAGTCAAGTATCTTACGATATGTGAATACCATTAATCTGAATCAATAAAGTCACAACATGTCACTAAGCTAGAATCATCTACAATAGCTGGAAAAATAAGGTTGTGAATAACAAATTTAAGATCAACCATAGGGTCCTCTAAAGATATCAAAGAAGCCACACATGCCATTGCGTCCGCATGTCAATTATCTTTTCGAGGAACAGGTTCCATGGTGTAAGAATCAAATTTTTGTAACAAAGAGATAGCAAGGTCTTTATATTGTGATAGTTTGTCTTGTTTTGCTTGATATAGTCCTGTTACTTGTCTTATAATCAATTGAGAATCTCCAAAAATATGTATGTGTTTTATATTCAGAGCTAAGGCTGCCTTTATTCCTGCTATAAGAGCCTCATACTCAGCAATGTTATTGGTACATAGGAAATTGAGATGATAAGATAAGGGAATAGACTTCTTTGTAGGAGAAATCAAAACAACTCCTGCCCCCGATCCTGTACGACACTTAGAGCCATCAAAGTATAACTCCCAAGTTTCATCTTTCTCTGTACAAAGAATGAAGTCATCAAGAAAAGACTCGGGGTTAGGGAAGGAGAAAGGTGAAGGGGCCTCCACTAGGTGATCGATCAACGCTTGCCCTTTAATTGCTCTTTGTGAAACAAATTTAAGTTCAAATTCAGTTAACATCATAACCCACTTAGCTAGGCATCCTGATAAACCAGTTTTAGAGAAAAGATGCTTCAAAGGATCAAACTTTACCATGATGTGGACTTCTGAATTTAAGAGATAATGTCTCAATTTCTGAGTCGCAAACACCAAGGCCAAGCATTGTCTTTCTATCGCAGAATATTGGGTCTCATAATCGAGTAAGGTATGACTTATATAATAAACCGGACACTCCTTACCATCTTTATCATGTTGTGCCAATAATGCTGCAAGAGCATGAGAGGAAGCAGCTGTATAAAGAAGGAAGGGTTTAGAAGGTTCGGCCGGTCGAAGGATAGGAGGATTAGCCAGATACACTTTTAAATCTTCAAATGCTTGTTGACAATCTTCATTCCATTGAAAAGTGATATTCTTTTTGAGAAGTTGAGTAAAAGGAAAAGTACGATCCGCAAGTTGAGATACAAACCTACAAATAGCTTGAATCTTTCCTTGTAAGCTTTTGAGTTGAGACACATTGAGGTGGCATGTTGACAATAGCATCTATTTTCTTAGTATCCACCTCAATCCCACGATGCGAAACTATGAATCCTAATAGTTTTCCACTATCCACACCAAAAACACATTTTTGGGGATTCAAGTGCATGTGATATTTACAAATCCTTTCAAATATTTGACGAAGAATTTTAATATGATCTATGCGAAGAATGGATTTGGCCAAAATATCATCAACATAATCCTCTAAAATCTTATGCATATAATCATGAAAGATAAGGGTCATCGCTCGTTGATAAGTTGCATCGGCATTTTTAAGTCCAAAAGGAATCATTATCCAACAAAACGTACCCCAAGGAGTGGTGAAAGCAGTTTTGAATTGATCTTGAGGGTTAATGTAAATTTGATTGTACCCTGAAAAACCATCCATGAAGGATAACAAGGCATGTCCTGCCGTAGAATCAACTATCATATCAATGTTTGGAAGAGGGAAATCATCTTTTAAAGAAGCCTTATTCAAATCTCAAAAATCGGTGCACATTCTTATTTTATTATCTGGTTTAGCCACAGTGACAATATTTGAAATCCACGGGGAATAATCAATAGGGCGGATAAATCCAGCCTCCAATAACTTTTCAATCTCAGCCTTAACAGGCAGAGCCACCTTAGGATTCATTTTTTGAATCTTTTGTTTCACGGGCTTAGCATCAAAAACTAAGACAATATTATGGGTAACAATCTTAGGATCTATACCAGGCATGTCAGAGTATGTCCAAGCAAAGATCTCGGGGAATTCATGCAATAAGTCTTCATATTGTTTTTGTTCCTCTTTATCCAAACATTTTCCAATTTTAATAACTTTTTCTTCATTGCAAGGATCCATCTTAACATTAGTGGTGTCACTTATGAGAACATTACTTTTTTGAGGAGTATCCTTTAACTGAGGGAATTCTTTCACAATCTCATCATTATCAATCTCTTTTCCAAAATAGGCTTCAGTGTTCAAACAATAAGGGAGTCCCCTATTGTGATGATAACAAGGAAGAGTATCATATGCTCCTAAAAACTCAGCTAAAGCATCATTGGTAGGAAAAACATCCAAAGCACAGGCACACGAAGGATCCTCATCAATGTACTTGGGGTGTTGCATTGATAGAGATGTAGAAATAGCATTAACACTAATACATGGTCTCTTAGAAGCTTTAGTGCGCTTGCAAGGATTGTAGCCAAGTCCAAAGGCATAATTGTGAAGATTATTCTCTAGAGGAACTTTTATCCCTTGTTTGTGAGTGCCACAACCATTTCCATGATACCCATGCTTAGCAAAAATGCGAAAACCACGACCATAACAATCAGCCATTTCAGAAAGAGAAGGCGGTTTTTCATAAGACAAAGAATCAAACTCTTCAGAATTAGAGGTGTGAGGAGAAGAAGTTTGAGAAGTGGCCACAAAATTATTGCTCATAGGCTCAGGTAATGTTGATTGATTTTTAGCTTCTTCCTTCTTTTCAGCTTTAAGCTCTCTAGAAGGAACCTTATATTCACCTACAAAGGTAGGATTAAAATCAAGAGATCCCCAATTGTCTTCTGCGAGAACCTTCTCAGGATCAAAATCCTTCTTATGTGTAGATTCAAGTCGAGAAGAATCTTCTTCAGGAGCTCCAGACTCATCCAAAGAATTTTGATCATCAGAGAGCGAGGATTCATCGATAGGTATCTTGTTTAAAGAGTCATCACTAGACGAGGACAACTTAGAAGAACCCCCTTTGGAAGTAGATGTTTGTAAACAAGCTTGGAAATTAGTATCACCTATCAAGGTATATGTCTTATTGTTATAGATAAATTTAACTTGTCTGTGCAATGTAGAGGGGACAGCTTGCATACTGTGAATCCAAGGTCTCCCTAATAACAAGTTTTATGTTAGATTTCCCAACATAACATGGATAGGAGTAGGCAAAGTAACAGGCCCCACTGTGATGGGTAAGGTGATAGTACCTAATGAAGTTTTAGCCACATTATCAAAGCCTCGAATAGGACGAGAGTCTGGCTCAATTAGGGATGTATCCACATTCATCTTATGCAAAAGATTAATGCTATACACATTAAGACCAGAGCCATTATCTACTAGTGTTCGTCTTATAGCAGTGTCTTTCATGATAACCACAATCATCAAGGGATCATATTGATGTTGAATTTCACTAGTAGGCAACTCATCTTGGGTAAACACAATTTGAGCTTTAGGATTCATCACAGAGTTAACCAAAGATGCTATATTACTAGATGTATTCGGTGGAGGAATATTCAAATCTTTCAAGGCATCTTGTAACATTCCATGATGAGCAGAAGAAGTTTGAATCAAATCCCAAAGGGATATCTTAGCAGGGGTAACTTTAAGTTGTTCTATGAGATCATATTCCTTACTAAGAACTTGTGAAATACATGGAGCTTGCGGAAGAATTGGTTGAGGATTCGGAAGAGAAACTGGAATAACAGGAGGAGGACTAGGCTACCTATTATTTTTGGTGTGATAAGTATGGGCAACCGCATGATAACTCTCTCTAGTTATTTGCTTGGCATAACTATAAGGACTTATAGGTTTTCTTCCTTGCATAGTGATGATTGGTTTATTCAGAGTACGAAAGGAATTATGATCATACCCTCCTTGGACAGTAAGGAGAGGTGATTTAGGAACTTGAAAGGTGGGAGAAGGATAAGCACCTTGGACTTCAAAGAGAGGCTTATTATGCTCATTCAATTTTATCATGTTAACCAATTTAGAAGTCTTGTTCTTGTTTAAAGATTTTGATAAAGCCACAAAGTCATCAAGAGCATCATCCAACAAAGTATGATCATAGCTATCAAAAGGTTTATCTTTTGGTTCAAAAGGAGATATCTCTTCATAGAGGGGATTGTTGAAAACAACAATGTTACTAGATTTAGTGGAAGAGTTGATAGGAATGTACCCTTGAGAGGAATCATTCAACTTATCTTTCTCATCACAACGAAATGGCATAGTAACAAGGTTTATGAGTTTTTGGTAAAATGAAGGTTTGGCATCTTTAGGGTTCAAAAACTCATCTAAAGCTTCATCTAATTCATCTTGGCTATACTCATAATAATCATCATAAGCATGAACATTTTGCAAATAAAAGTCTGACATTTTGAAATGAAAGTTGCATGAAAATTTAAACACACAATGCAAAGAAACACACTCTTTTTTTTTTTTCTTTTTAATGAAAATGAAATGAAAACACACTAAATCTAGATCTAGATCTAACAAATGCAATGCAAGAGAAAGCAATGATAGATTCATGTCGGGTTCACCAAAATGTGTGGGGGAAAAAGCGAGACTAGGTTAACATGCCCTAATCCTACCTTTTGACACACATTACGAAATACGAAAGAGCCTAGAGGTATCACACAATTGGCTACTTCTTTTTGTGAAAGAGAGAGCCACAGGATACCTATTAGGATTTCTATTCCTTTGTTGTAATTGAAAGGTAAGATTATGCAAGTTCAATTCCTAACCCTAAAATGCAAGTATGAACTAATAACAAGATTGCAGAATTGAACTTAAACAAGGGAAAGCTGCAAACACAAGGACAAGGCAAGAATGCAGATTCGTACTCGGAGTCAAAATTTGACTGAAAATGTTTGGGACGGGGGCGCGGGCGCCACTGTCCTGATTCTGTCCCAGAAACTACACCTGAAACTGTTGTTTGGTACTCTGGAAAACTTTCGGAAATGCTGTCTGTTAGGAGGACCAGGGTGCCCAGCGCCTCTATCCTAGGGACCAGGGCACCCAGCGCCCCTGTCCTAGCAGGACCAGGGCACCCCATGCCCCTGTCCTGGTCTTTTGCTCTGCAATTTGGTGTGGGGTGTTGTCTCGACCTGCTTTTCTCGGATCTGTAACCTGCGGCGTCGTTCGAGTCCCGAAACCTGCACTTATATCTGAAAAGGGTGTTTGGGTGACTATATAGGGTTTTGCCTTAGTCAAACCCCCACTTCGGTGATTTCCACCTCCACGAATAGCCAAGTTGTATTGTAAAAGTAATGTGTGTGCAGACCTTGTGTGTGTGCAAGATCTAAAATGAAAGTAAGCAAACTAGAGCAACCTAGAAAGTAAACCCTAATTGCTTGTAAATGATAATGTAAATGCTCTAAATCAAGATGCAAAGTGATCTAAAGCATGAATAAATGATATATTGAAGCTAATGCAAAGACATGAAAACAACATGAAATCATACCCAACCCCTAAGGGAGATGTACAAGCCAATCTTCAGTCGGTAATCTCCTATTGTTCTTCAATGTCTTCCAAGCCCTAAATGGATGAATGGAATTGATAAATGCTTGATAGAGGGGTGTTGAATGTTGTTGAAGTCTTCAAAGATCTGCTCTTTCACTGCATATGAGGTTCCTGAAAACAAAATTTAGATCCTTTCAAATAAAGAAAGAGAGCTCTTATGTATGAAACCCTAGGTCGCAATTTCGTCTTTTGGCCGACCTAGAGATTGAATCTCCTGCCAATTTCTTAGGGTTAAGCTTTATTTTATGATTGGATCGTGCTCCTAAAATTTCGAGAAAAATGTCTGGGACCATGTGCACTCCGGGCGCCATGGTCCCAACAACTTTTCACCAAATTTTTAGGGCCGTCAGATATGATGATTTTAGGGAGAATCCCGAAGTTACAGGTGATTTCGAGATGTTTTGACCCCCGAAATCAAGCCCCCAAGTTCAAAAGAAGGCCTAATTAGGGTTTTTGATTAGATGATGTATTGGAGGAATAAAATGAAAAGGGGCACACTTTAATGAAAGGGCCCAACTTTATGATGTGAAGGATGATGAAATAGGACCTTAGACCTAATTAATTTGATTAATTAAGTGCTAAAGGAGAAATGCAATGCAAAATGCAAAATGCACCAAGGTGGGTGCTAAACTAGGTGTGAAATCGTACCACCCTAGCAAGTGCGTACAATTTACGACGCTACATGTGTTATCATGGATTAAATGGTATTAACTTGTCACTATGTTATGGGGCATAGTCATTGGAAAGGTTCTTGTATGTCTGAAAAGTGTAAACAATTGAGTTCTTACGTTGCTCTTATTTGTCGAAAGTTGGCTTGGTTGTAGAAATGGATATTTAAAGCTAGTTCTATGCGATAAAGTTTTATGAAAAGAGATGAATTGGTGAAAGAAAGTGATCCTGGGGGCATATTTTCTTGTCATGTTTGATAGATGAGTATGATAACTGTGTCTATATATTTTAATAGCTTTAATTTGGTGTAATAAGAAGGGAAAATTCTCATTTCTCTACTATGATTGTGTGTAAATTCTAGAATATTTTAAGATGTGAATGATGTTAGATGCATTTGGTTAATGGATAATGACATTCGTAGAGGATTTATAAGTAATGTTCTAAAATGTTGACAAAATAGTTGTTTGTGCAAATTGATAATTGTTAATTGAGTTTAAGGGCTAATACGTGTTGTATGACTTCCGTTTAGCCTTGCGACTTCCAGGAGTAAGTCAGAGCCTTGGGGGGGAGAATGTAATGCCCCTACCCTATTCGGACTTGTAAAACCCATTTGACCTTGGTTGACTTCCTATGTGGCATTCTTGAATGGTAGGTTAACCGTGATGCCATGTGTAGTTTAGATAAAATAAATAATCGTGCATACCTATTATTGTGCTTTTGCATCGATTCTTGTGTAAATGTAATTGTTTCCTAACTCTTGTGATGAATCTCAAGCTAACACCTTCATGGAATATGTATATGTATATGTATGCTTGCGTGATTCATGGGTGCAGGAGATTGCAGGTACAAAACTGCCTAGGGCAAGGTTTAGCTCCTTCGGGATTCGCAGGGTTGAGTAAACCTCCTCCATCCTCAGAATTCGGATTTGGGGGTCATAAAACTCTCGTCTTGCCTTAGCCATGGTTAGGTGAGCATCGTGTGTGGTTCGTGGGGCTTTCCTTTCGTTGGGTTGCGTGGCGTGTGATTTGGTGGACTTCCTTGGTTTGCATGCCTTGCGCGGGGTAAGTGGAGTTTGTTATCCTAAGTATTTAATTCAATTTAATGAGTAGATGTACGCATTTGTAATTTAGAAATTTAAAATAGGTAGTTTTCTTTTATATGATTAATCGTTAATTTAAAGAGATCGCTTTAATTATAATTGTAGCAAGCTTAAAGTATTTAACTTGAATTAATGTGTTCATTTACGCATTAGTAGTTGAGAAAATTAGAATAAATAGATTTCTTTCATGAGATTAGTCATTTATTAAAAGGTCACTTTATTATGTTATAGCGAGTTAATTTAATAGCTAATTTTAATAATAACGAAATTCAATGAGTTATGCATTTTAGAAAGGAAAGATTTAAAGTCATTCAGAAATAGAAATAAATTTATCATTTTCGCATTTTGGAAAAGAAAGGGTAAATTTTATTATTTAAAGGAAATTATTCTTTTTTTACTTGTAAAGTTGATATAGTATAAAAGATTGATTTTTGGAAATTTAAATTAATCAAAATACTTTACCCTGGTCAATAGTTTCGAAATATAAATGTTGGCTAAAGTAATATGGAGAAACTAAAATTAGAATTAAATAAGAAATAGAAGCATTTTAATTTTAATAAGAAAAAATGGATAAGATGTATTGAATAGTGGAAAGGAATGATTTCCATTTTCATTTTCTTTTATTTTAAAAATAAATGCCTAAATTCGAAATTGAAAATTTGGTCAAAAAAAAAAGGGGGTTTCTCATTTAACCTAGTTTTTGGAAATATTTTTGGGGGTTCTCATTTTGGGATCTTTTGGAAATGGAGATGGGGGAATTTTGGAAAAAAATGGAGCTTTGCTTTGAGTTGCAGGTGGAGCTCTCCTTCAAGTCATGCCCAGAATGCGTTATGAGGTAGGATTCCAACCTACCCTTTTATTTATTTGCTGAATCAAAAACAAATTTGGTGTTTGAATGTTCTCCATGAAATGCTGGAAAACATAAATGATACTACCCATGTATGTTCTTAAGATTTAGTTTTCAGTTTCTTTTGAAAGCTTGGTTGTTCTTGGATTCAGGGTTTGTTATAGTTTCTTGAACATTTTGTAGTGAGGAAACTAAAAGAAAAAAAAAGAAAAAAAAGAAAAGAATGCTAAAAATCCCTCTTGTTTTGACTGTAAATATTAAAAAAAATTATTATCAAATGGGGCGATTGGGGTTTGGCAAGCGGAGGAGCCGAGGCTCAACTCGCGCCGCCATTTTCTCCCCCCCTCTTCCCTTTCCCCGCAGCCCGCAGTTCTACTTGCGTCCACAACGTGGGCCGCACGGACCAGCATCCACAACGTGGGCTGCAGGGAGACCTGCAAGCCGCACTACCACAATGCGGCTCGAAGGGCCTACGTCCACATTGTGGGCTGCAGGGAACCTACGACCACAGTGTGGTTTCACAGGACCTGCGTATTGGTCCCTCCCACTCCCGTGATGGGAGGTGGGACCCGTAGGCTAGGCTCCCAATTAAAATAAAATTTGTTTTATGTTTTTTTTTATATATTTAAAATATATATATATATATATATATATATATATATATATATATATGCAATATTAACATTTATAAAATGAAAGAAAAATGCCATGGGGTATGAATAACAGAAGTTGTAATATATTTGTAGAAAAATCTATTTTATTGGAAATTAGATTTTAATTGCTAAATACTATTAATATATATATATTTATTGAATAACGAAGTTTGTGTTTATTCGGATTTGTTGCTTAATTAAAAATTCATTAATCATGGCTTATTAAATTTATATTAGTTAACATTTAATTTTGGAACCAATTCCAATAGGGAAGTAATATTTGGAAAAGAGATTAAATAATGTCTTTATTTGATGATCTTGAAATAAAATACTTTTGTTAACATTTGGTAATACATTTTAATAAGAAGTTTTTTTGGGATATGTATTGTCTTTCGTTTGCATGATAAAGAACAACCGGAAGTTTTTAGGAATGAAATACTAAAGCATAGGAGTGTATGGAATATGAATCTAATATTATCTTCATATATTTTGTTATTACTTCAATGATATGCTAGTAGAATGAATGTAAATTTGATATCATATCGATCAAAAAAAAAATTGTTGTAAGTTTAAGTTCCATATTTGCCGTGTTTAAAGTGGTGGCAAACCTTGATGCATTTGTTTTGGGACCTTGTCATTGTTGAAATTGGGGCACCTGTTTAAGTCTTAGGTCTCTAAAATAGAGTACTGTTGGACAATGGACCTTGTACCTTCTTTTAGCATGCTCAGTTGGATCCGCCTCTATGTGGACATCATTTAGGATTTATGGACCAAAGTGGTCATTTGTATACTGGTTGTGTTTGCCTATGTGGCAAAGATGTAAAAGACATGTAATTAAGTATTCCCAACTATATTGAATGTCAGAGGGGTCTTGCAGTTGAGCAGACCCGGAGATGTAGCCCTTTAGGGGTGAACTTCGAGATCATATATGTGTTATGCGATGCCTTGTCTCTTTTATTTCATACTTTAAGTTATCATGTATGGTTGCTTTTCATAAGTGTATAATGGGAATTTAATGAAGCTAAATCAAAGTGCATAAAATTATTCATCTTGATAAATGTAGTAATCAGGTTCATAAAACATTATGAGTATGATTATGGAAAAGAATTTGGTTTATGTTAATTAAAGGAAATAATGGTGGAAAGAATCTCATTAGAATGCCTTTATTGTTTTAGCGTGGTATAAGTTGGTAAATTGATCGAATGTGTATGGGTAACAAAGTTAGTATTAATGTTATAATTTCTAAGTTGAAATCTAAAGGATGAACATCATATAGGTATTTACTTTTTATCTTCTTAAATGAGTATCGCCATGTTAATCCTACTTCACTACATTTGATGAATTTGTTTAGTTATTTATATTTTAATCTTAGCAAATAATCCTCACCAGATTAACTCTATAATTGGGTGAACTCAACTAGTCATCCATCTTATAACCCTAATAAAAGAATCTCTTTATGATTGCTAAGATTGTACTAAAAAGGGAAGTATTCGTAAAGTTGTTTATATCTTAATCTTAGTAAATGTACCTTTTCATATTAACTTCAGTTAACTAAAAGGAGTGGCATGCAATAAGGTAGCTATATTCTAATCCTAATGGAAGAATGTCACTATGAACTTATATTCTAATCCTGTAATAATGAATATCATCTTGCTAACTATATCTTAACTAAAGGGATGAACTCATGTGTTCCTATTACATTTTCACCTTAATGAATTGAGCTCCTTCTATTAGCATTATTAAAACTTCAATGAATGATCCCTATGTCTAATTACATTTTATCCTCCATAAAAGAACTATGACTCATTAGTTGGTTATGCTTGAATTCAAATGAAGGGACCTCACTCTATTAATGGAAGTTTAATCCTTAATGAACGAATCTCATCTTATTAACCATACTTTTAATATTTAAGAAAGATATCAAATGTGGGTGGTTATCGTAAAACCACATGAATGAACTTTGGTATATTAATCGCATTGAACCTTAAGGGAGGCCTCTTAAATTATTTATGTTTTAAAGTGCATTGAGTAAAAAAAACCCCACGATGGCCTCCTAACCACCCAAAGTAAATGAGCGCTTCCTAAAATTCTAAGATGTCAAATCATTGAACATATATATAATCATGTCTTATGCGTTATCTCGTAATTAAGATATCCGGCTTATTGGATCAATTGATGCAAGTTGAGTTAGGTGTAAGGTTACGTAATCGCGTTGGGAAACTCCTTAGGTCCGTTTAGCCTTCCGCTGTGTTATCTAAGTTTTAGATAACTCCAAAATATCTTTACATTGTATCTAATCAGTAATACTCTTAAATATATTAAAAAAATATGTATATTTACACTCTATTTGAGTGTTTTTAACTTAAACCCTTAGGGGTTTCCTGGCGGGGCATTACAGTTTTGAAGTTGTTTAGCATTTTAAGTTGCGATCTGGTGATAGGTAAGTTTTGGTTTGATTTTTTGGTCATCGCATGCTCGCAGGTTTGTAAGTCTTAAGTCAAAAAGTGTTGCGAGCATGCGACGGCGGTTAAGTGTCTTGTTGTCACGAGATCGCAAGGGTTTAAGTCAAGTTAATTTTCTAGTTGCAAGCTTGCGATGAAATTAGTTGTTTTGTTAGATCAACGACTATCGCTCACTCATGAGATTCTTTGAGGATTCATAAGAGGGATTGCGAGCTTGCGATTAAGAGGATTTGGTAGCATTGTCACTAACTCGCTAATATGTGGACTTGTTTGTCGGGTTCTTAAAAGTTTTGAATGCCAATCGCCAATCAAATAGAAGGGCATGAATTCAAATTTCGCTCGAGTATTTTAGTTTGAAGTTTGAATTAATGCCACAATAGCTAGTTCATGCAAGTGTGGCAATTAATGAGACTTGAGACTTGAGAGAAGTGACGATGCCCAAATAGTAAATACCATAAATTACATGATCGAGTCGAGGTTTTGCATAATTGCATTAATGCATTCTATCTTTGAGTTAATCCAATGAATTGAGCTCTGCAACAACGTTGGAGAATTTAGAGTGGTGGGTGTGAGAAAATTGCAGAAAATTGGTTAAGTTTTTCTCTTACAGCTAAAATGAGCCAGGCGACGAGTGGTACTGGAGGTTCCAAGCCCAAGCCCAAGGCCATGACAAGTGGAGAAAGAGGACCTAGAGGTTCCAAGGCCAGTGCCATTGAGGAAACGATGGTTAAGAAATACATAGAAGAATTTGTAGATTTGATGCCAGGGACTTGTGTTGCTTTGAATACAAATCATTTGGTATGGAGAGATTTATGGAACCAATGCAGAAACCCTACCATGCTTAATATGACTGGTTCTGCTTTGTTTCATTATTTCTGGAAAAATAGGGTTAAGGGTGTCCCGATGTCAAACCCTTGGGATTTAAATATGGCAAAGTTAATTGTGCCAGATGTGTATGTTGATGTGGATTTTATCAAAGAGTTGTCCAAACGCTATTGCCCAATATCTAGGGTAATCAGAAGAAAGAACCAGTCTGCCCTAGTTTCAATTAACAGAGCTAGCTTTGTTGAAGCTTTCTAGATTACTGGTGCTACATGTACAGATATAGATTTGGAGCGGATTGCAGAGGATTATGACAAATACAAAGGTGTTATCAAGAAGCTTGCAATGCCTAGATACAGGCCTAGGGTGAATAGGAAGCTGGTTATAATTCTAGAGAGTATCGAACCACCATTTGACATCACACCTTTCTACCATTATATGCATTGTACAATCTATGGATTATGCAGAGTGCTGGGTTTTGATGGAGATTCAATAATGTCAGTTGAATTATTGATTATGGCCATGGACATTCAACACCCAGATGTTAACAAAGAATATGATTATGTGGGCTATGTGGTTCAACACATTCATAATGCTCTAGTTGAAATTTAGAGTGGTGGTGCACCCAACCCTACATTCAAGCATTATTCATTGTTGATGCATTTAATCTTGTTCTATAATGTTGAGTTCATGGATAAAGAATTGGAGCTTTTCAAAGAAGAATTGGGTGTCTTAATGCCAATACAAAGATGGACCTAGGTTTGGGATAGTAGTTCTCCCCATTCTTCTTTCCTTTTCTTTGAAAATTGGATTGTTTCGCCAATTATGGAAATGCTAGGAATAAATAGGGAACGATTGTCAATTAATGTTAGGAGAGTTTTGAGACCTTACCGGTATGTTCCAAACTGGCCTATTTCACATAACTAGGGGGACTTTAATTTTTTTGATAACTTTACTGTGATCAGAGTCTATGGGTCTCCTTGGCCTCCCCATATTTTACCAAAATTTGTTCCAATTAGGATTGCTTTTATGGAGTTTATTTGGCAATTGACCCTAGTTGAAAAAGAATACCTTGACAAACACAGGAAGGGTTCTCTTCTTCCTAGGCTTTGGGTTGCATCTGATTTTACCATTGGTAGGAGTTCCTTTGATGAAGTAAACAATTTCCTTAAACAATATAGGTTGGTTAATGTTGTGTCTAGATTCTGTGATTCTAAACAATTTATTAAACTTGCATTGCCAAAAATGACACCTTGGGCCAACATAAAGGACCATGAA
This sequence comes from Cryptomeria japonica, assembly GCF_030272615.1. Lineage (NCBI taxonomy): Eukaryota > Viridiplantae > Streptophyta > Pinopsida > Cupressales > Cupressaceae > Cryptomeria > Cryptomeria japonica. Next base: position 734,753,701 of record NC_081407.1, read on the forward strand.
CCATTGGATGATGAAGATGTGGTTAGAAATTTTCTGAGAAAAGATGAAGTACAAGAAAGGAGAAGAAAATGGAAAAATTTGATGAGAGTTGAAGCACAATTGAAGGCTGCTGACCCTAGTTTCTCAGGTTTTTGCCCTGATAGCTCGTACCTGGAGAGGATTAACAAAATGTTGAGTTTATATGTGTATGCGGGAAAAGCGGGTCGATAGAACTTAAAATGTTAAAAATGAAGCCTAAGGAGCCTAGCTCACACACCCACAAGACTTCTTGGTGCAAGCTATGGACTCATGAAGTATGGCTCAGCTTCCCAAGGTTGGTTCCATGGTTCTCCATCTCACAAGGTCCCTCAAACCAATGTCTTTTCTCTCAGATCACTGAGCAAAGTGGTTTAGGGATGACAAATGCAAGAACGAGGGATGCTTTGGTTGATTTTAAGATGAAATGCATCCTAAACTATGCATGATCCTATAAATGCAATAAACTAGATTATAAGATGACAAGATTAGTAGCAAGACTATCCTAGCATGATATACTAGTCTATGATTAAGCTAAATGATAAAGAAAATACTCTGAACATGCATATTTAGATTAATTCCTATTGAAAAGAGAGGCTAAACGATGAGCACAAATGATATATTAAAGCTTGGATGGATTTTAGTATAAGTATGATGCTAAAGACTTGGATCATTAAAATGGAGGATGGAGAGCTCTATTTATAGCAAAAATAGGGCAATGAATGGCCAGGATTGAAAGAGGTAATCAAGGGTTGAGTTTGAAAGTTGGGAATCCATGTTCACAATTTTCACCAATGAAATGGTGACAATTGGCAACATAGGGTTGGTTGAGAGGAGATGTAAGAAGCATTAAATGCTTGAGAAGACCTCATGGTTATCTTAGGGGGTAAGGGTTATGGTTAAGTTAGGATTACCCATTGGACAAAGGTTTTATCCAAAGGATAAACTCTTGTGCAAAGGATTAAGGATAACCATGGTCAAAGCAATAAATGCTTGATGAGACCCTTGGGTTACATGGAGGTTGAGTTTAGGGAAACTCTTTAATCATGCTAGAGGGTTGAGTTAACCATTAATGGTTTGGGAGACTTTCAAAGTTAAGTGGTTGAAGCCTTTAAGGGTTTTCAAAGACTTTGAGGGTTTGAGAAGTGACTTCCCCTTGCTTAGGGATGTGACAAAGTTTAGGAAATGGGTTAGGTTAATTTAGAAGTGATTAGAAGAGTCTAGAAGGGGTTAGGAATAGGGTTTAGGAAGCAAGTGGGAGATGTAGGATTTTGCAAGTGGATGGAGGGATAATACGATTTAATTGAATAAAATGAATTTAATTCAATTTGGTTGCAATTGGGGAAATTAAATAAATTAGATTTATTCAATTTAGGATAAACTATTTAATTGAATAAAATGATTTATCCTATTAAATGGTAAAAGAGGTCTAGTAAATTTAATTAAATAAATGGAGTAATTTACTTAATTAAATAGAGGAATGTGAGTAATTCAATTAAATTGGATTTAATTAAATAGAGAAATGAACATAAGATATTCATTTAGGAATATAGTCATTTTTATACGTCTACATTTTGTCCCTCTTTGAAGTGATGTGTGTGCACATGTTAATTCAAAGAAAATGATGTGTCATCATGATTTATGATCAAATAAAAATTTTATGTCATTTTGAGATATGCCATGCCCCAGTTTTGATATTTGATGTTGATAATGCCCCGTCGGGGGATGAATCAAAAATTTGGAAAATTTGATTTGACTTGATAATTGTGTTTGCATTGTAAAATGTTGGCTATGTGGAATGCTAATAATTGATTCATCTCCCGATATGGTTGTGTGCGAGGGTACGAGGAAGACCATGAGCGAATTACATGCTCAATCCCCTAACCCTATTTTTATTTCACCCTATCAAAGGGGAAAAGTGTATTGTTTTGTCTCATTTGTGTTTGTTGACTTTGGAGAGAAAGACTTTTGAAGAGAAGACAAAATGCCTATCCCATATTCTACACATCAATTTGAGTGCGTTCAGAGGTATCGGAGGCCTGCCGCATATGGACCACCGGTAAGTCAACCTTTTTGACCCCTTTTTGATTTTTTATTTTGTCATTTTTGGTCATGTTTTGAATTTTGGCATGCGGTTTTTCCGATTTAGCACATACAAAAAATTTCGTATTGCATAAGGGTTTCATTTTTGGGTAGTGTCCGAAAACATAGGGTAGCACATAAATTTGATAGGTTAGTGCACATATTTGCTAGGTTAGCACATAAATGCAACTTAGCACATTAGGTACACAGGGTAGCGCAGAAGGTGAAATAGGTAGCACGTTAGGTAAACCTAGTGCATTGGGTGCACAGAGAGTCGCATGGGTAGGGGTAAGTAGCACATAGGTTAGACCTAGCGCATAGGGTTAGATAGGTAGCACAGATGGGGGATAGGTTAGTGCATGGGATAGGTTTAGCACTTAGGGTAGATTAGATGGCACATTGGAAGAAATAGGTAGCGCATAGAGTTAATCTAGCGCATGGGGTAGATAGGATAGCGCATAGAGAAAACAGGTTAGCGCATAGAGTCAATCTAGCGCGTAGCCAAATTTAGTTAGCGCATGCAGTCGGTTTTGTGAGAAAAGATGATTTGTGAGTGCGGAAAATTGATAGGATAAGGTCAGTTTTGCTGGAATAAGTGTAAATGTTTCATTTTTGTGTTTACTGTCATGATTTTGATAGTTTGTCCAATATAAGTGCCAATATAACTTGGTTTGTTTTGCGATTTTTTAAGTTATTCATAGATATTGATGTGGATTTGATATAAACTTGATTTGATTTGCATTGTTTCAAGTTAATATATGTGGAGCTTGATTTGTGTTACAAGCTAATATGATTGTGGAACTTGAGTTATTTTACAAGCTGATATGGGTTGGAAACTTGAGTTGTGTTACAAGTTGATGTGATGTGGGGACTTGAGTTGTGTTACAAGTTGATATGGATAGATATGATGTGATTTTGATTTTGATATCTATGTTTTGATGAGGAAACTGATATTGGACTTGGTTTGTTGTTTGACAAGAGCGATTGGGAGTGGTTCAGTCACGTGAGTGGTTCCTGAGACCATGGGCATTGATACCATGGTTGGCATAGGCTGATCTAGACATTATTGAGAGATGCGGTCTGTCTTCCCTATTAGATATGTCTCGGTTTACTATGAACCAGGGTTTACTTACAGCGTTGGCAGAGAGGTGGCACAGTGACATGAATACCTTCCACTTTGCCACAGGGGAGATGATAGTGACCCCAGATGATTGTTACCAGATCCTGCACATACCTATAGTAGGTGCACTACTACCCTATGAGAAGTCAGAGGAGGGCGAGACAGAGGCACTTTGCTGGATATTTCATGATGATACAGTGTGCAGATATGAGATTACGTGGTAGGAGTTTCTGGATTTGGACTATGCACTTCTTCCATTGGTACTGGCAAGTTTTGTAGGTGGTTTTCTATGTCCCGACCGCAGGTCAAAGGGACTTTCTATGGGATGGGGACTGGTGCTAGAGGAGATGGTGACACAGGGCCATAGGTTCGCATGGGGATCGGCTATGCTAGCCCATTTGTACAAGGACTTGCATGAGGTAGTATACCTGGGTTACGACAGTTTGTCAGCTAGTGTGACACTTCTACAGGTATGGTGCTGGGAGCACATTCCGACAACTAGGCCATTGGTGGATAGAGATAGGCCTGTTGGGCGTACCTATGCATATGGATACAGGGGATTAGTTGTCCAGCGGAAGCTGGGCAAGCTGGAGCATTGGAGTAGGGTATTGGATGACATTGATACGGTCATATGGTGACCATACACAGGTTGTGAGGTTTGGGCTGAGGATGGGCTAGAGATGCCATATGTCTTCATGACCCAATTTTTGATAGGGAGGACCCCTTTTGTGATCGAGAGATTTTTGGTTACGAGAGTTTTGTGGTAGTATGGTCGATAGTAGGGGATACCATAGGGACATGTTTGTATGCATGTCGGAGGTAGGACATACCAGATTGGGGTCCGACTATTGACAGTGCGGTGGCTATAGAGGAGTTTGTGCAGCTAGTGGGCTAGATATGGGACTACGCCTCTGAGATTTTGGATGTTGGGATGACAAATGAGTTTGCCCCATTTTTTGTAGCTCATGTCATGGCGAGGATATCAGATCCAGTGGAGATGTGGCCCGCTTTTGATGATGAGGATGAGGGAGGTGATGGAGGAGGTGGAGGAGGACGACGAGGGAGAGGAGATCGGGGGAGTAGAGGAGACAAAGGTAGAGATGGGGGTGATAGAGGAGTGGAGAGAGTAGTTCGATGAGCTATGATGGATAGAGGTAGAGGAGGTTTGGCTATTGGAGCAGGGGGTGAGGGGAGAGTGACAGAGGTGATAGTAGCAGTGGGAGGGACTGATGAGGTGAGATGACCAACCCAGAGGAGGAGGATTGATGTGTTACCTCCACCAGCACTGAGGACAGGTAGAGGGATAGGGGGTACCCCTTCACAGGTACCCCTATGGGTCTCAATTCTGACTCATGTGGAGGATGCCCAGATTAGGACCCTACAGGTGATAGTGCAGCAGTTGCAGGCATAGTTATTAGCGCATCAGTGTCAGATTATGCAGCTGACCACTAATCATGACACTAAGATAGAGCGGCGGGGTCGAGCAGAGGAGCTCGCAACGAGCGTGTAGAGAGCAGCAATCGGTGGTCTAATGAGGGACACCTTGAGAGAGCTTGCTTTGAGAGCCCAGGAGGTGGAGTACTACCATCAACATTATGAGGCTATGGTGCCTAGGGAGCGCTGAGTGCAGAGTTTTACACAGTCGAGATCGAGTCGATCTCGAGAGACTGGATTGTGGTCAGAGAGCAGAGGCGTGATAGGGCCATCGAGACATGATCCACCTAGAGATCCAGGGGCTGGGACTTAGGCGGTGAGACTGTCTCCTTCAGGAGATAGTCATACTTGAGAGACGATGTCTCCATTTGTATTTTTGATCATTGTTTTTGGTTGTACGGGGCACAGACATGATAGATATTGTACATTGATCATTTGTTGATATATATATATATATATATATATATATATATATATATGACACCATTTTCTTTGATCATGTGATGTGTTATGGATGCATGCTTTCTATATGCTTGTGTTTATTTTATGATGATGCAATGCTTAGATAGATGATATGATGAAGTGAAATGCAATGATGCAAATGTATGATGTTCATGAGATGTATCTTGAAAATGAGATGTATGATTTGATATGCAACTAATTGTAAAATGATATGCAACTAATTGTTTTTGGAGCATCCTCATTCTGCATTTGTCATCCGATATAATCACATTTTATTTGCTTTCAATATATGTATCATCATTGAGCATGGATTGATCTTTAGATATGTTGAAAATTTATACAAGCATAATGGTATAATTGAACCATGATAACCTGAGAAAAATTTACATGATGTTTGATTTTGCAAGATAGCACAAGCATCAAGGTATAATTGAACCAGGATGACCAGAGTGTGGATTGCGTATAAACAGACAAGATTAAACCATTTATATTCGTAAAGTGGAATCATGTCTTCAGTGATATGTTGTGAATCACGTCTCAAGACAAATATCTACACAGTACAAATGATTGCCTCACAGATAGAAGACTAAGAAAATATTGGAGTTTCTCGATGTTCTCTAGCTTGGAAGCGTTGTTGAGAAAATTTAAAGAATCCAATAATTCAAAAAGTTTAAATGCAAAAATAGTCAAGACTTTATGCAAAATGCAACATTTGGTACTTTAGAAAATCATCCATCGTATTTCTCTTGTGAATCTTTTATCAATCGATGTTTGGATTTGGGATTGTGTAAGTTTTTGTTTGTTGGACATGATGCTCTAAGTTTTGCAAATAGTCTTGACGGTTTGAACATGCTTGTAAGTTTTGATGTTTATTGTCCCTAGTTAAGTGTACCTCTCGATGCGGGTATGTACAGTGATTACCAAGCCATGGTAAAATGTGGTGAAAGAATAGATGGATAAATCAGGATAGTGACTACGCTAAGTATGTCCTGAATGGATATTTGCAAAGTGTCTAGCGATGGCCGATAGTGTTTTACTATGGAGATAAGGATGTGGATATAGATAAAGGAGTTGTCCTTTCACAATAACGCCTATTACTAGGTTTTCACCAGTTGCTTTTATTGTACCTTTTTATTTGTTTTTCCTTGATTTTTTGATTGTTTTTTACTTTTTCCATGCATTAGACTACTCAAGTGTATTATTTCTTCAGATGAATGCTATTAGTTGGTTCATCGAGCACATCTCCTTTTGAAGTTGTTAGCTGATAAGCACCTGATCCATAGACTGATATGATGACATAGGGACCTAACCAGTTAGGTTCAAATTTCCCTTTCTTTTCTCGATCTTGCTGAATTCTTGGATTTTCCTTGAGGACTAGGTCACCAACTTTGAAATTTCGGGGAATGACCTTGTGATTGTAGCTTCTGCACATGCATTGCTAATATTCTTTGAGATGAGTGTAAGCATGCTAACGTCTTTCATCTAATAGTTCCAGTTCTTGTAGTCGGTTGACTCAATACTCTTCATCTGGGATTAAGCCTTTTAGAGAGACTCTGAGAGATGGAATTTTTACCTCCAGGGGTAAAATAGCTTTTTATCCATAGACCAATGAGAAAGGTGTTGCTCCTGTAGGTGTACGGATGCTAGTTATGTATGCCCAAAGTGTTGGATTGAGTTGTACATGCCAATCTTTGCCTACATCATTCACTGTTTTCTTTAGGATTTTCAGTATTGTCTTGTTGGATGCTTCTGCTTGACCATTCCCCTATGGATAGTATGGTGTAGAGAACCGATGTATTTTGAATTGTTCACATAGTTCTCAGACATCTTGGTTTTTGAAAGGTCATCCATTATTGGTGATGACGGAGCTTGGAATACCATATCTGCAGATCAGATAGTTTAGGATAAAAGAGGCAATTTGTTTTCTAGTCACTGTGGTCATGGGGACCACTTCTATCCACTTGGTAAAGTATTCTAATGTAGTTATAATGAACTTGTGTCCATGTGAAGATGAAGGATGAATTTTGTTGACCAAGTCAAGTCCCCACTGACAAAAGGGCCAGGATGTTGTAAATGGCTGCAGTTCCTATGCTGGTGCATGTATCGGATTGCCATGGATCTGGCATTTAGGACACTTTTTTGCAAAATGATAAGAATCTTTTTCCATTGTCGGCTAGTAATATCCCATTCTTAGAAGCTTTTAGCAAGAGTAGTCCCACTTGAATGTGTGCCATAGATACCTTCATGAAGCTTGTGTAAAGCGGAGTCAGATTCGTTATGATCAAGACAACGAAGAAGAGTACCATCTAGACCTCGACGGTACAAAGTATCAGCAGTAAGGGTATAACGAGTGGTTTGTCGGATAAAATTACGTTTTTGGTTTCAAGATAGGTCAATGGGTAGGATGTTGTTCTTTAGATAATCATATATTGGTCCATACAAAGGGGAATCTGAACTAGTCAAGGCATAGATAACATGGGATTCAAAGTGGTCATAGGCTGGGGAGAATAGTTGCTCTACTAGAAACTCGTAATGACTCTGTTGCTCTGGAATCTGTAGTAATGAAGCGATTGTAGCCATTGCATCGGTTTCTTTGTTGTTTAACCTTGGTATTTGTTCGAAGGTGATGTGTACAAAATACTATTTGAAGTCATCCACCATTCACTTGTAGGGCAGTATCTTGTCATCTTTTGTCTAATAGTCGTTGTTGATTTGATTGATGACTAGTTGTGAATTTCCATAGACCATTAACTCCATGATTTTCCATTCTACGGCCATTTTGATGCCTATAACCAATGCCTCATATTCAGCCACATTATTTGTGCATGGAAACATCAGCCTATATGATCTTGGTATTGTGTGTCCTTCAGGAGTGATAAATAGAATGCCAGCACTTGAACCATGTTGTGTGTAGGATCCGTCAAAGTATAGGGTCCATTGCTTGGTAGAAATAGCAAGAACATCTCTGTCTGGAAATTCAATCTCCATAGTTTGTTTTCCTGGTAGCGGTGCTTCAGCTAGTTGATCTGCAATTTCTTGTCCTTTGATAGCTCTTCGTTCTGTGTATTGGATATCAAATTCACTGAGAATCATGACCCATTTAGCCAATCGGCCTATAAGAGCTGCCTTGCTGAGTAGATATTTGAGAGGATCAATTTTTGCCACTAGCTTAATTGTTTGTGCTAGCATATAATGTCAGAACTTTTGAGAAGCGAAGACTACTATTAGACAAGCCTTCTCAACAAATGTATAGTTGATTTCATAGACATTCAATGTCCTGCTAATGTAGTATATGGCTTGTTCCTTTCCTTGTTGATCTTCTTGTGCTAATAGTGCCCCCAATGATATATCTGTTGTTGAAATGTATAAAATGAGTGGCTTTCCTTCTATTGGTGGTACTAGAACTGGTGGGTTTATTAGGTACTGTTTGATTTGATAAAAAGATTATGCACACTTGGCTTCCCATGTGAAAGGTACATTCTTATGTAGCAAGTGATTGAATGGTAGACTTTTATCGGCTAGTTGAGTGATGAATCACCTGATTGATTGAAGTCATCCTTGTAGAGAGCGAAGCTGACTGATATTCTTTGCTGGTGGCATCTCCACAATGGCTTGTACCTTTGTTGGATCCACTTCAATACCTTTAGCTGAGACTATGTAGCCTAGTAACTTGCCTGATGTAACCCCAAAGACACACTTCTTAGGGTTGAGCCTGACTTGGAATTTTTCCAATCGATCAAAAATATTTGTTAGGATGTTAAGGTGTTCTGCTCTGGTGAAGGATTTAGCTAGTAAATCATCCACATAGTCTTCCATGAAGGTATGCATCATGTCATGAAAGATTGTTGTCATTGCTCATTGATAAGTAGCTCCTGCATTCTTTAAGTGAAAAGGCATAACATTCCAATAGTACGTTCCCCAAGGATAGGTAAACATTGTTCTATCTTGATCTTCTGGGGCTATTTTTATTTGATTATAGCCTAAAAAACCGTTCATTAGTGAGAGCATTGCATGGCCTGTTGTGAGGTCTACAATTATGTCAATACTGGGCAAAGGAAAGTCATCCTTTAGACAGGCTTTATTGACATCTTTGTAATCAGTGTAGATTCTGATACTACCATCTGGTTTTGATACTGGTACTATGTTGGAAATCCATTCTGCATAGTTGATGGGTCAAATGAATCCGACATCTAATAGTTTCTTCAGTTCAACTTTGACCATGAGTGCCACCTATGGATTCATCTTTCCTAGTTTTTTCTTGACTGGCTTAATTCCTATAGAGATGGACAAGTGATGCATGATTAAGTGTGGATCAATTTCGAGCATATCTACGTATGACCAAGCAAAGTTAATTTGCTTTTCTTAAAAAAAAATGATAAATGCTGATCTTTCCTCCTTTGTTAGAGATTCTGCCAGGTGTATGTTTTTGGCTGCTTCAGTAGTACCAATGTTGATTGATTGAGTGGGCTCAATCAATATGGGTGATCGCTCATGAAAATGTTTAGGAAGAGTGTCAAGTCTCTCATCTTTAGGTGCCTTAAAAAGGTTTTCACCCTTAGATGCGTCCTTTATTTTTACTTTTTTATGATCTAGAGCTGCCATTGACTGGTTTTCAGCATCAGATCTTTTATTTAGTTCATTTTTCTGACTGAGAGACTTGGCACTCCCTGGTTTGTAGACATCGTTATTTTGTTCACTAGTAGAGCCTGTTTCTAGGTTAAGGGTACATAGGTAGTGGATAATAGATTCATCATCTGGGAAAATTGGTATATCATGTATTTCGGGTTCATCCCAGTCAATGAGGTCGGGAAAGATAAGTGGTAAGGAACCATTTGGTGGATCAAGTTCTACTATTGTAAGTGTCAAGATAGAGGTTTCATCGTGATTGGTTTGGGTGTTAAAGAAGTTCAGGATTTCGTCGAGGTCTTTGATGGTATCATCCTCCGTATAGACTTGTTCATAATGTTTTTGCTCACTTTCCTTAGCGTCATAAATATTTTGTGGTCCAAATTCAGGTAGTCTAATTTCTGTGTTATGCTCTTCTTGAGAAAGGGATATAGAGCTAGTATTTTCAGTGGTATCTTCAGTAGCATTTGAGTAGCTACCCCATTCATATTCATTAGAATCAGTCTCAAGAGTTATCATCTCAGATCTTTTCAGTGCTGTAAACAGGTATGTTGTATGGTGAAAATAGATCTTTGATAATTGATACTAGTTTGCTGGCTTTTTCTGATTCTACATCAGATCCTACTTCTATTCTTTGCATTTGTTCATAGGCTATTTCTTTTCGGGGAGGAATAATGATATCAGGAGGTAGTTCTTCTTTTTTAGATATTGGTGTTTGAATATGAGCTACTACTGCAGATATGGCTTTCTTGTGATTGAGGAGTTTCTCCTGATGTTGCTTCTGTTCTTGACATTCACGGTCCTTGCGGATTGTTTCTACTGACTCAAATAGTGCTTCTTGCCAGGATTCTTCTTTGTACTTCTTCTTTTCTTTCCATTGAGGTTTTGGATTCTTGCGTGGTATCTTTCTCAGTAGGAAAGTGAGTTTACAACCCAATCTTATTTTGTCTCTACTGAGCTGTGAAGGAAAGTCTATTGGTTCAGTGACTCCTTCTTTGCATTTTCCAATAGGTTATTTACCATTATATCCCATTTGTTGCATGATTAAGTAGCCCTTTCCATATAGGTGTGTTGGTAGAACTATTTCCAGAGCAGCTGCTCTGTTGTCTTCTTCCTCGTCTTTGTATAACTAGCTAAGGATGTCCTTTTCCTCTGATTCATGTGCTAGAGTGTTGAGTTGGATGAAGGTACCATCAAATTTGGTGATGGCCTGACTTACCTGATGTGTTGATGTTGTAGGTAATCCATGAGGTTTGGGTGATGTTGGTAAGTTAGCCAAACACATGGGTTCCAAAGAGTATTCCCCCATGCCTTGTTCTTTGATTTGCATTTTTTGCTTGAAATCTCCAGGTAATGGTTCAGACTTTGCCTTCTATAGATCTGATGTTGAGGATTTCTATTTTTCTTTATTATGGGGAACCAAACTGTCCTAGGTTGCCCCCATTGTATTACAATGTTGAAATGGATTGTGATTAGCAGATATAGAGACCTCTTGTCTGTTATAGGAAAATTTGACACATTGGTGATACATAGAAGGCACTTCTTGCATTTCATGTATCCAGGGTCGACCTAATAAAATATTGTATGTGAGGTCTATGTCTAAGACCTGGCACATAGTATCTCTTTGTATGGGGCCAACTTGAATTGGTAACAATACTATCCCTTTATAGGATCTTTCCTCATCATCATATGCCTTTATAGTAATTTTTTTGCATGGATCAATAGACTCCTCTGAGAAGCCTAATGCGTGGATAATTTTTAAGGTATATATATTAAGTCCAGCTCCTCCATCTATCAATACTTGCTTTACTCGGTGTTTATAGATGATGACTTCAATATGGAGAGGAGTGTTATGCGGATGACTTAAGGAAGTATTATCATGCTCTGAGAAGGTGAGATTATGAGGCCCTGTCATATGAGCGACCATGGCTTGGAATTTGTCAGCATCCAGATCTTGAGGTACATTGGTTTCCAATAGCGCTTGTTCCAATATGTCTTTGTGTTTTGGTGACAGTTTCAGCAACTCTAGTATAGATATTTGAGCAAGAGTTTTGCACAGTTGGCTGACTAAATCATACTAGATTTTTGGTATAGTGTTTGTTGTTAGTGTGTGGCCCTTCAAGACATATTTCTGAGCTCTGGTTGTTACATTGACAGATTCATGATTATGCTGGTCTCGGATTGTGATGACGTTTACATGATTGTCTACAACTGATATGTGATTGATGGTGTTATTGTAGATGTGATTGATATGAGATCCATGTGTACTATTCGAGGTTGAAGCTCCATCTTTGTTGTAGTTTGGAAGAGGATTTTTAAAGGCTCCATGGTCACCATTTGTCTTGAGACCATCCACTGTTAAATCACCTCTATCAATCATGTCTTGAACAATGTTTTTCAATCTCATGTAATCGTTCGTTTGATGCCCTTTGTTGTGATGAAAATCACAAAAGTGTGAGTCATTCCACCAAGGTGTTTTGATTTGTGGTTCATAGTTGCTGATTGCAGGCAAAGAGATAATCTTGTTTGCCAGGAGTTCTCTAAATGTTGACTCCAGTGATTGTCCCAATGGTGTGAAGACACATTTTTGGAAATTGTTGGTGCCATCTCATGAATTGTTATTAGGTCCTCGATTTGTGGTATTTTTTTGAGTATTGTTGGTGTTGTTTGTGTTGGGTTGACCTTGATTGGTATTCGGTGCGTATGTGTTAGCGTCTGGGTTAGCACCTTTGGGGTTCTTTGTAGCTTGAGGATTTCTTGATAATGTGAGCACTGGCTGTTTAGATTTTGGATCATGTGATTCATTGCCTCCTTCGTTTCCATTGTTTTTGTTTCGAGTCCAGAATCTATATTTGTCTAAGTTGTTATTTTGGTTATTGTAGTTTGATGAACCTGTTCCTTCTTTGAAGAATTTGAGCGTTCCTTTCTTGATACATGCTTCTTCTACTTGAATTTCATTTTCAGTCAATTTAGTGAAAGACGGTATGCATTGGAGTTTGAGCCTGTAACTCATCTCACCATTCAAGTTGTCAATGAAAATTTCCATTTTCTCTTTCTCAGGAATATCTCGAGGATATCGTGAAACCATGCATCACCAACGTTGAAGGAATACCATGAACATTTTATTGTTTTTTTGTTTGGTGTTATAGACGTCTAGCATGGTTATAGCATGTTGAATGTTATATGAATACTGAGTGATGAATTTGCTGACTAGTTCGTCAAATGATCTAACAGGAGGTGTGATTTTGGATAACCATTCCATTGTTTGTCCTCCCAAACTTCTTGGGAATAACCTCATCAAATAGGTGTCATCATGAGAGAATTCAAGGCTCATGGTACAGAATTCTCTAATGTGATCACGGGGATCACTTTTACCATCGTACTTGTCAAATTTAGGTATGTCTAAATTCGGAGGAAAAGGGATCATGTGCAATCTTCTGTCAAATGGATAAGGACAAATTTCATCTAGTGAATACCGTACTGTTGTCCCTTGTTGCATGTCTTGCATTTGTTGAGTAAGGGCAACCAAAGGCGCATTGTTTTGCCAAGGGAAGAGTTCTTCCCTTGCATTAATCCTGGGTTGAAATGGTGTATGGAACGGTATGTTTTGCTCGGGGATGTGTTGTTCAGGAATTTCTTGCTTAGGGTCACGTGCATCTCCTTCTCTTTGTCTTTCTTGATATTCATAATTTTGAGATCTTGTTCGAAAAATGTCGGGGTCAAGGTCCTCAGGAATTTTAACTCCTTTGCTTGTGAGCATGAGCAAGTATTTCTCTTTGTCATTTTCCATGAGTCTTTCTATGAGTTTTTGGAATGAAGCACTTTCTTGGCATTCCTGAAGAAGTTCTTCAGAAATTTCAGTATCCTCTAGATGTGGACCTTCAAAAGGATTTGATAACCTCTGATTCATACTAGATTATGCTTGTGTCTCACTTTGTTTGTTTTGTTGAGAGCGAGTAACAGACATTTTAGTAGAAGCTTTCTGAGATAAAGGGGACAAAATCCTCTTCAATATATTGCTCGGGGGTTGGTGGTTCAAATCGGGGTGTGTTGTAAGTGATGCACTCGATGGGAAAGAATGTCAGATTGATCTTTCCTCCACGGTTTATGATTTGACTGAATGTGGATTTTTGACAATATGCCCTAGTCTTCAAAGGCTCTTTGTCAAATTCGTTGGATATGTTCTAGATATAAAGTTTGACGTGATGAAAGAATGTGCGATGAGATTTGAAGAGTTGATGATTGATGTATAAAAATTTATTTCTTTTGACAAATATGGAAAAACTTGGTTGATGTTTCTTCAACGTGGTGTTACGATAAATATTTTTTCTTCTTAGAATATGGGGATTAGTCATGCATAAGTGATTTAATGGTTTCCTTTGAATTGTTTTGGATTTATTTGATCCTGTTTTGAAAAATCAAGTTTTACTTTATCAAAGTGAAGGTTTAGATGCCCCCTCACGACCAAGTGTGTCAAATGATATGGATAAAGTCTCCCGATATGGAAACTTGATTTGACAACCTGAGATTTTGAACAAGTGTTTTTGAGATATAATCTGCAAGATGATAAAGGACCTATTCATCACGTGCGATGATGTTTCCCGATTTTGATAAGATAGATATGTTTATCGTGTGATTAGTTTTGGATTCTAGACAACTTTTATTTTGACACGAAATTTGCTCAAGAAATACTTTTTAAATATCTATTTTTGATACTCTAATTTGACGAAAATGAAGCTGATGAAAGGATGTTTCCAAAAATGCTTTCTAAATTTTCTAAATTTTCCACTGTTTTGCCCCCTATTTTTCTGGGTTTGATCACGTGCTAAAACAAAGACCGAATGCACTACAGAAATTGCTTGATGCGCTAGGGAAAAGACCCCACATGCTAGACTGCCCCGGTCTACATGTTAATTGGTTAAGACTGTTAAAATTTGTTTTCTATTGTTGCTTAAAAGATTGTGCGCTAGTATGGGCCTTCCACATGCTAATTGATAAACCTGATGCGCTAGAGATTGACTCCCATGCACTAAGCTGATGCTTTGATGCGCTAGACTGTTTTTCGAATGCGCTAGCTATTTAACGTTGTTTCTAAATTTTGGTAAAGCGCAACTGTTAAAACTGGATGCGCTAAAGTGAAGGTTTGATGCGCTAAAAGATGCATCACACGCGCTAAGAAGTTGCTATCACGCGCTAGACTGCCCTGATATTTTCTTTTATTTGGTTGTTGCAATTTTTGAAATTTGTTTTGAGTTTTTCAGTACTGATAGATGATTTTCTGAAGTAATAAATGCAAACATAGCACCAAAGAGACAACCATTTTGCTTAATCTAACAATAAGTGTGTAGCGTCCTAAAATTGCGACACTTGCAATTTCGACCACATTTGGGTCTTCACGATGGCGACGCAACACTAAACCTGAATGGAGACCCCGAAACTTGCTCATGACACCAAAAACTGCATTTTCTTGCACCCTGGCCTGAACCTCCTTTGCACCCTGCTGTCCCGGGAGGTGGGACCAGAGCGCCCAGCGCCTTGGTCCTTCAGGACCAGGGCGCCTAGCGCCCTGGTCCCCCAGGACCATGGCGCCCAGCGCCCTGGTCCCTGGCCCTATTTTGGGCCCGGTCTCCTATGGGACTTCGGGTCTTTTTGTTTGCAAAATGAAAAATATTGTTTCCTGGTCGGCCTAAGGTCGGGAAAATCAGTCTATCAACCCTAATTGGCAAGTATATAAACTACATTTTCCTCTTTCATTCGATATGATGAAAAAAAGCGCGGAAACTATACTCAAGCATTCAAGCATTCAAGCATTCTTTCAAGCAATTGATCATTCTAAGTCTCCATTCAAGGCTAAGTGTTGCATTCAAGACAAGGATTCAACCATTGAAGAGGAGATCACATACTACATGCTACATACAACATACAACAATACAACAAACAACAACATCTATACCTTCACATATAAGGATTCAAACATCCTTACAACAAGGTACTAGTACTTGTTTTACATAACATTTACAGCCTTTCTCATTTCTTGGTTAATTTCAAAACCGGGGTTTGACCTAAGGGCAAACCCCTAATCCCTAACCCCCCAATCGTCTTCGCTTTTCTGTGTGTAGGTTGCAGGTACGCGGCTGAAATTGAAGATCTGGAATCCTTGTGCAGAGACGAACAGATTCCCCTTCGTTTCGCGGATTTTTCGGAGGACCGTGTGCACGCCGGGCGCCATCGTCCCATCAACTTTTGCTCAAATTTGTAGGACAGTGCTGTCTCGACATTTTACTGCTAATTCCAGGTCCGCAGCTTCATCCTATATCCCTAACTCAGTTTATAAGTGAATCTTTCTCACTTTCTATGCATTCCTAGTTCAATCTTTCCATCTACATTCTTTACAAAAGAGGGTATCCTTGCTATCACAACCCTTGAAACTCATATAGAATCCAATTTTGCATTGCGTGGGATTGGATCTTGTGGGTTTCAACCCCTCTTTTGAATGTAAAGTCCCTCCTAAGTGAAAACCATCAACCCTAGTGACTCTCCCTTCTCCCTCCTCGGAGTTGGGGAGGGGAGAACGACTAGGGTTCAATTTTTCCGCTTTACAAAGTGTATGTTCTATGAGGATGTGTTCAAATCCCCGATGTTTTAACAGGTTTGGATACAAATAATACACTTCAGAAAGACTCTTTATTCAAGGGTCATAAATAATACCATAGCCCACTAGTCTCGATACTCCGTCAGCTCAAACAGTCGTGTCACCCCCTAGGGGGTGCCCTTTTTTTGCTTTTTGCTAGAAATTAACCCAAAGTGAAATTGCTTCATAGTTGAGTAGTTATCTTGGGAGATATATGGTGAGTGATCTTGGGGGTGGATTCTTCCCCACCCTTGCACTATGATATTATAAATGTCTGGTTACTGACTCGGCTCAAGGTTTCTACTTCTAAAGTTCGTAATCAGGCTTCTTGTTCAGTCGTCAGTGATAAAATCCCTCAGGAGGCTTCCCAACCTTTAGAACAAAAACTTTACGTATCTCAAGGATACTGGGGGAAGGCTAATCGCTGTGCGCAACCATTGAAAAGGACTTTCATCACTTTCCACTTTTATTATAGTGGGTTGGAACACTTGGCGTCAAAGTCGTTTCCCACTTAGGTCGGTCCCTTCACACTGGCCATAAATGGCTTTAAGAGTTGATTTCAACCCCTCAGGAAAGCAGGCCTGCTAAAGGGTTTTATTTACTTGAAATACCGAAAGCATAAGAGTGGTTTGGCTTTTTGGTCACCCAATTAAGGGGAGAGCATATACTTTCCACTTTTGAGAGAAGGCAAACAAAGTTCTTTTTACCTTTCAAGTCAATGATTTTATAAGATCTATATGGAGATGTTACCTCACAAAACATGGTGTTCTTTTTATTTCCTTAAAGCAAATGATTATCTAATCTAGCAAAAGAACTTGGTCAACAAAGCAAAAGTTCAATTTGGTCAACAAAAGAAAATCGGAAAAGGGGAAGAACTTCAATTTTTTATTGTAAACAAAAACTTTTTAAGTGTGGTTCTTTTCCTTGCAAAAATTTAAAATGAATCCTTTTATACACCAAAGAATAGTGAGGTTCTTTTTAAAGCTACTTTTGCAAAAAGGAAAGTTTGTTTTGTTCTTTTTATAGCCCAAAATACAGTTTTTCTCCTATGAAAGCAAGAAATTTTTTGATTGTGGTTCTTTTTATAACCCAAAAATAAAGTGAGTTCAATTTTATCCAAACAGAAGTAAAAGAATTCCAAGCTTTTTACTAACTTAACTAAGTTAGCAAAAAAAATAAAATTCTTTGCAATTTTGTCAATAAAATCTAAGCTCCCTCTGCAAGAAAATGTTAAAACCCTGCAAAAGTCAGTCAAATTGTTAGAAACATTTTTGGTTTGGTTACAAATTTTGATTTTGTCTTGGTCTGTGATGTGCTACAGAACAAACTGTATGCGCTACAATATGGCAGTGATGCGCTACAAGATGACAGTGATGCGCTAGGCTGTTCTCAAGATGCGCTAAGCTGATTTCTAGATGCACTGCTCTATTTTTCTCCCGCGCCAAGACCTACATGAAAATATTAATGGGATGATGCCCTATAGCAAAGACCTCACGCACTACAAGATGGACCCAACGCATTGAACAGTAAGCGGGATGTGCTAGGCTGTTAACCAGATGCGCTAGGGAATGCTTCCCACGCGTTGATTCTTACTTCCTGCGTACCTACAAAAGGGGTTAAATTCAAAAGCCGATTTGATATATGGGGTCGGGCCCCACAGTGGGTGTTAGAAATGTATGTGGGAAAAATGGGTCGATAGAACTTAAAATGTGAAAAATGAAGCCTTAGGAGCCTTGCTCACACACCCACAAGACTTCTTGGTGCAAGCTATGGAGTCATGAAGTATGGCTTAGCTTCCCAAGGTTGGTTCCATGGTTCTCTATCTCACAAGGTCCCTCAAACTAATGTCTTTTTTTTCAGATCACTGAGCAAAGTGGTTTAGGGATGACAAATGCAAGAACGGGAGATGCTTTGGTTGATTTTAAGATGAAATACATCCTAAACTATGCATGATCCTATAAATGCAATAAATTAGATTATAAGATGACAAGATTAGCAGCAAGACTATCCTAGCATGATATACTAGTCTATGATTAAGCTAAATGATAAAGAAAATACTCTAAACATGCATATTTAGATTAATTCCTATTGAAAAGAGAGGCTAAATGATGAGCACAAATGATATATTAAAGCTTGGATGGATTTTAGTATAAGTATGATGCTGAAGACTTGGATCATTAAAATGGAAGATGGAGAGCTCTATTTATAGCGAAAATAGGGCAATGAATGGCCAGGATTGAAAGAGGTAATCAAGGGTTGAGTTTGAAAGTTGGGAATCCATGTTCATAATTTTCACCAATGAAATGGTGACAATTGGCAACATAGGGTTGGTTGAGAGGAGATGTAAGAAGCATTAAATGCTTGAGAAGACCTCATGGTTATCTTAGGGGGTAAGGGTTATGGTTAAGTTAGGATTACCCATTGGATAAAGGTTTTATCCAAAGGATAAACTCTTGTGCAAAGAATTAAGGATAACCATGGTCAAAGCAATAAATACTTGATGAGACCCTTGGGTTACATGGAGGTTGAGTTTAGGGAAATTCTTTAATCATGCTAGAGGGGTGAGTTAACCATTAATGGTTTGGGAGACTTTCAAAGTTAAGTGGTTGAAGCCTTTAAGGGTTTTCAAAGACTTTGAGGGTTTGAGAAGTGACTTCCCCTTGCTTAGGGATGTGACAAAGTTTAGGAAATGGGTTAGGTTAATTTAGAAGTGATTAGAAGAGTCTAGAAGGGGTTAGGAATAGGGTTTAGGAAGGAAGTGGGAGATGTAGGATTTTGCAAGTGGATGGAGGGATAATAGGATTTAATTGAATAAAATGAATTTAATTCAATTTGGTTGCAATTGGGGTAATTAAATAAATTAAATTTATTCAATTTAGGATAAACTATATAATTAAATTTGAATTTAATTAAAAAGTGGATAGGGGATTTAATTGATTAAAATGATTTATCCTATTAAATGGTAAAAGAGGTCTACTGAATTTAATTAAATAAATGGAGTAATTTACTTAATTAAATAGAGGAATGTGAGTAATTCAATTAAATTGGATTTAATTAAATAGAGAAATGAACATAAGATATCCATTTAGGAATATGGTCATTTTTATATGTCTACAATATGAAACTCTGATGGAACAAATGCCTCAAATTTCAGAAGTGGCTGCTCAGCAGCAAGACCCCCAAGATGGGCATTCTTCACATGACAAGAGGCCACTTAGTGTGTATGTTGATGATGTAGAGAGTGGGGATGAAGTTCAGTCTACCCGAGTGCCAGCTGCAAAGAAACAAAAAACCACTGAGGTCAATACAATTGTGAGGAGAGACCCTGCTAGAGCAATTGTTACAGAACAAGGACACTACTTTCATCAAATAAGGACACATCTTAGAGAAGCAGGACATAATGAAGAATAGGGAGAAACAAATGAAGCCCTTGCTCAAGGCTTTGATGAGCGTGTGATGTTGTCAAATGAGTTCATGAAAGATGATGACTTTATTAAGTCAGATGAATTTAAAAGTTTTTTGACAAGGTTGAAACAAAATCAATTAAAACAAAATCTGATCATAGAGGAAGCAAATGAAGAAAAGAAAGAGGAGATCATCAAGGCACTGCAGGAATATGATCCTGACAGGGAGGAAATATCTGTGGAATAGGCAAGATAACTGATAAACAGTACTGGTATGATTATGATGCCTGACTGGGATATCTAATCTCTTTTTATTATTGATCAAATTAGGAAGCAAGAGGACCCAATGTTTAAAACTGAATTTGAAATTGGAGATGTAATAAGAGGATCAAGATTTAATCCTAAGTCAAAGACACTTGCTACTTGGTCTTTGACCCCTTCCACTCAAAAACCCCACCTTCTAAATATCCAAGTAGAAAAGAAAGCTGACAGAATGATCTGGAACTTGCAGAACACAACTGACATGAAGATTTCCTCATTTTTTACTCAAGTTTCTTTCATAAATTTATCAAAAATAGAGAATTTGTCAAGAAGATACACGGAAACATATACCCAATTGATTGCATTGTCTAAAACATATGAAGAGACACTGATGAAGAAGGGTGCTCTGGAGGAAGAGTTAGTGGAGTTGAAAGAAAAAATTGCAAATGAGCCCCCTCCAATACAAATTGCAGAACAAGTACAAGAAATACCAGCTGATGTGAAAACAAAAATGGAGGAATACATAGGGAAAATTGAAAAGCTTTAAAAGGAACAAAATGTCAAGGCTATCTCTGTTGTGTCAGGAATTCTGAAACACGGGATTAATGTATTGAAAGGAAAATTGATGGTAGTGAATGATTTGCACATTTCTTTGAAAGAGGCAAGCAAAACATCCTTTGAGGCTGTCACTTTTCTTGGACCTTTGTTCAATGTTTGGTCAGGAAGAAGTAAATTAATGGATAAGCTAGATACTGCAATGATGTATAGTGATGAGTTCCCTCCCAAGATCAGTGACACTAAAGACATGGTAGAGGTAATGAATGCAGCTTATGCATTTTTCACAGGGAAGGATGTGCTTATAAATGAAAAATTGCAGACATTTGGGGAAGATTATAGTAAATTGGTGCCTTCAATTTATGGTAGTAATGGAGATTTGAAATCAGTTTCTGATTGGACCAGCGAATTTGATTTGACTCTGGGGCAAGAAGAAATAATCAAGCATGTAAATGAACAGGTTGATGCTGATTTCCTTAATGGTCTGCTTGATTCACTGTACAAGGTTGAGGTTGACCATGCAAAGTTTATTGTTGAGTTCAGGGTAGTTACAGATGCCAAATGGATAGATTCAGTTGCAAAGTTGGAAGAGGTAAAGGCATTCAATTGGCCAACAGACAAAGAGGTGGACAGGTGGCAAGCCATGCTAAAGCCAAAGAAGAAATCTTAGGTTGAGGTTGCTACCCAATATTCCTCATAGTAATCCTAAGCTTGTTGAATCCTCAGGTTGAGGTTGCCACTTTTATTGATCAATAATGTTGAACTTGAAAACTCTTATATAGTTATAATAGCTCAATTGTTCAAGAATTTGATAAGTGCATAGTTGAATCAAATTGTGAATTTACTTTCTGATATCATTATGAATATAATATCAATATCATTTGTAGTTTGAGATCTTCACATAATTGTATTTGTGTTGAATTTATGTTTTCACTGTGAATTGAATGGTCAAGGTTTTTTCAGTTTACATATGAATCCGGGTTGTGTATGTAATGGCATTATTCATAATTTCATTCGACATTCCTATTTATTTGCAACTGAATCTTATTGAAGTTTATTATCAGGTTGTCTTTGAATTGTAAGTGACTCTATGCCCTAGAATAAGGCATTGGTCTATTGTCTTGATATTTTACTAATTATGTTGTATTCATATCTATTGTGGTATTTAATACTTTCATTCCTAATAATCTTATGATTTTATATGCTATGGATGTTTATGTAATATATATGGAGGTGTTCTATGACTATGTCTATAATCCACCCACCAATTACAATGAGGTGAATCCTTAATATGATTCCAGATTAACAAAAATTTTGCATTCCTGGGCATAATAGGATTAGGAAGCATTAAATGAAAAATTACATACACCATAACAATGCAACAAATGAAAAAAGTTAAATCTCATGATTCTCATGAAAAATTACATACACTAAATGCTTTTCATTTGCTCTGTAAATGACTATATAGTATACAACTTGCTCCCTTCACCTAGAGTCTAGAATCACTACTGGAACTAGAAAAGGAACCCCAATGACTATACAACTTGCAAAATGCTTGAGCCATGCCATTATCACACTGATGCCTTCGGATGGAATGTAAGATGTTACGCTTTTTCCAATAGATTGTTTCCAAATAGAGGAGGAAGCCTTCATACCCAGGACCAAAGACAATGGAAACAGGAGCTTAAGCCTTCATGCCCATGATCAGGGAAAGTGGAAACATGAAATTTAGGGTAAATGTAATATGTTGGGGATGTTGGCATTATGTGAACTGGTATGAGGACATAATGACATTGTATGTTGTCATTGATGTCAATATGCTGAAGAGGAGAGAACCGGCATATGTAAGAACTAGTATAACACTATGAACTTACATTTGTGCCAAACTGAAGTGGTGTGTTTGTTCAAGGTGAACCGGCATATGGTTATGGGAACCATTTTATGACTATCGGTTGGTAGTCTCAACTTCAGGGTTTCCGATTGAAATGTTTCAAGCCTGTGTGGCTCAACCAGTGACTTTGTGTGATGAGTTAGCATGATAACGAAGAATAGATCATGTTGCCACATATGCCTTGTGTGCGTGAAGGATCTTGCATGAAGGAGATTGTTCCTATCCACCTCAGGAATGTGCGAAGTCTATAAAATGGTGATAACGTGTGATGGGTTATTAGTCGCCATGAAATCGGTGGAAAATGAATGATGGAGAATGTCTTGAGATTGGATCAAGACTATTGCATTTAATGCAGTGTGCTCAATGGTCAGGATTGAACCATTTGAATTCTTTAACCTAACAGGTTTAGGGTTTAGGGTTTATGCTACCGACCTATGTGTTTTCCTATAAGGTCGATGTTGTATCTCTTTCTGAGGTTGTTGGCAAAAGTTGTGTGTGTGTGTATCCAAGAGAAGGGATACGTGATTCTTGCGAGACCAGAGGAGAGAAGTGATACCTGTAGAGTGTAAGTGTAGAAGGTGAAGAGGAGCTTAAGCGGATCTGCAATGGCATTGAGTGTTGTTACCAGATCATTGTAATACCTGTTGATCTCTAACCACTTCAACAGTTGAGAAATCCCTTAGCAGGGTAGCTTTAACTGACTTGCTATAAATCCTTTAACAGGGTGACTCAAAACCATTGAGTTCTTGAAATCCTCTAACAAGGTAACCTTTAACAGGGTTTAACCCTTAACCGGGTATTCTAGCCATCCCTTAACCAGGTGATCCCTAATAGGATTGGTTCCTAACAAAACCTATTGTATCAGTCTTTAACCGGACAAGGCTCTTAATAGAGTGGACTTCTAAAGAGTTCAAAAACAAGTTTGTGGGTATTCATCCCCATCGTGGTTTTTCCCAGTTGGGTTTCCACGTGAAAAATATGTGTGTCATGTGTGATGTCTTCTTCATGTGATGCTATGTTGTTTCCTGTCAAGCAGTGAATCATGTTGATCTAGTTGCTTATATGTATATCTTTAATGGTAGATTACTTGTTCATGCATTAGGGTGAAATGGAAATGAAGTGTTAGATTGTATGAGAAGGTAAGTGTCAACTGGTAAATGCTTGTCTTAGTTATTCTAAGTTTTGTCGGTTGTACTCTGTTTAAGGACTGGTGTTACCGTTTGTCTGTCAATGCATAGTGTCTGCAGACAAACCGGTTTAAGAGTGTGTTTTTGTTTGTATTGATTCACCTCCCCCCTCTTAGTACTAGTTTGGTACTATCCATTCATCATTAAGTTATCAATTGGTATTAGAGCATCCTCCAGGTCATCTATGTCATAAGCTTAACTGCTTGAGATAAAGATCCCAGTCTAATGATGAAGAGGGAAGGTCCAAAGTTTAATAGAGAAAATGTCAGTATATGGAAAGATAGAATGAAGATATACATCCGAAGCATGGGTGCTCAACACTGGAGCTATGTTGAGAATGCCTATGTTGCCCCTACTGGTACTCTCACCGATGACCAAAAGAGAGAGATGTAGGAGAATGAGCAAGTCATGGAAGCCCTAATTAGTAGTTTATCTGACATTGAGTTTATTGATGTCCAAGATAAGGTAAATCCCAAAGAGGTATGGGATACTCTTGAAAATATCTATGGCGGTGATGAGCATGTAAAACAAGCTAAGGAAGAAAGCCTTAGAGGGAAGTTTGAAGATATGTGGATGGTTGAAGGTGAGACCATTCAATAGTATGGAATAAGAATCAAAACCATTGTTGGAGATATCAAGAGTGCAGGTGGTAAAATGGAAGATTCTACTATGGTAAACAAAGTCCTGAGATCCCTATTGTCGGTCTATGCAATAAGGGTTGCTGCTATTGAGGAGCTGAGATCAATAGACAAGACTAAGGTATCCCTAAACTCCATCATTGCAAAGTTGACAGCCTATGAGCTAAATAGTTTTGATGGCAGTGTTGAAAAGACTGAATCAACTTTTAAAGCTTCTATTATACCATCTAGAAAAGGAAAAGAAGCTAGCACTAGTGGTGAACCAAGACAGAGTAGAGAAATGGATGATGAGGAGATTCTAATGGCATTTGAAGCTCTCCTTGCAAGGAAACTTCCTAAAAGAACCAAAAAATATAGAGGTAAGCTACCTTTGAAATGCTTTTCTTGTAACCAGATAGGACATATTGCTGTAAACTGTCCTAATGGTGACAACAAGGACAAACCAGAAAGGTTCAAGAAATTCAAAGGAGGAAACCGGAGAAAATGTTTTGTGGCAGTTGATGAAGGTGTCACAAATGAGGAATCAGAGGATGAAGAAAATGAAGATATTGTGTTTGTTGCTATCAAGGAAGACATGTTAGACAAGAAGGCTCTTGTCTCCTAGTTTGATAATTCCAATGAGTGGATCATTGATAGTGGTTGTTCTCACCATATGACTAGTGACTGGAGCAAGTTTCTATCCTTGGAAGAGTATGATGGTGGTGTGGTTTGCTTTGGTAATGATGCACCATGTATGGTCAAAGGCAAAGGGTCAATCTCTCTGAATGGAAAGAGTAGTCCTGACAATGTGTATTAGGTTGATGGTCTCAGACACAACCTTCTAAGTGTTGCCTAGCTAAATGATAGTGGTCTCACTCTAGAATTCAAGAATGGAGTTTGCAAAATCAAAGGAAAGAGTGGTGAATTAGTGGCCACTGGCATGCAGACCAAAGGTAACCTATTTCAGCTGAATGCAAATATAAGTATATGTCTTATGGCTAAATTTGATGATAGCTGGATATGGCATAGGAGACTCTGCCATGTAAACTTTGATAACATTGTGAAGGCTAGTAAGATCAAGGCAGATAGAGGGTTGCTGGTGCTAAGCAAACCGAATAATACCTTGTGCAGAGAGTGTCAATTAGGGAAAATGTCTTTCTCAACCTTTAAAGGTAAATCTTTCACTCCTGACAATTTGCTTGATCTTGTGCATACTGATTTGTGTGGTCCTATGAAAACTAGGAGTGTGCAGGGTGATAGGTACTTTTTGATTCTCACTGATGACTGCTCAAGAATGATGTGGGTCACATTCTTGAAAGACAAGTCTGAAGCTTTTGTAAAGTTCAAAGATTTCAGAGAATTAGTGGAGAAGGAAAGCGGTAAAAGGATCAAGCGCCTGAGAAGTGATCAAGGAGGGGAATTCACTTCTGGTGAGTTCAACAAGTACTGTGAAGAACATGGCATCAAGAAATAACTGTCTGCCCCCCGGACTCCACAACAGAATGGCCTAGCAGAGAGGAATAACTGAACTATGGTTGAAGTAGCTAGAACCATGTTGATTCAAGGAAAGGTAGCTCACAGCTTTTGGAGAGAAGTGGTGAGCACTGCAGTCTACACAATGAACTGGGTACTCATCAAGAAAGGTAAGGATAAAACTCCTTATGAGTATTGGACCCTTAAGACACCTGTGGTTAGCTACTTTTGAGTGTTTGGTAGAAAATGTTACATCAAGAGGAGTGAACACCAGAGCAAATTTGATGCAAAATGTGATGAGGGAATATTCCTAGGGTATTCCACCAAGAGCAAAGCTCTCAAGTGTTTCAACAATAGGACTCAGAGAATTATGGAAAGCATCAATGTAAGAGTTGATGAGACCTCTGAGAAAACTGAGGAAACTGATAGTGAGCAAGCGGTAAATGAACCGGTTGTAACCTTGTGGGAACCAGTTGTCAGTCAACCAAGTACCAGTAACAGTTTTACTACACCGGTAGATGTAGATGTTGATACTGATGGAGATGAGGATGAAGAAGAAGAAAAGAAAGAGAAATCCATCAAGACCATTCCTTGGTATGTCAAGCTGAATCATGATCCTAAGCAGATCATATGAGATAAGGATGTAGGAATCCTTACAAGAAGAAAGGTCAGAGAAAACTCATGTATGATCTCTTATTTTGAGCCTAAATCATTCAAAGAGGCACATAAAGATGAAGACTAGATCAAGGCAATGGAAGAGGAACTTGACCAGATAGAGAAAAATGGTACATGGTCTTTGGTACCCAGACCGGAGCATAAAAATATCATTGGTACCAAATGGGTTTCCAGAAATAAGTTTAATGAGGATGGCACAGTGATTAGGAATAAAACCAGATTGGTGTGCAAAGGATATGCTCAAGAAGAAGGAGAAGACTATGGAGAAACCTTTTCTCCTGTAGCTAGATTGGAAGGAGTTCATATGCTTCTTGCATATGCAGCTTTTAAAGGTTTCAAAGTATATCAAATGGATGTAAAATTTGCATTCCTAAATGGTGTACTTGAAGAGGAGGTGTATATTGAGCAACTAGATGGGTTTTCCCTATCTGAAGATAGTGACATGGTATGTAGGCTACATAAAGCCTTATATTGTCTAAAGTAGGCACCTAGAGCATGGTATGAACATCTACATTCCCATCTTGTGAAGATTAGATTTGAGAGAACAAGTGAAGATAGCAATATCTACTTGAAGTCTGAAGGAGATCAGATCCTGATCTATGAGGTATTTGTTGATGACATTATCTTTGGTGGAGATGACAAGATGAGTCATGAGTTTGGTGGAGATTAAGTTCTTCATTGGACTATAGATCCAACAGATGAAAGATGAAATCTTTATCACTCAGTCCAAGTATGTCAAAGAGGTGCTGAAGACCTTTGGCATGGAAGATAGCAAACCGGTTGGTACTCCGATGGTGACCGGTTGTAAACTATCCAAAGAAGATGACTCAGCATTGGTTGATGAGAAGGAATATTGATCAATGATTGGTAAGTTGCATTATGTAGTGCACAATAGACTAGATATTGCACATGCAGTTGGCATTACTGCAAGGTTCCAGAAAAGCCCAAGAGAATCCCACTTGATTGCAGTCAAGCAGATTCTTAGGTATCTAAAGGGAACTGTTGACTATGGATTGTGGTATCCATATAGAAAGGATTTCAACTTAAAAGTATACATAGATGCTGATTGGGCAGGTAATGTAGATGACCGGAAAAGCACAACCGGTGGTGCATTCTTTCTCGATAGTAGATTGGTCTCATGGATGAGTAAGAAGCAGAGTTGTATCTCTCAGTCTACAATGGAAGTAGAGTATGTTGCAGCTTTCATGAACTACACTCAAACAATTTGGATGAAGCATGTATTAAATGGCTTCAAAGTTTTTGTATCTAAACCAGTAAGTATATTTTGTGACAATACTAGTGCAATTAATATCTCCATGAATCTGGTCTTACATTCTAGAACTAAGCACTTTGAGCTTAAGTATCATTTCTTGAGGGAAAAGGTTTAGAACAAAGAGATTGCACTGGAACATGTTTCCAGTCAGGAGCAGTTAGCAGACATATTCACCAAGCCTCTCCCAAAGGCTACATTTATGTACTTCAGAGGTGAATTAGGGGTGTTGCCCCTTCAGGAGGTAAACTAAAGGTATATGCTCCACATCAGTCAGGTATTGCATAGTCAAATTTTTCTTCAGGATTGATGTGTTGAAGGATGCTACTCCTTAGGGGGAGCAACATAATGGAACAAGGAAGCTTGTGCCTCCACTTTGGCATTGTTGTCAAAGGGGGAGAAGATGTGAAGCGGAGAAGATATCTGTAGAAATTGGGGGAGAAGATGTGAAGCAGAGAGATATCTTTGTATATTGCCATCAATGCCAAAGGGGGAGACTATTGGCATTATGTGAACCGGTATGAGGACATAATGACATTGTATGTTGTCATTGATGTCAATATACTGAAGTGGAGAGAACCGGTATAACACTGTGAACTGACATTTGTGCCAAAGTGAAGTGGTGTGTTTGTTCAAGGTGAACCGACATATGGTTATGGGAACCGGCACATGGAAGCGTTGTATGACTACCAGTTGGTAGTCTCAACTTTAGGGTTTCTGGTTGAAGTGCTTCAAGCCTATGTGGCTCAACCAGTGACTTTGTGTGATGAGTTAGCATGATAACAAAGAATAGATCATGTTGCCATGTATGCCTTGTGTGTGTGAAGGATCTTGCATGAAGGAGATTGTTCCTATCCACCTTGAGAATGTGCGAAGTCTATAAAATGGTGATAACGTGTGATGGGTTATTAGCCACCATGAAATCGGTGGAAAACAAATGATGGAGAATGTCTTGAGATTGGATCAAGACTATTGCATTTAATGCAGTGTGCTCAACCGTTAGGATTGAACCATTTGAATTCTTTAACCTAACAGGTTTAGGGTTTAGGGTTTATGCTACCGACCTATCTATTTTTCTATAAGGTCGATGTTGTATCTCTTTCTAAGGTTGTTGGCAAAATTTGTGTGTGTGTATCCAAGAGAAGGGATACATGATTCTTGCCAGACCAGAGGAGAGAAGTGATACCTATAGAGTGTAAGTGCAGAAGGTGAAGAGGAGCTTAAGTGGATCTACATTGGCATTGAGTGTTGTTACTAGATCATTGTAATACCTGTTGATCTCTAACCACTTCAACAGTTGAGAAATCCCTTAACAAGGTAGCTTTAACCGGCTTGCTATAAATCCTTTGATAGGGTGACTCAAAACCATTGAGTTCTTGAAATCCTCTAACAAGGTAACCTTTAACAGGGTTTAACCCTTAACCAGGTATTCTAGCCATCCCTTAATCAGGTGATCCCTAACAGAATCAGTTCCTAACAGAACCTATTGTATTATTCTTTAACTGGACAAGGCTCCTAAAAGAGCGGACTTCTAAAGAGTTCAAAAACAAGCTTGTGGGTATTCATCCCCATCATGGTTTTTCCTAGTTGGGTTTCCATGTGAAAAATATGTGTGTCATGTGTGATGTCTTCTTCATGTGATGCTATGTTGTTTTCTGTCAAGTGGTGAATCATGCTGATCTAGTTGCTTATATGTATATCTTTAATGGTAGATTACTTGTTCATGCATTAGGGTGAAATGGAAATGAAGTGTTAGATTGTATGAGAAGATAATTGTCAACCGGTTTATGCTTGTCTCAGTTATTCTGAGTTTCGCTAGTTGTACTCTGTTTAAGGACCAGTGTTTCTATTTGTTTGTCAATGCACAGTGTCTACAGACAAACCGGTTTAAGAGTGTGTTTTTGTCTGTACTGATTCACCCCCCCTCTTAGTACCAGTGTGGTACTATCCGTTCATGATTAAGTTATCAGGGGAGGGGTCACAGCTTCCATGTCATCACAAAGATGAATGGCTGCCACTCCCCACCCAAACAAATCCTTTTTTCATTCCTCTACGGGCTCCTTCTTCAAACCCCTTGCCATCCTATGGCAGAGTAGAAGCAGAGGATGTGCCATGCTTGGCCTTTCTTGACAAGAAAAGGCTTTCACACCCCCTCTAGAAATCCTTCTCACTTTCACAACCCCTCTGACAATAAACAAACTCACACAAAAGAAAACAAAAAAACACGCATCCGGTATCACAGAGCACACAACAACTCTATGCACGATCTTGCTCAAACATCATCTTCCTTTCTAAGGAAAAAACCACTCTCAGAAAATGAAAAAGGTTTCTTTTTTGAGTTTCTCTTCTACCAATTAAGTCACCACTCCATTGTATTTATAACATTTTCACACTTCATTTGGTGATGCTTATTCACGTGAAAAATCATCATTTTGGTATTTTTCAACATGACTGTAGACTCTAGAAGTCATACCTATCAAATCCACTGCATCCTGTTAAGGCTCATCTATTGTGAACAATTTTGTTCTCATTTATTGCTCCTTGATTGGACAAATTCTACGTCAGAATCCCTGACAACAAGCAACCTAAGCTCTTATTTCTCAAAGAAATCCGTGATCTCCCATCTCTAACTTAGAAGCTATCAAATCCTTTTATGCCTCTGAAACCATCATCCTCGCTTGTCTAATCAACCTCAACTCAAGAGAAACCTTCAAACTAGTCCCTCAGGAATGAGTCAGCATCCAAGCCTTAAAAATTTTAGGTTGCGAGCTAGCGACTAGATAGTTTGTGGTTAATTTTTATGGTTATTGCCAACTTGTGAGGTAAAATGTCTGAAGACGTGATCAAGCCACAAGCTAGCGACAAGTTGGTTTGGGTTTACATCGTGAGGTCTCTAGCTTTTTGGGTGTTAGCATTTTTTGTTACCGAGCTGGAGATTGTTAGTGAAATTGCTTTGGTCGCGAGGTCTCGAGTTGGTCTAATGTCATACATTATAGCCGCGAGAGTTAGTGAGTAACTCATTTCATACAGTTGTCGCTAGCTCTCATGTTTGTTTAATGTTAGCATTTTTAGGTCACGAGCTAGCAACTAGACAATTTATGGTTAGGTTTAATGCGCCAGCTCATGAAGTTAAATGTCTGAAGACCTGATCAAGCCACAAGCTTATGAGTGAAGTGCTAGCGGTTAAGAGATAAACAGTTTTATGTTGGTGAGGACGCGACAAGGGTTAAAGTTACCACTATCTCCAAGTCACTACGGTGACGAGGACTTAACATTTGTGGTCGAGAATTGGCGAGTGCCAGTTCAGTTTCCCTCAGTTGCTAGATCTCGAGGTTACGAAGGCTTAGCATTTTCAGCTTGCAAGTTGGAGATAGAGAGAGTTGTAAGGGCTTGTCACTAGGTCGGAAGATTTTCTAATGGGAAGTCTTCCAGGCAGAGAGTTGACGACTGTGTGCCATGTGTTTTAATGACTTAAAGTTAATATCTTGAAATCACCAATTTTTTTTTTTATGGTTTGAAAATAGCTTGAAATTGCCAATATTTTATTTTTATGGTTTGAAAATAGGTTGAAATCGCCAATATTTTTTTTAATTGTTTGAAAATAGGTCGAAATCGCCAATGCAAATTTTTTTTCTGGTTTTAAAAACATTACAATTTGCCCATGCAAATATTTTTTGGGTTTTAAAAACATTACAATTCGCTAGGATTTTTCACAAACTTTGAGCGATCATGGCTAATTCGTCAATGGAGATTATTATTTTTCTCTGTAAATTGCAAAAATTCTCCAGTAAAATTAAAATTTTCCTCGGAATTATACAACTTTTGCCAGGTTTTTACACCTTATCCAAGGGAGGGGTTTCTTAAACTTTTCCCTGCCGGTATGTCAAAACCAAATTATTTTTTACCTATACTGGGAACTTCCTTAGTAATGTATAGCATTAGGCATACAAGTAAGTTGCCAAATTTGAAAGTACCTTTCTTGTCACCCTTAATTTTCTTCAGGTTGTCAATTAGTTCATCCTTTAACCATTCACATATGTCAATCTTAGTGTTATTGTTCACCATGTCATAAGCACTCTTGATACATAAACTAGAAACAGAGTTTAATCTATTAGCATGTGTAGTTTTGTATCCTTGTATAATGATAATGAATCTGACATTTATATCTTTGACATCATTGACTCTCAAGGATCTGTTGTCATGGGTTGTAGTGGTTAGGGTCATTACAGTGTTGTTTGGAACATTTTTAGTTTTATCAGGCCTGCTACCAGTGGAAGGTAAGCCAGTCACTGCCCTAACTACTTCTTTTTTGATCTTGTGGATGGAGTCAAGACAAAAGAATTCCCCATGAACTCTGCTAAGCACAATTCTTACAACTTCCTTTGGAAAATCAGGAATGCTAAGTATCTCCACAAAACCTAGGGTTTCAATTATCTTGTGTTCCAGTTTCACATTACCATTTTCATCACAAATTACAGTCCTATACATATTCATTATCTCATCAGCACCAAGTTCCTCAATATGAAAATGTATGTATATCCTAGGGTCTTCTACATATGCAACTCCTTTGGGTATTTTAGAGAATGCACCTAGGGTATCATCATGCTTCGCTACTTCGGGTATGATCTTAAATACGGGCCTAGGGCATTTAACCACTTCAACAACATTAGGGTTTGCAATGAGTTCAGGTGCGAAGGAGGAAGCCATTTGATAAATACCTTAATCTGCCTTTAGGTTTGAATGCTTAATAGATTTTGCTTCACTTCTCACTGTGGATGCCTTCACTCGAGTTTTTCACGCTCTTAGGAAATTTGTATGCTTGGTGAGTGAAAAAGAGTAAAAATCACTTGCTTTATAATGTCATTTCCTTCAACTACCATAATAAATGCATGTCAGTTAAGTGAAAACTTAACTCATCTACTGGTAAAGAAGCATTTCATCTTCTTAAAATCAACTGAGGGTAAACTAGCATGATTTTCAATTAGTTGCTATACCCCCAAAAGATTTCTTTTCAGTTAGATGAAGAATCTCCTGCCGGTGGAGTGATATTTGTTCTACCGGTGAAGGAATAGCCTCATAAACATTCTAATCTATCTTTCTAATCCATTGTTTTGAAATTTTTTGCTTTACCTTATCAACCTTCTCTTTACCTTTCAAGCTGGGTCCTTTGTTATTTGTTGGTGATGCCTTACTTCTACAAAATTTTGCAATATGTCCAATCTTGTTACAAACATAACAAGTCACATTATTTTTCTGAATAGCTTTTCGATATCCTATGTCGGTATGTGTTCTACATTGATTAGATAAGTGTCCAAATCTTCCACAAATATAACATCTTACATTCATTTTGCACTTTTCTGAGTTATGACCGATTTTGTTGCATTTAGAACATTGACCAGTGGGTGCATTAGTGTTCTGATAGTTTCTAGATCTACACTGATTTGCTCTATGACCATACTTGTTATAGTTAAAGAATTTTCCGTTAAATTTTTAGGCATTAGGTTGTCTTACCAGTTTACTATGATCATGATTGTTTGTAGTACTGGAGCTTTCACCAACTTTAAAGCCAAGTCCATTAGTATCTCCATTAGGTTTCTGATTTTTCAGCATATAATCAAGTTCTTTTGAACTTTTCTTGAATTTCTCTCTATGTTGATATGTAGTAGCCAATTCATTTTCCAAGAAATCCTTCTATCTCATGAGTTTAGTTTTGTCATGTTCCAAGTGAATCAGATCTGTCTTTAACATATCATTTTCATGACTGAGTCTTAGATTTTCATTTCTAGCATCATTGATTCTCCTATCCAAGCCATCTTCATTTTTCTTTCTGTCTTCAGTGTCTTTACAGAATCTCATAGTCATATCTTGCATCTCATTCCTCAAGGTCATGTTTTCTTGTTTCATCTTGCTTACAAGATCATTAAGAGTTTACTTTTCATCATCATCATTTTGTATCTTCTCATGAAGTTCTCTTCTTTTGTTTCTAAAAATAGTTAGATTTTTTTGAAGTCCTTGAATAATTTCCTGTGCAGCCTTGAGATCATCTTCAAGTTTGATATTCTTCAACTTTTCTGCATCATAATCTACAAGAGTTGTTTACAATTGCTTTCTAAAGTTATCCATCTGTACTAGTGTCAAAATCTACCTCAAGCTGTTAGGCTTTTGAAAAAGGAGTACCAGGCTCTGATACCAATTGTTAGGATTCCCAAAGATACTGAGAGGGGGGGTGAATCAGTATCTTTCCGGTTAACAAATTTTCTGACCTTATTAAATAAATTGCATTCCAAAATAGTGTACCGGTAAACAAGAATTAATGCAGTAAATAAGAACAATAAGCACAACATAGAAAGCACACCATAATACAAGATTTTTAACAAGGAAACCCAGTGTGGGAAAAACCTCGGTGGGATTTGTGACCCACAATATTCACTCACTGTCCAATGAATGGATATTACTTACAATAGGGGCCTGCACATGCAGGAAGACCAACTGCCTAAAACTCACTGCTTAATTACAAAAGGTAGTCACACTGACTTACAAAATGAATTATGCAAATCCAATATAATGTACTTCTTTAGTTAAGCATCTACTATGCTAGGTTCAGTGCCAGTTTAAGCTCATACAATAACCATAAACCTTACTCCAAAATTTGCCTTAATATTCACATGTTACTTTTGTAATATGTCCACACCTATAAATGATCTACAAGATCTCATACTTATATATGAGTCTTATTACAATATGCCTTGTTGGCTTACAAAAAGATATTACAAATAAATACAATATGCAATAAATAAATTCCTGTCGGCTAGGGTGCCGGTGTAGAGTCTGTCGGTGCCAGTGTCTGTCGGTGCCATAGGATTGCAAGGTTGCCATCAATGACAATACCTTCAATCACCTACAATTTCTCATTGGAGTGTGAAATTCCAACAAGATTAAGGGAGGAAGCAAAAAGATCATATAAGCCTAACCCTGAATATTAGAGATACAAATTTAAGAAAAATAGAGATAAGTCATGTTACTATGTAGATGAAGGTGTTACAGATGACTCAGATGAAGATCTGGTAGATAACAGATGGGATTTTGTTGCAATAAAAGAAGATCAACCAAAACCTATTGTCAAACCGGTAGAGCAGGCACTTGCAACAAAAATTGAAGAAAAAGATGAATGGATTATAGATAGTGGATGTTCGCATCATATGACTGGTGATAAAAGAAAATTCTTATCTTTTCAAGAAATTCATGGAGGTCTAGTAAGGTTTGGAGATGATAAAACTTTTTTAATCAAAGGAAGAGGCATTATATCTTTGGATGGTAAGCACAATACTGACAATGTTTATTATGTAGAAGGTTTAAAGCATAATCTTTTGAGTGTTGGTCAGTTAGTTGAGAAAGGATTTCGATTACAATTCAAGAATGGAAAATGCAAAATCATAAATAGAACTAGATTAGAGATTGCAACCGATGATCAAACTAAAGGTAATATCTTTCACTTGAATACCAGTGATAAGACATGTTTGATTGCTCACATTGATGAAAGTTGGTTATGGCATAAAAGACTCTGTCATGTGAATTTTGATTGCATTGTAAAGAACAGTTCAACTAAGGCAGTAAGGGATTTACCTAAGATTATGAAACCTCATAATCTGGTATGTAAGGAATATCAAATGGGAAAGCAAGTTAGAACAAAATTTAAGAGAATTTATGAGAGATCCAATAATATTATTAATTTAATTCATACTGATTTATGTGGTCCAGCAAGACCAAGAAGTCTACAAGGTGATAGATACTTTATGCTAATAATTAATGATTATTCTAGAATGTGTTGGGTTACTTTTCTCAGGGAGAAATTAGAAGCTTTTAAAAGATTCAAGATATACAAGGCAATGGTAGAGAATGAAACTGGCAAGAAAATAAAATGTTTAAGATCAAATCAAGGAGGAGAATTTACATCTAGAGAATTTAATGCATTATGTGTAGTGAATAGAATCAAAATACAACTATCAGCACCCTGGACACCCCAATAGAATGGAGTTGTGGAAAGGAAGAACAAAACTATTATGGATGCAGCAAGAACCATGTTGATGGAAACAAATCTACCTCATGTATACTGGAGAGAAGCAGTGAATACAGTAGTTTTTACTTTCAATAGAGTTCACATCAAAAGTGAAACCGGTAAGACCCCTTATGAACTATGGTTTGGTCATATTGCTACTCTTAAGTATTTCAGAATATTTGGAAGCAAATGTTATATTAGAAGAGATGAGTATATTGGCTAGTTTGATCCTAGAAGTGATGAAGGAATATTTCTTGGTTATTCATCTAAAAGGAAGGCATATAGATGTTATAATAAAAGGTTACATAAAATCATTGAGAGTACTAATGTGAAGATAGATGAACATTTTAGAGGAGATTTAAGATCTGTAGAACTGGCAGTTGAAATGATTATAAATGAACCAACACAGATTACACTAGTATAGAGTCAAGACCCAGTCACACCGACATCATCAGAAAACCCAAATGTGACTAAAGAACAACAACATGTAAGTCGAAATCAGAACAAACCTAGGTATGTAAGATTGAATCATTCAAAGAATCAGATAATTGGAAACAAGAATCAAGGTTTTGTGACTAGAGGAAGATTGGAAAATGAAGAGGTATGTTTAATTTCTCAAGTTGAACCAGCATTTGTTATTGAAGCATGTCAGGATGAACATTGGATAAAAGCAATGAAAGATGAATTAGAACAAATTGAAAAGAACAATACTTGGACATTAGTTCCCCAGCCTAAAGACAAAAATGTAATTGGAACTAAATGGGTAGATAGAAATAAACTTAATGAGAATGGTGAAGTAATCAAGAACAAAGATAGATTAGTTTGTAAAGGTTATTCACAGAAAGAAGGAATAGATTATAATAAAACCTTTGCACTGGTAGCCAGAATTGAGGCAGTTAGACTATTTCTAGCATTTGCAGCTCATAAGAACTACAAAGTTTATCAAATGGATGTAAAATGTGCATTTTTGAATGGAGATCTTGAGGAGGAAGTTTACATTGAACAAACTGATGGATTTTCTTTGACGGTTAATAAGGATATGGTTTGCAAGTTAATGAAAGATTTATATGGATTGAAGAAAGCCCCCAGAGCTTGGTATGCTAGATTGGATAAATATCTTTTGAAGCTTGGTTACACAAAAGGTAATGCTGACAACAATTTGTATTAAAAAGTTACCAATGATGATATTTTGGTTATTGAAGTATTTGTGGATGATATAATATTTGGAGGTGAAGATGGATTATGTAAGGACTTTGCTAACCTGATGCAAGAAGAATTTGAAATGTCTATGATTGGAGAAATAATATTCTTTTTTAGGTTTGCAAATTTCACAAACAGATAAAGGTATATTCATATGTCAAACAAAATACTTGAAGGAACTCTTGAATAAATTTGGTATGGAAAATTCCAAATCGGTAAGCACTCATTTGACTACAACTGATAAATTGACATTGAAGGATGATTCAGCTCCTATGAATTTGACAAAGTACAAATCTATGATTGGAGGATTACTGTATTTAACACAAACCAAACCTGATATAATGAATGCAGTATGTATTTTATCTAGATTTCAAAGCAATCCTAAAGAAAATCATGAATCAACAGTTAGAAGAATTTTCTAGTACCTACAAGACACAAAAAATCTTGGTTTATGGTATCCTAAGGATGAAAATTTTGATTTATGTGCATACACCGATGAAAATTGGGTAGGAGATGTAGATGACAGAAAGAGTACCACTGGCGGTGCATTCTTTCTTGGAAGAAGATTGATTTAATGGATAAGCAAGAAGTAGACTTGGACATCATTATCAACAACAAAATCAAAATATGTTGCAACTAATTGTACTCAGGTATTATGGATCAAGAAAATGTTCAAGGATATAAAGGTAAAATGCAAAGAACCAATAATCATCTATTGTGATAATTCAATAGAAATTGATATATCAAAGAATCTGGTATTTCACTCTAAGACAAAGCATGTTTCAATTAAGTATAATTTTTTGAAAGAGAATATTGAAGCAAATGAAGTGAAATTGGTTTATGTGAATACTAAAGAGAAAATTGTAGATATCTTTACAAAGCCTTTGCTTAAGGAAACATTTGAATATCTCAGAGAGTAGCTTGGGGTAATTTCCCTATCGACAGAGACTTGAATGATGAAGATTGGTATGAAACCAATAGGGGCTAACAAAAAAATATTTTTCCGGCTTTGATGAAGGAGAGCTACTTCTCAGGGTGATTAGTTGGCTGAATGTTATGTTTTGAATTCTTAACTACTTTGGCATTTGATGTCAAAGGGGGAGAGATATCTATGGAAAAACATTATACCTTGAGGGAGAGATATACTCTTTGGATATATGTATTTTTTGTTTTGGTTTCTATTTTTGTTATAGAACTTTGTATTGATCTACCTTTGGGAGATTGTTGCTTTATTGGTTTTTTGCATTCTGTTTTTGGCACTTAGATGTTTTTCCATCTAGTGTTGCCATCAATGCCAAAGGGGGAGATTGTTTGTATTATGGATAACTTCATCATGTGTTGCATTGGTTTTGTCATTGACGTCAACACTTATCTTCTTGGAGGTCTACATTATGTTCACCGGTATGGTTAGTGGCTTATGCACAGTCACTGGTATATGTTCACCAGCAGGTTATATGGTTCACCGACAAAGGTGATAACTTGGAGATCATTTGGTTATGTCGAAGACATGGACTGAAAGTTTAGATTTGGTGTTTTTCTTATTGGTCTAATCGGGTTGATAGATTTGCCTTTACCGACAGATAGGTCTAGGTTATGGATTGGTACATGATATCTATTCCAGATCAGCACGACACGTTATGGAGATGGTTTATTGATTAGTAAACGTATTGAGCTGACATGTTGTATTGCATCAAGACTTATTTGTAATTGATTTAATTGTAATATCTTTAGTGAGCCAACCTATAGATTTGGTCTTAGGTTTTATATAAATGATTGTAAGATCTTATTGAAGATCAAGATATAGGATCATGATGAGTGTGTTCGAATATTGAACAACAAAAATAAGTAGATCCTTGTGTGAATCACACAGACATTATTTGAAGGTTAAAGGAAGGTTATGAAGGTGTTTGGCACTCATGTTCAGAGCTTAAACCAATACTAAATCCAACATTGCAGATGCTATTTTGAGCAGTACATTATCATTGGATTTAACCATCCAATTGTAGTCAGTGTGACTTCTATTTTGTGATTGAGCAGCGAGCTCTAGGCAGTTGGCCTTTGTGCATGTGCAGACTGCATTTGTATACACTTACTATCTGCAGTAGTATCATCTGATTGTGGGTAAGGTTTCCCACCATGGTTTTTTCCTTACTGGGTTTCCATGTCAAAATCTTTGTGTCATATGTTGTGGATGTTGTTTCTCTTTCTGTTTCATGCAGTAAGCTACATCAGTACTGATATAACTATTAATCTGTTTTACTAGCATTTAAGTTTGGTTTACCAACACTAAATTTAAGTTGGAATAATTTGCATTTGGATTACAATTTATTGACAACTGGTTTATAACTAATTCAGCCCCCCCTCCCTCAGTTGTCCTTCCCAGTTCCTAACATCCTAGGTATGTGAGATTGAATCATTCAGAAGATCAGATCATTGGGGTTAAGAACAAAGGAGTAATGACAAGAAGAAGACTGGCAACTAATGAGGTATATTTAATTTCACAAGCTGAACCGATATCTGTAATTGAGGCATGTAAAGATGAATATTGGTTGAAAGCTATTGAAGAAGAATCAGATCAGATTGAGAAAAATAACACATGGACTTTGGTTCCCCATCCTAAAAGTAAGAATGTTATTGGAAATAAATGGGCTTTTAGGAATAAATTGACTGAGGATGGTCAAGTTATAAGGATTAAGGCTAGATTGGTTTGTAAAGGATATTCTCAAAAGGAAGGAATTGATTATGGACATACTTTTGCACTTGTAGCTAGGATTGAAGTTGTAAGATTATTTCTTGCCTATGATTTTTATAAAAACTACAAGGTTTATCAGATGGATGTTAAATGTGCATTTTTGAATGGGGATCTTGATGAGGGAGTTTATATTGAGAAAACTAATGGTTTTCCACTATCAAATGATACAAACATGGTTTGTAGGTTAAGGAAAGCTTTATATGGATTCAAACAAGCACCTAGAGCTTGGTGTACAAGGTTGGATAAATGTATTTTGAAGCTTGGTTATACTAAGAGTAATGCTGACAATAATTTATATTATAAGATCACTAATGATGATATACTGATTATTGAAGTATTTGTTGATGACATTATTTTTGGAGGTGAAGATAAGTTATGCCTAGAATTTTCTAATAATGTGGAGAAAAAGTTTGAGATGTCTATGATTGGAGAGATTAAATTTTTCTTAGGTTTGTAGATTACTCAGACCGACCAAGGTATTTTCATCCGTCAAACTAAGTATGCCAAGGAATTGTTGAAAAAATTTGGTATGGGAGATTCTAAATTGGGAAGTACTCCTATGGTTACAAGTGAGAAATTGACAAGAAAAGATGTTTCTACATAGATAAATCCTACAAGATACAAATCTATGATTGGAGGTCTATTTTATTTGACTCGGACTAGGCCTAACATAATGAATGCTATTTTTATTGTTTCAATATTTCAGAGTGATCCTAGAGAAAATCATGAGTGTGGTGAAAAGAATTTTTAGATACTTGCAAGGTA
This sequence comes from Cryptomeria japonica, assembly GCF_030272615.1. Taxonomy (NCBI): domain Eukaryota; kingdom Viridiplantae; phylum Streptophyta; class Pinopsida; order Cupressales; family Cupressaceae; genus Cryptomeria; species Cryptomeria japonica. Next base: position 734,794,177 of record NC_081407.1, read on the forward strand.
CATCAGAATATGGTTTTTGGTACCCTAAGAAAGATGACTTTAATTTATGTACATATACAGATGTTGATTGGGCTGGAGATGTTGATGACCAAAAAAGCACTTCTGATGGAGCTTTCTTTCTTAGAAAGAAGTTGGTTTCATGGATCAACAAGAAATAGTCATGTACTTCTTTATCTACTGTTGAAGCTGAGTATGTTGTTGTTGCTACTAACTGTACACAATTCCTATGGATGAAGCAAATGTTGAAGGATATAAAGGTGGATTGTGATGCACCAGTAGTTATTCACTGTGATAACTCTGCTCCTATATATATATCAAAGAATCCAATATTTCATTCTAAGACAAAGAGCATATCTATTAAGCACAACTTTTTGAAGGAAAAAGTGGAAGCAAATAAAGTTAGACTAGTTTATGTGAACACTAAAGAGCAGATTGCAGATATTTTCACTAAACCTTTGCCTAAGGAATCATTTGAGTACCTGAGAGACAAATTGAGAGTTTCTACCCCTTTGGTAGAGACTTGATTGATGCAATTTGGCATCAGTGCGGTATGCATTATCAGAGATACTATTCATTCTAGCACTGATGTGGGGATGCTACTTCTTAGGGGGAGTAGTTAGCTTTGAGTTTCAATGGTTTGTGTTTTTGCTTTGATATTTATGTCAGATTTCTAGCATTGATGTCAAAGGGGAAGAGATATTGATGTAAAAAAGAAAAAGTAAGGGTGAGAGATATTGATGTAAAAAATAAAAAGTAAAGGGGAGATATATTGATAGAGGGAGAGATTCAAAGCTTTACAGAGATATTATTCACAGGGGGAGTTTGGTCTTTATTTCAGAACCTCATTGCTATATCTTTGAGCGGGAGATTGTTGGTTGTCTTCCATTGGGGGAGACTTGTTTGGCATTTCTTGGTACTTGTTTTTCACATCTAGTGTTTCCATCAATGCCAAAGGGGGAGATTGTTGGCCATTTGGAGGAATTGATTATGTTTTGCATTCATGTTTTATCATTGATGTCAAAACTAGTTGTTTGTATGATTTACCGACACCCTTCTGGTCCCAATAGGATGAGTGATTTTCTAGTTGGTTTGGATCCAACATGATCCGGTATGATTTGGTCATGGAATTGGCTTATTCATGATACTCATGTTCATATTCAGTAAGTTGGTTTTGGTTTGGTGATCGGATGCTATCCTATTTTGTTAGAAGCTTGGCTTCTATTTCTGATGAGGGTTTCACTGACAAAGCTTTTGATGAAGATCTTTGATTAAATGCATAAGTGGTATTGGTGCAGCTTCTGATGGAGTTTCAGGATGCTGATGGTGATCATGTTCAAGACTTGGCAGATGGAGATCATTGTTGTAGCGTGTGGACCTATACTGGGTCCCAGTTGATCTAGGTTATGAGCTGACTTTTGTGTAATGTGTGGATTGGACCTCTCGATATATTTTTGGGATGTCTTATGTGTTGGATATTATTTGTTTGGTCCAAGGATGACATGTTTTGTAATTATGTAATTGGTTTACTATATGGTGTCCGACATGATTGTTTATGGTCGAGGGTTTGTATATATAGATGTAACATCTCATTGTATAGGATAAGATAGAAATGAAAAGGAATATAATATGTGAATAATGTAATATCATTCAGGCAAAGGATTTGGTTGATCATTGGAGATCAAATTGAGTTTATGTAAGAGGATTTAGTCCTCCAGTATTGAGCTTAATTGAAAACGTACTCAGGCATAGGAGATGCTATCTTTTGTAGTTCAACACTTCTTCAGATTGTAGTCTGGATTTCTATGTAGTTAATGAGGCTCCTTTTGTGATGAGCAGTATGCTCTAGGTTGTTGGCCTTCCTGCAAGTGCAGGCTCCTCAATTGTAATTCACATACTTACTGCAAAAGTATTATCTAACTGTGGGTAGGATTTCCACCGTGGTTTTCCCATTTACCAGGTTTTCCACTTATAAATCTTGGTGTCATGTGGATGGTATTTATTTTGTGATTATTTTTTATGCTTAATTGGTTTAACTACTATTCCAGTATTAAATTTTTAATTACTAATGGTTCCAGTAATCTATGACAACTGATTCACCCCCCCCTCTCAGTTGTCTTTTAGTTATTTGAACTGTCTAACACTTTGTACATCCCTACTAAGATGAACGGTCAAACTATCACGGGTGTGATGGTTGACCTATCCTATAGAGTTGATGTTATCATAGAGGAGACTCTATTCATGAATAGTTGGCATAGACTTGCATACGATGACTGTCATAAAACCCTAAGAATGCATGATGAATTTTTTATCTCTCCTTTGGGTAGCATAACCTTGATGGTCCTCTTGGGACCCAAGGCTATGTCTTCCATATTTGTGATCATCCTTGAATTGGACCTATTTCAAGATAAACTGGGCATTCCCTGGTTGATTTCTATGGATGCAATACCTTCAGTGATTCATAAATGTCTTAAGTTTCCCCATGAGGGTTTAATGCATGTCATCCAGGATACTGGATTGTTGGTATTTTGGATATGTTGATATGGTTTTGTCATTGATGTCAACACTTATCAACTCTAGTCAGCTACTAAACTGGCAATGTTAATCGACAAGCAAGTGACTTATGCACAGTCACCAGTATCTTATTCACCGGTAGGATATATTGTTCACCGACACTTGGAATGGCATGGAAAACACTTAGTTACGTCAAAGACATCATTTGGACACCTTGTCTTGGAGATTTGTTCATTGGTATATTTGTGTTTGCATATTTGTTGTTACCAACAAATAGGTCTAGGATAAGCACCGACAGGCTTATCTATTCCAGATCAGCACAATATGCTATGGAGATGATTTATTATTGTTGTAAATGCACTAAGCCAACATGTTGAATTGGATATTGCATCGGTTATTATTTTGCTTGTAAATTTTTTTTATTGTAATATCTTTTGTAAAGCCATCATATACATTTTGGTCCTAGGCTTCGATATATATGTAAGATCTTATTTGATCGAAGTAGAAGAATGAGAGGTGAATGTGAAAAGGATTGTAATAAGGTATATGCGAGAATAAGCAGAGTTATACATGCATACATCATTTGAAGGTAGAAGGAAGGTTTTGTGAAGACATATCATAACTGAACGGGTACTGAATCCAACATATGAAGATGCTATTTTGAGCAGTACATCATTATTGGATTTAACCATCCAATTGTAGTCAGTGTGACTCCTATTTGTGTTTGAGCAGTGAGCTCTAGGCACTTGGCCTTTGTGCATGTGCAGACCCCCTATTGTACACACATACTATCTGCAGTAGTATCATCTGATTGTGGGTAAGGTTTCCCACTGTGGTTTTTCCCCTTATAGGGTTTCCACATACAAATACTAGTGTTATGTGTTGTGGATGTTATTGTCTTTTTGTTTCATGCATTAATCTTTACCGGTACTACAATTAACTGATAAACTATCTACCGACATTAACTTTGGTTAAGTTGTTTTGGTTTGAATTTATGAGACAACTTATTCACCACCCCCCCCCCTCTCAGTTGTCTCCGGGACCTAACAATTGGTATTAGAGCCTAGTCCTCTTCTTACAGAAGTTTAACAGCTTGAGGAGATCCAATGTCTTCTAACTATTTCAAGAACGACAGTCCTAAACGTGATGGAACCAACTATGGCATATGGAAGATCAAGATGGAGACACATCTAAATTGCATTGGAAAGGACATTTGGGAAGTTACAAAGAATGGCTATAGTGCTCCTACTCAAGGTCAACCTAATCCACCAACCTTAGGAAAAGATGAAGAAAATGATTGCAAAGCAAGAGAAGCACTTTTGGGTGCATTATTAGATTAACAAATCATGGGATTATCAAATAGATCTACTACTAAAGCTATTTAGAACCATTTGGAAACATTGAATGAAGGAGATTCCACAGTCAAAATTGCAAAACTTGAGAGCTTCTAGGTCAGGTATGAAAATATGAAAATGGAAGAAGATGAAAGAATTTCTACTTTTATGGAAAGAGTAAATGAAATTGTTTTGGGTATTAAATGTTGTGGAGGAACCTTAAGTGGAGATGAAATTGTTTCAAAATTTTTAAGAGGATTGGCACCGACATACAAAATGAAAGTTACTACTATAAATGAGCTAAGAACCATGCCTAATACATCAGTAACTAGAGACACATTGATTGGAAAACTTTCAACTTTTGAAATTGAGGAATTTGGTCCTGTTGCTACTATAAAGATAGATTTAGCTTTTAAGGCATCAACATCATTTGACAAGTCTGATTGGAAAGCCTTTTATGCAAGAGAACTTGAAGAAAGCAAGAGAGAAAATGAAGAACTTGAAGCACCATTTGCAAGGAAAATGCCCAAAGGTCTAGATGGAAGTAAGTATGAAGGTAAAGCACCCTTTAAATGTTTTAACTGTAATAAGATTGGTCATATGGCTTCAAGATGCCCTGATAGACATGGAAGAATGAAAGAAGAAGCTAGAAGAACATACAAGCCTAACCCTGAATATCAGAGATACAAATTTAAGAAGAATAAAGACAAGTCTTGTTATCTTGCTGATGAAGAAGTCACTGATGATTTTGATGAGGATCCGATAGACAATGGATGGGTCTTTGTTGCTATAACAGAAGATCAATCAGCACCTACTGTTCAATCGGTAGAGCAGGCCTTGGCAGCTAAAATTGAAGTTAAGGATGAATGGATAATTGACTCAGAATGTTCACATCATATGACTGGTGATAAAAGTAAATTATTGACTTGTTAGGAATATAATGGAGGTCTAGAAAGATTTGGAGATGATAAAGCTTGTTTGATCAAAGGAAAAGGTACTATATCTCTTGATGGTAACCATAATACTGACAATGTTTACTATGTTGAAGGTTTAAAGCATAAACTTTTGAGTGTTGGTCAATTAGTTGAAAAAGGATTTCAGTTACAATTCAAGAATGGGAAATGCAAAATTATGAACAAAACTAGTTTGGAAATTGCAACCGGTAATCAAACTAGAGGTAATATCTTTCATTTGAATAAGAATGAAAAGACATGCTTGATTGCACATATTGATGAAAGCTGGCTATGGCATAAGAGATTCTGTAATGTAAATTTTGATTGCATTGTGAAAATGAGTACAACTAAAGCAGTTAGAGACTTACCTAAGATTGTTAAGCCTCACAATCTGGTATGTAAGAAATGTCAATTTGGAAAACAAGCTAGAGCATATTTTAAAAGTATTCCATAAAAATCCAATAATGCTCTTGACTTAATTCATACTGATTTATGTGGTCCATCTAGAACTAAAAGCTTACAAGGTGATAGATATTTCATGCTAATTATTGATGACTATTCTAGAATGTGTTGGGTTACTTTTCTCAGAGAAAAATCAGAAGCACTTGGGAAATTCAAGCTATTCAAGGCAATGGTAGAGAATTAAACTAGTAAGAAGATCAAATGTCTGAGATCAGATCAAGGAGGTGAATTTACATCTAAGGAATTTAATACATTCTATGAAGTAAATGGAATCAGAAGACAGTTATCAGCACCCCAGACACCCCAATAGAATGGAGTTGTAGAAAGGAAAAATAGAACTATCTTGGATGCAGCTAGAAGCATGTTATCAGAAGCAAATCTACCACATGTATATTGGAGAGAGGTAGTAAGCACAACAGTCTACACATTCAACAAAGTTCACATCAAAGGTGAAACTGGTAAGACCCCTCATGAACTATGGTTTGGTATTACTCCTACTCTTAAATATTTCAGAATATTTGGAAGTAAATGCTATATTAGAAGAGATGAGTATATTGGCAAATTTGATCCTAGAAGTGATGAAGGAATATTTCTTGGCTATTCATCTAAGAGAAAGTCATATAGATGTTTTAATAAGAGATTGCAGAAAATTGTTGAGAGTACAAATGTGAAAATTGATGAATAGTTTAGAGGAACTTAAAGGTATATAGAATCTGAACTGGTAATAGAGATACTGACAAATGAACCTACATTGAACACACTGATACAGAATGAAGATCCAGTTACACCGATATCATCTAAAAATTACACTGCAACTGAAGAAAAATAGCAAACAAAGACACCATAGTATGTAAGATTGAACCACTCTGAAGATCAAATAATTGGGAACAAGTATCAAGGAGTTATGACAAGAGGAAGACTGAAAAATGAAGAGGTATGTCTTATTTCTCAAATTGAACCAGCATCAATTAATGAGGCATGTGAAGATAAACACTGGATTAAAGCTATGGAAGAAGAATTAGAACAAATTGAGAAGAATAACACATGGACATTAGTTCCCCGGCCTAAAGACAAAAATGTAATTGGAACAAAATGGGTATTTAGAAATAGACTTAATGAAGATGGTAAGGTAATCAGAAATAAAGCAAGACTAGTGTGTAAGGTATATTCACAGAAAGAAGGAATTGATTACAATGAAACCTTTGCACCTATAGCTAGAATTAAGGTAGTCAGATTATTCTTGGCTTTTGCAGCACACAAGAACTACAAAGTATATCAAATGGATATTAAACGTGCATTTCTGAATGGAGATCTTGAAGAATAAGTTTACATTGAGCAACCTGATCGATTTTCTTTGATAGATAACAAAGATATGGTTTGCAGGTTAAGGAAAGATTTGTATGGGTTGAAGCAAGCTCCAAGAGCTTGGTATGATAGATTGGATAAATATCTTTTGAAGATTGGTTTTTCTAAAGGTAATGCTGACAACAACTTATACTATAAAGTGACTAATGATGACATTTTGGTTATAGAAGTTTTTGTTGATGATATAATCTTTGGAGGAGAAGATGGATTATGTAAAGACTTTTCTATTGAAATACAACAAGAATATGAAATGTCTATGATTGGAGAGATAAAATTCTTTTTAGGATTGCAGATTTCATAGACTGATAAAGGTATATTCTTGAGTCAATCTAAGTACTTGAAGGAGTTACTAAAGAAATTTGGCATGGAAAACTCTAAACCGGTAAGCACACCTATGACTACAAATGACAAATTATCACTAAGGGATGAATGTACACCTGTTAATCTGACTAGGTAGAAATCTATGATAGAAGGTCTACTATATTTGACACAAACAAGACTTGATATTATGAATGCAGTATGTATTGTTTCAAGATTTCAGAGTAATCCTAAAGAAAATCATGAATCAGCAGTAAAAAGGATTTTTCGGTACTTACAAGGCACCACAAAACTTGGCCTATGGTATCCTAGAGATGAAAACTTTGAATTATGTGCATACACAGATGCAAATTAGGCAGGAGATGTAGATGATAGAAAAAGAACCACTGGTGGAGCATTTTTTCTTGGAAGCAGATTAATTTCTTGGTTGAGTAAGAAACAAAGTTGCACATCTTTATCAACAACAGAATCATAGTATGTTGCAACAACAACTAACTGTACATAGGTATTATGGATTAAGCAAATGTTGAAGGACATAAAGGTGAAATACAAAGAACCTATAACTATCTATTGTGATAATACAACAGCAATTGATATATCTAAGAATCTGGTACTACATTCTAAAACTAAACATGTCTCTATCAAACTAAATTTTTTGAAAGAGAATGTTGAAGCAAAAGAAGTAAAAATGGTTTATGTGAATACTGAAGAGCAGATTGCAGATATTTTCATTAAGCCTTTTCCTAAGGAGACTTTTGAATATCTCAAAGATCAGTTTGGGGTCATACCCCCACTGGTAGAGACTTAGACAGTTGAGTTTAGTCATCAACTGGTAGAACTAACAGAGAAATCTTTTGCTCCGACTTTGATGAGGTGAGCTACTTCTCAGGGGGAGTAGTTGGTATACTGTATTTGAACTTGGTTTTTGTATTGCTTTGGCATTTGATATCAAAGTGGAAGAGATTGATATGGAAAAACACATGTTACTCCTAGGGGGAGAGAATTTATCCCTTGGGGAGAGATTGTTATTTTGGGAGAGATTGATTACTCTCTGTACCTAAATTTTGATTTCTGGATATGATCTCTTTTGGGAGATTGTTGGTTTTTGGTATTTGGCATTTCTTTTTTGGCACTTTGATGGTTTTTCCATCTTGTGTTTCCATCAATTCCAAAGGGGGAGATTGTTGGTATTTTGGATATGTTGATATGGTTTTGTCATTGATGTCAACACTTATCAACTCTGATCAGCCTACTGAATTGGCAATGTTAACCGACAAGCAAGTGACTTATGCACAGTCACCAATATCTTATTCACCAGTAGGATATATTATTCATCGGCACTTGGAATGACATGGAAAACACTTGGTTATGTCAAAGACATCGTTTAGACACCTTGTCTTGGAGATTTGTTCATTGGTATATTCATGTTTGCATATTTGTTGTTACTGACAAATAGGTCCAGGATAAGCACCAACATGCTTATCTATTCCAGATCAACATGACATGCTATGGAGACAATTTATTATTGTTGTATATGTATTAAGCCGACATGTTGAATCAGATATTGCATCAGTTATTGTTTTGCTTGTAAATTGTTTTTATTGTAATATCTTTTGTAAAGCCAACCTATACATTTTGGTCCTAGGTTTTGGTATATATAAGATTTTATTTGATCAAAGTAGAAGAGTGAGAGGTGAATGCAAAAAGGATTGTAATAAGGTATATGCAAGAATAAGCAGAGCTATACACGTAGACACCATTTGAAGGTAGAAGGAAGGTTTTGTGAAGACATATCAGAACTAAACCGGTACTGAATCTAGCATATGAAGATGCTATTTTGAGCAGTACATCATTATTGGATTTAACCATCCAATTGTAGTCAGTGTGACTCCTATTTGTGTTTGAGCTGTGAGCTCTAGGTGCTTGGCCTTTCTGTATGTGCAGACCCCCTATTGTACACACATACTATCTGTAGTAGTATCATCTGATTGTGGGTAAGGTTTCCCACCGTGGTTTTTCCCCTTATAAGGTTTCCATGTACAAATACTGGTGTTATGTATTGTGGATGTTATTGTCTTTCTGTTTCATGCATTAATCTTTATCGGTACTACATAACTGATAAACTGTCTACCGACATTAACTTTGGTTTACTAGTATTAAGCATTAAGTTTGGTTAGGTTGTTTTGGTTTGAATCTATGAGACAACTGATTCACCCCCCACTCTTAGTTGTCTCTTGGACCTAACATGGATATCAACCCCTGGTAGCCCATGGGGATTTCTCATTGGATCATTTTTGGCCTACCCCAATGGGGCCCATGATTCCTCAGGGTGACTTGATGTATCATGTATATTATCACTATAAGATGGGGTAGTTGGCACCTAAATCTATTCAATCTATTTTTGTGTTGCCTCTTCCTACATCAAACTCTTCTTCATCTATTCCTATGTTGGAGTGGGAAGTGCCCTATGTCCCCTCATCATTGGGGGCCAAGACTAAACCCATTCCTCTAAATTGATCATCTCATATGTCGAGGACTAAAATGCCTCTGACACTGTCCTTTATTCTTGCAACTATGCCCAATGTAGACAAGGAAAAGGCACTTGTACTGTCAAATTCTATGGCTCACCCTCCCTTTGAGCTCTCGATCAGGGATGATGTCCCTCATCCTTACTGCTATGAGAAAGGGAGGTGTTGTTCTCCATTTTGAAAACTTTTGTTCCCTCTCTTTTAAAAGTGAAAGTTATTGCCTCTATACTGAAATGGAAGAGAGCAACAAAAGTTTGAAATAAAGACAACAAGATGAGGTTCCAATTGAGGAAAACTCCTACACTTTAAACCTTTAAAAAGGCTTGGGCGGGTGGACCCTTTTATGACTACTTTCTTACAAAAATAGAAAAAGGTTTATAGAAAACCAGTGTAAATTCCTATAAACTTTCCTTAAGGACTAGTATGACTAAACATAAAATGGAAAGTCGATTTGATTTTTGAATAAAACCACAAAATGCAAAAAAAACAAACATGTAAACTAGTGCCTTATTCGAGCAATAGAGTCATCTACAACAAACTGCAACCTGACAAAAGAAACTCATGCACAAGTCACAAGTTCGTGATCTTTCAACTATGTATATGCCTAACATATACAGAGTCCTAATCTACACTAGACTTCATTATCAGATCCACACCAAAATATTGATATCAATGACTTTGTTCAAAGTACATTTATATTTCCTCCTTGAGAAAAAGACTTAAAACAACTTCATTAAATGTTTAACAAATCATTCAGATAAACAATCCTTGATTACTTAAATGAAATGAACACCAGTACAATGACATAGAGATAGTACAAGTCTGAGTTCAAATCCTCTGGACTGTATATTTATTTCTCCATCAAAAGATTACAAGTCTAACATATCTGAATCAAAATTGCTTAAGAAAATGGTTTGTATTAATTTTGCCAAAGTTTAGCTACAAAATTGTTGTGATCCTTTTTCTAAGTAGTCTTGTTATCCATTTATAGAGATATGAATGTGACAAGCTTTGGACTTCCCTAGAAAATAAATATTCTAATCCTAATTGCAATCCCCCCAAAAAGGGTACATTGTTTACAAATGAAAATGAAATAAAACCGATTAGTTAACTAGCTGGAGAAAAGCCAACTGACTTCTCAATGCGTTGCAAATTGGATGCCTCATGTCTTTGATTCTTCAAAACTAATAATCCCAAAAAATGCCTGTTATAATAGCTAACCGCTTCCAGTTGCCCCAGGATCACCAACTATTGGGATGCCAGTTGATTCTTTTTGTGCCTCTATTCCTTTCATCACATACTTATCTTCCCATTCTATAAAAGTGTCATCACTAGGCCAAGAAAAGATAACAATTTTCTTTTTCAACTTGTCTAAATATTTCCACATCTTCTTTAGCTGCTTAACTTCCTTTTCCAAAAAATCATAATGTGACTTTATTTTTTGAATCTCCTCAATAGTCTGAATGAACAAGGAATTATCATCAGCATTTATGATATTATTTATCTGCTGTGACAATTTATGGCCCAACTCACCAACCAATACCTCTTTATCTTTTAATTTATCATTATTAACAAACCCTCCATGAAACAGTTCAAGCTTTTGATCTGCATATTCTTTTCTATATAGGTTTGCCTTTCTTTCTATATGAACCCTGCTCTCTACTAACTTGGACATACCTTTTACCAGCTCACAAGTATCTTTAATAGTGGCATCAATGTTTTCCTCCTCTTGGGATAAGTATATAAGTTCTAAATCAACCTCTTTAGCCATCCATTTATCCAAAATTGGCTCCAAAATAGCCTTATCCTCTTTCAAAGAATTCAAAACATTCACAATTTTGTTCATATATATATACACAATTGATGCCCCAACTGTATCAGCAAACTTCAAAATTGTACCCTTGATCTTCTCCTCATATTTATTTGCAAAAATTTCTTGGGCTCGCTTTAGTCTTTCCATCTCATCTTGGATGCTTTCAACAGATTGAAAACCAAGAGTCTCAGGAGAAGGAGGGAATTCAATAATTGGGCTAGTAGGAGGAGGTTTGGTTAGAGAAGAGGCAATCATCAAACTGGAAGATTCACCTTCTTGTTGTTGTCCTAACATCTAGCTCTTTAGCTTGGCAATCATGTTGTCCTTACGAGCTATCTCAAGTTTAGCTTCATTGTAGGCTTTCAGGACTACTTCTAAGTTCACCTGAAGATTAACTTTCTCCTTGGCTTCTTTCTCAGCCACAGCCATACTGAACTTTGCAGATTCTAAAGTTGTACTGGTAGCCTCAACCACTCCTATGTCCTTCACTATTTTAACAATCATGCCTCTTGAATAACTGGATTCTGAGGAGTCTTTCCTCTTTTTTCTTTCTTCTCTTCTTAAGGACCACATAACTAGAGTTGCATGGTCATTGCTATAAGTTACCCCTGCTATAGGTTTAGTCTCTTTTCTAATTGCATCAACTATATCCCACTCAGGTAGAATTAAAACTCTAGCTTTTGCAAACATTTTCCTCCCCTACTCAAGGGTAATTGCCTCAAATTCTACTAACATCCCCTGCTTTACTTCTACCTCAATAACAGATGCATCTTTGTGAGGATGTTCAATCTTCCCTTTCTCACACCTCTCCTTGAATTTCCCTATATGTTTCCTCCAAACAAATTTTAAAAATGCTCCTGTTTTCACAAAATTGTTGTTTGCCAAAAATTCCTCACTGGCCTGCTTAATGACAGGGTCCAGTTCTTTGCCTGCAAAATCTTCAACAGTCAAGTCCATTTTGGTACTCGCTAGCTCTTCTGGTATTCCCTCTTGTAACTCTCCATAGGTGCATGCAAATTCTCCAAGACTCCCTAATTGCAACAACTGTTCAGCTACTGCATGCTCATCTCCTATGTGTATTGGGGATTGGGAAGGAGAATACAAGGGCTCATTTGACTGCACTTATTTCCCTAACCTTTGCCTCTTTGGGGAAGCTTGCAATTCAGTGACATCTTCTATTGGCCTTTTTCCTTTTGAAGTGGAGGGATCATCCCTTTTGGGCATTACTATATTATACCATGATCTTTTGTACATCACATACTCACCCGGGGGAACCACCTTGGCATAAGGCTTAGCTAAAACAAGTTTAGCTTTTTCAGGATCAACTCCTATTACAACCTCCTTTTTCTGTTTTAAAGTCTGCATTAGATCCTCAAAATAGATCACCAAAAACTTAATCTTCTCTTCAAAAGGATTAAAACTAGCCAAAGGATCATAGTTTATATTTCTCACGGTCTTAGTAATGGGGTCATAATTTTCTCCAATTTAGGTTAACAGATCGACATCCATGAATACTTTAGGCACTACAAGCTTCCCAACATCTAACTCCCATATACTATTAATTGTAGCAGGTGAGTTTTGCTAACCAAATCCTACCCTGAATAAACCCAAACCTGTCATGCCTATCTGAGCATCCCTCAACCAACAATCTTTATCATATATCCCATCACCAATTTTTTAGACAGGGAGCTTTAGGCACAAGTTCCTTCATTTTTGTTGCACTATTGGTAGATTGGGCCAATTGCTCTAAGAAATCATCACAAATTGCTCTCTCCTGATAATCTACCTTCCCTCTGAATTCCCTTCATGGTGCCATATCAGAACTACCCTTACTTCAATTACTATTCAAACAACCTCTTTGGAAATTCAAGCACCCAATAACACCAAGTAGATTGGAATTGTAAAGAACAATTACAGAAAAACTTACTTGCTGCCTGAGAAATCACAAATCGCGCACCTGTTCTCAGCAAATCTCTTTGAATACCCTTTTTGTAATTTCAAATTTTGAAATAATAGTGAAGGAAGGGGTTATAATGACAACTGAGCATTTATTACTATCAATAAAGCAGCACACTTCAGCAATTAATCCTTTTGCAAATTTCAAAATTATGGCTCCAACGGAATAGAAGGAATTTCCTCTGAATATCTTTCCTTTAGTCACTAATCCATGAAGAATAACAGTCATGCAACTTCACATAGCGGCTCAATGACAATCATTAGATCAACAAGAACTTGTTTGATCTTTAGGAAACTTTGAAGACTTAACCGTCAACATTTTATTGTTCATCATAGCCGCTTGCCTTAACCATTGGCCTTAACTGCTGCCACTAGAGGCTTGTCATTGAGTCACAAAGAATAACATTCGTGCAACTCCCCTTTGTGACATAGCGACCACCCTTGATTTTCTTTGAACTTGCCAACCTGTTAACACACCTAAGTCGCTCTCTTCTCACGGGCCCCACCACTTGGTCATTGATCCGCAAAGAATAACGGTCGAGCAACTTTTGATCGTGGTATCACGACAACCGTTGGATCAATTCATTATTACTTGGGCTTTAAAGAACAGTCACAACTTAACCATCATCACCTAGCCACCAACACATGATTGATTAAAATTAACTATTAGGACTACTGATGGTCTATCGCTAATTCGCAAGGAATAACATTCTGGCACTTCTCAACCATAGTACAGGGACAAGCGTTGATCTGCATCGGATTTATCTGGTTGTTAACTATTTTAACCTTCAAAGAGGGACCATTATTTATTCACTCATCTACAGACCCCTGTCATGTGTCACTTCTTGATTTTTGTTGGAATTTTATTTGGGTGCCACTTGTCTGTCACCTCAGCTTGAGCCGGACCCACCTTTTTACCTTGGTTTTATACCCTCTGCTCCGCCATGTGTCACCTTATGCTTTGGCTAGTAGATCCACCTATTCGCTAGCTCACCTGCCATGTCAGCACTATCACACCCACCTTAGGCTTTGGCTCCACTTAGTCATTGATCCGCAAAGAAAAAACATCATGAAACTTTCGATCGTGCTATCACGACAACCGTGGATCATTTTTGAACTGATCGTTCGATCTTTAAACTTCTTCGATACCTAGCCACCTTTACTTAACCGTCTGGCTTAACTGTCCACTTTAACTTTTTGTCTGGGCCTGTTGCTAGTGGTTTGTCATTGGGTCACAAGGAATAACAGTCGCGCACCTTTCCATTGTGGTGCAATGATAACCATTAGATTTACGGAAACTTACCCGATCTTTAAGGACCTGATACATACATAAGATAATGACATAGGACTTAGGAAAATATGCAAAATATTTCAAAATTAATAGAACCTGCCTAAGCCTAAAACACAAAGCGGCCCCCCTTTCGACGATAGGGTGACCCTTCCACATAAGTGAAAAAAGTAACGGGCAGAAATAAAAGATTTTGAGATAAAAGGACACAAAGGTTTATGTTTTGAAAGATTTTGAAATTTAATATAAAACCCTAAACCCTATTGGCCATGGACTCGCAAACAAGGACCAAAATCTGAATTTTGACACACTTTCAAAAATAAAAGGCAAGACTTCCAACAAATTTAAAATAGTGATAACAACACGTCTGACTGGGGATGGTTAGATGCAAGACCAGCACAATAATTTACCAAAAACTCTAGAATGCAGACCAACAAAACCCTAACAAAAGAAAACTAAAACAAAGAAGAACAAAAAAAAGCAAACCTAAACTACCATGCATGGAAAAACTCATGAGAAATATTGTTTAAGAAATTGTCCATGCACTGGCAGATCTTGTAACACACCACTCAATATTTGAAGGAAATAAGAATCTTTTCCATTGACATAAAAAATGATCAGAGGACCTATCCATAGTGATTCAGATTTCTTATGCTTGCCTTTGTCTTGATCTCTTACATTCCACTGTAGTACCATGTCACCAATCTGAAATTTTCTTCTACTAGTCCTTTTATCAAAAAGGTACTTTGACTCTAATTGAAATTTCATATTCCTTTTATGGGCTGCAGTCCTCATTTCCTCTAGCTCTACTAACTGAATCATTCTTTCTTCCATGGGCTCAGAGATTTCTAATTCTTCAATCTGCAAAAAATTGTAAACTAGAAGCAAATTATTCATAGGTAATCTGGCTTTCACTCCATAAACCAGCTCAAAAGGGGATGTACCAATGGCCTTCATTACAGTCACCCTATCAACCCATAAATCTAACCTGACCTTTTGATCCCGGGACCTTTTATTTTCCTCTAGGATCTTCTTGATAATATTGAGGAGACTTTTATTACTTGATTTTGCCTAGCCATTTCCCTGTGGGTGGTATGGTAAAGAGTATGACATAATAATCTCATAATTAGCATAGAACTCTGCAAACTCCTTAGACCTAAAGCACATGGCATTGTCCATGACTATTTTAGCTAGCACATCAAACCTTGTAGTGGCATGTTTGGTAGGCGTGGCTTCAATCCACTTGGTGAAATAATTTTTAGCCACTAGGATCCATCTATGGCCCTTGCTTGATTTTTCTATTATCTCTCCAATAAAATCAATGCCCCATTGAACAAAAGGGGCTTCAACTGTAACAAAATTCAAAGGCAAAGCACCAACATACTTTAGTTTAGAAGAGAACCTTTGACAAGGATCACATTTTTTAACATACTTATGAGCATCCTTGAACAAAGTTGGCTAATAATACCCTACTTTAATTATCTTACCAACAGTAGTCTTAGATGAATAGTGGCCTCCACATACCCCATTGTGTATATGTTTGAGAACCTTCTCTACTTGGAATTCATCTAGACAAACCAGTAGCATCCCATCACTATTCCTCCAATAAAGGTCTCCCTGAATAAGAACATATTTATGTGATTTTAGCTTTAGTGTTCTCTTCAAGTTGTGTGTCATGCCTTCTGGACATGAGGCATTCTTCAAGGAGTATACCATATCTGAATACCATGGTTGCCTCTCAATACTAGTAACCATAACCTCTTCAGTCTAAACATTATTTATGTCAATATCCTCAAAGTTTGTCTCAATCATTAACTTGGCTAAGCCTAGACCTCTTACCAACTTTGTGAATTTGATCTCAAGATCAAATTCTTGCATTCTGCTTATCCATCTGCATCTTTTTCCAGTTACTTCAGACTGGGACAAGATGTCTTTCACAACTGCATGTGGTACATAGGCTACAATTTGGGTATTTACTAGATAAGGCCTAAATATTTTAATAGCCTTGACTAAAGCATGTGACTATTTTTCCATAATTTCATATTTTAATTCAGTAGCCTGCAATGATTTGTTGTAGAAGGCAATTGGATGTTCATAACCTTCACCATCTTTCAGTAATAGTACCGCTGCTATAGTATAATATGAAGCAAAATAAAATAGTGAAAAAGGTTTACTATAGTCAGGGGACTTAAGTACTAGGGCTTCCTGAATATCCTATTTAATCTTATCAAATGCTAGTGCTGCCTCATCATCCCAAATAAACTTGGCATCCTTCTTCAAAAGCTTCACAATAGGCTTGACAATTTCAGCAAAATTTGCAATAAATCTCTTGAAAAAGTTTACTTTACCTAGAAAAGACTGAATTCCTTTAATATTTTTTGGTTGAGGCACCCTGTTGATAGCCTCAATTCTGACTCTCTCCTTGGGTACAATGTGCCCTAGTAACTTTCTTTCAGTTACAACAAAGCAGCATTTTTTTGGATTTAAAGATACACCAAATTCTAAGGTGTTAATAAATATTTTTTCTAAATAGCCACAGTGATCACCTTCCTTCTTTGAGAAACATGTCAGATCATCCTGATAAACAACCATTAAGATATTAATAAATTCCTTGAAAGCTACATCCATAGCCCTCTAAAAAGTTGCACCAACATTCTTCAAACCAAATGGCAATCTTACATACACATAGGTTCCCCAAGGGGTAGTAAAAGGAGTCTTGAAATGCTCAGATTCTTTTACTAATATCTTATTATAACTAGAGAATCCATCCATCATTGACAGTAAATCACAACTAGTTACCCTTTGTAACATGGCTTCCATGTTTGGGGATGAGTAATTATCTTTAAGGGAGGCAACATTCAAGTTCCTAAAATCCACACATAGCCTTATGTCCCCATTCTTTTTTCTGATAGACACTAAATTTGATACCCATGAAGAATGCCTTATAGGGCTTTATAATCCCCCCTTCTCTCAGCTTAATCAACTCTTGCTACATTTTGGGTTCTAGGAGGGGGTTAATAGGTCTTTGCTTTTGTCTAAAAGGCTTAGCATCAAGATGCAAAGGTATTTCATGTTGAAATAAGTCTTGTCTATACACCTTCAAATCCTCATAGGACCAAGCAAAAACATGTTTGTACTTTCTTAGCAAATTAAGGAGGTTATTCTTAATACGGGGAGACAATTTTTTCCCAATATACACCAACTTAGGGGAAGATTCAGTCCCCAAGTTTACCTCTTCCAACTCCTCCAACTTTGTAGATGACGCTTGATGTAAGTGACCATCACTGTAACTAGACATACCCTCTAGTTCAACTAGTCCCCTGGGTTTTTCATTTGTCTCTAACTACACTATGTCACTTCCAAAACTTGTTTCCTGTCCATCTACTACCTCCACCAATGCATTACAATCAATCTTTTGACCTTCATAGTCATCTATGCATTGTACAAATCTAAGGATGTCTTCATCATCCTCAAAAACTTGCCAAGTGTACACATCATTTGGGATGGTTGGTCTGGCTTTTGTCTCAATTATTGAAACTCCAATCAATATTACATCATCATTTTTTAATGCAACATTAGCTAAAAAATCTGCCATAATGTTCTTATACCTTTCAATCCAATTAATGGAAAATACATCAAAGTGTTCAATGACATCCCAAACAACATGCTTGTACTTTTTTAACTTGTCATTTTTAGATGCATTCTTGACCTTATCTGTGACACTACAAGTTCAGAGTCCCCATTAACCCTTAACAACTTGATCCCATGTCTTTTAGCAATTTCTTAGCCTAATAACAGAGCCTCATACTCAGTTGTGTTATTTGTACATTGGAATGCCAACAGAAAAGAATACTTTAAGGTAAAACCTGATGGGGAAATAAAGAGCACTCCTGCTCTAGACCCTTCTTTAGAGAAAGCTCCATCAAAATACATCTGCCACAAGCCTTCTTGTTGGGATTCCAACTCATCAACAATAGGATCAATATTCTTCAACTGAGGTTGAACGAATTCAATCCTGAAGTTATCAAGATCTACATCTATCATGCAATTAAGCATGTTTGGGTCTATTTTTTCAATAACCACTAGGCACATGGTTCTCTATACAATTTTATTGAATTCCCATTCACTGGGATAGTTGCATATGATAAATCTAGCTGAAGATGTCCTCCAACAACAGCAGCCCACTGTCTAGATAGAAGCATGCCATAATGGGGCTTGGTGTCTATGACTATTACATCCATTTTATAAGTAGCTTTAGGGAATGTTGCTATTTTTACTTCTACATATTTCATAGTACCCACAATAGGAACTTCTCTATTATCCATAGCATAACACCTCCCATATGAAGTGTGTATAGACAAACCTAGTTCTCTCATAACCCCATAAGGCATTACATTAGTAGCTGCACTAGAATCTATCATACGAATTTTTTATCAATCTGTTATTTACTAATAGTGTGACATAAAAGGGATCAATTTGAGATGGTTCCTGATTAATAGTGGTGCCCACATAAACTTCTGGGACCTTTTGTTCTTGATCCTTCTCATCTTTTGCATTTCTCCTTTTAGAAGAAGAATCTGCATCTGATATACTTGAAATCAAAGAAAAATATGCCTCTCTATGTTCTTTCATTTTCAACAGCTCTATCAAAGGTACTGAAACTTTCATCTATGTTAAAGCTTGGGTCATATTAAAAACATAATCAACATTAGACTCAGCATAAGCTTTAACCTTCTCTATCTTCTGGCGACTTGTTCTCTTGTCACCAGTAGTCTCTACCTTATTACCAGTGGTATCAAAAATATCAGGTTTCCCTGAATTACTTGACGGATCACTTTTAGCCTAACTATATTTGACAAAAGCTTTGTTTTCAATGGTCCTCTTAGAAGAAATTTGTTTAAAAAACATAGAACCAGTCTTACCTTGATCTTCATCATCTTTACTATTTCTTAGATTATAGTTATGCTTAGCTTTGGCTATTGTAGCCTTAGTGAGATTCTTGACTTCCTGCTCACTAGGCCTTGTGAGATGAATCTCTTGATCTTCTATTGTGACTACATTCAAAGTGGGATGCCTGTCAACTATTAATTGTATTTGGAAATTTGCATTGCTTCTCAAGACATCATATTCACTTGCTTCATCTTTTGAAGACTCATAGTCACTGTCCACAGTATACTCAAACATATTAATTGCAGGTTCACCCTCATTTCTCATGGATTCATTTAGAGCTTGAGCCACAACACATTGATAGGGGGAATGTGGCCCATCACATGCCATAAACCAAGGGGTATTTTCCATATTATGTATATTTCCTCCCTTTAAAGGATCAAGGGTGTCCTAATTTTGTGTGCCTTTTGATCTATCTTGCACAGGCTTGCCATCTTTCCATGCAGTGTTATATGGCATATCATGCAATCTAGTAGGTTTGTCTTGCTAGTTGTAGTGAGGCTTCTCAGGTTTACTTACTTTATCAGTAAGATCCTCAACAATAGTCATTAATTTCTCTATTTTATCCTCTTCTTCAGAGGATTTATTTTGTTGTGGTTTTTGTTCCTGCCACAATCTTCCATCAGTCCTTCTTCCCACTTTACCCGATGTTTTTTCTATTACTCTCTACATTGATTACAATTCTGAAAGCATCTCTTAAACTATGTGGGTTCTTATCTCTGAGAATGTAAGCCATCTTAGGATCAAAGACATTGTAATAAGTGGTTAGACATACATCCTCATCTAACCTCATACATTGAAGGAGCCTATGCATTTCCTTTTGAAACCATGCATTAAAATTTGTAACAACCTCATTATCAAACTTCCTGATATTGTTAAATTCATTGATCATGAAGCTCACATTTTTCTTATCTCCATATTTCTCTTTGAAGCAATTATTGAATTCCTTCCAAGAACTAATGCTATCTATAGATAACCCTCTATACCAATCTCTAGCATCCTCAATCAAAGATTGCATAAACAACTTCATGATGACATCCTCATGTGCAATTTCCTAGCCATTAATCATGTCACCAAAAGATTTCAGATGTTCTTCAACACTGATAGCATTGTTCCCAGCAAACTTCTGGAGTCTATC
Organism: Cryptomeria japonica; assembly: GCF_030272615.1. Taxonomy (NCBI): domain Eukaryota; kingdom Viridiplantae; phylum Streptophyta; class Pinopsida; order Cupressales; family Cupressaceae; genus Cryptomeria; species Cryptomeria japonica. The sequence goes on from NC_081407.1 coordinate 734,814,790, forward strand.
CCTCATTTCAATAGGGACATGATTTGGATATCCTCAAATTCCATCAAAATACAACTACCTATACAACTCAACATTTATCGGTCTCCTTTGAAATTGATTTCCAATAAATTTATTTCCAACATTCACCCTTGGGCCTGAACCACTAGCTCTAGGAGTTTGATGACTTTGATTATGGGATGGTCCATCACTGGTTTGGTTTGCTAGAATTGTACTTGAGGGAACAACAAAATTATTTGGGGTAGCATTTTCAAATTGGATAATGGGTGGGATAGCATTTGTTTGCATCATTGGTTGAGTAATCAACAGAGAGGCAAAAGTATGTTGAGATGTAAAATTACTCTAATCTACAGTTGGCAAAGTTATAGGAGGAGCTTTTAAGCAATGTATCTTTCTTCTAAAATCAACATTAAGTACTTCTATTTCAGCCTTTTCTAACTCCCTTTGTAGGTTTCCATTTTCTTTCCTTATCCTTTCTACCTCAATCTCATGCAAAGTCATTCCAAGGGGTCCTTTTGCACTTCTTGACAGTAAATCCACAGATCTATTTTCCACTACTTTATGCTTCCCTTTGTCAATAACGGGTCTATTAAGTTGGGGATCACTATGAACCTCCCTACTAGGCTGTGCTACAACTTTAGGTGCAGAATCAATTTTAGGATCCAATATTTCTCTAATAATAGGACCATACTCTTCATTCCTAGGTTCTTCTTGAGAAAACAACTCAAGATCTGCAATCTATCTTAATAACCTTTCTCTTTCAATAAGTTTGGCTTTGGTTTCATTCTCCTTTTCCTTTTCCTTCTTTTTTCTTATGGAAATCAATTGATGTACTCTCTTATTAAGAACCTCAATCTCCTGGGACACTTAATCTTGGTCTATCAAGGTTTCCTTTGAATCTGACACATTTAGCTGGTCCATATCAATCAGACTGATATTTCCTTCCATAGTTTTGGGAATGGAATTGACCCTATTAATTGTACTATGCTTATCTCTCACTGAAGCACTGGTATTAGACACTCTTTGGTGAAAGGTTTAGATATCATCATTAGTGCCAAGCAGGCCAGCATGAAAACCCATAATATCATGGTCAGAGTCATGAGAAGAGGCATTGGACCTTGCATGTATGGGACACTCAGAAGACTTACATGTTTGATTACTCTTATGTTTCCATGACTAATTTGACTAATCAGGAATAACAGTTCTCTTCCAGCCCTTCCTAACTGGTTCAAGTAACCCTTCATGCAACTTCTCTTGAGGGTTTTTCTTCATATAAGACCTAGTATTCCTTCCCCTATTCATCTTACTAACCTTTTGAAGTGACTGTGATTTTTTCTAAAAGAACACTAGTTTTTTTTCCTTACTTCAGACTTGCCACCCAATATCTTGGGAATAAAATATATATTAGGATTCCCAAAGATAATGAGATGGGGGGTGAATCAGTATCTTGCCGGTTAATGGATTTTCTTGAATTATTAAATGAAAAGCATTCCCAAAATAGTGTACTGGTAAACCAAAATTAATGCAGTAAATAAGAACAACAACCACAACATGAAAGACACACCATAACAAAATATTTTTCATGAGGAAAACCAGTGTGGGAAAAACCTCAGTGGGATTTGTGATCCACAATATTCACTTACTGGCCAATAAGAGAATATTACTGTTACAATAGGGGCCTGCACATGTAGGAAGGCCAATTGCCTAAAGCTCACTGCTTAAATACAAAAGAGAAGTCTCACTAACTTACAAAAATGGATTATACAAATCCAAGATGATGTACTTCTATAGAAGGGCATTTTCTATGCTAGATCTAGTACTAGTTTAAGATCTGCAATAATCATAAACCTTACTTTACAGTCTGCCTGAATATTCGCACATATTATCCATCACATATCTTATATCAAATTTTCTCTAAGATCTCGTACTTATATATGAGCCTTATTACAATATGTCTTGTCGGCTTTCAAAAATATTTTACAATTAATTAAATTTTGCAATAAATAAAATCCTATCGACCAAGGTACCGGTAATCAATTTTTTCGGTGCTGGTGAATGTATGCCGGTGTAGAGTCTGTCGGTGCCGGTGCCTGCCAATATCATATGATTGTAAAGTTTCCATGAATGACAATACCTTCAATCACTTACAATTTCTCATTGGAGTGTGCATTTGCCAATAATATATAGTTTGACACAATGAATCACTTATAAGACACTTCAGAATAAAACTGTTGATCTTTAGAAAAGAACAAAATAGTATTCTAAGATGTGAAGAGATAGATCAAGGATTTTTTTCTAAAATAAGCTCAATAATTTTCAGACTAAAACCAAGGGAACTTGATCTCAACACTTTTACGCAATAAAGACACAGATCTGCAACATAAGACTTATCTTATTTGACTCTCCCCAGCAGAGTCGCTATTTTTGTTGTTCTCCATTTTGGAAACTTTTGTTCCCTCTCTTTTAAAAGTGAAAGTTACTGCCTCTATGCTGAAATGGAAGAGAGCAACGAAAGTTTGAAATAAAGACAACAAGATGAGGTTCCAATTGAGGAAACCTCCTACACTTTAAACCTTTAAAAAAGCTTGGGTGGGTGGACCCTTTTATGACTACTTTCTTACAAAAATAGCAAAAGGTTTATAGAAAACCAATGTAAATGTTAGGTCCTGGGGACAACTGAGAGGGGGGGCAAATCAGTTGTTAAAAATAAATTCAAACCAAAACCAACTTAACCAACTTTAATGCTTAATACCGGTAAACCAGTCTTTTATGTCGGTAGACAGTTTTATCAGTTAATTACAGTACCGGTAAAGATTAATGCATGAAATAGAAATACAATAACATCCACAACACATAACACCAATATTTGTACGTGGAAACCCTGTAAAGAGAAAAACCATGGTGGGAAACCTTACCCACAATCAGATGATACTACTATAGATAGTATGTGTATACAAATGGGGTCTATACATGTAGAAAGGCCAAGTGCCTAGAGCTCACTGCTCAGACACAAATGGGAGTCACATTGACTACAATTGGATGGTTAAATCCAATAAGGATGTACTGCTCAAAATAGCATCTTACTATGCCAGATTCAGTATCGGTGTAGTTCTGATTGTCTTCACAAAAACCCTCCTTCAACCTTCAAATGATGTTTGCATGTATAGCTCTGCTTATTCTCGCATATACCTTCACACAATTCTTTTCGCATTCCACATTTGATCTTATAAATAAGATCTTACATTTATATCATAACCTAAGACCAATTTTAGTAGGTCGGCTCTAAAGGATATTACAATAAAATCATTTTACAAATAAAACAATATCTGATGCAATAACTGATTCATCATGTCGGCTTAATGCAATTGCAACATTAATAAAACATCTCCATAGTGTGTCGTGCTGATCTGGAATAGATAAGCCTGTCGGTGAATGATCTGGACCTATTTTCCGATAACAACAAATATGCAAATACGAATATGCCAATGAACAAATATCCAAGACAAAGTGTCCAAACAATGTCTTCGACATAACCAGGTGTTTTCCATGCCATTCCAGGTGTCGGTGAACATTATATCCTATCGGTGTACTAGATACCGGTGACTATGCATAAGTCACTTGCTTGCCGATGAACATTGCCAATTCTTCAAAGTGTCGGAGTTGATAAGTGATAGTAGGTGTTGACATCAATGACAAAACCATACCAAAATACCAACAGTAAATTATTGTAAACTTTCCTTAAGGACTGGTATGACTAAACATAAAATGGAAAGTTGATTTGATTTTTGAATAGGAGCACAAAATGCAACAAAAACCAATAGGTAAACTAGTGCCTTATCAGGGCAATAGAGTCATCTACAATAGTCTGCAACCTAACAAAAGAAACTCATACACAAGTCACAAGTTTGTGATCTGTTAACTCTATATATGCCTGACATATACAGAGTCCTAATCTGCACCAGACCTCATTATCAAATCCACACCAAAATACTGATATCAATGACTTTGTTCAAAGTACGTTTATATTTCCTCCTTGAGAAAAAGACTTAAAACAACATTATTAAATTCTTAAAAAATCATTCAAATAAACAATGATTGATTACTTAAATGAAATGAACGCTAGTACAACGATAGAGAGACAATACAAGTCTGAGTTTAAATCCTCTGGACTATATATTTATTTCTCCATCAAAAGATTACAAGTCTAACATATCTGAATCAAATTTGCTTAAGAAAATGGTTTGTATTAATTTTGCCAATGTTTAGCTACAAAATTGTTGTGATCCCTTTTCTAAGTAGTCCTGGTATCCACTTATAGAGATATGGATGTGACAAGCTTCATACTTCCCTAGAAAACAAATATTCTAATGCTAATCGCAATCCCCCCAAAAAGGGTACATTGTTTACAAATGAAAATGAAACAAAACTGATTAGTTAACCAACTAGAGAAAGGCCAACTGACTTCTTGATGCATTGCACATTGGATGCCTTGTGTCTTTGATTCTTCAAAACTAATAATCCCTGAAAATGCCTATTATAACAGCTAACTGCTTCCAATTGCCTTAGGATCACCAACTATTGGAATGTTAGTTGATTCTTTTTGTGCCTCTGTTCCTTTCATCACATACTTATCTTCCCATTCTTAAAAGTGTCATCACTAGGCCAGGAAAAGCTAACAATTTTCTTTTTCAACTTGTCTAAATCTTTCCACGTCTTCTTTAGCTGCTTAACTTCCTTTTCCCAAAAACCATAATGTGACTTCATTTTTTCAATCTTCTCAATAGTTTGGATGAACAAAGAAGTATCATCAGCATTTATGATATTGTTTATCCGTTGTGACAATTATGGCCCAACTCACCAAACCATACCTCTTTATCTTTTAATTTACCATTATTAACAAACCCTCCAGGAAACCGTTCAAGCTTTTGATCTGCATATTCTTTTCTATATAGGTTTGCCTTTCTTTCTATATGAACCCTTCTCTCTACTAACTTGGACATACCTTTTACTAGCTCATAAGTATCTTTAATAGTGGCATCAACATTTGCCTCCTCTTGGGATAAGTATATAAGTTCTAAATCAACCTCTTTAGCCATCCATTTATCCAAAATTGGCTGCAAAATAGCCTTATCCTCTTTCAAAGAATTCAAAAGGTTCACAATTATGTTCATATATATATACACAATTGATGCCCCAACTGTATTAGCAAACTTCAAAATTGTACCCCTGATCTTCTCCTCATATTTATTTGCAAAAATTGCCTAGACTTGCTTTAGTCTTTCCATCTCATATTTAATACTTTCAACAGATTGAAAACTAGGAGTCTCGGGAGAAGGAGGGAATTCAATAATTGGGCTAGTAGGAGGAGGTCTAGTTGGAGAAGAGGCAATCATCAAACTAGAAGATTCACTTTTTTGTTGTTGCCCTACCATTTGGCTCTTCAGCTTGGCAATCATGTTGTCCTTACGAGCTATCTCAATTTTAGCTTTGTTGTAGGCTTTCAGGACTACTTCTAACTTCACCTAGAGATTAACTTTCTCCTTGGCTTCTTTCTCAGCCACAACCATACTGAACTTTGTAGATTCTAAAGTCGTACTGGCAACCTCAACCACCCCTGTGTCCTTCACTCTTTTAACAATCATGCCTCCAGAATAACTGGATACTGAGGAGTCTTTCTTCTTTTTGCTTTCTTCTCTTCTTAAGGACCACATAACTAGGGCCACATTGTTGTAAGTTGCCCTCGCTATAGGCTTAGTCTCTTTTCTAATTGCATCAAGAATCAATGCAATGGCTATATCCCACTCAGGGAGAATCAAAACTCTAGCTTCTGCAATTATTTTCCTCCCCTGCTCAGAGGCAATTGCCTCAAATTCTACTAACATCCCCTGCTTTACTTCTACCTCAATAACATATGTGTCTTTGTGGGGATGTTCAATATTCACTTTCTCACACCTCTCCTTGAATTTCCCTACATGTTTCCTCCACACAAATTGTATAAATGCTCTTGTTTTCACAAAATTGTTGTCTGCCAAAAATTCCTCACTGGCCTGCTTAATGATAGGGTCCAGTTCTTTGCCTGCAAACTCTTCAATAGTCAAGTCCATTTTGGCACTTGCTGGCTCTTTTGACATTCCCTCTTGCAACTCTCCATAGGCGAATGCAATTTCTCCAAGACTCCCTAATTGCAACAATTGTTCAGCTATTGCATGCTCATCTCCTATGTGTATTGGGGATTGGGAAGGAGAATACAAGGGCTCATTTGACTGCACTTCTTTCCTTCACCTTTGCCTCTTTGGGGAAGCTTTCAATTCAGTGACATCTTATATTGGCCTTTTTCCTTTTGAAGTGGATGGCTCATCTCTTTTGGGTATTACTATATTATACCCTAATCTTTTGTACATCACATACTCACCCGGGGGAACCACCTTGGCATAAGAAGGCTTAGCTAAAACAAGTTTAGCTTTCTCAGGATCAACTCCTATTACAACCTCCCTTTTATCTTTTAAAGTATACATTAGATCCTCAAAATAGACCACCAAAAACTTAATTTTCTCTTCAAAAGGATTAAAACTAGCCAAGGAATCATAGTTTCTATCAAAATGTTGAATAAAATCTAGAGTTTTCTTGAATGCAATCAATTTCTCCTTCCTTAATTCTTGTTCATCCAGATTAATATCATTCCTTATTAGGTTCTTAGGAAAATGAAACTGATGAGCTCTACCCCTACACCTGACTTTCTTCTTAAACATACCGTTGAAGAAGTCCTCTGGATCAACAAACCTAGCAACTACAGTGGGTAACCTGTATGGCTGAAGAAAATTCTCAAAATGTACCCAGCCACCCTTGGTAATCACAAACTGATCTACCACATTGATTGTTGGGAAAATGGTCCCCCTTCCTTTATTTGTTAACTCGGATTCTTGTAGGCCCCCAATTTGCCTCAAGATTTCAATAATGCCTATCTTCAAAGGGACTTGGTAGGGGAGAAAATTTGGAGTTCCTCTAAAACCATTTACTCTAAAAATAGTAGAGACTGGGTACAGGATTATGTCACCCCAATTGTGCACAATTTTAATACCTTTAGCAAACTCTTTGGGTCTAATGAATTCTAAGAAGGCCTTATGAATCCTAGGGTTTTCTTGGCATAAAAGGATTCTAAGCCTGGATGCAAAGTATCTATCAAATTTCAAATAACTTGCATCCTCCCTATCCTAGGACAAAATTGTACCCCATAACTGAACAGGCATTTCTTCTCCATCTTTTTCCTTTAACAATTCCATCTCATTTCCAAAGTATTCATCATATTTAGATAAGAACATGTGCATAAGAAGGCAATACCATCCAGAAGGTCTATCTACTTTAGCACTTTTTATTCCAATTAGGCCTTCATGAATGGTATCAGTAGGGTAGGGTGCAAAATCATAAGTCACTACCAGAGATGGATTCAGAATCTGTATCATCATAAGCATGTAGTGGGTTGGCATGGTGCTTTCTGCATCTTCCCCAAGAATCTGACATAAAGACCAGTATATTCCCTTAGCCCTAAAAGTAAATAAATTCAAAGGGAAAGGCTCCATTGTACTTGGGCCTACTAATGTCAATCCTCCTATTTTTGCAAAGAATTCTTTCAATGGCCCACTCTGATCCTTATGTGCATCATAGACTTCTTTAAGCATGTTAAAATCCATAGGCTCCAAGTAGTTTGAGACCTCACTAAGTTAGAAAGATATTTTGAATTCATCATCCTTGATTTCAATTAAAACTCCTCCATTTATATTTCTCACAATCTTAGTAATGGGGTCATAATTTTCTGCAATTTGGGTTAATAGATCGACATCCATGAATACTCCAGGCACTACAAGCTTTCCAACATCTAATTCCCATATACTGTTAATTGGAGCAGTGAGTTTCACTGACCAAATCCTACCCTGAATAAAACCAAACCGGTCATTCCTATCTGAGCATCCCTCAACCAATAGCCTTTATCATATATCCTATCACCAATTTTTCAGACAGGGAGCTTTAGGCACAAGTTCCTTCATTTTGCTACACTATTGGTAGATTCGGCCAATTGCTCTAAGAAATCATCACAAATTGCTCTCTCCTGATAATCTACCTTCCCTCTGAATTCCCTTCGTTGTGCCATCTCAGAACTATCCTTACTTCAATTACTATTCAAACAACCTCTCTAGAAATTCAAGCACCCAATAACACCAAGTAGACTGGAATTGTAAAGCACAATTGCAAAAAAAACTTACTTGTTGCTTGAGAAATTGCAAATCATGCACCTGTTCTCTGTAAATCTCTTTGAATGCCCTTTTTGTAATTTCAAATTTTGAAATAATGGCGTATGAAGGGGTTACAATGACAACTGAGCATTTATTACTATCAACAAAGCCGCACACTTTGGCAATTAATCCTTTTGCAAATTTCAAAATTATGGCTCCAATGGAATAGAAGGAATTTCCTCTAAATATATTTCCTTTAGTCGCTGATCCGTGAAGAATAACAGTCATGTAGCTTTGCATAGTGGCTTAGCGACAACTGTTAGATCAATAGGAACTTCTTCGATCTTTAGGAAACTTTGAAGACTTAACCGCCAACATTTTATTGTTCACCATAACTGCTTGCCTTAACCATTGGCCTTAACTGTTGCCGCTAGAGGCTTGTCGTTGAGTCACAGAGAATAACATTCATGCAACTCCCCTTTGCGGCATAGTGACCACCCTTGATTTTCACTGAACTTGCCAACCTGTTAACACACCTAAGCTACTCTCTTCTCACGGCCCACACCACTTGGTCACTGATCCGCAAAGAATAACGGTCGAGCAACTTTCGATTGCGGTATCATGACAACCATTGGATCACTTCATTATTACTCAGGCTTTAAAGAACAGTCACAACTTAACTGTCATCACTTAACCTCTAGCACATGACCGATTAAAATTAACCATCGGGACTAGTGACGGTTTGTCACTGATTCGCAAGGAATAACATTTGGGCACTTCACAACCATGGTATAGTGACAACCATTGATATGCATTGGATTTGTTTGTTCATTAACCATTTTAACCTTCAAAGAGGGCCCATTATTTATTCACTTCTCTACAGACCCCTACCATGTGTCACTTCTTGATTTGTCTTGGAATTTTATTTGAATGCCACTTGTCAGCCACCTCGCCTTGAGCCAGACCCACCTTTTTACCTTTGTTTAATACCCTCTTCTCTGCCACATGTCACCTTAGGCTTTGGCTAGTAGATCCACCTGTTCGCCAACTCACCTGCCTGGTCAGCACCGTTAGACCCACCTTAGGCTTTGGCTCCACTTAGTCGTTGATCTGCAAAGAAAAAACATCATGCAACTTTTGATCGCGATATGATGACAATTTTTGATCATTTTTAACTAACCGTTCGATCTTTAAACTTCTTTGATACCTAGCCACCTTTACTTAACCGTCTGGCTTAACTGTCTGCTTTAACTTTTTGTCTAGGGCCACCGCTAGTGGTTTGTCATTGGGTCGCAAGGAATAACCATCGCACACCTTCCCATTATGGTGTAGTGACATCCTTTAGATTTATGGAAACTTACATGATCTTTAAGGACCTGACACATACATAAGAAAAATACATAGGACTGAGGAAAATATGCAAGAAATTTCAAAATTAATAGAACCTGCCTAAGCCTAAAACACAAAGCGGTCCCTATTTCGATGATAGGGTGACCCTTCCACAAAAGTGGAAAAAGCAATAGGTGAAAATAAAATATTTGGAGATAAAGAGACACAAAGGTTTATGTTTTGAAATATTTTGTAATTTAATATAAAACCCTAAACCCTATTGGCCATGGACTCGCAGACAAGGACCAAAATCTGAATTTTGACAGACTTTCAAAAATAAAAGGAAAGACTTCCAGCACATTTAAAATAGTGATAACAGGAGGCATTCCTCTCATGTTTGTTTGTCTCATCTTGCTCCTATTTCTCAGCTTGCATCGATACCTTTTGTCTCCCCCACTGCTCCTTGAGTGAAGCAGAGTTAAGAACTAGTTGCTATCAATGTCATGCCTAACTCAGATACACCTCTTGTTTCATCGGTTGGGCCTTCTCCTATCCCTAACAAGATTCCAGAGGCCTCTCCTATGGAGCGTGATGCTCTTGAGTCCTCTTGAGACTCATTTGGTGGCCCTCATCTTCATCATAATCAGCATGTGCATGAGCGTGAGCGTAAGCACTATCGATGGGCCAAGGCTCAAGAGCATGATGTTGCTTTGCAATCTATTGGTACATCTTCAACACCCAGTCCGATCGCCTTAGATCCTATTTCTTCAAGTTCTCTTATTCCTACATCATCTTCAGTTTTGCTTCATGTTGCTTCGAGGCCTATCGATGAACCTCCCCCTAAATGGGTGCATGTTTTCATCACTCCTTCTTTGGAGCCACCCCTCATCACCTCCCTATTGAACATATCTCTATTATTTTGGCCTGTTGATATGTTGCATAAGGAGGTGGTGTCTAGCACAACCTTATCTAATCCACTTGTTTCATAGCCATCCTTGCATTAGAGATTTCCTAGGGTCCTTTAGCCCACCACAGTTGATAGGAGATCTATTGCTCCTATTGCACCCAAACACAATTTTGAGCAGGGCCCAATCCCAGAGTTTTGATGATGCAAATTTTTATAGGTATGCTCCTCATCCTTTTCTCTGCCTATTGGTTTTCCTATTTTTATGTGTGTGGTTGAGAAAGATTTTCTTTATCTTGAGCTTGTCATTGCCCCTCTTCTAGAGGTTGATAGTCTCATCCATTTTTCATCCTCTACAAGTGAGTCACATGCTTCCTCTACAGAGGTTTGCTTGTTCAACTCCTTGGATGACATTTCAGCCTTGTCTATGATCTTCATGCGATTGTTGACCCTTTCCTCCTCCAAGATTGTGGACACAGATATTGTCATTGCTTCATCCCTTGCTCTCACTGCAGGTACCCAATGAAGTTCTTGTGGTGGTCCCTCTACGAGATCACCCTCCTTCTCCCTATGATCTAGATTGGGAGGACGATGATCTCCTAAGGGATGACCTTTAGGATATCTATCTTTTACCTGCATCTCTCTATGTGTGCGCTTGATTGTGTTCCCCTATGCTTGATTTATATGTTCATTCCCTCCTGAAGAACCCAAGTTTCTCGGTAGGTACTTGGATATGGGAGGTTGATTGTCTTTATCTATTATTCTCTCTTGGAGGACCCAAGCTACCCTATACGTGCTCGGATACAGGGGATTTTTTGTCGTACAACTTATTTTGTCTATTATTTATTTCTTTTGTCTATCTTATATTGCTTTTTTAGTATCTGGGGATGATGCAAAGCATTGGGGGAATATTTAGCCTTCTTCTATGTTGACCCGGATTTTTATTTTCTTTGTCTTCTTGTGCTCTTCTTCAGATCTGAGAACTTTGGCACTATGAGGATATACCCATCTCGTAGTTGCGTTGCATATCTCTTCTCACTGCTATGGATTTTGATGCCAAACTATTGGATCCCCTTGTCCTCTTGCATTTATCACTGATTTTATGGACATTCATGTGTCACCACCTAATGGTCGCATTCCACATAAACATCTCACTATGTTGACGTGCCAAAAATTCTCTTCTCCTTAGAATAACATGCACATCAATCTAGGGGGGGGGGGCATCATATCTGCATTTGTTATTTAGTCTCTTGCATTCGTGTTTTTTGATCTTTTTCTTTTTCCTATTTGCCTAGGTGGGGGCCAAACCACTTGATCTTTCTCTTTATCATATTTTGCCTAGGTGGGGGCCAAAAAATTTGATCTATTTCTTTTGTTCGCCTTTATAGGGGCCAATCTACTACATATTAAATTTATGTTTGATTGGCCAATTGCATGACCATCTAGCATATTGCTACCCATGTTGGTAAAATCATCACCTTATTGCATGGTTATGTAGCGTATTGCTACCCATGTTGGATAAAATATCATCCTTATCGTATGGTTATTCATACTAGCATATATCATTTCCCTATTGTATGGCTATCTATCATAACACACTTTTCTATACATACTAGTGCATCTCATATCACAGTGGCTGCTTATCTTGTATATTTTCGTAACAAGGGGCTTTCCTTCAAAAAAAGGTTTGTTTCTGCTATGCTATCTTATCATGCATCTAAATCTATCCTTTATCTTGTAATCTAACATGTTAGTCTACAACTAGCATGTTTGAGATGTATCAGTTAACAATATCTATTTCAAATCTTGTTTTCATTTTGTTGGGGGCAACTTCATCTAATCAATGAAACTCTACCTTTTTATCATAACTCTTTATCTTCCTCTACTTTAGCTTTGCATCTCTTAGCAAAGTCATGCTCACTAAAGTGGGGGAAAATGTAATATCAAAAAATCACACCAGTCACAATTCAACACAATAAATGGTACCTTCCTCCACGTCATTAGAGGTCATGTAATACCATCTTTGTCCTTTTGTCCATCAAGATTGTTTTGTCAGCTTCAAACTGATAAATCAATGATGAACGGATAGTACCAAACTGGTATAGAGAGGGGGGGGCGTGAATCAGTACAAGCAAAAACACATTCCTAAAACCGGTTTGTCAGTAGACACTGTGCTTTGGCAGACAAACAATAACACTAGTCTTAAACAGAGTACAACCGGTAAAAGCCAGAATAACTGAGACAAGCATAAACCGGTTGACACTTATCTTTTCATACAATCTAATACTTCATTTCCATTTCACCCTAGTGCATGAACAGGTAATCCATCATCAAAATATATAAACAACTAGATCAACATGATTTACCTTCAGACACAAATCACTTAAACCATCACATGAATAACACCACACATGACACACAAATTTTTCACGTGGAAACCCAACTGGGAAAAACCATGGTGGGGATGAATACCCACAAGCTAATTTTGAACTCTTTAGAAGTCCTCTTTGTTAGGAGCCTTGTCTGGTTAAAGACTGATACAATAGGTTTTGTTAGGAACCGATCCTATTAGGGATCACCCAGTTAAGGGATGGCTAGAATACCTTGTTAGGGGTTAAACCCTGTTAAAGGTTACCTTGTTAGGGGATTTCAAGAACTCAATGGTTTTGAGTCACCCTGTCAAAGGATTTACAGTAAGTCAGTTAAAGCTACCCTGTTAAGGGATTTCCCAACTATTGAAGTGGTTAGAGATCAACAGGTATTACAATGATCTAGTAACAACACTCAATGCCAATGCAGATCTGCTTTAGCTCCTCTTCACCTTCTGCACTCACACTCTACAGATATCACTTCTCTCCTCTGGTCTGGCAAGAATCACATATCTCTTCACTTGGATACACACACACAACTTTTGCCAATAACTTCAGAAAGATACACAACATCGACCTTATAGGAAACAGATAGGTTGGTAGCATAAACCCTAAACCCTAAACCTATTAGGTTAAGCAATTCAAACGTTCAATCCTGACCGTTGAGCACATTGCATTAAATGCAATAGTCTTGAACCTATCTCAAGACATTCTCCATCGCTTGTTTTCCATCGCTTTCATGGCGGTTGATAACCCATCACGCGTTTTCACCATTAACAGACTTTGCACATTCCCAAGGTAGATAGGAACAATCTCCTTCATGTAAGATCCTTCACGCATACAAGGCTGATGTGGAAACATGATTTTTTCTTCGTTATAATGCTAACTCATCACACAAAGTCACCGATTGAGTCACACATGCTTGAAGCACTTCAACCAGAAACCCTGAAGTTAAGACTACCAATCGATAGTCATACAAAGCTTCCATGTATTGGTTTCCATATCAACATGTCGATTTGCCTTGAACAAACACACTGTTTCACTTTGGCACATATACCGATTCACAATGTTATACCGGTTCTCATATCTACCGGTTCTTGGTAACATACCAGTTTTCTCTTCTTTAGCATATTGACATCAATGACAACATACAATGTCATCATGTCCTCATACCAGTTCACATAATGCCAACACAAACTGTAATTTCACCAACTCTGTTGACTTGTCACCTTCAAGACTATAGTGTGACGCAGAGATGGCCATGTGGTGCGCTAGCATCTTGCGAATTTGACAGTTCGCTGGTGGCCATTTGAGCATTATGCCTATGCCTAGAAGTTATAGCAACACCCCTGCATGTGCCCACCGACATCGGTTTTCCTTCTAGGGCCTATATCTCTCCCATTCAAAGGCATTTTGGGGATCTTTTGGAAATTTTGGATCAATACTTGCAGGTTGAAGCTTTCAACACATCTCCTTGGGTGATATTGATAAGTTTTCACATCATCCACCATTTTTGCACTCTCTTGAATAAACTTGCAGTGTTATTCCTCACGAATCTGGAAAGGGGAGTTCACTTATCCTCCTTGTTTTGTTTTATATATTCATTTATTTTAATCCATTATCATCATTCTCTTATCTTTATCATTTATTTCTATGTGGCTTTATCTGGGTTGTCCTTGGAGGTGGAAACACCAAATCGGGAATCTGACTTAGGCAGACTCCAAAACATAACCCTAACATTTTTCCTTCTTGCTTGTATGTAGGTTTGCAATAGTGGAAAGGTTATTGTATTGTGGGAGGCTTCAATAATGGACTGACCATGAGTTTCTTTTATCTCTTTTCTCTTATTTCATTTAGTGTTTCATATTTCATGATTAATAGCTTAGTTTCATCATTTTTTGCATGGACTATAGTTCAGTCATTTCTCTAACTTATTGTATGATCTATGTACTTCATCTATACAAGACAACAATGTGCTATGATGGTGTCCCAGACCTATGCACTCATCCTTTGGATAGAGACTTAGCAGAGTTGTATGGGAATCTCAGTTTATAGTTTGTTAGCTCATAGCTTGGGGATGCTTTTGCATCAAACACCCCAAGTAGAAAAAGATGTTCCATGAGAGGAAACCCATGAATGTCACAAAGGGTTTAGGATATAGATCCCATGCTCATTTCTGATCCAAATATCGTCTTTATCTACAAAATTATTCCTCCTTTCCCCTTTCGATAACTCAACTAAATTTTCCAACTTCTTTTCCACTTCTAATTTTCCTTGCTTCATATATGCACACGGTCTCTTACCACCACTCCCCTCCTTCTACAAAACTGATCTATTTCTTTCACTAGAACTCTTTTCTATTTTCCATCACAACTCAGACCTTACTGTCATTCGATAGCATCTTTCTAATAGATCCATCCACAAGATCCTTCTTTAGATCCATACCATCATCCAATATAACCTTTGCATCCTTCTTCTTAGCACTGCAACTCTTCACAAGACACAAATTCTTTACTTCCTTCTCCTTCTCATTCAAAGAAGCCAAAGTAAACTTAAGTCCATCCTTCTCAATAGTGATCAGATTTATTCTACAGTCATAGAGAGCTCCTCTATCATACTGCCAAGGTCTAATGAGCAAAACATGACAAGCACTCATAGGCAAAATATCACACAAGACATCATCTTTGTAAGGCCCACTATTAAAATTCACCAAGAACTACTCTCTCACCTCTACCACATGATCATCTTGCAACCAACTCACCTTGTAAGAACAAGGGTGCTCAAGCCTCTTCAAACCAAGCTTCTCTACCATCTCCTTAGATACCAAATTTTTAGTGCTACCACTATCCACAATAACTTTACAACACTTACCTCGTTATTTGCAAATAGTTTAGAAAATATTCTTCCTTTTCATAGGTTTGGTTTCTTCTTTGCTCTGCTCCACCAATACTCTTCTAAACATAAGGGATTCTCCCTACTCTGGTGTTATCATGCTCTCATCTACAACTCCAGGATCTAGTTCCTCATGTGCCATGAAATTCCTTGCCATTCCTTTGTTACCAGTTCCCTGAGAACACTCATAAGATCTATGTCCAGTTTCTCCACACTTGAAACATTTACCCAAGAACTCCCTATTTCTATTGTCACTTCCTTTTATTTGTGTCTTATGTTTCAATTCTTTACTCTATTTATATTTTGTTTCTTCAACAGACTACTTCTCCATACTGCCACTCATCTTCCCTCTATCTATTGCATGTCTCTCTCTTCCCCTAGGATTATTTGGTTGTCTTCTCTTCACTTTATCTTCTTTGTTTAGTGCATATTGATAGGCCTCCTCAGCTATATAAATCCTCAACATACTCATCTCATCTTGAATGTTAAATTGAAGTACATTTATGTATCTAGCCACCTTCTCCCTATCCATCTCTTGATGTCTGGATCTGATCATCACCTTTCATAATTCCTCAATATACTCCTTCACACTCATGTCCTTCTTCTTCAAGTTCAGGAACATTTTTAACAATTCCAATTCATAGTCTCCTAGAATGAATTTAGCCTTTAGTCTTGCAACCATCTGCCTCCATTGGGTGATTTTCATCTCACCATTCTCCACTCTATCTCTCTGCAACTCTTTCCACCATAAAGAAACATGCCCTTTCAACTTAATTTGTGCTAACCAAACCCTCTATGGGTCTTTAACATCTTCAAACTCAAAGTAGTCCTCCAATTCTCTGATCCAATCTATCAGGTATTCCAGATTCAATGTATCTAAAAAGTTAGAAACCTCAACTTTATGAATTTTACTTACTTGTGCCACCACTCTAAGAAATCTTTCTTCTCCCCCATTTGCAAGTCCTTCAACTTCTTTGGCCTCTAGCTCTTCTCTCACCTCTTCATACTCATCCTTTGATTCTAGATTCCTCCGCAAACTAGCCAATGCATTTTGGATCTCATTCCTCATCTCATTTTTGAAATCCTCCATCATTTTCTCTACTCTTCTAGGGTTCATCCTTATTGGTGGCATCTCCTCCTTTGATCTCGTGCAATTGCCTCAACTCGGTGATCTGACTACAAGGTTCCAATTGCCTCTTTGTTGGTGATCTATTGAACACACTTGCAACCTACCTCAAATTGGCGATCTATTCACCCAAAGTAATGCCTCAAGGTTCACAACCAACTTTGATACCATTTGACGCAACCATGACCCAAAGGGCCCTCAAGGAGAACAATCTGGATCATGCAGCAAGAGTAACACAATGTAAGCGACAACACAAAAGGTATAAAATGCACAATTATACATCTGCAACATCATAGATTCATTTTAATCAATCTGACAACATGTGGACAAACATACAGGCTTACAAGTCTTGTTACAACTTACATTCCAAAAATTATCCATCTGGACCTCCAGAGAAGTTCAAATTACAAAACATAAATATAAATCATCATCTATCTTTGCTTCTCTACCAAAGGATTGAAGAAAACAATATATATAGCATAAGGAACACATTCGAGTCGGCCACAAAAGATTACATCCTCCAAGAGAGGAAAATGAAATGTGTAAAATAGGTCGGATCCAAAACATGAAGATCTCCTTCGCGAAAGACAATAAAAAAGTGCAGACCACCAAGGTAGGTCGGCCAAGGGCCTAAGAACATCAAGCATGATGTCAATTAGATCCATAATCCATGAAATAACTCCACAAGAGAAGAAATTTGCAACTAGAAGTTAAGCTCAAAACTGCTCTGGAACCAAGAAATAGATAATCTGGAAGTGACAACTTGCCGAAAAAAGATCCAAATGAACTGGGAATCTGGAATAAGGGACGAGAACAAGTCTAGAAGCCAAAGATTTGAGCCACAACAAAAAAGGAACAACATCCAGAGAATGCCAGAAGAAACACAGAACTGCAACACAAAACTAAATAGAAACAAAACTAAAAGGAAATATTTTTGGTATCGGGGATGCTCCTGCATCACGATTTACTTGTGTAGCTTGCAAATTTGGTTGTGAAATTGAATACAATAGTGTTCTTTAGAAAAAAGAAAATAGTTTTTATCCAAACATATAGAGGTTAGATCTTATTGGAGACCCTATATAAGTTCCAAAGATCATAATTTTTTGGGTTAACTTAGATTTTCCAAGTGATGATACAAATTTTCAATAGCTAGAAGATAACCAAAATCTTGATCAAAAATAATTTTGAGTCTCATCATGTGTGTCATAAATTTTTTGTTATGTAGATATTATTATGGGGGCTACAACATTTGAGCATCGCATACTAAATTAAATCTTAAAAAAATTAAATAATTAATAATAACACTTATCTAAAAATATTATGACATTATATAATATAAATTTACAAACATGTTACAAGAATATAAGTTATGATTAGAGGAATGCTTCAAATCATTAATTTTTTTACCTATCACCTTGGGCCACTTGATTTATTAATTGATCCAACTATTGTAAATAATTTTTGTCTCATGAGTCTAAAACCATAGATTTGATCTTTGACATCACTTTTAGATCATGTTTTATCATTAGTTTGTCCTTACATAAAAACTAGTTCACAATCTTTGTAAATTTGTAATTAGAAAGGCTACGTTGTGATTTTACAGGTTTGTTTCTCCTAAACTTTAGTATTTGGGTTTGAGATTAGTGTGGTGTAATGTTGTAGGTGGGTATGCTAGCAAAGTTTTTGTAGAATTGTGTTTGTGTCTTTTTTATGAAGGCCAGAGTCTACTTATGTAATTTAATTAATTTGGTACTATGTATACGATAGTTTGAGATTTAGATGATGAGTTTTATTTATAAAATTCTAGTGAAATTTTATATTTACAAAATTTTAGTGACTTTTTAAAGTGTAATTTTATTTATCTAAACTATTTGACCATATTGTATATGCATTTATCTGATTGATTAGTCTAGGAAGTGTTTTTTTTTTTACACATTTTATTTTAAGGCACTTGCTTTCCTTATGCCAAATAATTTAAGGATGTCTATTTAATGTCTAGATACAAGATTGAGAACAACATTCTCAAACAAGCCAAATACCTTGAATGATTATGAAATATATATTTTCTAATTAATGTTCTTTGATAATACACACAAGTAACAATTGATAACTATAAGAATGAATTCTAGTTGCAATGATCAAATCACAATAATGATAGTCAGATGGTCTAAAATGAACTATGATCCAATTTAAATACAATATCAACGATCAAACAAAAAAAAATTATGCCTTGGGTTGGCACACAATGATTACAAAGAGATGTAAAGTTATCTGTAAATTTGAATTTAAATTTTAAAAGTTAAGGGGTTGTTTTTGAAAATAGGAGAGTGATCTAGATTATTTTTGAGACTATAATTTTAACCTGCAATGAAAAATGGATAAACTAGAAGTCATAATTGATCATTAAAAATAAGTACATATAAGAAGAACACACAAGACTTAAATTTTATATCTATTCTTTGCTAAAAATATATTATTTATACATTTATTATTACATAAAAATAATCAAATTAATAAAATCAAAAAATACATATAAAATAATTTAAAAATATATTTTCTCCATTACAACTAAGTAGCTTCTGATTTTTTAGTTTTGCAATTAATGGAGTGGATAGTAAACTAGTTTTAAATAAAGTATTTCTACTATGATATTTCTGCATGATTCTATGCCTTATGTCTACTCTTTTCTAAGTAATGAACAAATTTTGTTCCAAATGGTTTGTCTCGTAGGGACTTGATGATTGGGTCTTTTGCTCAGTCTCCATATTCGTTCATGGATATGAATGTTTCTTGCAATTAACCTTATTGATTTAACTTGAACTTCATTATACTTTCTTTTATTTCAATAATTTATGGGTCCTCCCTTTACCTAAAAATGAATTAAAAAAAAAGGTAGCTTCTCAAAATAATTAGTTAAATGATTTGTTGTCAAGGAATGACAAAGTGTGATGTACATATAACTAGCTTCTAAGAGAACTTTTTAAGTTAAAATATAATTGTTTCCTTTTTCAAAAAGAGAAAATGAATAATGAGGACGATAAGCTCTCTATATAAATGCCATTATTATTTCAAGTTTCTAAAGTTTAGCTTTGCATGTGGAGAATGAAGCAATTGCACATAATCATACAAAGTTGAATTTATCTTCAGTTTAGTAATAATGATTTCAAGCATGAGTGACATAATCTTTCCTCACTAAAAAATAACATAACATAAATAGTTAATGATCATGTGAATCCCACTAAGTATCTATAAAGGTGTTTAAATATTTTTATAATGACAAATTTTCACAACTCATTAGTAGTCAAATATAGCATTGAGAATCTTAGGACTAATGTATAAAATAACATGCCTTTCAAGCTTCTTATTAGTTTGTATGGATTTGGTCATGAGAATGATACACAAACAAAGTTGCCTTTAAAATGATTCCCATTTTTTGATTCACCACTAGCCCACAATTTTTACATGAAGTGAGCAAAAAACAATGGTTCGTAGAATTTGTTGACTACCAAAAAAAAATTGATTTAAAAAATAATGGACTTTCCACTTCAACCAAAGTGTATATTTTTTAGGGTTTGTCTGAAGTATGAGGGCAATTTTTTTATTTTATTTGAAAGTGATGATTAGTGTATAGTGTAATTTAGGGTGGAATTTGTTAAATAATGAACCTAGCATAATTTTATTTGTATTTTAAGATTTATTTATTTATTTTGGTTTATTTATTTGGATTAAATATTTAATTTTGTGGGTGTATAAATGATTTTTTAATTTTCAAAATTTAAATTTAAATTTAGATTTTTATTGACTATTTCTATTTAGTCATTATAAGTTGATTAAAATGTAAATATACTTTTTGTAAACTTGTGTTGTAATTAAAAAAGAAAAGATGAATCTATCTAGTATAACAAGATATTAAGCTAACTATATATCTAATTCAATTTCAAAATAGTAATAGATTAACAAACATATTGATTTAGTTAATCTAAAACTATACTTGTTTTATAAGAACAAATATTAAGCTTATATTTATAGAAAAGAAGGTAGTCTAGTCAAATGAAATTGTTTAAAGCAAAAAAATGATTAAATAAAATATTTTTATTTTTTATGTTTAATGATTTAGATGTCAAATATTAATAACCTAGTTAAGGACAACAAGAAGTAGGTTCTATCAATAAAATTTGCAAAGGATGCTATCACAAATACCTTGAAGAATGTCTATTTATGGTCACATTCTATAATCATATAGACACAATTATATAACAAATGATGCATAGAAAAAAAAATTTAGACTCAAATATAAATAAAATCTAATCTCACTTGAATACTAGGAATGATGACTAAAATGCTAACGAAGAGGAAAAGTGGAACTACTTTGGAGAACTTGTCATTTTAGGCTACTATGTAGTCTATTTCAACTTTGTTGGCAATTGAGAAGTTATAAGTACATGTTTATTTCTGCAGTACTCTTTGTTATGAAAGATATATAAGTATTGAAGAAAATATATTGTAAAACCTAGAGGTTTTCTTAATTGTGAAATATGATTTTATGTGTGAAAGGGTAATCGTTAATGACAATAGATTTTCAATATTAAAGAGGCAATTTTGATGTAGGAACATCCAAGGGTGTATGAAAATATTTCATCACCAAAATATTTTAATGATTTTGTTAATTTTGTTTAATTTTGGTGTTTGTAGGTTAATTAAAAAACTTTTCAGTTATTGAGGAGACAAGAGTCACTATTGTAGTAAATGGTTGGAGTTGAGTATCAAATAAAGAGAATATTTTAATAAAATAAATGGTTGGAATCTTAAATGAGAAAATGGGGGTTATTGGTAATATATTTTTAATATTTAATATTAATAAATGGTGGGAGTTATTACATGGGAAGATGAGGCTATTATTATGGGGGAGGGGGCACATTTTTAGCAATTTTAATTCAAAAAAGAGAGGGAAAAAGGAAAAAGGTTTTTGAATGACCGAGAGACGTTTTGGGAAAGGAAAGGGAAAATATTTTGAGTTCATTTATAGGTTGGGACTGGGAATGAAGAAGATATTTAAATAAAATGCCAGAAGATAGCCTTGCCAATGCATTTTTGTACCAAATTACTATTGGAATCAAGGAACACTAAGAGGGGGGGGGAATCAGTGTTCTACCAGTTATTAAATTTTTCAGACTTAATCTTAATCCACCAAAAGCATAAGCATGGAATTGAAATGCAGAAATACAAAACAATCAACCACAAAATCATAACACCAAGATTTTTATGTGGAAACCCAAATGGGAAAAACCATGATGAGATTTGAACCCACAATTTATTATTCCACTATGGTTGGTAGAAAAACAATATTACATGAAGGGGAATGCACTAGCATCCAGTCACACTGCCTAGAGCTTACAACTCAATTACAATAAGAGATACAACCTGGAAGGATCACTGCCTTACATATCATCTACAATGATTAATTACAATGAATGAACTCCAAAATAGCATCTAACAATGCTTGGATGAGTTTTGGTTAAGTACAAAACTCTAATTGTACCAGCTCTGCTACTCTACTCTATTTACTGTCTCAATCAGCTACCAAATCAAGAATGTGCATGTGAAGTTGTGCTAAAAGGGATTCTCGATCACTACTCGCTCATATTACCTCATACCATACATCAAAAGGATCTCTTACACTGGTCTTATATATCCGCAATCACAAAAATAGACAATTATCAAGTCAGCCTATAATGTAAAGTGTAATCATGAGTCAGATTGACCGGATCACCAAAAATAAAAGCAGATCACCAAAAAGATGATAAAATGATGTCTCTATGTTATCCCTATCATCCCATGCATGATTAATAACACCGCAATCACTAGACGACTTTCAGACCAAAAATGCTTTGCTCAGCCTGAATTACCAGTTAACTTGTTGTCGGTTCACATCCACTTCCGATTATCAAGATCTATAGCTACTAGATAGAATTCCATGAAGAGTTTCCATCAATGACAACCCTTAAACCAATAATAAAGCATCAGTATCCACCAGATGTGTGTCAATTGGCAACAATCTCCCCCTTTGGCATTGATAGCAACACTCATGAAAAATGACTAAGTCTTGAAACCACCTGGATACCCGATCAAAATTGCTATCAAAATTTCTAAGGCTCCCCCTTAGATCAAGAACTCAAAAACCTATAACATGCTTTGTACATTTTTCACCTTTGCTCTCCCCCTTTGACAACAATGCCAAAGATTGGGTGTTGTCCAAAACTTATATATAGAGATATCTACTGGAGACTTTACACATACTTGAAGATATAAGAAAAAATGGTCTTCAAAAATCCTAAGTGGTTATCCCACCCTGTCTTCAAGTTGTCCAAAACTATAATAAATACATTGAAAACATATACATGAATCTCCACATCCTTCTATTCAAATGGAACGGGTTGTCCCATAGCCTTCATACAATCTACTTTATTACTCAACATGGTGTCCATCTAGGGGGCAATCGGAATCCAGAATTCACCAACTTTTCTCAAAATTATATCCTTCTTTGCATTTAGGCTCAAGATCTGATCATTGAGAGCCATTACCTGCCCTTCTATATTGTTGGTTAGAGCTGCATTAGAATCAAAAGACTATGAAACACCAACTCATTTACCCTACTAGATACCAATCTACTTGTCTATATCTACTGTGAACTTTGGCAAAATAAGACAAGACATATATTTTACCACCTTCAGTCAATGCCTCTAAAATAGTCTACAAACCTTTATTCAATCTTATTTTGTCATCCTATATCATTTTCCAGAATGTCTGCATTCTCACCTCCTTGAATCTATCTAATACTCACTTAGTGGTAGACTTCTCCAAAGAATCAAAATTGGTATTTACATTATTAATCAATTGAAATAATTTACCTGAGGGGCTAGAATTAGGATCTAGTTGCAAATCCAGTACCACCTTCTGCAACACATCAATCGACATCAAAATAAGCTTTTTGTCTTGATTTTCTGACTTGACTAGATCTTGACTGGCCTGAGCTTGTATTGTTGCTGCAAGCATCAACTTCTCAGCTAGTGACATTTGTCCAATATCAAGGGGACCATCAATATTGATTGATATTTGAGGTAGGGTCCTTGTCTCTTTGACTAGAGGAGTGTCAATTGACGAATCATCAACAACTTTTTTTTCCCTTTATCTACCTCAACACCCTGTACCTTTGTCTTTTCTAGTTCCTTTTCCTCAGCATTATTCCCTTTATCCCATGCACCAGTGTTACCACTTGGTGCAATGTCATCCTTTGGAAACTCAATAATTTCTCCAATACTTTCTACCACTGGAGGATTCACACTAATCTCGACATCAAGTGTTGCATGGCCTTGACCTTCTAGATGTCCCTTAGTTTGAGTTTCATCCTTTTGATCACCAGAGACACCTTCCTTTACTTCTGGATGAGAATTCTAAACTGCATCACTATAAAAAGGGTTGTTCTTTATAATCCTTCTTCATATTTCTTTAGTTTCCTTCCTCACTTCTTCAACCTTGGCAATCATCAATTTGTTCACCCTATTTCTACTTCTGAATTCCTTCTTATTTTCTTCCTCAATGAACCTTTTGGCTTCATCTTGAAAGATACAGGTGCAGACATTGATCAATTCTCTTTCTTTCATTTCCTTATCTATTTTACTAGTAGTCAGCCTCCTTGCATCAATAACAATATATAGATACTTAGGGATACTATGCTCCAGTTCAATCAAGGTTTTACTAAAGTTGTGTAAGTACAAAACAACAACTTCCTCAACTTTTCTTTGATCTGCCTCAGCTAGATTTTCATAGTATGCTCCAGTGTTCTTCAAATTTCCATCAACAATTATCTCATCAATCAATTGATTTTTTGTCAATGGAGGAACATATGTATATTTACCTTGCACATTATTGCTTTCAAGATCATCATCGAGTTGTGTTCTGAGCTTCCTTCCCATCTTGGGTCTTTTGGTAAGGGTAGGTTCTGACTTATCTTTCTTGCCCTACACAACACCACCAAATTGTGGTTTCCTCACCACCCTTACAAATTATCCTTTATTTTTAGCCTTTCTTGCTTCTTCATCTGATACAGTCTTAGATGCCACCAGAGATACAACAACATAGGCTCATTTGGGTTTCTCCTTTGCTTCAAAACTCCCTTTTCAGATGAGCTTTATCGTGTAGATGGTACTACCCGAGTAGGGGTAGACTTGGTCTCTTTTGGTTTTTCTTTGGAGGGAACCAAGCCTTGGGATTCTTGGATTCCTCAGCTTCCATATGGGCATGTTTCTCCCTTTCTTGCTTTACTACCTCTCTAGTAAATCCCATTTGCACAACTATTTCCTCAGCAATCTTAGATACTTTTCTCTTCCTTGCAGGTGCAGTGAACTTCTTGTGCAACTCCATATCCTTCTCCTTAAAGGTTCCAAACTTAGGTTCATTTGGGTCCACCGGTTTTCTCAGAAGATGTTGAACATAAGCTTCAAGGGTCTAACCATCCACCTCATAACCCATTGGCAAGATCCAGACTATTCTAGGCTCTACAACTTCCATGTGACATTGGTCTTTGTCTACCATGAAGCAGATAGTTTTTCATACTTCTCAACAATCATACTTATCAAAAATCTCTTTGGGAATCCTTTCTTTGTCTTTCATTTGGCCTTGGAAAGTCTTAAAGAAACTCCACAAAGCAGCTGTCTAATTTTCCTTATTTCCCAATCTTTGCAAACCTTGTTTGATATGGGTGGCCACCGGTAAATCAAATTCCCATTGCACTCTACATGTACCAAGAATTTGGTTTATGTAGTATAGTGCCAGACAGACAACTAGAGAACCAAACTTAAATACATTCTTCTTATCAGATTTTATCTTCTTCAAATTGCACAGGAGCTCCTCAAGAAGAATTGAACAAACATCATACTGAGTTTCTTCCTTCACCATCTGGTATGCTACATAAATGGTTATTCCAGAGATAGAATTCAGTCTGCTAGACTGATAGACATTATAAACAATGACCATTGACATAAATCTCACATCATGCTCACGAATATCATCAATTATCATGGATCTATTATCAAATTGTGCACCAGTTTCCTTTGTCACAGTTGTGTTACCTACCTTCCTCAAATTCGGCTTGTCAGCGATTTGATGCAGACATGTGACTGCATGAATGACCTGCTTGGTGATTTTGTATGGCATGTCTAGCCAAATGAATTTATCATGCACATGGCTTAGGATTTACCTCATCCATTCATCATCATCGAACATGGGGAAATGCACAAACTGCGTGAAACCCTTCCTTTGAAATTGTGCATATTTTGATTTAAGATTTCCATTCCGGTCCTAAAGGTGTTGATTGTAAAGTGCTATAATCGCCTCATTTTCAGTCTCTTCAATGTTGCAGTGAATATAGGCTCTTACATTGTCAACATGCAAAACACTGTATGGCATGGATGAGAAGGCACCGTTTGGATCACCCTCAACTAGATTAAAAGGGTGCTTCTTAAATTGGGGCCTTGCTCTCTTTGAAACCTCAACTACCAAAGGAGTATTAACAGAAGATGATATCATTCTGATAAATTTAAGGTTAAGAGTATTCTTCTGTAAATACCTCTTGTCCCAGATCCATGCATAATAACTTCTATCGGATACCTCAAAGCTCTTGATCTCCTTGGAAACTAGTTCGCCTAGCTCTATTGCTTCAACTCTTCACTTGCAATGTGAGAAATGACTCACATTTGCCCTTTTTATCCTCACAAACCCTAATTTCAAGTTGATATAAATGCACTGATAAGGTTCAACCTGTAATACCCTAAAAATTGTCATCTAAACCTTGAGCCCCTAATCTCGACAACATCACCAATGTCCTAACCAAAGGAAATTAAATCAAATCTTGAGCACACAATTAATTTCTAAAATCATCAAATGTCACATGGCAAAATCAATAACTCAATATTAATTAAATGTTTATTTAATTAATTATATCATTCCAAGTAAATCATTTTTAAACAATTATCCTATTTATTTTATTGAATATCCTAGCATATTTAATTAAATAAATCAATTTGCCATTAAATCATCAAAAAGAGGAATTAATTTGAGAAAAAAAGAATTAAAATTTGAGAAAAGAAATCAATTGGAGATAATCTTGAAAAACAAATTAAAAATTGATAAATAATCTCAGAGAAAAGCAATTAAAACAATTAAATCTCAAAATTGAATGAAATAGAGAATAAATCAGTTTTTTCCTGATTTTATCTTAATTTTACTTCAATTTCCTTTAAAATTGAGAAAAGAAGCCAATCACATCAATTCACCTAGATTGTGCTTCCTCTTGGAAAATCTTGACCGCTCATCATCATTTGATCTCAACCATTGGTTTCTTTCTGAATTTTCTATAAATTCAGACTTTCATCTCTTAATCAAAGATCCTGAAGCATATATTGTTATTATGTTGTTTTTGCTCTAGGTTCATTGAGAATTTGCATTGAGATATTGCATATTAGTTATTTCATATTGCTTAAATCATTTAGCTTAAATATTCATATATTGCTTAAATCATGTTAGATTAATCTGGCATATCTAGCTTAAATCTTGCATCCATTTAGCTCATATTCATGCTCATATAGATTTAAAAATCCTTTGTTTAGGTGTTGTCTACTCACTAGATAGCTTAGTAATCTGAGAGCAATCTAAACTCGCATCTACTAGAAGTCAATGGATCGCTTTGTAATGGTTTATTATTCATTGATTATTGATTTACTAACCATGCATCTAATGACTTAATTGAAGTGTTGTGTATTTCCGATACAGATACAGGTCCACTTTTCACACACACATTTTTGGCACCCACCGTGGGGCACAAAATTCAATAATTCGGCCTCAAAATCATTTTTTTTTATCCTGCAGGTTTCGTCCGTACAATCTCTATGAAATATCATACGAGTGGTATTACTGTATCATACAATATTTTGTCAAAGTCTTTGTTTTATTGTATGAACTAGTAAATGGACTCGTACAAAAATTTATTCTGAATATCTGATTTTGTCTTCTGTCATTTCATGCTCAGTTCTAACTCATATGATAAAAGGATTTTGTCATTTTATTCTATGAGAATTGACGTACGATGTTGTATTCTGTTGGGTTAAAACAAGTTTCATTCTTCAGGTTTTCTGTCCAATTTTGATTACACTGGTGCTAACCCTGAATTGTCTTCAATCTCCTGATATTCTCATAGCCTAACCAGTTTCTTGCAGAATGCTTGTCAAATAATTTACCAATCAAACATACGTCTGTCAAAGAATAAAACAACATGACTACTGATGCGTTGTTTTTGCAGGTTGCCTAAAGAGAATCAACCAAACATCATGTATTCTTTAAATTCATTTTTAGGCACCTAACATGCTATTTGGTTAAAGAACAAATCTGTATTTTGTGTTTTAAGAGAATTCTGAGAGGTAGGAGAGTATGCTCTTATCTGTATAGACAATCAGAAATCCCGACCCTTGAGGCATTTTCTTTAAGTTTTATATTTGCATATCTTTAGCGAGCCTGCCCTCCTGAGGAGCTAATAACTCTATAGCCATTACGGCTGGTGAGAGGGGAACTGCTAAATGCCAAGTACTCCAACCCATTATAAAACAAATGTGATTTGATAAAAATCAAGTCAACTATAGTGCTCGAGAATAGCTCTCCTCTATACCTTCAGGTATATTAAACCTTGGTTTTCAAGGCTAGGAGACCTCTTAATTGAGTTTATGCCTCGACGTGCTGAACGGACCCCTTACTAGTTCCAATTCAAATTAGAAGCTGCCCGGTTCACCTCCAAAAGGTTGATAATATTTGTGCAAGAGAGATAGTAACTCTCTCAAGACACTTGCCATATCGTGCCCCCATTAGCATTTGGAGTTGACTAATACGGCATTGAGAATCCATTGCATGAGACTCAGCGGCCATATTCTGATTAGCTATTGGGTGTGTACCTAAGTCAACAAACAAAGGTTTTCTTCTCTAAGCCAACTTCCATAGGGTTTGCATGTTGTGATTGAAGTTATTATTCGTATTGCATGTTTTCTATGTTTTCATCCCTGAAACTGAAATTGGAATACCAAAAATGGAGAAAACAATACCAAATAACTCAGTGATAAACTTTGTTAGTGTCAAAAACTAGTCTTCATCAGTTAGTGAAAAATCAGTCCACCTCAAAACTGGTCATACTCAGTCATCAAAAACTCAGAATTTAATCTCTATCCAGACACAGTCATACAAGCCTTTTGTTTTATCATTTTGCTTCATATTTTGTGTCGTATGATATTCCATCAATCCTAATAGTCTATCATTTGAGCCTGCTTTCTATGTCGTATGATACCTGATTATCTATCATCTTGTTTAGGGAACTCTCATTTTGTCCTACATTCTATGTCATACGATAACTCATTGCATTGAATAGTTTGTCATTTCAGATATACCCATCTATCGTGCAGTCTTAGGCAACAACTCGTACGAAACAATACTTTCATTTTCCTAAAGCTATTACACTGTTGTCCAGTCCTAGAAAACCTATCATATGAATCTTTGATTTTGTCAATCCTGAATAGTCAAACTTGCCTAAAAGAGTCTACAGCAAACCTAAAATTGGTTATCATCCTCCTGAGCATAAACAACCTTGATAGTGTACCCCTATCATTGCATTGCACGATTTTGTTGATCATCTCTAAGCTAGTTCAAACAACATCTTATCAAACCTAAGTTAACTTAGATAACATCTTACATAGTATAGATCATTCCTAAAACTAGACCAAATCCTAGTTACTTCACTCAATCACTACATTAAACAAAAAACTAGCTGCAATTTGATCTTGTCAGTTGTAATGCCCATAAAAACCAGAAGTTCTTGCAGCAAAACTGACAAAGGAAAAGAAACTCCCTTTTCATAAAACGACAATCTATTCTTTGTAGAAAACCTCATCTCAAATAAACCATCATCATCACAAATACTAGTTTACAATCTACCAATCTTTGGTTAGCCCCTATCTCCCACCATGTCTGGAGAAAGGCAGGAAAGACAAGATGCTAAACACAAAATTTATGATGATGTCTGTATCCATGATACCAACAGTGATTCCTCATCAAGTGAATCTGAAGCCTCTCAAGCTCCAGAAAAAGATATTCATAAATGTCAAAAGGATAAAGACTTCCAAAAATTGATGAAGGTTATCATGGCTAGAGAAAAAGAAGACTATGATGGGGGACCTTTTGCACGAGATTCACTGAATAACCTCTGGGTTTGAGAAGTTGACTCTTCATACAGTTGAGAGAGAAAAGGGGGAGATGAAAACTTAAAAAGATACACTACTTAGGCGATACGCCAAAATATTTTTTAGGATATTTGCAGCACAGAAAACCTAGATACATGCAATTTTAAGGCCCGTTCAACAATCCTAGCAACTACTTCCAATCAGGAATCTCCCCGCATAGTGCTCACAGAGACGCATTCAAGTGAAAGAGGCCTTTAATGTTGTTACTCCAACCATGTCATGGTGACCCTTGCACCTGCCAAATAAGAAAATTGTGGTGCAAACAATATTTGGTTCACGAACCATCAAAGAAGACATGCGGCAACTTGGGGGAGACCCAAAGTTGAACGCAAAAAAGGAACCAAAACTTGCAACATGGAGATGCCAAGTGTCATTGCCAACACATGGAAGATGGTGGGTTTGGGAAACATATGCCAAGGAAAAGAATTGAGCCACGCGGTAGCTCTGCGTTCTCTCAACACCGGGCGAGAAAAGCAAACCGCTTAGAGCAATGTTGGGTCACCACCTGGCATGCATGCGAGCGATCAAGAGAGCGGGCCAAAAATTAAAGGAAGGGTTCAAAACTTTACCAAAATGTTGCACACAAACCACTTCGAAAGAATATTAATAGAATGTATTATGCAGGCTCATCAGAATAACTTATGAAGTTAAAATAACACATCAATAGGGTTCTGATAATTAAAACTATCCCGATGATAGATAGATGGAATAATGTATGGATAATTATCTCAATTATGAACTCATGACTAAAGAAATCAATATCAAGGAAACCTATGGTCATGAAAGGAAAATAGAGAAGGAATCCTTGTCGGTATAACTCATGAGATCGGGATAATGAATCACCTATGGTTTGATAGCATAACTTATCTCAAAAATAGGTATATGGATGGTCATCATAATAGTTACTCCGATGGTGTGCTTTTGGTTGGAATACCTCTATCGAGATAACTCACAACAAATTCAAAGGCAAATCCTTCATCAGGATAACTTGAGAAGTTGGGAAGACAATTTTTTAGATATTCTGATAATGAAAGTAACACCGATAGGCATCATCCAAGATGTGTTCAGCATAGGTAACCCAAAGATCAAAATCAAACTAGTGGTTACTTATCGGTAAAACCCATGCCAAAATGACATGAAAGAAAGACAGTTATAGAAAGTGCCATATTTATACACAATGACTTAATTGTCAGAAAGATGCCAAACTTAGAAACATCGACACAAATAGTTAAGCCGATGTCACACATCATCAGATTAGCAATTCAAATTTCAAAAAGACTACCCCATTGATTTACAAACTGGAACATTTATTGTTGCATGAATGATATTCTTTGAGAAACACAATCCAGGAAATTTTTGCACCAGAATTACAAACAGGGAGATTACATTGGAGTGGGTAAAGAAGGACAGTAAGACCGACAAGTAAGTATCTTGATAAATTCGCTTGCAATTTCCTCAAGAAATTCATTGAATTGCTTGTGAAATAGAGAGTTCTAGCAGTTCTAGGAAGAGGAAAAATAGAGAAACAAGCAAGGGAAAAGGGAAAAAACAAAAAACTGAGGAAACAAGTGTAGAGACCCAAGTAGAAGAGAGAAAATTAAATCAGGATCTATTAGACCAATTACCTGGTTCCACCCCTAAACCCAAGAGGTCTATAGAATGGAAGTAGGAAGATAACTATTGTGATGTAGGAGATGTGTACACAACCATCAGAGGCTAATAGTTATTTATGTTCTACTATCAGAGGCGTGAAGAGGCTGAGCCAGTTTACAACTCATGGAAATTCAAATTGGGAAAACTAGTTGTTCCCAATGTTTATGTTAATGTGGATCTTCCAAAACTGTTAGCATGAAACTATGACCCCAAAAAGAGGGTAATCTATGACTGGGATGGAAAGCCCCATTTATTTATATCTAGAGAGGCAATCTCTGAAGTTTTTCACCTGCCTAGGATTTATGATTATCCCATTGTCCTTGAGAATTTATCCGAATAATATCAAAGGTTAGATACCACCTATGTAGGATGGAGATTGCCCTTTCACTTGCTTAATCCGGATGCACCATTGGAAAAAGTGGAAGGTTTTGCATTTCATGTAAATTTATTCAAAAATTATTTCAAGTATACATACTACTCAGTTGGTTAGGTTTTAGGGTTGAACACTCCAGATTTCATGAGGATAGAATTCATGATCATTGCAGCAGACATTGAGTCCCTAAAAGACAGAGAATTTGACTATGCCGCATTTGTAGCAAGGCAACCTAGGACAGGGCTTACAACTATCCAAAAAGATTCATCCTAGATCCACTTCCCACATTATTCCTTGCTAATGTATATGGTTTTATTTTATGGCCAACCTCTACCAGTCCAATTATGGACTTTGATATGGAACTATAGATTGTTAAATCCAGTTACATTCATTTTGAATAATACTTTGTAAAAACTTTATACAAGTTTTATGATCACCCTTGCAATTTTGCACTCTTAGAAGGTGTTAAGGGATTCCTAAGGCTTGCGGACTTTGGAAGGCTTGAAATGTTTAAGAAAAAATGGGATGATTGATATTGCTTTTCTGATGTGACCATTATTAGAGTCTATGGCTTTGAAGGATCTCCATTATTTTTGCCCAAGATAGTGCTTGATAGAATAGCCTATTTAGAGATCATAAGGTTGATGGGAGATTCAAATCATATGAATTTAAGTTTGCAAGATAAGCAAGATTGTATGCTTGGAACCTTATGTGTTGGTGATTCATTGTTAATGGGAGAGAAGGGAAAGAGCTCACGTGGAGCAAACTGGTCCATTATGATATGAAGTTGGGTGCTCCAAGGAAGAACTTGGATCCTAAAGGATATATCCATTCAGTGAGGAAGAAATAAAAACTTGGTGATTATGAGCATATCCCGTATATGAGGGATGACTTGATAAGAAACATGGCTGAAAAGGAGGTTGAATTGGCAATTGATAACCATAACAGGGAGATGGAGCAAAAGGCAAGGGAGAAGCAGAGTATCAATGTGTCATCTTCAGACAATGAGGAGTCATCAGAAGGGGATGAGGTTTCATTTGAGAAATTCTTCAAAATGTTGATTGAAGAGAAAGTGTCACCTGTTAGGGATCCTGATGAGGAAATTCCAATAGAAGAAGATCCAAGGCAATTGGCTTGTAAGGATTTTATATCTGATGACAATTTTATAAAGTCTCTTGAATTCATGTCTTTTTTGTATAAAGGAAAAGGAAAATAAATTAGAGAAAGTGTTGGAGAGGTGGATACCTCTAATGAAAAACAATTGTGAGCTACATCAGAAAATGAAATGAAAGAGTTAAAAGGAAGTACAATAGGAGTTAGATTAAATAAAAAGTTAAATAATTAGAAATATAATCAAGAAGTAAAGATAACATAATTAGATTGAAGCAAGAGTTAATCATAATAGTAAGATAATTTATCCCAAAGATATATGCCACTTTGAGATAAACAACAGAGGTAGAAAGTACAATATACATATCTTCTATAAAAAGAACCAAGTAAGAAGATCAGTTGGTGAGTAGGTACACCCGCCTGGGTTCTGCAGAGCCTAAAGTGAGGGAGTTATAAACTTTGAAAAGATAACTCTATTAGTTTGACAAATCAATTGGAAAATTCAAAGATAGAATCAGGCATAACCCTAGAATTTTTTCAATCTATTGATTTGAGGACCAACAGATTGGTGACTCTATTGGGGAAACAAACAAAGAAAGAACTATGTTGTGGGAAAAAACTCAAGAGAAAATAATAAAAAAATATTCCTCTTAAAGAGTGGTGGTGACTCTGATATAAGAAAACACATTTGCATGTATGGTAGGAGGTCTTTGAGACAAGGACATCCCCTCATACAATTGGAGTTCAATCAAAAAAGAAATAAAACTAATCAAAAGAAAAACAACTCACTAAACAATCCAATGGGGCCTAGAAATCTATTCATTGATGGACGATACACTTAGTATAATGTTGAAAAATGAAAGTATTCAAAATCCATCTTTCAATGCACAAAAAGTTTTGTTTTTAGATGGTCGAGGAGGTGAAGACATGGATTTGACTACTATAGATAAGGATACCCCTCATGGTTTCTATTATAGAGCCTCTAGCTCATGTTCAAGAGTATCTAGAATGAATTCTACAAGTTCAAAAAACTTGAATGGATTACCAAGTCAATTTTAAGGACTAATAAAATAAGTTATGGACATAGCTATTGAAATGAAAAATCAGGGAATGACACAAGAAGCCTTGGATGCTTGTGCCAGGTTAGGCATAAAAATTGATGAAGACTTGGTTCATGATTTATAAAGACATAATAGAGAGGGTGTAAGACCAAGTCAATCCCAAAGGCCCCCTCAAGGAGGAGATTTTGTACCAGGGACAAACAGTGAAGGTCAGAACTTAAGAGCACATGAAAACCCTTTATATCAAAGACATGACCAAAATCATAGGTTAGGTAATTTTCCAACAATCAAAACCCTCCTTAATATAATGTGTATAACCAGCCCCGACCTGAACAACAATATAATCCATATAATCAATTCGCTCAACATTCCCATTTTTAACCATAGTATAATCAAGCACCCCCTTTGACCCATCCCTGTAACAATATAAACCAAGGCCAATATTATGGAAGTCAATTTCAAACAAACCTGGGATATAATGCTTTGGGTGGATTCATGAATATTGATCAATATAAACAATTTGATTTCTCAGGAGTAGTTGGTTACCCACACCCTATTTCAAATGATTTAAGAACCACTATTCCAAAATTTATAGGAAGTGGTGCTATAACAAGATAAGGGCATTGTAATGCATTTGATATCATGGTAGAAGACTTTGGATTTCCACATGATGACATCAAGATGAGATTGTTTATGAAGTCACTAACTAAGGATGCAAGGGGTTGGTTTAGAGCATTACCAGATGCTTCGATTAGTAGCCTAGCATAATTCAAAAGACTCTTTTTGGAGCAGTATGGAGATCAAAAATGGCCCTGAATTTACGTTACATGAAATTATGACATATAAAAGGGGCATAATGAATCAGTAATTGAATTTAACAAAAGGTTCAATAAGGTGCTAAAAAAAATTCCACGACACATGAAGCCAGTGAACGAAGTGAGTATTCTTCATTATATAAATGCATTTGATAGCAAGACTAATTATGAGATTAGATTAAAGAACCCATCTACCCTACAAGAGGCCCTAAAGGTTGCAATCACCATAGAAAATAACAAAAAAGTTGTTGGTAGAATTGGAAAGAGGGATAACACAAGGTTGTATAACCCAAAAGCTCTTAGACAGAACAAGGACGAAGACAAGTTTGATAAAGTATTAAGTGCCTTGAAAGATTTATCTATGAAAGTAGGTAAAAATGATAGATCACATTTTTATATACATGATAGACCAAAACTCCATGATATGCCTTACAACACAAATTGGAAGGATGGAAAACCAAAAGTTCCAAAACAAAACTCTAATAAAGATTTACCTGATCCACTCAGTAAAGGAAATGACATGATAGAGGACAATCCCTGGTGTAATGTATGTAATCTACCACATTGTCCACTATAATGTGTGGTGGCTCAAAGTTTGCAAAGTGAAGAAACAACATATGATCAATATGACCCTGATCAGTCAATAAATACAGTATCAATTCAGCCTTTCAATGGGGTAAATGATTATGACTCATATGAAGATGATTATGAATATGATGTAAATGATCAAAGGTATAATAATCAGTGTTGCATGCAACAAGTGTTTTTAGATCATAATGAAGAGGAGGTCCCAAGGTTAAGAAAGCCTCCGGAAGAAGAATGAAAGGTGTTGACCATTGTAGTTGTGGCTCAAGAAAGGATCAATTACAATCTAAGAAATAGAATTGTGAATCCAGATCGAGGGAAACCTATAGGGTTATTTATAAAAGAAAGCAACATGAAAACTAAATCATCAATCACAACAGTAGCCAAGCCACAAGATGGAAATATGGCCAAAACAAAAGAAATTAGGACTAAATTAGTCAAGTCATTGAAGAGTGAACACATTAAGAAGACTGAGTCGAACACTTCATTTTTTGACATCACTAATGCATTATCACATATGAAAGTTTTAGTTACTCTATTGGAGATGATGAAATTTCTTGAATATAGAGAAAAAACCATGAAGATGATATATGTTGTTCCTAGAGATTTGTATAAAGAACAAAACCACCAAGGTCAAACAAAGGAGCAAGAATAAGAAGTTGCATTTGTGGTATACTTGGGAACCACACTAAAAAAATATCCTTCACAAATAGACCCCTCTTATATGATATTGATGATTAACAATAAATTGGTAAGAAATTGCATGCTAAATTCAAGAGCTGCCATGAATATTATGCCTTCTGAAGTAATGAACGAATTGGGGATGTGGGTAGATACTACCTATGGAAGGTGTTATGTCATGGACAATAGGTCTGTCCCAGTGGTGGGTGTCATGAAGGACATAGAATTCCAAATTTATGCCTACCCTGAGGCTTCATACAAAGTAGATATAACAGTGTTGGATGTTCCCCCTAACTATGGGATGTTATTGTCTAGATAATGGTTAGGCCTAGTGGGAGGTCATGTTCAATTAGACCTATCATATGCTACTATACCAATGAATGGGAAGGGAGTAAGAGTAGAGAGGGAACCAAGATCCTCTTACATGATTGAAGACATAGATCCTAACCAAATAACCAGTTTCTATCATTCAGACATGGAAAATTTCATAGTCCAACTGAGAAAGCCTGAGATAAAAAGTATAGACCCCATTAGCTTTAATTACCATGAAATCATGTATCAAATATGGCACATGTATTTTGATAGGGATTGCAGCAAGGGGGGAAATGGAGTAGGAGTTGTTTTTATTTCACCAAAAGGAAAAACATTTAAATATTCATTCCTTCTCTCATTTGATTGAACCAACAATACAACGGAATATGAGGCTCTTTAGTTAGGATTAAATATGGTGGATATGGGATAAAGCTCCCCAGTATTTATGCAGATTCAAAATTGATCATTTCATAGGTCAGATCCAAGTATACCACTAAGAACACTAGACTAAAGAGATATAGAAATGAAATTTTGGGATACTATTGAATGTTTTGATGCCTTTTCAATATAGTGGGTTGATAGATATCAAAACATCATGGAGGATTTTCTAGCTAATGTAGTCATCAAATAAGATGATATAATGTGTTATAGTATACCCAAGGTGGAAGTTAAAACTAGGCCTTTTGTCCCGGATAACATATACAATTGGAAATTTTTTTAAAATGATGAGGATTTACTAAATTTCCTATGTTGTGTAGATAAATATGAACCCCAACAGATTGATTTCAATTCTTATGTGGAGGAGATTGATGGGAAAGAAACTATATTTGGGAAATAAATAGTCTAGCTAAAAACAAACAAGATCCCTAAAGGTCTTGTTGCCTTGGAGAGAATCTTTGACAAATATGATATGATAAAAACAAAGGCACCACTAGTTAAAGATGAGGATGTTGAAGAGATAAATATTGGAATAGAGAACTCCCTAGAGATTGTGATCATTGATTAAAGGCTCACACCAAAGATAAGGGAGGAATTAATAGCATTTCTGAGAAAATATAGGCATGTATTTGCCTAGTTCTATGATGATTTAAAATCA
The DNA here is from genome assembly GCF_030272615.1 of Cryptomeria japonica. Lineage (NCBI taxonomy): Eukaryota > Viridiplantae > Streptophyta > Pinopsida > Cupressales > Cupressaceae > Cryptomeria > Cryptomeria japonica. The sequence continues at coordinate 734,852,652 of NC_081407.1, forward strand.
TATAGGGAGGAATTATTTCAGCATGAGATCCCACTAAAGCTTGATGCAAAACCATTTATATAGAAGCAGAGACCTATTAATCCCATCATGTTGCCTAAAATGCATGAAGAGATATTAAAGATGAAGGAAGTAAGGATAATCAAGCCAATTAGATACTCAATGTGGGTTTCAAATCTTGCACCAGTACGGAAGAAGAATGGTGACATCAGACTATGTGTTGATTTCAGAAATCTAAACATATCCCGCTTAAAAGATAATTACCCACTACCAAACATGGATGCACTATTGTAAAAGGTAACAAGATGTGAGCTATTATCAATGATGGATCGCTTTTCTAGTTATAACCAAGTAAAATTCAAAGATTTGAAACAATTTAAAACTACATTTACCACCCCATGGGGGACATATGTGTACACTAGAATGCCTTTTGGTTTGACAAATGTAGGAGCTACTTTCCAAAGAGCTATGTATGTAGCATTTGCAGGATTGATCAATGTGATCATGATAGTATATCAAGATGATCTAACCGCATACTCAAAGAAAGTTGAAGATCATTGTAGCCACCTTGAAAAGATATTCATAAAAGCTCTAGAATATGGTATCTCTTTAAACCCCCAAAAGTGTCATTTTTTTGTCACAGAAGGGAAACTATTGGGAGATATAGTTTCAAAGGAAGCAGTGAAAATTGACCCAGAGAGAGTTCCTACCATTGATAGAATTCCCATTCTTGGAACAGTCAAAGCCATACAATCATTTTTTAGACAGACAAACTTTGTAAGGATATTTACATCCAATTTTGCAGATATTGTGAAACCTATATCTAAGATGTTGAAGAAGGGTGCAAAATTGGATTGGAACAATGAAGCTAAGGATTCATTTGTGGGTATTAGGAAGGCAACTAAGGAAGCTCCTATACTAAAGTCTCCTGATTTCTCTAAGCCATTCCAAATATTCTCTTTTGCCTCTTATCACACCATTCTTGTTGCTATGTTGCAGAAGAATAATGAAGGTCATGAGCAACCTATTGAATTATATAGAAAAGCCTTGTAGGAAGCTGAATTGAAGTATGGAATCAATGAAAACAAGCCTATGCATTGGTTAAAGCAGTAAAAACTTTCAAATCATATTTAGTAGGGGTGGAAGTGGTGGCATATGTTCCTGATGCAGCAGTCAAGGACATATTTAGAAAATCAGAGGTGACTGACAAGAGATGTAGATGGATAAATCAAGTACAAGAATTTAATATAAACATCCAAATAACAAAACTAGTAAGAGGACAAGGGTTAGCCAAGTTGATGACTGAATCAAATTTGGAAGCTGCCCAAGTTAATAATGTCAACCTAAAAGATGTTGTTATGAGTATAGAATAGGTTCCTTGGTACTCAAATATTGTATACTACTTGAAATATATGCAATGTCCTAAAGGTTTAGAGGAAAATTAGAAAAGATCGCTCAAGTTACAGGAAGCTAAGTATGTCTTGATAAGAGGGGACTTGTATTGGAGAAATATATATGGTGTGTTGTTATTTTGCTTAGACCAACATCAAACACAAGTGGTGTTAAAAGATATGCACGATGGAGTGTGTGGAGGATATTTTTCAGCTAAAACTATCGCCTACAAGATTCTAAAGGCTGATTATTATTGGCCTAGTATTTTTAGAGATGCATTTACATACATAAGGAAGTGTGAAGCATGTCAAAAAATTTCAGGGAAATTGATATTTCAAGGAGCCTTGCCATTAAGACCAATGCATGTTGAAGAGCCTTTTTAGCAACGGGGGATTGATTTTATAGGAGAGATTGCTGACAAGTAAAGTGGAGGTCATAGATGGATTCTAGTTGGCATTGATTACTTTACTAAATGGTCAGAAGCTAGTCCTACTAAACAAGTGACCAACAAAGTGGGAATCAATTTTTTGATGGAAAATATATTGACTAGGTTTGGTGTCCCTTCTAGATTTATAATAGATAATGGCATGTGTTTTAGATTTGTTGAATTCAATAAGTTATATGAGAAATATGGCATTACAATATCTTATGCTTCACCATATCATCCCCAAGAAAATGGTCAAGCTGAATAAAACAATAAGAAAATTTTGAAAATCATAAGAAGGATGCTTGATATTACAAAAGGGACTAGGATTCCAAATTAAACTTAGCTCTTTGGGCAGACAAAATTACCACTAAAAAATCCATAGGAAAATCCCCATTTGAGTTGGTATATGGGAAATGAGCTATACTTCCATTGGAAAATTTATTACCAGTCTATAAGTTTGTGAATAAGGAAAACCTTTTGGATCCAATGTAGGAGAGGTTTATACAGTTGGCAGAATTAGACGAGATGAGGCGAGAAGCACAAAAGAAAGATATTAAAGCCCAAGCACATGTGAAACTTATTCATGATAGAAAATCAAATGATAGGAAGTTCCATGAAGGAGAATGGGTTCTTTTGTGGAATACTAAACAACAAGACAAAGGAAAACATGGAAAATTTGAAGCATTGTGGGTTGGACCATACATTGTCATGGGAAAATGAGCTGAAGATTCATATTTCTTATAGAAAACATGAGAGTGACAAGAATTGCTAGTGCATGGAAAATTATTGAAGGACTTCTTTTCTTAGGAAAATGAGTTCTTATCCATGCACAGTAGATTAGGATTCATTTCACCATTCCATCTATACATACCCCATCCCCACCATCAAGAGAATATATGTAACATATTACTTGGTTTGTTTTTCACAAAGTTTGACCTGGATTCTTGCAGGTATTATATTGAACACCTCATCCTCAGACACAACCACTGTTGAAACCCCAAAATTTTATAATAATACTTAGTACCCCTGGCATATCAGTCATCACCAAGATTTTTTATTTAAGATGGTGAAAAGGTTGAAGCTACACAAGTTTTCTTTTACCTACTATTAAATTCCACATACCATCTCCATTATGCCCTAAATCCTATGTGAATAATCCTCGGTAGACCCAAGGAAGATTAGTAATATAACTTTCATTGAACACCATTTCATACATATCAGGATAGCTAACCCGATTCAATAAATCAGTGTTGAACATGAACATCGGGATAGCATTACTGAACATAAGGCCCTCATTACCTATCAGAATGACTAATAAAAGAGGAGGGACAATTATTTATGATTCCTATAGAGAAAACTATTCTAATAAGCATTACATCGGTATAGTTATACCTAAAGCGATATTTGAGACACCTATCGGAATAACCACCTAAGGCAAAGAAGCAGTATTTTGTAATGCCAATAGAGTAAGCTATCCTGAAACACACATTTCAGAATACGTCATGATGATGCAAGTCTTGTCAAAATTATATATAAGATTGAGGTAAGTTCAAAAGGCTATCCAGATGGTGTAAGTTATCCCGACAAAAGAAAATATAAAAAAATGTATTATGCAGGCTCATCGGAATAACTTATGAAGTCAAAATAGCACATCACCAGGGTTCTGATCATTAAAACTATCCCTATGATAGATAGATGGAATAATGTTAGGAGAATCATCCCAATTATGAACTCATGACTAAAAAAATCAATATCCAGGAAACCCATGGTGATGAAAGGAAAATGGAAAAGGAATCCTTATCGGGATAATGAATCACCTATGATACAATACCATAACTTATCCCAAAAATAAGTATATGGATCGTCATTGGAACAGTTACTCCAATGGTGTACTTGTTGGTTGGAGTACCTTTATTGAGATAACTCACAACGAATTCAAAGGCAAAGCCTTCATTGGGACAAATTATGAAGTCGGGAAGATAGTTTTTAGATATGCCGATAATGAAAGTAACACCAATAGACATCATCCAAGATGTGTTCAGCATAGGTAGCCTGAAGATCAAAATTAAACTGATGGTTACTTATCGGTATAATCCATGCCAAAATGACATGAAAGAAAGACAGTTATAGAAAGCACCATATTTATCCGCAACGACTAAATTGTTTGAATGGCGCCAAACTTAGAAACATTGATGAAAATAATTAAGTTGATGTCACGTGTCATTAGAGAAATTCAAATTTCAAAAAGATCACCCCATTGATTTATAGACTAGAACATTTATTGTTGCACGAACGACATTCTCAGAGAAACACAATCTAGGAAATTTTTGTACCAGAATTACACACACAGAGACGACATTGGAGTAGGCAAAGAAGGATAGTAAGAGAGACAAGTAATTATCTTGACCAATTCCCCTTGTGATTTCCTCAAGAAATTCATTGAATTGACTATGAAATAGAGAGTTCTAGCGGTTCTAGGAAGAGGCAAAAGAGAAAAAACAAAAAACTGAGGAAACAAGTGTAGAGACCTAGGTAGAAGAGAGAAAATTAAATCAAGATATGTTAGACCAATTACCTGGTTCCACCCCTAAACCCAAGAGGTCTGTAGAATGGATGTTGGAAGACAACTATGCTGACGTAGGAGATGTGTACACAACCATAAGAGGCTATGAGTTATTTATGTTCCACTATCATAGGCATGAAGAGCCTGAGCCAATTTGCAACTTGTGGAAACTGAACTTGGGAAAACTAGTTGTTCCCAATGTTTATGTTAATGTGGATCTTCTAAAACTATTAGCAAGAAACTATGACCCCAAAAAGAGGGCAATCTGTGATCGATATGGAAGGCCCTATTTCTTTATATCTAGAGAGGCATCTCTAAATTTTTTGACCTTCCTAGGATTTATGATTATCCCATTGTCCTTCAGAATTTGTCTGAAGAATATCGATGGTTAAATACCACCTATGCAAGATGGAGAATGCCCTTTCACTTGCTTAATCCTGATGCACCATTGGAAATAGGGAAAGGTTTTGCATTTCATGTAAATTTGTTCAAAAATTATTTCAAGTATACATACTACTCAATTGGTTAGGTTTTAGGGTTGAACACTCCATATTTCATGAGGATAGAATCCATGATCATTGCAACAGACATTCAGTCCCTGAAAGCCAAAGAATTTGACTATGCCACATTTGTAGCAAGGCAACTTGATACGGGGCTTACAACTATCCAAAATGATTCATCCCAGATCCACTTCCCATATTATTCCTTGTTGATGCATATGGTGTTATTTTATGACCAAGAATTGGGTATTTGGCCGGATGAGATGAGGATAAAACAATCTGATAATGACAACCAGCGTCTACCAATCTAATTATTGACTTTGATATGGGACTATAGATTTGTTAGATCTAGTTACATTCATTTTGAGGAATACTTTGTAAAATCTTCATACAAGTTTTGTGATCACCCTTGCAATTTTGCACTCTCAAAAGATGTTAAAATATTCTTAAGGCCTGCAGATTTTGGAGGGCTTGAAACCTTTAAGAACAATTGGGGTGATTGGTATTGCTTTTCCGATGTGACCATGATTAGAGTCTATGGCTTTGAAGGATCTCCATTATTGGTGCCCAAGATAGTGCTTGACAGAATAGCCTATTTAGAGATCATAAGGAATATGGGAGATTCAAATCTTATGCATTGAAGTTCACATGATAAGCAAGATTTTATGCCTGGAACCTTATGTGTTGGTGAATTCACTGTTAATGGGAGAGAAGGGAAAGAGCTCACATGGAGAAAACTAGTCCATTATGATATGAAGTTGGGGGCTCCAAGGAAGAACTTTGATCCTAAAGGATATATCCATTCAATGAGGAAGAAATATAACCTTAGTGATTATGAGCATATCTTGTATATGAGGGATGACTTGATAAGAAACATGGATGAAAAGGAGGCCGAATTAGCCATTGATAACCATAACTGGGAGATGGAGAAAAAGGCACAGGAGAAGAAGACTATCAATGTGTCATCTTCAGATGATGAGGTTTCATTTGAGCAATTTTCCAAAATGCTAATTGAAGAGAAAGTGAAAATGTTAGGGATCCTGATGAGGAAATTCCAATAGAAGAAGATCCAAGGTAATTGGCCTATATGGATTTTATATCTGATGATAATTTTATAAAGTCTCCTAAATTCATGTATTTTTTGTATAAAGTAAAAGGAAAAGCAATTAGAGAAAGTGTTGGAGAGGTGGATACCTCTAATGAAAAACAATTGTCAGCTACTCTAGAAAATAAAATAGAACAGGAAATGGGCCAAATGACATGAAAGAGGGAGAAAAATACTTGAAGATGTAGGTGTCTTAATTTTTCTTGGGTGGGATATGAATTTAGCTTTAGTATTTGATAGTTTTCTTCATAATATTGATGCAAAATATAAGTTATCTCCAGAAGGTGTGACCCAAGTGTACATGGGGTCATTATACAACCCTGACAAACATTCTATGTTGATTTGGTTATTGTATCCTCCAAACAAAAAACCCATAGTGATTGATACACAGAATGCCTTCAGACATATCATGACCTTGAAGGTTGGTGAAATAGACCCTATAGTTACATCTGATTTAGGGGTGAACATTGCCAAATTTAATAAGGCCCAAACTCAATTGTTGTTGACAGAAAAAAAATCTAGTAAACTTGAAAATATCAGGTTGAGTAAAGAAATTGATCATCTAAAGGAGATGTTGAAACAGAAGGAGCCACAAAGTCTGTTAATGCAAGGTGAGCACTCGCAGCCTCAAACTAAAGATAACAAATTAAGAGAAGAGAATTATTAGCTCTAGGCCTAATTAAGAGAAGCCAAAAGTGAAACCATGTGAGTGCTTATCCAAAAGAGGTTTACAAACTTGATTACCTGGATGGACAAATAATAGAATGTATACACTAAGAATTAGACCGTTATTGAGGAGCATGAAATACTGGATAAATGACTGCATGAGTGACTCAAAGAGACCTAGGGCAAAGATGAAGCAGATCCTGAAGCCATACAAAATAGTGGAGAATTGATGAAACCCCATAAAAAGTATCTGGAAGCGTTGAGATTTGAGGGTGTTGATTTCCTTAGTGATGGATCAAATGACATCCCACCACTATTTAATGAAGATGGATATTGGAAGGGGAAAATGAATTGGATTCGGGAATGCCAACAAGTGCTTAGGGATGCATTGAAAGCTACCAAGAATGAAGATGTTGATAAGGTAGTAGAATACATAGGAAGCATGGTGTTGATGCAGGTAGAGGCTCAAGATACAATCCATGATTGTCATACTCTATACAATGAGAAATATTTGACACGTTTAACTAGTGTTCATTTATTCTTAACTAGATAATTAGTTTCTTTAAGTGTTTAGTTTATCTCTACAAGACCTTTTTTTAAAGTGTGCAACCTTTTGATATGTTATTGTAAGGCCTTCCCCAAACCAAGCTTTGATTAACTTAGTTGACCATGCTTGACCCTATTAATAAATGCTTTATAATTCAATAGAATGGATTGTGTTAGACAGATAGATTGGTGAGAAAAGTAATTGAACCAAGTTATAGAGTTATTGCACCTTGTGGTGTACATTTTGATGTGTTATGAATTTGAAATCCTAAAATGATCCATTGATTGGATAATCTTGATTTAACATATGTCAGCTATGTCTGGATGTAGAACTTATATGATTCCATGATTGGATAACATTGATGAATGTTGATGCTTCATTTATATGCTTCATGATATAGAACTCTATATCGTTCTAGAATAGGATAAATTGGAGATGATGTATGTCATTATTGGAATTTCAGGACTTTATTATGATGATAGAATTAAGATGTATGTTTTCTGTGTGGACAAAAATTATGAGAATTATGATAATTACTTATGTGGATTTATTTGGATATGAGATATATTGAATTGTTCAAATGTAAATTGTATGCGAAGTGTTTGATGTGTATTCTAATTCATGTGTTTAATATTATACGAGGTTATTGGAAATTTCTAATGTGTATTTGAGTGGCGCAGGAAAAGATATCCATGTGACCATGGAAATATTATGGAGAACCAAACCTAGACTTATGTGCATTCATAAAACTAGGGTTTGTCTATTTGGAGAGACAACACCCTGTTTGTATCGTATTTTATTCGTAAAAGTGATTGTTGCATGAATGTTAAATTGAATTTTGTTTATTTGTGTAAATCCAACAAGAGACAAGATTTCATGTGTAATTTTGTAAAAGTATTTTCTTTGTGTCACTTGACACATGTTTTGATTTATGTTGAGTTTTTAAATTTGTCTCTTGGAGGGAGTTGTTTAACTATAGCTTTTTCTCTATTAATTTAATATGATTCTATATATGCCTTGGGTAAAGAATCTTTGGGATGGTCAACTTAGGTTTGACCCGAAAACAAACTTTAGAGGGGTTTAAAAAGGGTTAAATGGACTCCTAGGGGTAGTTTATTAGGGTTTCCTAAAGCCCATAAGGTATACCTAAGGGTTAGGAGTAATTTTAGGCATGTTTCTACTCCCATTTGACCATTTAGACACCCTAAAAAGTGACTTTTCTAAGTTGTGCGAAAATGGAAATTAGAAGGCTTGAACTAAGTTGTTAACCTTCCTTTTTGAATGAGAGTTCCCTTTCCCATTTTACCGTACTTTCCTTTTCAGTTTTAGAAACTTGAGAGAACTCACACTAGTGTCTTATTAAGCAAGAAAGAGAGATTTTGGGGGTAATCACCCACTCTCCATTTTTTGAGACAAAAGAATTTTTGAAAAGAAAAAGATAGATTTGGGACTAAGAATTTGGCTAAGTGTAGAAAGAAAAGACTTGTGGAATTGGGCTGCTCATCCTCAGCAAAACTAGCATACCCTTGGGCAGTTTAAGGTTGGTTCTACCTTTCTTGTAATGTTTTCTTATTGCATATTGGATTGAAAGAATTGCTTGTGTTAAAGGCAAGTTTGCCTTGCATGTATTCCTTGGAAATTTATTTGGTGTTTTGTGATTATGCAATTTATGTGTTTTGGGAGTAATCAAGACCTCCTACTCTTGGGGGAGAGGATGTTCTTGTGGGTGGTAGAAGTGATAGCCCTCGAGTGAGAGGCACTCGTTATGAGAGTGATCACAAGGGATTTTATGTGACCCTTGCTGCATGGCTTGTTTATGCATTGGGGGTCATAAGGAGGGAAATAAGGCATGAATGCCTTGGGGGGCATATGGAATATGGGGTTGTTACATTTGATGTAATTGGTTTGCCATGAGGTGGCTATATGTTTTACCATACTTGCAGTCTCCTCAAGGTACTTGGTCCACTACCACCCTTGAAAAGACATCACAAATATGTGGTGTAGTGTAGCCTTGGTTGGGAATGTGATTGTGGTTGTTTTTCCCTTGTTTATTAGTGTTTGCATGTGTGTTACTTGTCTAGAGCTTAGTTCACCGAACTCGGGGGTGGCTACCAGTTAGCCTAGGCTAGGAGGTGAGCACTCCATGGTCATATCCTTTGATTATTGCAGGTTGTTGAAAGGAAAGAATCAAGACAAGTAGAAGTTGCTGATTTTTATTTACTACCAAAAAGATTTGGAAATGGTAAAGTTATATTTGAAAGTTGCAGCTATGTAATGGGAAACTATGTTGTAATCTATTCTCGAAAAGCAATGTATCTAATCTTTTTTTTAAAGATCCTCATTTAATAGAAACGAGAGATCCATTTGCATTGATGGTTATATTGTATTTAAAAATATATATATACTTTAAAGAGATAAAATAGAAATGGAAGGAATATTTCTAGTTTTAGTCCTAAAGTTCTGAAATTAATTCCTTGTTGAGTATTTATTATTTTGGAAAAACAAGAAATTTATTTATTCTTTTATCCTTATGAAATAAACTAGGAAAATAAAGAGTTAGTTAGCATGCATGGAAAAAAAAGCTGAAAATTAAACAATTAGATCTGTTATGGAAGAGTAAATTTCATCTTATCTAAATCTGATATTTAAATTATTAGCAGAAAATAAAATCAAAAAGATATATATTATTGTTATCTCTAAGTTTCATTTAATTAAAATATAGGTTTAAATTAGTTTCGGTAGATTTGTCAAACTCTATCAATTGTTTATTGCAGAAATAAATGCTATAGTTAATCAGATTTAATGAAAATAAATAAATTCTAAAGATGTTGTTCTAAGTATATCTAATGCTGTTAAGTTCTTATTTTTACAGAAAGAAAATCTATATTTAGTTAGCCTAATTATTTCCTTTAGCAACTAAGAAATTATTGAAGGGAAATAAATTTTAAAAAAATGTGGTTTCACTGATTTATGATAATTTTTATATCAAAAAAAAATAGACTTGGATTTATTATGCTACAAAAATAAATTTAAGTATTCAAATAAAATTACATACATATAAATATATATTTATTGTTTTTTTTCCATCCCAAAATATACCTATATATATATATATATTTTATTTAAAAAAAAAAAAAACTGCAAAAATTTTATCATGCGAATTTTATTTTATTTTTTAAAAAAACAAAACTAGTTTGGGGGGGGGGGGGTTGGTCGGAGCCGTACCCACTATGCAATGCACAGTGGACAACAAGATGAACCCACTATGCAATACACAATGAACGGTGGGGCCGAACACTATGCAGTGCACAGTGGGCGCCTCGGTCGGCGCCACTATGGCCGTCCATAGTGGACAGCCCAAGGGCCGCCACTGTGGGCGACCACAATGAGCGGCGCCGCCCACTAACCGCCATCTCAACCTTCGTCCGCCCATTTTCATTGTCCGCCGCTCCACCTTGAACCTACGTTCGGCCCCTGCGTGATGAAGAAAAAAAAGAATAAAACCCTAACCCGCCCGGGTTAGGGTAGCAAAAAATAAATAAAGAATGAAAGGATTAAGAGGATTATTTTATAATCATAAAGAAAATTAGGGTTTCAATATTATTAAATATTTTAGTTAAGTTATAGGAGGCAAGTATATTTTAGAAAATGGATATTTTTATATATATGTAAAAGAGATGTTGTTTAAATCAAGAAAGTGTAAATTGACTATAATGTAAATGTATATTTAAACATTCATATTTTTTTTAAATGACAAACATTTAAATATAATAAATAGGGTAGATTATAGTTTAAACATTTTATTAGGTGTTTAAAATTTATATATGCTTTATATAAACATATGGACTTGTAAATATATGATTGTTGTTTTAAATTTTAAATATCCTTTAGAGTTTAATCTTTTAGAGAAATTTAATGGATCTGGTAAGTTATTTTTTGGGGGTTCTCCATAAGCTAGTTGAAATTTAATGGAAAAAAAGAAATGAATTTTTCTACGACATTATTATTTCCATAATTGGGTGAATATAATTGAGAAGCTTAATTAACCGAATTTAAAGCAAGAGGAAATATAAATATTGAATACGAATATATTAAATAGTTGTTGTTTGGAAGAAGTAATATATATATAACAACTTGATTTAAATTATATAATTACTTTTAGAGATCTAAATGATTTCCTTTATAATTAAATGGAATGACTTATTATAGTTAAATAAATAATTACATTAAGAGGATATTGTAGTGGTGTAAAATAATTTCTCTATAATAAAATTTATGTTCTAAGTCTAGCAAACCTTGTTAACCCAAGTGGACACTTTTACTAGACAATATAATTATCATAATGATGTTGGCACCTTAATTGTATCTGCTCAATTAGATAATATTAACGCAATGAAATAGTATTAGTGTTGAACTAATAGAAGCCATATTAGATCAAGTTATTAAGGAGGGATGTAACTACACAGGATTGAGGAAACTTGGTATTTATTAAATAGTTGGTATTGAACCAAGTAATTATATTAATGTCTATATAGTAGAAACAGATCTAATTAAGTACTAATAAATGTAACTGAAATGAAAGGGACTTTTGAGTGAATGTATTATTACCCTTATAAAATTTATTTGTTCCGCTTGGTAATAGGAGTTATCATATTTAGTTAAGTAAGTTTTTTATTATATCAATTAAAGAACTTGTTGGGAACAACTTGTTAAGTTGTCACAGCTAATTATGCGATGGTTGCAAGTAATTAAGTGTTTTAAAAAAAAATTGTTGGTTGTGTTTTGCCCAAAAGTTTGGGCATGACATTTTGGTATCAAAGCCCTAGGTTCAAACATTGGTGAACATGGGCTACATTTATAACTTAGTTGAAAATAAACTATGGCTTGAAGTATAACACCTAGGTGAAAACTGGCGAAGTAACAAAGTGAAACATAAGTGAAAATTATTGTAAATCAATAGATCAACACATATCAATTTAAGGGGTTCCAAGGGTCACTAAAAGCCCTAAAATTTGAACTTATTAGTCATAAGGTTTATGGCATAATAAAAACCCCAAAGGCTGCAAAATTTTAAATTATCATGGATACGAAGTATTTTTCAGTGTTTAAATAACGAAAATTAGATCTTTTGTACCTACGAGGTTACCATTCAATTGGAACCTAAAATGCAATAATTGCCCTAATCAAACCAAGTAGGAGGAGATGAATCTTTCAATAAAATACCTCTGATGGTAACTAAAGGAGTGTCATCCATCGAGATATGTTCTTGACATGGCAAGTCAAGCAAGATAGTTAGATCTTAGATGAAGTCACCATAAACAAGATAAATAAGAATCGAGACAGATCAAATTAAAATTTTAAGCTATGTGAGAATTATGATGGTTAAAAAGATCAAGGCCGCCTTAGAAGATATAAATGAAGAAAAGTTAAAAGGAACTCTTATCTCAGACAGAAGCATTGACCTATCCGAATGACTAGGTACCTTAAAAATGTGGTCATGTTAGATTTTTTATTAAGAGCATTTGTTAGACAATGGTCATAGCGATATAGGGGAGCTAGAGTTTGATAACCCTGCAAATAAGAACTCAAATGATGAATGGAAATTCCCTCGATCAGAAAACCCTAGTAATGCTATAGATGAGTTAAATAAGGAGAAAGGAGGCATGAACTTCTTGGGTGAAAACACGTATTTGCAATAAACCCTAAGTTCATCCGTGGTTATATAATTGGGGAAACAAGCAAGTAAAACCTCAACTAGTTCCTTATGGGAAGATAATCTTGAAGAAAGTAAATAATGAAATAGAGAGTAGAGTTGAGGTGAGAATTGTACAAAAACTCCCATTGAAGTATAGGGAGTGTAAAAGTATTAGGATCCTATAATCTAGAAATGTGTAATTGGTTTTCAGAAACTAAGAAGAAAAGTGCAACCCAATCATGGTTGTTGCTAGGTTCAAAACAGTATGTAACACAATTTAACTACTAAGCACAATCGAAGAAGCTTTGCAAATTTTGGCATTCAAGTGTGAAAGTATGCGAAAAAATCAAGGATGGATGAAACAACGTGTAGATGGAAATGGCTTAGGGGAAAATAGTATAACAATAATATATTACCAAAGCTTTAAGGAGAATTAGTTGGCAGTATAAAATATTTTATGAGAACATAGATAAGGAGCCAAATTATGTGGTTAGCCAAGGGAGAATGTGGAAAATTATGGGTCTTAAGACATTGGTAGTTATTGGACACCCTTAAGTTATACCGTAGTTAGGTAACAAAATATTATGACGATAAGGTGTTTATTTTTGTGGATTGAAGGAAATTATAAGTTGTGTTATGTCAGAAATGGCTAGTTAGTAAATATAAATAAGTAATATGGAACGAGACAACTTTCCTCTTACTAAATTTTAAGTAAAAGGATGGGTGTTGGTCATTTTTCAAGTGCACACCCCCTTGATTTCATAGTTGCATAAGTGAAGTAGGAGAGAATAAGTCCACTCTCTGAGTTGTTTGAATTATGTCATGAAATGTGTGGGTAGAAATTTTTATCAACTATTATCGACCTTACTTGACAATAATTCCACCCCAAATGGCTCTGAACCTTAAGTGTTAGTAATTTGGCAACAAGCTCCTACCTAATGAAGGCAAGTGAATGTTAAAGGTGAAAATACAAGGAGCTAACATAAGGTGCTAAGAAAACAAATGACGTCAATAGTAAAACTATGTGATACAAATCCTAAGTGGCTCTAGAAAACAAGTGTCAAATTCTGTACAAAACTATCAACCGTATGTGTAAGACATGAAAGTGTCGATGCTTGAGTTACCGCGTAACATTGAATCGAGGTTTAGCATATTAAGATAATTAATGGAAGTCCAAGAAGAATGGACGGAGAATGCTAGAGTTAGTGCAATCACCTATTAGATATAATTATGGATGTTAAATAACCCTAAATAGATAACGAATCATATTGGAAAGTGTGTCTTGCGATAGCAATCACGTGAAGGTTAAAATGAAACATGATCTATTAAGTAATTGCAATCTCATGGATATAAGATATCTCGTAAATAATAAAGGAATATAGATAATCTAAGAATCTCAAGAGTCTAATAATCACTTCCTAACACACTTCGGACATGTGATCTTGGGTGATGTGTTGCGGTTACTCCCAATAGCATGGCTAGAATGGTCATCTTGTTTCGAGTTTGATTTAATATTTTTTTTTTTAATTTTATTTTCTTTGAATAGCATTTCATGACTTGGGGGCTAGTACTTCTGTTTATTTATTTTTTTATGATGAAAGGACCACTAAATTTATGTTTCTTTTTATATGAGCTATGGCACTTGCCACATTTCTAGTTTTAATATCTTTCAATTGCTGACATTTTTCTTCTTTTTTGGACTTGGCAGAAGTAACTTGTATTTTTTGTAAAGTGTCAAGTGGTCATTTTGATGGTTGATATAACTAGCCCTAGTGATGTGATTTGTGTAAATGTCTATCATGTTCATTGAACCACTGATAGTGTGTCACGAGAGAATACCGCAAGGAGTGAAATTAGGCACAAGAATTAACAAAGAATGTGTTTTATCAAATTAAGATAAAGGAAGGAATATCCTCCTAAGTAAAATCAATTGCGAGTAATCTGAAAGAAAAAAAAATAAAAAATTATAACAATAGTGTGACCTAGACCTAATGAATTGCGAAAGTAATGATTGTCGACTGGAAAATTTGGCATGGGTATGGAGATGATTGCGTGGATGATATCTAAAATAAGTATTAATAACTTCCATCACTCCCTTAGAATGGGTTTGTTGTGTACCTTAATGTTGGAAATGGCGAATGATGCTCCCTATAAAATTTAAACCTTGGAGCCTAGAAATATAAAAACATTTTAATCCCTAGTGGTAAAAAACTACCCTATATAAGGGCGGAATTGAAGAACCTAAAATTTGATTTTGCCTTGTCACCTAATAAAGTTGGAAGAAATTATGCACCTAGGACAGTTTAGCAAATAGTGTATTAACACCCTAATGAGGTGCCTCGAATGAAAAATAAGTAGATTCATTAAGAATAAATTGTGATGTCAATTCTCATTAGTGGCAAGCATGGATAACAATTGCAGTAGGATAAACATGCTTTTAAACAAATCCTAAACCAAGTAGGACTCCTAGAAATTTAATATGTGTAACCCTGATTGTGGGGGTTGATGTGTGTTAATGATATAGTTTGGATGGCGCATTAATGTAAGATTGTTGAAAGATAGAACATTGTAAAACACATACCTAAGATCAAAGGGAAATGTAATAAAGAATTTAACCTTGTGAAGATAGTAAGTTAGTTACAATAATAAGTTGATTTTGGTAATTCACATTTCTAGTAGGCAAGATAAGATTTTGAGTAACTCTTTGAAATTGTGGGAAATGTTATGTCCCTACTTCGTAATTCTACTCATGTGACTTCCAGGAGTAAGTCGAACTCTGGGGGAGGAGGATGTAAAGCCTTCCCTAAACCAAGTTTTGATTAACTTAGTTGACCATGCTTGACCCTATTAATAAATGCTTTATAATTCAATAGAATGGATTGTGTTAGACAGATAGATTGGTGAGAAAAGTAATTGAACCAAGTTATAGAGTTATTGCACCTTGTGGTGTACATTTTGATGTGTTATGAATTTGAAATCCTAAAAAGATCCATTGATTGGATAATCTTGATTTAACGTATGTCAGCTATGTCTGGATGTAGAACTTATATGATTCCATGATTGGATAACATTGATGAATGTTGATGCTTCATTTATATGCTTCATGATATAGTACTCTATATGATTCTACAATAGGATAAATTGGAGATGATGTATGTCATTATTGGAATTTCAGGAGTTTATTATAATGATAGAATAAAGATGTATGTTTTCTGTGTGGACCAAAATTATGAGAATTATAATAATTACTTATGTGAATTTATTTGGATATGAGATATATTGAATTGTTCAAATGTAAATTGTATGCGAAGTGTTTGATAGGTATTCTAATTCATGTGTTTAATATTATATGAGCTTATTGGAAATTTCTAATGTGTATTTGATTGGTGCAGGAAAAGATATCCATGTGACCATGGAAATATTATAGAGAACCAAACCTAGACTTATGTGCATTCATAAAACCAAGGTTTGTCTATTTGGAGAGACAACACCCCGTTTGTATCGTATTTTATTTGTGAAAGTGATTGTTGCATGAATGTTAAATTGAATTTTGTTTATTTGTGTAAATCCAACAAGAGACAAAATTTCATGTGTAATTTTGTAAAAGTATTTTCTTTGTGTCACTTGATACATGTTTTGATTTATGTTGAGTTTTTAAATTTGTCTCTTGGAGGGAGTTGTTTAACTATAGCTTTTTCTCTATTAATTTAATATGATTCTATATATGCCTTGGGTAAAGAATCTTTGGGATGGTCAACTTAGGTTTGACCCGAAAATAAACTTCAGAGGGGTTTAAAAAGGGTTAAATGGACTCCTAGGGGTAGTTTATTAGGGTTTCCTAAAGCCCATAAGGTATACCTAAGGGTTAGGAGTAATTTTAGGCATGTTTCTACTCCCATGTGACCATTTAGACACCCTAAAAAGTGACTTTTCTAAGTTGTGCGAAAATGGAAATTAGAAGGCTTGAACTAAGTAGTTAACCTTCCTTTTTGAATGAGAGTTCCCTTTCCCATTTTACCGTACTTTCCATTTCAGTTTTAGAAACTTGGGAGAACTCACACTAGTGTCTTCTTAAGCAAGAAAGAGAGATTTTGGGGGTAATCACCCACTCTCCATTTTTGGAGACAAAAGAATTTTTGAAAAGAAAAAGATAGATTTGGGATTGAGAATTTGGCTAAGTGTAGAAAGAAAAGACTTGTGGAATTGGGCTGCTCATCCTCAGCAAAACTAGCATACCCTTGGGCAGTTTAAGGTTGGTTCTACCTTTCTTGTAATGTTTTCTTATTGCATATTGGATTGAAAGAATTGCTTGTGTTAAAGGCTAGTTTCCCTTGCATGTATTCCTTGGAAATTTATTTGGTGTTTTGTGATTATGCAATTTATGTGTTTTGGGAGTAATCAAGACCTCCTACTCTTGGGGGAGAGGATGTTCTTGTGGGTGGTAGACGTGACAGCCCTCGAGTGAGAGGTTCTCACTATGAGAGTGATCACAAGGGATTTTATGTTACCCTTGCTGCATGGCTTGTTTATGCATTGGGGGTCATAAGGAGGGAAATAAGGCATGAATGCCTTGGGGGGCATAAGGAATGTAGGGTTGTTACATTTGATGTAATTGGTTTGCCATGAGGTGGCTATATGTTTTACCATACTTGCAGTCTCCTCAGGGTACTTGGTCCACTACCACCCTTGAAAAGACATCACAAATGTGTGGTGTAGTGTAGCCTTGGTTGGGAATGTGATTGTGGTTGTTTTTCCCTCATTTATTAGTGTTTGCATGTGTGTTACCTATCTAGGGCTTGGTTCTCCGAGCTCGGGGGTGGCTACCAGTTAGCCTAGGCTGGGAGGTAAGCACTCCATGGTCATATCCTTTGATTATGTAGGTTGTTGAAAGGAAAGAATCAAGACAAGTAGAAGTTGTTGATTTTTATTTGCTACCAAAAAGATTTGGAAACGGTAAAGTTATGTTTGAAAGTTGTAGCTATGTAATGGAAAACTATGTTGTAATCTATTCTCGAAAAGCAATGTATCTAATCTTTTTTTCAAAGATCCTCATTTAATAGAAATGAGAGATCCATTTGCATTGATGGTTATATTGTATTTTGAAAAAAAAATATACTTTAAAGGCATAAAATAGAAATGGAAGGAATATTTCTAGTTTTAGTCCTAAAGTTCTGAAATTAATTCCTTGTTGAGTATTTATTATTTTGGAAAAACAAGAAATTTATTTATTCTTTTATCCTTATGAAATAAAATAGTAAAATAAAGAGTTATTTAGCATGCATGAAAAAAAATGCTGGAAATTAAAAAATTAGATCTGTTATGAAAGAGTAAATTTCATGTTATCTAAATCTAATATTTAAATTATTAGCAAAAAATAAATTCAAAAAGATATATATTATTGTTATCTCTAAGTTTCATTTAATTAAAATATAGGTTTAAATTAGTTTCGGTAGATTTGTCAAACTCTGTCAATTGTTTATTGCAGAAATAAATCCTATAGTTAATCAGATTTAATGGAAATAAATAAATTCTAAAGATGTTGTTCTAAGTATATCTAATGCTATTAAGTTCTTATTTTTACAGAAAGAAAATCTATATTTAGTTAGCCTAATTATTTCCTTTAGCAACTAAGAAATTATTGAAGGGAAATAAATTTAAAAAAATAGTGGTTTCACTAATTTATGATAATTTTTATACCAAAAAAAAATAGTCCCGGATTTATTATGCTACAAAAATAAATTTAAGTATTCAAATAAAATTACATACATATAAATTTATATTTATTGTTTTTTTTTCATCCCAAAATATACCTATTATATAATATAGGTATATGTGTGTTTATATATATATATATATATATATATATATATATATATATATATATATATATATATATATATATATATATATATATATATATATATATATATATAACTACAAAAATTTTATCATGCGAAATTTGAAAAAAAAAAAAAACAAGTTTAGGGGGGGGAGGGGGGGTGGCTCAGCCCGAGCCGTACCCACTGTGCAATGCATAGTGGACGGTGGGACGAACCCACTGTGCAATGTACAGTGAACGGCAGGGCCAAACACTATGCAGTGCACAGTGGGCGCCCTGGCCGGCACCACTGTGGGTGACCATAGTGAGCAACGCCACCCATCGGCCGCTATCTCAACCTTCGCCCACTCATTTTCATTGTCCGCCACTCCACCTTGAACCTGCATTCAGCCCCTGCATGATGAAAAAAAAAAAGAATAAAACCCTAACCTGCCCGGGTTAGGGTAGCAAAAAATAAATAAAGAATGAAAGGATTAAAAGGATTTATTTTATAATCATAAAGAAAATTAGGGTTTCAATATTATTAAATATTTTAGTTAAGTTATAGGAGGCAAGTATATTTTAGAAAATGGATATTTTTATATATATGTAAAAGAGATGTAGTTTAAATCAAGAAAGTGTAAATTGACTATAATGTAAATGTATATTTAAACATTCATATTTTTTTTAAATGACAAACATTTTAATATAATAAATAGGGCAGATTATAGTTTAAGCATTTTATTAGGTGTTTAAAATTTATATATGCTTTATATAAACATATGGACTTGTAAATATACGATTGTTGTTTTAAATTTTAAATATCCTTTAGAGTTTAATCTTTTAGGGAAATTTAATGGATCTGGTAAGTTATTTTTTTTGGGTTCTCCATAAGCTAGTTGGAATTTAATGGAAAAAAAGAAATGAATTTTTCTACGACATTATTATTTCCATAATTGGGTGAATATAATTGAGAAGCTTAATTAACCAAATTTAAAGCAAGAGGAAATATAAATATTGAATACGAATATATTAGATAGTTGTTGTTTGGAAGAAGTAATATATATAACAACTTGATTTAAATTATATAATTACTTTTAGAGATCTAAATGCTTTCCTTTATAATTAAATGGAACGACTTATTATAGTTAAATAAATAATTAAATTAAGAGGATATTGTAGTGGCGTAAAATAATTTCTCTATAATAAAATTTATGTTCTAAGTCTAGCAAACCTTGTTAACCCAAGTTGACACTTTTACCAGACAATATAATTATCATAATGATGTTGGCATCTTAATTGTATCTGCTCAATTAGATAATATTAACGCAATGAAATAGTATTAGTGTTGAACTAATAGAAGCCATATTAGATCAAGTTATTAAGGAGGGATGTAACTACACAGGATTGAGGAAACTTGGTATTTATTAAATAGGTGGTATTGAGCCAAGTAATTATATTAATGTCTATATAGTAGAAACGGATCTAATTAAGTACTAATAAACGTAACTGAAATGAAAGGGACTTTTGAGTGAATGTATTATTACCCTTATAAAATTTATTTGTTCCGCTTGGTAATAGGAGTTATCGTATTTAGTTAAGTAAGTTTTTTTTATATCAATTAAAAAACTTGTTGGGAACAACTTGTTAAGTTGTCACAGCTAATTATGTGATGGTTGCAAGTAATTAAGTGTTTAAAAAAAATATTGTTGGTTGTGTTTTGCCCAAAAGTGTGGGCATGATAGTTATAAAGTACTCAATATAATCATTTGCAAAGTATTTCGAAGCTGAGAAAGTTTTCTAAAAGTTTAAGTTTCAAGCAGTTTTAATGTTTCAAGAACAAGACTTTATTTCAAAGTAATACAAAGAAATCAGTTTCCTTATTTGCAAAGTTGTGTTGCGGATGCTTTCACTTCAGATTAGTTCTTTGTCATAACCATTTGAAGAAAGTGGTTGTTATCTTAATTCTTGTGGGAGGATTTTATGTTATAATTGTAAGTTAGAAAAATATAGAGTGCATCTGAGACAAAAGGTGGCTATTTGCATTTTATCATGATTGGTCTTTTTGTGAGAGTTAAATTCAATTGAACTAGCTGTAATTGATGACATCTAATTGTAACTTTGAGGGTTAGGTATTTAACAGATCCATCCAAGGGAGGATTTAAAAATTGTCTTTCAGAGTTATAAATAGGGTTTGCAAGTGAATGACTCTATTCCCCAAAAGAAATAAGGCACTAGTCTAGTTGCATATAAAATTCAATTCAAGATCAATCAAATCATTTTAAGTTTTTTTCTTATGCTAGTAGGAGATATAATTAGGATTCAAACTAGAAACAATTAAAATGAAGTATAGTAGGAGTTGGATTAAAGCAAAAGTTATTTAGTTAGAAATATAATCAAGAATTAAAGATAATAGAATCATAGTGAAGCAATATTTAATCAGAACAGTAAGATAATTTATCCCAAAGATATATGTCACTTTGAGATAAACAACAGAGGTAGAAAGTACAATATACACATCTTCTATTAAAAGTACCAAGTAGAAAGATTAGTTGGTGAGTAGGTACACCCGCTTGAGTTCTGTAGAGCCTAAAGTGAGGGAGTTAGCAAGCTTGAAAGGTTCACTCTATTAGTTGGCCAAATCAATTGGAAAATTCAAAGATAGGATCAGGCATAACCTTAGAATTTTTCCAATCTGTTGATTTGAGGACCAACAAATTGGCGACTCTGCTAGGGAATCAAACAAAGAAAGAACTCAGGAGAAAATATTAACAAAATATTCTTCTTAAAGAGAGGTGGTGACTCTGATATAATAAAACACATTTTCATGTATGGTAGGAGATCTCTGAGACAAGGACATCCCCTCATACAATGGGAGTTCAATCAAAAAAGAAATAAAACTAATCAAAAGAAAAACAACTCACTAAGCGATCCAATGGGGCCTAGAAATATATTTCTTGATGGAAGATACAATCAGTATAATGTTGAAAAGGAAAGTATTCAATGCACAAACAGATTTATTTTCTGCTAGCAGAGGATGTGAAGATGTGGATTCGACCATTGTAGATAAAGCACGAAAACAAAAGCATAAAGTTCATCCACAAGGAAAATTTAATACTCCTCCCAGTTTCTCTTCTAAAGCCTCTAGCTCGTGTTCAAGAGATTCTAGAATGGATTCTACAAGCTCAGAAAACTCAAATGGATTATCAGGGCGATTTGAAGGACTAGTAAAACAGGATATGGACATAGCTATTGAAATGACAAATCAAGGAATGACACAAGAAACCTTGGATGCTTGTGCTAGGTTAGGCATAAAAATTGATGAAGATGACTTGTTCCATGATTTACAAAGACATATCAAAGAGGGTGTAAGATAAATTCAATCCCAAAGGCCCCCTCAAGGAGGAGATTTTGTATTGGGGACAAATGGTGGAGGTCAGAACTTCAAAACACATAAAAACCCTTTATATCAAAGACATGACCAAAATCATAGGTTAGGTAATTTTGCCCACAAGCAAAACCCTCGTCAATATAATCTGTATAACCAACCCCGACCCAAATAACAATATAATCCATATGATCAATTTGCTCAGCATTCCCATTTTCAACCATAGTATAATCAAGCACCCCCTTTCACTCATCCCTGTAACAATATAAACCAAGGTCAGTATTATGGAGGTCAATTTCAAACAAACCTGGGATATAATGCTTTGGGTGGATTCATGAACATTGATCAGTATAAATAATTTGATTTCTCAGGAGTAGTTGGTTACCCACACCCTATTTCAAATGATTTAAGAAACTTTATTCTAAAATTCATAGGGTGTGGTGCTATAAGAGGAGAAGGGAATTGTATCATATTTGATACCGTGATAGAAGAATTTGGATTTTCACCTGAAGACATCAAGATGAGATTGTTTATGCAATCACTAATTGAGGATGCAAGGGATTTGTTTAGAGAATTACCAGATAATATGAAAGATATGTTGGAGAAATATGATGATGCTAAAATTACTTTATTTGAATGCATAAATGAGATGAGAGACTGTATCAATAGAGCCAACAAAGTTTATAGATATTGTCTACAATGGCTAGCTGCTATGGTGAAGTTCAAAGCAAAAGTTGAATATGTTGAAAAAGAATTGAATTCTATGGGTAAGTCATTTTATTTTTTGAGTGAAAAAGATGGTGAGCAAAGGAAAAAGGTAAATTCTCTATGGTCTAAATTATTATGTTTGCAAAGGAAGAAGGAAGATTAAGTGAGAATTTTCTAGAAATCCAAGGAGATTATTGAGGCTAAACTAGAACACTTCTCAATATTTCTTGATGATGCAGTTGAGTATGAGAAGAATCCATCTATTCTCGGTAGTTTATCCCATTATATTGATGTGTTGGTTGAATGAAAAACAAATTCTATTAGCATTAAATTGGTTGTACATTCATCAAAGGTTATCCTTCCAGAGCTTAAGGAGAAATACAAGCAGATCTTTCAAAAGAAAAGTAGTTAAGAATCCTTTTTTGGTTGACATACAATTTTGACATTGTTTTTGTTGTTGAATGCATTTTTTTCTTTCTTTTTCATCAAAGGAACCCCTTGTCCTTGATGTCAAAGGGGGAGAAATGTTAATGGAGAAATAGGGAGATATGTAAATGAAGAGATATGAGTCATATGAGTAAGAGGGAGTTATATGCATACATATATGTTTTTTAGATTGTTTTTTTTGAGATGTTTTGTCGTCAATGACAAAGGGGGAGATTGCAATATTTGTGTGAATGTTGTCATTGATGTCAAACCTGGAGATTCACTTAGTACCGAATACGGTATAGGTTAGAACCAAATGTGGCATATTGTGTAATAGTTGAAGATAGGTATATATGTGACATGAATCAATAAGGTAAGTATAAGCTACTGGAGTTATTTTTGAAAGATCCTCTTCTCTAGAATCTTGTGTTTTTCTTATTATGATTTGCATTCAGTTCCAGTATCAGTTGTATCTATTGTATTTCTATCCAAAAAATTATATTGCATTATAATATATGGTTCTATGGTTCAGAATCTATGGAATATGTATCTTAAATTTTGGGAGTTGTTCTTGGATTTTTTGCTTATGGGTCCATATCTCTAGGTCTAGTAAACCCTTATTTTGTCCTACTAATCGAGGCATAAGTTTTAGTAAATGAAGTATGTGAAGGAGGTGTGTAGAAGATCAGTGAAGTCTGACTTGGTTATCCTATTTTTGGTCAAGGCATTTTTTAGGTAATATGTTGATCTGAGCAAAGTATTATTGTGTAAATCATTTGTGCTTGTCCGACATATAATATTAGCGTATGTGCTTACCGATATGTGTGTGTGTGTGGCATTTAGTAGAGAGAGTGTATGTGTGATGTATAGAAGAGTAAGAAGTGTGTGAGTGGCAAAGTTGTGGACATGAGAGCAGTAACGATATGCAAACAATATATAGTGTAAGTAGTTGGAGTGACAGAGTGTAGATAGTGTTGCAATAATCCTTTACCAAATTTGTTGCAAGAATTTGGAGTGAAATAATCCTTCACCAAATCTGTTGCAAGCAATTGGAGTGACAAAGTGCAGACAATGATGCAATAATACCTTACTAGATCTTTTGCAAGCTATTGTGGATAGGTTGGAGAGATCCCTTACTGGATTTGTTGTGAGTTGATATCTGAGCTTATCTTCAAACTGACCACATGTATTAGGAGATGCAATTTTCCTCAATTCATTTATTTCTATTGCAGTGAGTATTCCTACAATGAGCCTCTTTGTAATCTGGCAAGGAGCCACCCATTTTGTAAACACCATATAACTAGTTATATTATCTTGAGAGTTAACCCTCTCCATGGTTTTTCACATTTAGGTTTTCCACATACAAAAATCTGGTGTTCATTTTGTGGTTATTTTATTTACTTATTCTACATTTTTTTGATGCATGTTGATGAGATTAATTGTTAAGGTTAATATAATAGTAAAAGTTTTATAAGTGTGGGAATATCGATTCACCCCCCCTACCGCTCAGTATTCTGGTCCATTCAACTATTCAATAGTCAGATGGTCTAAAAAGAGAATTGATACCGATGAAGAAAAGGAGAATATGACGATGACATAGGTGAATAAATCAGATGATAAGGTTGAATAAAAATATTGAAGATGGATCTATAACTATTGTGGGTGTTGGCCCTCCTTTTGGTAACTAACTCAGACAGCATTGTCTAATGGGGAGAGCTCAATGTAGATTTTTTGTCCCCTCTTGGTTTGGTGTTGGGTTGTTCTCAACATGGCAAATGTTTAAAGGGAATTTCTAGCGGCTCTTGATTAATTTTGGTGATTCGGATTATTTTCTATGGTTTTGGGTGTCTAGTGTATCATCTTTATGAAGACCTTTAAGAAACCCCAAGTGGTGATTATATACTATTTTTTGGAATTCATTTGTGAAAATGTGATCAAGTAGTTACTAAGTGCAAAGAGGTGGAAAGGCAATCATTCGAGAGGTATTTTTCAAATTTGTGATCTTTCAATGGAAAATTTTATAATAATCAGTATTCATAGTAAGGCTTGACCTATTTTTGAGAGTCGTCTATTTATTCTAGTAGTAGAAGACCCTGCTACTAGTTTTTCTGTTGATTTTGATAATTTTTTGCACAGAGAATATTCTATTGTTATATTCATGTTTATTGTTAAGAATACAATCATATAAAGATTAGTAATGTTAAAATAATTCATCTAGTCGGTGTGTAGAGGTTTAAAGCAAAATATGCTAGTCTACAACATATGGGTTTGGATACATGGACCAATTTCTCTTTGTTTTGTGATGAAGAGATAATTAAGATTATGTTGAGTAGAATCCATGGAGATTGTTTATGGTTGGACTGACCACACTTGATCTCTATGAATGCCTTAAGGGATCTAATTGACTTGTATTCTACTAGAAAGGTACCTACTCTAAAGTCAATGAAGAATGAAGAGGTGAAAAAATTAATTAGTGTTGTATCAAATAGGAGAGCTCTTAGAATTGATAGTATTGTTGATTTGGGAGTTAGATATTCAACTATGGGAATTTAGTATAAGGTGTAATATATAAATCGGGAAGGTTCATCTTCTTCTATGACACTATATATGGCTTATCAGATAGTGAAATAAAATGCTAACTATGATTTATGTGAACTTTGGAGGTGTCAATTGTTTGACAACCTCCGATTGACAAAGGATGAGATGTACCCCTTCCAATATGGATCTCTTATTGTTTTCTTGGTTTTCTACTTTCTTAATGCATTACCTGAAATGAAGACTTTTGTATGGAGAAGAGATGTTACTCTTAGTACTCAGATTAAGGAGTATTTGGATGGTTTGAATGATAATGATGTTGTTTGTCATAAGTTCTTTTAGGATTTTCAAAAGGAGATGGTTATGAGAAATTCGATTCCTCCAAAGGTTGTGAAATGGTATAAGGATGATATTGCTTTCTTAGTTGATAAAGATAATTGTTTTATTGAAGCTGAAATTTTGAGGACTTCATGGGTGTCAAAGCTTCCCTATGAGGTGTTAGAAGATGAATGTTTGAGAATTTTAGAGATACTTCTTAAAATTCCTAAAGACTTGAGTGAAGAAATATTTGGGACATGATGAGATTATGGAGATGTTTGGCAGATTTGAAGTTAGTAGAGTTAAAAGTATATCAAGAGGAAAATGATCCAAGAAATCATCTGCAAAGTCTTCTTCCTCTATATTTAAGGTGTTGATTGAAATATGAGCATGTGAGTATGAAAAGAAAGGAATATGCAGAAGCTGTAATTATGGAAAGTCGTGATGAAGAACTAGGAAATGTTAGTGTGTAGAAGGTGTTGGATATTGTTGACAAGTTTGTTGGAATGATGCTTTGTCATTGATGTCAATATATTCTTTTGTGTATTCTAGTGTTGCAATCAGATTAAATGAGTTGGTTTGGTTAGTGTGTTGCAGTTGAGTTGTTGCAGTTTACTAGGTTTTGAGATACTTATCTCTAGTTGATTCTACGAAAGTTTCAGTGATCCACATGATTTTTTTATTGAGTTCTGTGATCCAGTATCATGGTTGTTATTTAGTTGTTCATGTTATTTGGTATTTTGGTTTGTGCTATGCATTTATCTAGAATTGTTATATCTTGGTCTGTAGATTTGGCTAAGTCTTTGGGACATTTTGGTGTGTCCTCAATTTAGATGGTTCATGATTTGAATGTTTGCAAATGAGTCTTTAAGGTTGATAGTCAATTATGTTGGTGTTTTTGAGCTCCGGTAGAGAGATGATGATGATGATTCTAGTAATTTGAGTTGTTGTAGTTATTGTGGTGCAATTCACATTGCTTGTAAATGTTTCTAGATCATGTTCTATTTGTGTTGTTGGTCTGCATTGATCATTGTGCACGGTATTGATCATTTTCTTGATCTAGTGGTGTTCTTCGTGTTATGTGACATTTGCAGTGATTGTAGCATGTTGTGGATGATCGAGGCATAATTATTGAAGGTGTTTCATGTTTGTAGTGGTGACTTGGGTCCAAACCATATCTTAGTTGACATTGTATTGGTCTGCATGTGTTGTTGTAGTGTGTGACGTTATCATTTTGTAATTAGTGTTGAAAATTTAGCCAACCTTGAAATATAGGTTGATGAATTATATAAATACATGTAATATTAATTTGAGAGATGTATCTATGTGTGAGAATATTGTTTTGATCTTTTAGTTGCAAAAGAGAAAAGTGAAGAAGTGCAAAAGAGTGTGCAAAAGTGTGAAGATAATATTTTGAGTATATGTGGTTAACCAGAACTATAATCAGGCATTGGGAGATGCTATTTCATTAGTTCATGTAATCTAGATTGTTGTCTGAATCTTGTAAGGTAGTGAGACTTCCTCAAGGTTGTATCCCTTCTTGTTTTTGAGCATTGACCTCTAGGTAGTGTGCCTGAATGCATGTGCATTCCCCATTGTAATATTTCACTTACTCCTAACAAGATATTATCTCATTGTGGGTAGATTCCCACCATGGTTTTTCCCTTAACTAGGTTTTCCATGTCAAAAATATTGGTGTTATGTGTGTTATTGATGTGGCATTGTTTCATGCTTTAAACTGTTAACTATCAGATCTAATTTGTGGTTTAAGTTGCAGTAAGTTTGTGTGCAAACTAATTCACCCCCCTCTCAGTTTGTTGCATTGTTGCCTAAAATTGGTTTCAGAGCTAGATCTTTCACAAGAAGCTTGACCACTTGAGGAGATCCGGGATGGCAACCTTTTCTTTTAAGAAGGATAGTTTTGGATTTGATGGAATGAATTATACTCTCTAGAAGAACCAGATTAAATGTCATTTGAGATGCATCAGTGAAGACTATTGGAAGATTACTAAGAATGTGTACAATGTTCCTCAAAATAGTCTTACATCTTCGGATGAGATTAAGGAAGCTGAATTTAATATTAGAGTGAAGGAAGCATTGTTGAGTACCTTGTCTGATTTTGAGATGACTAATGTGATGGATTTGCAGACTACTCATGTGATTTGGAAGAAGCTAGAGACTTTGTATGAAGGTGATAGTCATGTGAAAGTTGCTGAGTTGCAGAGCTTGAAAGGAAAGTATGAAATGTTGAAGATGGGTGAAGATGAGAACATTACCTCCTTTATGGAGAAATTTAATGAGCTAGTGTTGAATATCAGATGTGTTGATGGAGTATTGGAAGAATTAGAGATTGTTGTTAAGGTGCTGAGATCCTTGCCTCCTGCTTACAAGCACAAGGTTGTTGCTATTAAAGAGATCCGGACTGTGACAGATGTGACTAGAGACATCTTGATTGGAAAGATTGCTACTTTTATGTTGAGAAAAATCGGTGAAGCCCCTCCTAAGTCTGAATCTTCATTAGAAGCTATTGTATCCGAGAAGCAAAAATATGATTCAGGAGAAAGTTCTACAAGGGTGTCAGATATGAGAAAGAGATGAAAGATCTTGAAGAAGAAGAAGAAATAGAGCTTGAAGAGCTTGAAGCCCTAATTAAGTATGAGGGTAAGTTACCTCTTAAATGTTCTTCATGCAATAAGATTGGAAATTTTGCCTCAAGGTGTCCAGAAAGAGATAGAAATCCTAAGAAGCCATTGAACCCATATAAGCCTAAATATCAAAAAAAGTGTTATTTTGTTGTTGATGAAGGTGTAACAGATGATGAGTATGACAAGGGAAGTTCAAGAGATGAATGGGTGTTCATTGTTATCACGGAAGATGATCTGGTGACTGCTAATTCTACTACCTGCATTGTTGAAGAGAAAGATTTAGTTGCTAAAGTTCAAGAGAAAGATGAATGGGTTATTGATAGTGGTTTCTCTCATCATATGACAGGTGATAAGAGTAAGTTTGTTAGTATGGAAAAGTATGATGGTGGAGTAGTAAGGTTTCAAGATGACAAAGCTGGTATAATCCATGGTAGAGGTTCCATTTCTTTTGATGGTAAGCATAACACTGATGATATTTTTATGTTGAAGGTGTAAAAAATAATCTTTTGAGTGTTGGAAAGATGGTTGATAAGGGTTATGATTTTCAATTCAAGAATGGAAAATGTAAGATCTTTAGTAGCTCTGGAATTGAAATTGCATCTAGTACACAAACTAAAGGTAATATCTTTCACTTGAATTTTTGTAGTAAAAGTTGGTTATGGCATAGAATGATGTGTCATGTGAATTTTGAATGCATGGTTAAGATAAGTTCCACTCAAGTTGTAAGAGATCTACCAAAGATTATAAATCCTTCTAATTTAGTATGTAAGGAATGTCAGTGCAGAAGCAGACAAGTGTTTCTTTCAAAACCAAATAGTATACTTCTAATGGAATATTGGATCTTGTGCATACTGATTTGTGTGGTCTTTTTATAGTGAGAAGCTTGCAAGGTGACAAATATTTCATGTTGCTAATTAATGACTATTCAAGGATGATGTGGGTTACTTTCTTAAGGAAGAAGTCTGAAGCAATGGAGAAATTCAAGATTTTCAAAGCTATGGTTGAGACAAATATTAGTCTAAAGCTAAAATGTCTAATATTTGACAAAGGTGGTGAAGATACCTCAGATGAGTTCAATTCTTTCTATGAAGAGCATGGGGTGAAGAGAGTTATTTGCTCCATGGATCCCTCAACATAATGGTATTGTGGAGAGGAAGAGTAGGACAATTCAGGAAGCTACTAGAACCATGATGATTGAATGAAATGTTCTGCATATCTATTGGAGAGAAGCTATGAGTACTGTAGTATATACTTCCAACCGATTTCATATCAAAGGTGATATTGGTAAGAATCCTTATGTTATGGTTTGGTCACGCTCTTACAATTAGATATTTCAGAATTTTTGGTAGTAAATGCTATATCAAAAGAGATAAAGATCTAGGGAAGTTTGATGCTAGAAGTGATGAAGGAATCTTTCTTGGTTTTTCTACTAAAAGTAAGGCCTACCAGTGTTATATTAAGAGATTAAGAAAGATAGTTGAAAGTGCTACTATGAAGGTTGATGAAGGAAATGTGAGTTAGATTAGATCTTACAGATATGATTTAGATGACTGGGATGTTAGTACGGATAAAGGAAAGCAAGTGCAAACCTAGAACCAAGTGCAGATTGTTCTGGAAAAGCCCGAGAATGACGAAGAAGGTGAAAATGCTAGTGTAGAAGAAAGAGGTCAAGAGTATGAAAATCATGAAAATCATAAGACTCCTAGGTATGTAAGATTGAATCATTTAGAAAATTAGATTATTGGTGATAAGAATAGAGGCGAGATGATTAGGAGAAGAATTGTTGAAGAGTATTTCTTGATTTCTAAGATTGAACCTAAAGATATTGATGAAGATTGTAGAGATGAAAATTTGATTAAGGCAATGGAAGAAGAACTGAATTAAATTGAAAAGAATAATACACAGATTCTTGTTCCTAGACCTAAGGATTAGAATGTAATTGTAACTCAATGGGTGTTTTGAAATAAATTGAATGAGAAAGGGTAAGTTGTTAGGAATAAAGAAAGATTTTTTTGTAAGGGTTATTCTCAGATGAAAGCTATTGATTTTGAGGAGACTTTTTCTCTGATAGCTAGAATTGAAGCTGTTAGACTATTTCTTGCTTATGCTACTTACCAAGATTCAAATTTTATCAGATGGATGTCAAGTTAGCCTTTCTAAATGGTGAGATAGAAGAAGAGGTCTACATTGAGCAACCAGATGGATTTCAGTTGACAGAAGAAAAGGATATGGTTTGAAGATTCAAGAAAACACTGTATGGATTGAAGCAAGCTCCAAGAGCTTGGTATGT
Organism: Cryptomeria japonica; assembly: GCF_030272615.1. NCBI lineage: Eukaryota > Viridiplantae > Streptophyta > Pinopsida > Cupressales > Cupressaceae > Cryptomeria > Cryptomeria japonica. The sequence goes on from NC_081407.1 coordinate 734,883,672, forward strand.
TGAACTCGATAAGTATTTGATGAAGCTTAAATTCAATAAAGGTACTACTGACAGTAATATATACTTCAAAATTGATAATAATAACATCTTGATTTTTGAAGTTTTTGTTGATGACATTATCTTTTGTGGAAATGATGCTTTGTGCAAGAAGTTTGTTGATGATATGTAGAATGAGTTTGAGATGTCTATGCTTGGTGAGATAAAATTCTTTTTGGGATTGCAAATTACTCAATTGGATAAAGGTATTGTCATATCTCATTCTAACTATGTGAAGGAATTGTTGAAGAAGTTTGGCTTGGATGATACAAAGCCTGTTGGTACACCTATGGTGACCATATGTAAGATAAGTAAGGATGATGATTCTCCAAAGGCAAATTGGACTAGATATAGACCTATGATTGGTGGATTGTTGTACTTGACTCTAACTAGACTTGATATTATGCATGTTGTTTGTCTTGTTTCTAGATTTCAAGTTGATCCTAAGGAATGTCATGTTGTTGTTGTGAAAAGAATTTTCAGATATTTGAAAGGGACTGTTGATTTTGTTTTGTGGTATCCTAGAGATGATGATTTCACTTTGAGCAATTTTATTGATGTTGATTGGGCAGGTGATATTGATGATAAGAAAAGTACTACTAGTGGTGTATTTTTCTTGGGTAAGAGATTAGTTTCATGGGCAAGTAAGAATAAGAATGCTATATGTTTGTCTATTGCAGAAATTGAATACATTGCTATTGCTAGCAATTATACACATGTGATTTGGATGAAGCAGATGTTGAAGGATATCAGAGTTATTTTCGATGAACCTACTGCTATATATTGTGATAATTCAAGTACTACAAACATTTCTAAGAAACCAGTATTGCATTCAAAGACCAAGCATATATCAATCAAGTTTCATTTCTTGAGAGATAAAGTGAATGAGAAGGAAGTCAGATTGGAGTATATATCTACAAAGGAAAAAATTGTAGATATCTTCATGAAGCCTTTGCCTAAAAATACTTTTGAGTATCACAGAGAGAAGCTATGGGTGATTGCCCCTCTTGATGAGAACTAAGATGCATGGAGTTGCATCAATCCGGTGAACTTCACAGAGATATCTTGTGATTTAGATTGATAAGTGTGGCGGCTACTCAAGGGGAGTATTCAGTGTTGTGGTCCAGATGTTCAGATTTGTATGTTTATCTAAGGGGGGGAGAATATAGATTTGCGTTGTATGTTTCTTTGAAATTGTTGTCAAAGGGGGAGAGAAGAATATGAAAAACTGCTATAGCTTGTGTTGATCTTAGGAGAATATTGTTGAGAGTTAATGGTTGTTGATTTCTTTCTTTGCATTGATTGTTTTTCACATTCATACGTTGCCTTAAATGCCAAAGAGGGAGATTATTGGACATTGTTGAGAAGTTTGCTGGAATGATGTTTTATCATTGATGTTAACATATTCTTCTATTCTAGTGTTACAGTTAGATTAAATGAGTTGGTTTGGTCTGTATGTTGCAGATGAGTTTTTGTAGTTTAATGGGTTTTGAGATACTTATCTCTAGTTTATTTAGCATAAGTTGTAGTGATCCACATGATGTTTTGATTGATTTGTGTGATCCGGTATTATGGTTGTTATTCAGTTGTTCATGTTATTTGGTATTCTGGACTGTGCTCTACATTGCTCTAGAATTGCTATATCCTAGTTTACAGATTTGGCTAAGTCTTTAGGATGTTTTGGTCTGTCCTCAAATTAGATGGTTTGTGATTTGAATGTTTACAAGCAAATCTTTCAGGTTGATAGTCAATTATGTTGGTGTTTTTGGGATCCACTAGAGAGATGATGATGATTCTAGTAATTTGAGTTGTTGTGGTACAATTCACATTGCTTGTGAATGTTTCTAGATTGTGTTCTAACTGTGTTGTTGGTATGCATTGATTATTTTCTTGATTCGGTGGTGTTCTTCTTGTTATGCATGATATTTGTGGTGATTGTAGCATATTGTGGATGATCAAGGCATAATCCTTGGAGGTGTTTCATGTTTGCAGTGGTGATTTGGGTCTAGACCATGTCTTAGCCAACATTGTTTTGGTCTGCATGTGTTGTTGTAGTGTGTGAGGTTATTATTTTGTAATTTGTGTTGAGGGCTTAGCTGACCTTGAAATATAGGTTGATGAATTTTATAAATACATGTAATATTAATTTGAGAGATGTATCTATGTGTACAAATATTTTTTTGATGTTTCAGTTGCAGAAGAGAAAATTGAAGATGTGCAAAAGAGTGTGCAGAAGTGTGAAGAGAAGAGTTTGAATATATGTGCTTAACCAGAAGTATAATCAGGAATTAGGAGATGTTATTTCATCAGTTCATGTGATCTAAATTATTTTCTGAATCTTGTAAGGAAGTGAGCCTTCCTCAGGGTTGTAGCCCTTCATGTTTTTGAGTAGTGAGCTCTAGGTAGTATGCTTGAATGCATGTCCATTCCCCATTGTAATATTTCACCTAATCCTAACAAGGTATTATCTCATTGTGGGTAGGTTCCCACCATGGTTTTCCATGTCAAAAATATTTGTGTTATGTGTGTTATTGATGTGGTGTTGTTTCATGCTTTAAACTATTAATTATCAAATCTGATTTGTGGTTTAAGTTGCGGTAAGTTTGTGTGCAAACTGATTCCCACCCCCCTCTTAGTTTGTTGCATTGTTTCCTACATAAGGATGTTGTGGTTGAAGAAAATATTGTTTCTTCCCTTGCTCATTCTAAGGATAATTCTCTTGATGTTGATATGGTACTTGGTTTTATTGATCAACCTAATGGTATAAAGGATGTTGGTAAGTTATATCTTACCATTCTAACATATGATCAATACATTATTGAATAGGCATGTGTGACATATTTTCTCTAGAATAATATTTTCCTAATAATGTTTCTAACATTATTTTGGAATTTATAGTAGAATTTTTTATTAAGTGTATGGCTTTAGCTAGAAGTGTTAGCACTGAATCAAGTGAACCTTGTACAGAGACAAATTTGGCAGAGTAAATGAATGAGAAGTTCTTAAGGGAACATCGTAACCTTAAAAATATTTTTCTTGAGTTTAGGAAAGTGATTGTTAATGATGCATGGTTGTATTGGTATTTTTTGAGGTGGCTTTCCATTACAAATAAATTGAAAGATGAGATAGACACTATTGAGTCTCAACTTACTGAGATAGCTCATTCATTTGATATCTACAAGGATGCAAATGGCACTATGAGATCTAAGGTTTACGATCTTCACTCTTAGTACGTGTCCCCAAGGAAGGACAAAGGAGTATTTGACTACTCTGCATAGTTGTAAGGACATAATAAATATCTCCTAATTACTATTGATGAAGAGTAATGTACTACCAAGAGCATGAGTTCACAACAGAACCTCACTCAAGAAGATGATTAACTCTCATAGAACAAGAATTTCTCAAGCATATAAACATTCAATGTAAGATATAACTCACCAACATCCTTTATACCATTAGGTTGACCAATCAAACCAAGCACCTTATCAACATCAAGAGAATTCTCCTTAGAATGAGCAAGGGAAGAAACAATCTTTTCTTTAATCACAACATCCTTCTGCAAACTAACCTTTCCTTGTTCCTCATCATGACTTTCCATGATTATAACTTATGCACATTCCTTTATTTTTGGACTCATATGTTTAGATTCCAACACCTTAGATACAAAGGAAGAAGCCTCTGCAAATGATTTCCTAGATATTTTTCCTTTTGATACACTTTCAACTCCACTAACTTTCTATCTACTATACACCCCCACAATCTCACCATATGTCCCAAATATTTCTTGACTCAAGTCTTTAAGAATTTTAAGATGTATCTCTAGGAGTTCAGATGCTATGTATGCACCTTCCCTGAAAGTAGAGATATTAAAACCATTTGGCAATGAGGTATTATCTAAAAGATTATTAAGAACTATGTCCAAATTACTACAAAATTGGGTACTTGTGTCACTAAAATTAAAAAAACATTTCATTTGTCTTTCTCATTTGGTGTAGGTTTTGTTTATACCATTTTTTTAAAATTGCATGAATGAAGTTTTTAAAATTAAATTTAGGAAGATTTACATTAAATTTAACAAAAAAAACAAATCACATCATATTTGGCATGATTGGAAAATAAAGTTTTTTGGGCATGGTACTGTATCCAATGTGTATTCAAACCATATTGGATACTTACCCATTTCAGATGCGGGGATACATGTGCCTAGGGAGAGACAAAGGGTATTTGAATACTATACATAATTTTAAGGACAAAATCAATACCCTCCTAATTGCTATTGAGGAAGATTAAAGTACTACTTGGAGGATGAGTTCACAACATAACCTCCCTTAGTAAGATTATTAACACTCATAGAACAATCATGTTGGCTTTCTATTATATAAGTTATTTTTCAGAACTCATTTGTGCAATTGTGATCAAGTAGTTGCTAAGTGCAAAGAGGTACAAAGACATTCATTAAAAATTTATTTTTCAAATCTATGATTGTTTTGTTGCAAGGTTTGAACCCTTGGTATCCTTGTGTTGTGTAGCTCAACACTTGGGTTTGTGACATGGCTTAACCACCTCATGTGAATTCTATAAGTCTAGTGGTTATATTAGGCATTAATAGGTTGATCTTTTAGTGCAACAACAACTGCACTTGTAACAAGTGGTATCAGATCTTGGTCATACGTTCAAACCCCTTGGTTGTGCTAGGGGGGATATTATTGCAAGGTGTGTACCCTTGGTCTCCTTGTGTTGTGCAGCATGGCACTCAGGTTTCTAACATATATTTGTTAGACAATTTAGATAACTGAAAGACAATTGAGATTGGGGGGAGGGTGAATTAGTTGTCATAGATTACCAGAAGTATTAGCAACTTAAAACAATAATACTGAAACCCAAAATAATAATACTAGAATAGCAGTTAATCCAATTAAGCATAAACATTAATCATAGAATTAAATCCATCCACACAACACTAAGATTTGTATGTGGAAAACCCGATAAGCAAAAAAACCACAGTGGGAAGCCTACCTATAGTCAGATAATACTTCTGCAATAAGTATGTGAATTTACAATAAGAGGCCTACACATGCAGGAAATCCAATAGCCTAGAGAACACTTCTCATCACAAAAGGAGTCTCACCGACTACATATAAATCCAGACTATAATCCAGAGAAGTGTTGAATTGCAAAAGATAGCATCTCCTATGCTTGAGTACGGTTCTAGTTAAGCTCAATACCGGAGGACTAAATCCTCTTACAAACCCAATTCGATCTCCAATGATCGACCAACTCCTCTTCTTGAATGATATTACATTATTCGAACATTACATTCCTTGACCATGACCTCTTACAATAACCATGATGATCTATAATGAGATCTTACATCTTATTTATACAAACCCTCAACCATAAACAATTAGGTTGGCCACCAGATAATAAACCAATTACATAATTACAAACCATGTCATCCTTAGACCAAAACAAATAATATCCAACACATAAGACATCCTAGAAATACAACAATAGGTCCTATCCAAACATTACATTAATGTTGGTTCATAACCTCGATCAACCGGGACCAAGTATAGGTCCACACGCTTTAGCAATGATCTCCAAATGCCAAGTCTCAAATATGATCACCAACAACATCCCAAAACTCCATTAGAAGCTACAACAACACCAATTATGCAATGCATCAAAGATCTCCACCAAAAGCTCTGCTCGTGAAACCCTCACTGGAACCAACAACCAATCTTCATAGCAAGCATGATATCATCAAATCACTAGACCAAAACCAACTGACCAAATATGAGTATAAGCATTATGAACAAGCCAATTCCATCACTAGATTATAACAGAGTCAACTGGATCATGTCGGATCCAAGTTAACCAAAAACCACTCAACCTATCGTGACCAGAAGCGTGCCAATAAAGCATCCAAACAACTAGTGTTGACATCAATTACAAAACATCAATGTAAAACATAATCAATTCCACCAAATGGCTAACAATCTCCCCATTTGGCATTGATGGCAACACTAGATGTGAAAAACATCTAAGTACTAAGAAATGCCAAACAAGTCTCCCCCTGTGGAAGACAACCAACAATCTCCTGCATATAGCTTTGAATATCAATATCTCTCCCCTTTTAAATAATATCTCTGTAAAGTTCTGAATTTCTTTTTCACGTCACTATCTCTCCCCCTTTGAGATCAATGCCAGAAATCTGATAGAAATATCAAAGAAGAAACATAAGCCTCTGAATCTCAAAGCTGACTACTCCCCCTAAGCAGTAGTATACCACATCAGTGCCATAATGAATATTATCTCTGATAATGCATATCAAACTGATTCCAAACCGCATCAATCAAGTCTGTGCCGGAGGGGCAGAAACCCCCAATCTGTCTCTTAGGTACTCAAATGATTCCTTGGATATAGGTTTAGTGAAAATATTTCTAATCTATTCTTCACTGTTCACATAAACCAGTTTAACTTTATTTGCTTCCACCTTCTCCTTCAAAAAGTTATACTTGATAGATATGTGCTTTGTCTTATAATGAAATATTGGATTCTTTGATATATCAATAGCAGCAGAGTTATCACAATGAATAACTACCAGTGCATCACAATCCACCTTTATATCCTTCAACATTTGCTTCATCCATAAAACTTGTGTACAATTAGTAGCAGCAACAACATACTCAACTTTAGCAGTAGATAAAGAAGTACATGACTGCTTCTTGTTGATCCACGAAACCAACTTCTTTCCAAGAAAGAAAGCTCCACTAGAAGTGCTTTTTTGGTCATCAACATCTCCAACACGATCAACATTTGTATATGCACATAAAGTAAAGTTATCATCCTTAGCGTACCATAAGCGATATTCTGATGTACCTTGCAAGTAACTAAAAATCCTTTTCACCACCATCTCATGATTTTCTCTAGGGTCACTCTAAAATATTGAAACAATACAAACAACATTCATAATGTCAAGCCTAGTCTGAGTCAAATAAAGTAGACCTCCAATCATAGATATGTATCTTGTAGGATTTATCGATGTAGAAACATCTTTCCTTGTCAATTTCTCACTTGTAACCATAGGTGTACTTACCGGTTTAGAATATCCCATACCGAATTTCTTCAACAATTCCTTATAATATTTAGTTTGACAGATAAAAATGCCTTTATCAGTCTGAGTAATTTGCAAACCTAAGAAAAATTTCATCTCCCCAATCATAGACATCTCAAATTCTTTCTCCATGTTCTTAGAAAATTCTATGCATAATTTATCTTCACCTCCAAAAATAATGTCATCAACCATTACTTCAACAATAAGTATATCATCATCAGTGATTTTATAATATACATTACTGTCAGCACTGATGAATACTAAGAGGGGGGGTGAATTAGTATACCAAAAAACACTGAACTCAAACTCTTAAACAGTGTAGCAGATGACTAGTACAACAAATTCACTAATAAACCGGTTAAGACAAATACAAACCAAATAGCAAACAAAGCATTCACCCACAAGAGCACAATCACCATAACACAAGAAGTTTTGACATGGAAACCCAAATGGGAAAAACCACGATGAGTAGAAACTCACAAGTAACTATCTATAGAATAGAAACCAGACCGGTTAAGGTCAGACTGGTTAAGGTCATACAATGTTCTTCACCAGAACAGATCCTGTTAGGAATCTAGATCTCTGTTAGGAGATAGGTCTTGTTAAAGACTACCTTGTGAGAGGATTTCAAATTCACAGTTGTGAACCACCTTGTTAGAGGATTTACAAAGGCTTTGCTAGGCCTACCTGGTTAAGGGTTTCAGACTTGTCAAAGATATGAGTAATCAACAAGTAGATAATCTAGATACTAGCATAGTATGCTTGGTTAGATCCTTGATAGCTCATTGTTAATGCCCATTTAGCATTACTTCAGTCTTCAATATCTCCACACTCTATTTCTTCACACAGACCTAATCTTCTCTTCTATAATTGCACATACAAAACCCTCATCATCTAAAACCCTAGACATGATGTCCTTATAAAGGAGTCTGATTTCATGTCAGTCCAATAGGATTACATTACAAGTTCCTAGGTTCAATGCATCTAGACACATTTGGTAACACGACATAAAATCACCACCAAAGTGTCGGTGGATGATAACTCATCATAGAAATACCGGTTGGTAACTCATCATAGAGTAATACCAGTTCATACAATTTACTGATTACTGGTTGTCTAAAGTGAAGACTAGAAAAATGTTAACTACCACTTTGTTCCTTCATACTGCTTGAGATCCTCAAACCGCTTGAGGTCTTTATACTGCTTTAGGTCTTCAGTCAGTTTGTGACTAGGAAACATCTTCTGCAAAACACTGATAGTCTAAAGACTATAAGACATAATACTCGTTGGAACAAATACCGGTTGAGCATAACTCATACATAAAGAAAGTGATTTCAAAACAAGTGTGTGTCTATCAATGACAATCACAACATCATCAAAATGCCAACAATCTCCCCCTTTGGCATTGATGACAACACTTAGGAAAAATTTTGACATCTAAGTGTTTTTACAAAAATATGCCATAATCAAAATTACTCCCCCTAAGCATATACACTATCCCTTTTGCAGAAATGACAATGTATATTACTTCCTTAACAAGGTAACATAAAAGTATACATAACATTCACCAAAATTTTAAATACTACTCCCCCTTTGCCAACAATGACAAAGTAATGCAGAATAACCCTTGTTTCTCATTAACATTAAAATGAGTAAATGTTTATGACAATAATGAGTGAAACTTATCAAAAATAGATTTAAAATCCTGCTTAAAAGTCTTTATGGCTAATGACCATGACTCAAGTAAGGAGGTAGAAACCTCACTTTCTCTCTACATCTGTGATATCTGTTCTTCCATGGCATCAATTGTACTTATCTATTGAGTTACCGTTAAAGCTTCTAGATTGAGAAAGTACTTTTGAAGAATTTGCAGTCTGGGTAATAAAACCAATTGAAGTTCCTACAAATCTCTTATCTGGTTGCTAATCTCCAATTCTATCTTGGCAGACTAAAGCTGATATCAACGAATAGTCTACCCATATGTACTGAAGGAATCATACGTCATCTTAAAGTTGCTTATGTATGCCTACAAATCAAATTGCAGTTTGTCCTTTTGTGCAAGAACATCATCACAAAAATAGATGGGGTTGACTTATTTTGCTCAACAATAGTTTTCCCTCATCCATAGAATCTCTTAAATCCTTCTATTGTTTCTGAAGTTGAGACCAAAGCTCATTCAATTTCTTTACTAAGGTAGTGTTTAGTGCCTTTTGATGCTTTTTCTATGCATTAGCTTCAACAACTTCTTCTAGGCATTATACCTAGTCCTCTACAACTGTACATAGGAGTTTTAGTTTGGATAGAGAGGAATCGGTATCGGGGAGGTTGGTACTTGGAATCAAATTGGTAAGGGTGTCAATCGCAGTGTGAATGACATCCAACTCCTTTTTTTGCCTCAATGTTTCCAGTCTTTCTTGAACTATCTTTATGCCTTGCAACAGCTCCAATTCATCTGCAGATTGGACGTCAATAACTGGTGATGTCAGCCGGTTTGGCTTGACCAACAATTGCCTTTGGAGTCTCCGCTTGTTTTTTCTTTTATGCTTCCTTCTTCTCTTCCGCTCTTTTCTTTTCCTCTTTTTTCTCTCTTTGCTCCGCTTCATGCTTTTTCTTCTCTTCCTCCTTCTTTCTTTCTTCTTCTTTCCACTTCTCCTCTTCTTGTTTCTTCTTCTCCTCGTCTTTCCACTTCTCCTCTTCTTTCTTTTCCTCTTCTTCTTTTCTCTTCTCCTCTTCTTTTCTCTTCTCCTCTTCTTTCCTCTTCTTTCCTCTTCTCCTCTTCTTTCCTCTTCTCTTCTTCTTGTTTCATCTTTTCTTCTTCTTGTTTCATCTTTTCTTCATCTTGTTTCCTCTTCTCTTCATCTTGTTTCCTCTTCTCTTCCTCTTTCTTTTTTGCTTCCTTTTTCTCTGCTTTCTCTTTGTCAGCCTTTTCCTTGTCCAGCTTTTGCTTCTCTGCTTTTATTTATCCTGGTTCTCCTTCTCTATGTCTGGAGTGACATCTTCACCATCTAACGCATCCACATCAATAGTGTCAACCTGTTCTATAGCTAGTTCTCCTCATCCGGTTTTCCGGTTTTCATTTCTTGTTCAACTTCTCTATTTGCTTGAGCAACTTGATGGATTTTCATAGTAGCTTTCCGGTTTTTTGGTTTTTGTTTCCTGTTCAGCTTCTCTATTTGCTTGATCAACTTGATGCATTTTCATAGGCGCTTTAGTATGGAAGTGTGTGTCTTTCACCACTTCAGAGGCTTTGTCTTCTAGTAGCAAGAGTCTTCTTCTTCTCATGAAGAAGAGACCTTTGTACCAGTCCATGATTTCAAACAATTTAGAGTTTGAAGCATCAGGGAAGTATTCTACAAAAATATTTTCTCTGAGCTCCTGTTCTCTCTCAATAGCAATGTGCCATTTATTATCTAAAGAACTGTATAAAGAATCAAGTGCCTCAGATCTAATTTTTGATGGCGACTGGCCATAAACACATAAATAATTAATGATTTCCCGCTCTACTTCTTCTTTCTCACTATCGGCAAAATCATAAAAATACTCCTTCAAATCACTAAGTGATTTTCTTTTAATATTCTTAATAGTACTTTGACAATGTGTCATTGGCTTATAACAAGAGATGTCAATATTTACCAGTACTGATGATGCAAGTGCATTGCCAATAGTTTTTTCCTTCTTCCTTGTTTGCTTGGTCTTCTTAGGTTGCACTTCTGGTTCTGTATCAGACTCCGGTGAGTTGCTCTTGGTTTTTTGCTTCCTTTCAAATACTTTAGCGGGTGCAACTTCCAGTTTCTTCTTGGTAGGTGACCGCTTGGTCACTTTAGGGCTGGTTGAGGTAACCAGTGCCGATACCGATGGCACTGCCTTTCCCTTTTTCATTGAAGGTTCTTCAACTGGTGTTACCCTTTCCAAGTAGGTGTCGGTTCGCTTTGCCTTCACATCTAGAGGTGGGGATAGCAGGGTGGAGGCATACCCGTCTAACATGTCATACATCACCTCATATCCCATAGGTTCTACTTCTTCCTGTCTTGGCTCTACTACTTCCATTAAGCACTCATCTACTTTAATGGTAAAGAAGATGTCCTCTTCATATTTCTTAACAATGTCTCTAGATATCCTCATTCTCTGGCTCATCTTCCACTTGAATTCATCAAAGTATTTATTCAAGACTTTAGGATATCTGGTTCCCACCGCTTGGAGACTTTCCCTAATTTTTTTCGTGACTGGTTGGTCAACAGACCATTGAATATCACCGACTCCCTGGAAATAGCCTTGAAAGTAGAAAAATAGACCTACCAAAAGTTGTCCAAATCTGAATCTTAAGGCACTGTCCTGTTTGATGGACTTCAAGTTTCATAGAAGTTGCTTGTACAAATAGGTGTATAGATCAAATGAGGTGTCCTCCTTGATCATTTTGTGGGTGACATTAAATGCAGCAACAGGGACAGAGTTTATTCAGCTAGCATAAAACACTCTATAGCCGATCACCATATAGGCATACTTAACCAGGTCATCCTTGATGGGATTGACAGTCATTCCCCTTTAGTCGCTCAGAGAACTAGTGAGCTTAGTCATTTCATTCCTGATGACCTTACTTAGGGCTAGCACCTCACCACTATTGCAGAAACCGGTGACGACATGAATTGCTTTAGGCATATTGTCATGCGTCCTCTCGAGATATATCTTGTCACCATGCACTCTGCTCAAGATGATGTAGATGTGCTCTTTTGTGAACTCTTCAAGAAAGTAAACTGCATTGTGAAGTTTCTTCCTCTCCAGGATGTTGTATTCCAGTTTGATCTTCTTGTCATCCCCACATAACAGACCTAGCTGGGAATGAATTGCTAGGGATCCTAGTTCTTCTAATTTGTAGTCGATGTACCATGAAATATCTCCTTCAACAATGACTCCGAAAGGTATTTGGGATAGGGCATTGTATTTCATTTTTCTTTGAATGAATTCAGCTGAGTTCATAGGTACAATAGAATTGGAGTGCGATACAGAAGCCATGATTAACTGGAATTTTGAGAAATACCTTCACTATTTCAAAATTTAGGGTTTGCTAATGTAGCTTCGTAACACACCACTTTGGTTGTTGGATTACTGCTTGGTGTTCTTCACTTGATTGATTTACAATATCTCCAGATTCTTCTGCAAGATTTGAAATCTCTCTAAATCACAAGTCAAATGGCATTTTATCGCTCTGCACTTGAAAAATTCTTCGCTCAAAAATTGATAAGTGAAAATGACTTTGAAAATTCCTTTTAAACAAATTCTTCACCTACCATAATAAATGCTCCACCGCTAGGGTACAAACCCTAATTTTGCCTTTTACCACTACACAATCTTCTGTCGATTGATAGGTAATGTATACCAATTAAGGTCTTTACCAATATAAATCAAGGGTTCAAATATTTCACCGATATGCTCCCCCTAAGCTTTTTTGTAGCTCAGTTTGCCGATTCAGAGACTTCCACACTAGATGCAGAAACCTGTTCATCTTGTGACACTTCTTCAGGTTTCTTTTTCCATGTTTTATTCATTCCTACTTGTACAGTTTCAACATCAATCTTCCCTTCTAGAGTGATCAGTATATCATTTGATAGGTTCTTTCTCATTCTGCAGGTTCTGTCAGGGTGTCCTAGTTTGTTGCAATGATAGCATATCATTCCAAGTGTTCTCCATGGTCCATTGTTCATTCTACCATTCTTCCTTCTGCATGTAGTAGCAGTGTGACCACTACCATGATCGATCAAACAGGTTGCTCTCCAACCGGTTGTCGCTTGATAGCCACCACCACCTGACTGATGGCCATAAGCATTGTACTAGTTTGGATTTCGATTCATAGTGGGTTCCAGGATAACTCCTTGAGTCCTTGGAGGGTATCTCTCAGTGTTGTGCACACCAAACCTGCATTCAAATGCTCTATGCCCAAACTTGTTGCATATATAATAGTTTCCATTGAATCTATTAGATCTAGGCTTATTGTTTAGAAAATAAGGAAAATTATTGTAGGCCTTATTTCTACACACATTAGCAGTATGTCCTTCCTTGAGACAATTAAAGAAAATAGGTTTAAACATTTTCTTACCTTTATCCTTTGATGTTGGTTGCTTCTTTGATGCTTTATCTTTTGTTCCAGAGGTCTCACCTTCCTCATAACTGGAAAAACTAAGTCCAATGGTATTCTTTACCGGTTTTGTTGATTCAAGCTTTTGTTCTAGCTTAACAGTACTCTGATTGAATTTGGCAAGTATTTCCTTTGACTTAGTGAGTTCCTTGGAAATAGAAGCATTGGATTCCTTGAAGGTTGCATTTTTAGAAATAGCTATGTTTAGTTCACCTTGCATTTCTTATTTTTCCATTTTACTCTCTTGGAGATGAGCAGTAAGGGCATTGATTTCTTGCTTCAGCTTGGAGATCTCATGATCTTTGTCTTTTACCAGATCTTCAGCTTTCCTTCAGTTCTCAAGCTCTTGACACTTTCTGATAGTCAGTCCTTCCAGTTCCCTTCTTAGGTTGGCATTAGATTCATTCAGTTTTTCAAATTCTTCAACTAGGGCATCCATGTCTGCTTCATTAGAAGAACTATTTTCAGTAAGCTCCATTAGTTTCTTAGCATGCTTTCTTCCTTTTGCCAGAGAGGCTTTATATTTGACTTTGATTTCATCATAGGCTTTCTCAGTCTGAGTGAGATGATGAGTAAGTTCCCTCACAGTGCATTCCCCCATATCTCCTTCCAAGTGGTTAGACTTATAGAAAGGTAGGCTCTGATACCAATTGATGAATACTAAGAGGGGGGGTGAATTAGTATACCAAAAAACACTAAACTCAAACACTTAAACAATGTAGCAGATAACTGGTACAATAGATTCACTAATAAACTAGTTAAGACAAATGCAAACCAAATAGCAAATAAAGCATTCACCCACAAGAGCACAATCACCATAACACAAGAATTTTTGATGTGGAAACCCAAATGGGGAAAACCACGGTGAGAAGAAACTCACAAGTAACTATCTGTAGAATAGATACTAGACCGGTTAAGGTCATACAATGTTCTTCACCAAAACAGATCCTATTAGGAATCTAGATCTCTGTTAGGAGATAAGTCCTATTAAATACTACCTTGTGAGAGGATTTTAGATTCACAGTTGTGAACCACCTTGTTAGAGGATTTACAAAGGCTTTGTTGGGCCTACCCGGTTAAGAGTTTCAGACTTGTCGAAGATATGAGTAATCAACAAGTAGATGATCTAGATACTAGCATAGTATGCTTGGTTAGATCCTTGATAGCTCATTGTTAATGCACATTTAGCATTACTTCAGTCTTCAATATCTCCACACTCTATTTCTTCACACAGACATAATCTTCTCTTCTATAATCACACATACAAAATCCTCATCATCTAAAACCCTAGACATGATGTCCTTATAAAGGAGTCTGATTTCATGTCGATCCAATAGGATTACATTACAAGTTCCTAGGTTCAGTGCATCTATACACATTTGGTAACATAGCACAAAATCACCGCCAAAGTGTTAGTGGATAATAACTCATCATAGAAATACTAGTTGGTAACTCATCACAAAGTAATACCAGTTCATACAATTTACCGATTACCGGTTGTCTAAAAAGAAGACTGGAAAAATGTTAACTACCGCTTTTTTCCTTCATACCGCTTGAGATCCTCGAACCCCTTGAGGTCTTTATACCACTTTAGGTCTTCAATCAATTTGTGACTGGGAAACATCTTTTGCAAAACACCGATAGTCTAAAGACTATAATACATAATATCAGTTGGAACAAATACCAGTTGAGTACAACTCATAAATAAAGAAAGTGATCTCAAAACAAGTGTGTGTCCATCAATGACAATCACAACATCATCAAAATGCCAACAAGCACTGCCCTTAGTAAACCCAAGCTTCAAAATATATTTATCCAACCTTGCATACCAAGCTCTAGGTGCTTGTTTCAATCCATATAAAGCTTTCCTTAACCTGCAAACCATATTAGTATCATCTGATAGTGAAAAACCATCAAGTTGCTCAATATAAACTTCCTCATCAAGATCTCCATTCAAGAATGCACATTTAACATCCATCTGATAAACCTTGTAGTTTTTATAAGTAGCATAGGCAAGAAATAGTCTTATAGCTTCAATCCTAGCTACCGTTGCAAAATTTTCTCCATAATCAATTCCTTCCTTCTGAGAATATCCTTTACAAACCAATCTAGCCTTATTCCTTATAACTTTACCATCCTCATTCAATTTATTCCTAAAATCCCATTTAGTTTCAATAACATTTTTATTTTTAGGTCGGGGAATGAAAGTCCATGTGTTATTTTTCTCAATCTGATCTAATTCTTCTTCCATTGCTTTTAACCAAAATTTATCTTTACATGACTCAATTATTGATACCAGTTCAACTTGTGAAATTAAACATACCTCATTAGTTGCATGTCTTCTTCTTGTCATCACTCCATTGATCTTATCCCTAATGATTTGATATTTATAATGATTCAATCTCAGATACCTAGGAGTCTTCTGACTCTCTGTTTCTCTTTCTTATTCTTCAGTTACTGTAGAATTCTCTGATGTTGTTGGAGTAACAGGTTCAACTTTCTATTTCGGTAAAGGAGCTACCGGTTTAGATATAATCATTTCCACTGTCGGTTCCTTCTCATAAATTCTTATTTGACTTTTGCTCAGCTCATCTACTTTGGTATTAGCACTCTCCACAATTCTCTGCAATCTCTTGTTATAGCATCTATATGATTTGATTTCATTAGAATAACCAAGAAATATGCCTTCATCACTTCTAGGATCAAATTTTCCAATAGTATCATCTCTCCTGATATAACATTTACTACTAAAATTTTTGAAATACTTAATTGTAGGTGTATTGCCTAACCACAATTCATAAGGTGTCTTACTGGTTTCTCCTTTGATATGTAATCCGTTGAATGAGTAAACCATTGTACTAACTGCTTCTCTCCAGTAGATATGAGGTAGATTAGATTCCATCATCATTGTTCTATTAGCATCCAAAATAGTTCTATTTTTCCTTTCCACAACTCCATTCTACTGAGGTGTCTGGGGAGCAGAAAATTGTCTTCTAATACCATGCTTGTCACAAAAGTTATTAAACTCACCGGATGTGAATTATCCACCATGATCTGATCTCAAACACTTAATCTTCAATACTATCTCAATTTCCACTTTAGCCTTAAAGATTTTAAACTTTTCAAATGCTTCAGATTTTTCTCTCAAAAAATTAACCCACATCATTCTAGAATATTCATCAATGATTAGCATGAAATATCTATCACCATGAAATTTTTTAACTCTAGCAAGTCCACACAAATCAATATGAATAAGATCAAGAACATCATTTGATTTATCTTGTATACTCTTAAAAGAGGTTCTGACCTATTTACCCATTTGACATTCTTTACATACCAGATTATAGGGCTTCATAATCTTAGGTATATCTCTAATAGCCTTAGTTGAACTGATTTTTATAATTTAATCAAAATTCACATGACACAACCTTTTATGCCATAACCAACTCATCAATTTGTGTAATTAAACATGTCTTCTCACCAGAGTTCAAATGAAATATATTACCTTTTTTCTGTGTACTGGTTGCAATCTCCAAGCCAAATCTGTTAATGATTTTGCTGTTTCCATCCTTGAACTATAATTGAAATCCCTTATCTACCAATTGTCCTACACTCAAAAGATTTTTCTTCAAACCTTCAACATAATAAACATTTTCAGTATTGTTCTTACCATCCAATGATGTATTTCTTTTTTCTTTGATCATACATGCCTTGTCATCTCCAAATTTAACTAGTCCACCATCAATTTCTTGAAAAGACAAAAACTTCCCTTTATCTCCAGTCATATGATGTGAACAACCACTGTCAATTACCCATTCATCCTTATCCATAATTTTAGCACCAAGTGCCTTCTCCTCAGGTACATTCTCTTCCAGTGCTGGATCATCTTCCTTGACGGCCAGGAATACCCATTCCTTCCCATTGTCAAATCCACTAGCAGAATCTTTTGTCGGTTCATCATCTGAATCAGTAATGCCTTCCTCATTCGCTATGTAGCATGATTTGTCTCTGTTTTTTCTTGAATCTATACTTGTTCAAATATCCAGGGTTAGGTTTAAATGATCTTTTAACTCTTTCTTCAAATCTTGAATTCCTTTTAGGACATCTAGATGCAAAATTACCAATATTATTACATGCAAAACATTTAAAAGGTGATTTTCCTTCATACTTACTTCCTATCAGTCCTTTCGGTGCTCTTATAGAAAATAGTGCTTCAAGTTGCTCAAACTCATCATCTTCTCTCTTAATATCTTCTAATTCTTTTGCATATAAATCTCACCAGTCTTGCTTACCGGTTGTTTATGTAGATCCATGAAAAGCAGGTTCAGTCTTCACAGCTCCAGAAGGTCCAAATTCCTCAAGCTCAAAAGAAGATAGTTTCCCAACCAAAGTATCTCTATTGATAGATCTATTAGCCATTGTTCTCAACTCATTAATAGTAGTAGCCTTCATTTTATGAGCTAGTGGTAGGGCTCTCAAGACTTTAGAAACAATCTCATCTTCACTCAGAGTTCCACCACAACATTGAATTCCCATAACAATCTTAGTTACCCTTTCTATGAATGCAGTAATCCTTTCATCTTATTCCATCTTCAGGTTTTCATATCTCACTCAGTAACCCTAAAGTTTAGCAATCTTCACTATAGGATCACCTTCATTAAGAGTCTACAACTTATCCCATATTGCCTTTCCAGATGATTTGTTGGTTAATCCCATAATTGGTTGATTAGAAAGTGCACACAAGAGGGCTTCTCTTTCTCTAGAATCATTCTCAAGCTCCTTGTCCAGGTTTGTCAAAGGAGGAGTGCCAGATCTTGGATTAAAGGTTGTCACACCATTATGTGTGATCTCTCAAATCTCCTTGCCAAGACATCTTAGATGAGTCTCCATCTGAATCTTCCATACTGTATAGTTTGTTCCTTCAAGCCTCGGTATATCCCTTCGAAAGATAGCTCTAGAAGAACTGGATGAACTTGAAATATTAGTCATTATAGGATCTTCCTCAAGCTATTAAGCTTTTTCAGAGAGGACCAAATATTTGATACCAATTGTTAGACAATTTAGATAACCGAAAGACAACTGAGAGGGAGGGGGGGTGAATCAGTTGTCACAGATTACTAGAAGTATTAGCAATTTAAAACAATAATACCAAAACCTAAAATAATAATACCGGAATAGCAATTAATCCAATTAAGCATAAAAATTAATCACAGAATTAAAGCCATCCACACAACACCAAGATTTGTATGTGGAAAACTCTGTAAAGGGAAAAACCATGGTGGGAAGCCTAACCACAGTCAGATAATACTTTTGTAGTAATTATGTAAATTTACAATGAAGGGGCCTACACATGCAGGAAGGCCAACAACCTAGAGCACACTACTCATCACAAAAGGAGTCTCAATGACTACATACAAATCCAGACTATAATCTGAAGAAGTGTTGGACTGCAAAAGATAGCATCTCCTATGCCTGAGTACAGTTCCGGTTAAGCTCAATATCAGAGGACTAAATCCTCTTACATACCCAATTCAATCTCCAATGGTTGACCAACTCCTCTGCTTGAATGATATTAAATTATTTGCACATTACATTCCTTGATCATGACCTATTATAATAACCATGATGATATATAATGAGATCTTACATCTTATTTATACAAACCCTACCATAAACAATCAGGTCGGCCACCAAACAATAAACCAATTACATAAGTACAAACCATGTCTGCCTTAGACCAAAACAAATAATATTCAACACATAAAACATCCTGGAAATACAACAATAGGTCCTATCCACACATTACATTAATGTCGGTCCATAACCTAGATCAACTGGGACCAAGTATAGGTCCACACACTTCAGCAATGATCTCCAAATGCCAAGTCTTGAATATGATCACCAACATCATCTTTAAATTCCATCAGAAGTTGCACCAACACCAATTATGAAATGTATCAAAGATCTCCACCAAAAGCTCTGCTGGTGAAACCCTCACCAGAACTAGAAACCAATCTTCATAGCAAGTAGGATATCATCCAATCACTAGACCGAAACCAACTGACCAAATATAAGTATAAGTATTATGAACAAGCCAATTCCATCACCAAATTATAATAGAGTCAACCAGATCATTTTGGATCCAAGTTAACCAAAAACCATTCAACCTACTAGGACCAGAAGGGTATCAGTAAAGCATCCAAACAACTAGTGTTGACATCAATGACAAAACATCAATGCAACACATTATCAATTCCACCAAATGGCCAATAGGATTAACCACCTCCTATGGACTCTATAAGTCTAGTGGTTGTATTGGGCATTAATAGGTTGCTTGCCCTATTTTTAAGAATCATCTATTTATTTTGATAGTGTTAGGTCCCAGAGACAACTGAGAGGGGGGGGGTTTGAATCAATTGTCTAATAAATTCAAACCAAAAACTAACTAACCAACTTAATGCTTTAATCCTTCAACATAGTAGACATTGTCAGTGTTATGCTTACCATCAAGAGATATTGAACCCTTACCTTTGATTGAACAGGCTTTGTCATCTCTAAATCTTACTAAACCTCCATTGTATTCTTGAAAGTTCAAGAATTTACCTTTGTCTCCAGTCATATGATGTGAGCATCTTGAGTCAATGATCCATTCATCCTTTGCTTCAACTTTAGCTACTAGGGCTTGTTCTACTGGTTGAACAGTAGGTGTTGGTTGATCTTCGGTTATAGCAACAAAAACCCATCCATTGTCTGTTGGATCCTCATCAGAATCATCAGTCACACCTTCATCAGCAATGTAAAAGGATTTATCTTTGTTCTTTTTAAATTTGTATCTCTGATATTCAGGATTAGGCTTGTATGTTCTTCTAGCTTCTTCTGTTAGTCTAGCATGTCTATTAGGGCATTTTTAAGCCATATGACCAATCTTATTGCAGTTAAAACATTTAAAGGGTGTTTTACCTTCATACTTACTTCCAATTGGACCTTTTGGCATTTTCCTTGCAAATAGTGCTTCAAGTTCTTCAAGCTCTTCATTCTCCTTTCTGGATTCTTCAAGTTCTCTTGCATAAAAAGATCTCTAGTCTGATTTCTCAAATGATGGAGCAGATGATGTTGATTCTTTAAAGGCCAAATTAGTTTTTATAGTAGCAATAGGAATAATTTCCTCAATTTCAAAGGCTGAAAGTTTTCCAATCAACGTATCCCTAGTTACTGATGTATTAGGCATTGTTCTCAACTCATTTATAGCAGTAACCTTCATTTTATATGCTGGTGGCAAACCTCTTAAGGTTTTTGAAACAATTTCATCCTCACTCAAGGTTCCTCCACAATATTTAATACCCAACACAATTTCATTTACTCTTTCCATAAAAGCAGAAATCCTTTCATCTTCTTCCATTTTCAGATGTTCATACCTGACTTGGAAGCTTTCAAGTTTTGCAATTTTGACTATGGAATCTCCTTCATTTAGTGTTTCCAAGTGATCCCAAATAGCTTTAGCAGTAGACCTATCTGATAATCCCATGATTTGTTGATTTGATAATGTGCTCAAAAGTGCATCTCTTGCTTTGCAATCATTCTCTTCATCTTTAGCTAAGGTAGTTGGAGCAGTCTGACCAGCTACATCAACAGTATAACCATTCTTAGTAACTTCCCAAATGTCTTTACCAATGCTATTCAGATGTGTCTCCATTTTGATCTTCCATATCCCATAGTTGGTTCCATCAAGTTTAGGACTGTCCTTCCTGAAATAATTAGTAGACATTAGATCTCATCAAGTTGTTAAACTTCTGCAAAAGAGGACTATGCTCTGATACCAATTGTTAGGTCTCGGAGACAACTGAGAGGGGGGGGGTGAATCAGTTGTCTAATAAATTCAAACCAAAAACTAATTAACCAACTTAATTCTTAATACCAGTAAACCAATTAAGTATGTCGATAGATAGTGTTAACAGTAAATTGCTATACCGGTAATGATTAATGCATGAAACATAAACATAAAGTCATCCACAACACATGACACCAATATTTGTACATGGAAACCCTATAAGGGGAAAAAACACAGTGGGAAACCTTACCCACAATCAGATGATACTACTATAGATAGTAAGTGTACGTAAATGGGGTTTGCACATGCAGGAAGGCCAACAGCCTAGAGCTCACTGCTCAATCACAAAATGGGAGTCACACTGACTACAGTTGGATGGTTAAATCCAATAAGAATGTACTGCACAAAATAGCATCTTTATATGTTGGATTTAGTACTGGTGTAATGCTGATATGCTTCTACAAAAACCTAACTTCACCTTCAAATGATGTCTTCGTGTATATCCCTGCTTGATCTCGCATATACCTTCGCTCAATTCTTTTTCGCATTCCACACTTGATCTTACAAATAAGATCTTACATTTATACCATACCCTAAGACCAATTTTAGTAGGTTAGCTCTACAAGATATTACAATAAAACATTTTCCATACAATATAATATCCGATGCAATAATCGATTAAACATGTTGGCTAAATGCATTTACAACAATAATAAATCATGTCCAATAATGCTCTTGATTTAATTCACACTGATTTATGTGGTCTAGCTAGAACTAGAAGCTTACAAGGTGATAGATATTTCATGCTAATTATTGATGATTATTCTAGAATGTGTTGGGTTACTTTTCTCAGAGAGAAATTAGAAGCACTTGGAAAGTTCAAACTATTCAAAGCAATGGTTGAAAATGAAACCGGTAAGAAAATCAAATGTTTAAGATCAGATCAAAGAGGATAATTCACATCTAAGGACTTTAATACATTCTGTGAAGTGAATGGAATCAGAAGACAGTTATCAGCACCTCAGACACCATAGCAGAATGGAGTTGTTGAAAGGAAAAACAAAACTATCTTAAATGCAGCCAGAAGTATGTTATCAGAAGCAAATCTACCACATGTGTATTGGAGAGAGGTAGTTAGCACTGCTGTCTATACATTCAACAAAGTTCATATCAAAGGTGAAACTGGTAAGACCCCTCATGAACTATGGTTTGGTAACACTCCTCTTAAGTATTTCAGAATTTTTGGAAGTAAATGTTATATTAGAAGAGATGAGTATATTGGCAAATTTGATCCTAGAAGTGACGAAGGAATATTTCTTGGTTATTCATCTAAGAGCAAGGCATATAGATGTTTTAATAAAAGATTGTAGAAAATTGTTGAGAGTACAAATGTAAAGATTGATGAATAATTCACAGGAACTTCAAGATATATAGACTTTGAACCGGCAACAAAAATTGTGACAAATGAACCTATACTAAATCCACCAATACAGAATGAAGATCCAATTACCCCAGTGTCATCAAAGGATTCCACAATAATTGAAGAACAACAACAAACTAAGACACCCTGGTATGTAAGATTAAATCATTCTGAAGATCAGATAATTGGAAACAAATTTAAAGGAGTTATGACAAGAGGAAGATTGGCAAATGAAGAGGTATGTCTTATTTCTCAAATTGAACCATCATCTATTAATGAGGCATGTGAAGATAAATTTTGGATTAAAGCTATGGAAGAAGAATTAGGACAAATTGAGAAAAATAATTCTTGGACATTAGTTCCCCGGCCTAAAGATAAAAATGTAATTGGAACTAAATGGGTATTTAGAAACAAACTTAATGAAGATGGTAAGGTTGTCAGAAATAAAGCAAGACTAGTGTGTAAGGGATATTCTTAGAAAGAAGGAGTTGATTACAATGAAACCTTTGCACCAGTAGCCAGAATTGAGGTAGTTAGATTATTCTTGGCTTTTGCAGCTCACAAGGACTACAAAGTTTATCAAATGGATATTAAATGTGCATTTTTGAATGGAGATCTTGAAGAAGAAGTATATATTCAACAACCTGATGGATTTTCTTTGACAGATGACAATGATATGGTTTGCAGGTTAAGAAGAGCTCTGTATGGATTGAAACAAGCCCCAAGAGCTTGGTATGCAAGGTTGGATAAGTATCTTTTGAAGATTGGCTTTACTAAAGGAAATGTAGATAGCAATTTATACTACAAAATAACTAATAATGACATCTTGATTATTGAACTATTTGTTGATGATATAATCTTTGGAGGAGAAGATGGATTATGTAAGGAATTTTCTCTTGAAATGCAACAAGAATTTGAAATGTCTATTATTGGAGAAATAAAATTCTTTTTAGGTTTGCAGATTTCTCAGATTGTTAAAGGTATATTTTTGAGTCAATCCAAGTACTTGAAAGAATTACTAAAGAAATTTGGGATGGAGAACTCTAAACTGGTAAGCACACCCATGACTACAAATGACAAATTATTTCAAAGGGATGAATCTACACCTGTTAATCCAACTAGATACAAATCTATGATAGGAGGTTTACTATATTTGACATAAACTAGGCCTGATATTATGAATGCAGTATGTATTGTTTCTATATTTTAGAGTAATCCTAGGGAAAATCATGAATCAACAGTAAAAAGGATTTTTCGGTACTTACAAGGCACAGCAAATTTTGGATTATGGTATCCTAAAGATGAAAATTTTGACCTATGTGCATACATAGATGCAAATTGGGCAGGAGATGTAGATGATAGAAAAAGCACCACTGGAGGAGCAGTCTTTCTTGGAAAGAGATTAGTTTCTTGGTTGAGTAAGAAACAAAGTTGTACATCTTTATCAATAGTAGAATCAGAATATGTTGCAGCAGCAACTAACTGTACACAGGTATTATGGCTTAAGCAAATGTTGAAAGACATAAAGGTAAAATGCAAGGAACCCATTACTATATATTGTGATAACACTACAACAATTGATATATCTAAGAATCCAGTATTACATTCTAAAACAAAACATTTTTCTATCAAACTGAATTTTCTAAGGAAAAAAGTTGAAGAAAAGGAGATAAAACTGGTTTATGTGAATACTAAAGAACAACTTGCAGATATTTTCACAAAACCTTTGCCTAAGGAGACTTTTGAATATCTTAGAGATCAGCTTGGAGTCATACCACCACTGGTAGAGACTTAGACAGTTGATGATTGTCATCAACTGATAGAATTAAAAAGACAAATCTTTTATTCCAGTATTTGATGAGGAAGCTACTTCTTAGGGGGAGTAGTTGGTATTTTGTATGAACCTGACTTTGGCATTTGATGTCAAAGGGGGAGAGATGTCTATGGAAAAACACATTATCTTTTTGGGGAGAGATTTTGAAAAAATCACATTTAAGGAGAGATTGGTATTGAAAATAAATCTTTGGATAAACACATGTTACTCCCAAGGGGAGAAATGGAGATTGTTGGTTTTTGTATTTGGCATCTCTGTTTTGGCACTTTGATGGTTTTTCCATCTTGTTTTGCCATCAATTCCAAAGGGGGAGATTGTTGGTATTTTGGTATGGTTTTTTCATTGATGTCAACACCTACTTTGAAGATCCAGCAACATTCACCGACAGGCAAGTAAAACTATGCAACAGTTACTAGTATATGGTTCACCGCCATGATATATTGTTCACCGGTACTTGGAATGATATGGAAGACACTTGGTAATGTCGAAGACATCCTGTGGACACTTTGTTTTGAAGAATTAATCATTGATATATTCATATTTGTATATTTTCTTTTACCGGTAAATAGGTCCAGGTTATCTAGAGTTACACCGACAGGTTTATCTTTTCCAAATCAGCATGGTGCGCTATGGAGATGATTTATTATTGTTGTAAATGCATTTAGCCAACATGTTTAATCAGTTATTGCATCAGATATTATATTGTATGGAAAATGTTTTATTGCAATATCTTGTAGAGCCGACCTACTAAAATTGGTCTTAGGGTATGGTATAAATGTAAGATCTTATTTGTAAGATCAAGTGTGTAATGCGAAAAAGAATTGAGTGAAGGTATATGCGAGATCAAGCAGGGATATACACAAAGACATCATTTGAAGGTGAAGTTAGGTTTTTGTAGAAGCATATCAGCATTACATCGGTACTAAATCCAGCATATGAAGATACTATTTTGTGCAGTACATTCTTATTGGATTTAACCATCCAACTGTAGTCAATGTGACTCCCATTTTGTGATTGAGTAGTGAGCTCTAGGTTGTTGGCCTTTCTGCATGTGCAAACCCCATTTATGTACACTTACTATCTGCAGTAGTATCATCTGATTATGGGTAAGGTTTCCCACTATGGTTTTTCCCCTTATAGGGTTTCCACGTACAAATATTGGTGTCATGTGTTGTGGATGACTTTATGTTTATGTTTCATGCATTAATCTTTACCAGTATAGCAATTTACTGTTAACACTGTCTACCGGCATACTTAACTGGTTTACTGGTATTAAGCATTAAGTCGGTTAATTAGTTTTTGGTTTGAATTTATTAGACAACTGATTCACCCACCCCCCCCCCCCCCTCAGTTATCTTCGAGACCTAACAGATAGTAGGAGACCCTATTGGTGATTTGTTGTTTTCGATAAAATTTTACATAGAGAAGATGTTTGTTGTTATATTCATGTTTATTTTTAAAACTACAATCATAGCAAGATCAGTGATTTTAAAATAATTCATCTAGTCGATGGTGAACAAAGGTTTAAAGAAGAACATGCTAGTCTACAACATATGGGTTTGGATACATGGACACATTTCTCTTTGTTTTGTGATGAAGAGATAATTAAAATTATGTTGAGTAGAATTCATGGAGAGTGTTTATGGTTGGACCAACCATATTTGATCTTTATGAATTCCCTAAGGGATGTGACTGTATTATATTAATTGGAAAAGTACATGCTCTAAAGCCAGTGCAGAATGAAGATGTGAACAAATTAAATAGTGTTGTATCAGATAAGAGAGATCTTAGAATTGATAGCATTATTGATTCAGGAGTTAGATATGCAACTATGAGAATTTTGTACAAGGTGTATTACAAAAATGGGGAAGGTTTGTATTCTTCTATGACAATATATGTGACTTATAAGATAGTGAAGGAGAATGTTGACTATGATTAATGTGAGCTCTTGAGGTGTCAATTGTTTGACAACCTCTGATTGCAAAGGATTAAATGTACCCCTTTCGGTATGGACCTCTTATTGTTTTCTTGGTTTTCTACTTTCTTAATGCATTACATGAAATGAAGACTATTATATGCAGAAGAGATTTTGCTGTTGGTACTTAGATTAAGGAGTATTTGGATATTTTGAATGATAATGATGTTGTTTGTCATAAGTTCTTTGTGGATCTTTGGAAAGAGATGGTTATGAGTGTATGCTATAATTATGGTATCATTCGATTAAGAACAAAGTAACTAAACATATCAATGAAACATTATAGATAAAAGGATCTAATTGATAAACAAACTAAACAAACAGTCCTTCTAAGATGTTCCATTGTTCTCTATCTCCAAGGATTCCTCAATTCATTGTTTCTCTCACATCATTGAGCACTTAAGTTTTAGAATGACAACCTAAAGAATGAGTGCTATGATTATGATTTATATGATATGCAATTTAAGATCTATGCGATAATAAAAATGCTTGCTATGATTGATCTATGATAATGGAAATATTATGTTATTTATAATGATATTACTATGTTATTGATAATGATATTATGATCTAAAATGATTTTAAAATGCTTGTCTGTTTGAGACAAAGAGAGACAAAATCTAGATCTTGAGATTGAGACTTGTGATTTTTGACAATGAAGGAATAAATCTTATTTATAGAGGAAAGAGGCAAATGAAGGGTTGAGATTCAATTGATTGAAGAAAGGGTTAGGATTTCTTGAAGAATTGGTGATCCTCAATCCATGCACTCTTCTTCAACCCAATCAAATGTTGACAAGTGTCAACATGAGAAGGATTGAGAGGAGATGAACAAAGAATTAAATGCCTAAAGAGACAAGATGGTTACCCTGGATGGTTGGGTTAAGGATAGGTTAATGGATAAAGATTTTATCCAAGGGGTAAAGGAATGTGCAATTGTTAAAGGATTACCTTAGTCAAAGCATTAAATGCTTGAAGAGGCTTGAGGGTTAAGTTAAATAATAAGTCTCTAACTAAGGGTCAAAGATGGGTTAGCTGGATCAAAGCCTTTAAGACTTGAGGAGACTTTCAGGGTTAACTTGTGGAAAGGAGAAGAAGTTTTTTAATGTTATGTAGGAGCCTTAAATGTTTTTTAGAAGTGACTATTTACTAATCCCTTAGTTTAGGAATGTGCAAACACTTAGGGATGGATTAGGCTAATAATAGGTGTTTGGTCATGATTAGGAGAAGGGTTTAGTGTGCAACTTGCATTTTCTAGAAAGTGCAACTGGATGATGGATTTTTAAATAAATATTAATTTATTTAAATGTGAAAGGGGGATTTAAATAAAAAAATATGATTTATTAATTTAATTAATGGTTTGAGTTTGGCTAAGTGAATAAAATAAAATAAATTGAATAATTTATTTAATTAATAAAAGAAGAGGGTTGGGGTGAATTAATTAAATATTAATTTAATTAATAGTTGAAAAGGAGAAAGGATTTATTAAATGTGAATTTAATTAATAGATGGGTAAATAATAATTAAACAAATATAAGATTTATTTAACTAAGTGGACAAAAATAGTTGTCTACAATGATAAATCAGATTCCTCTGAAGGTTATGAAATGGTATAAGGATGATATTACTTTCTTAGTTGATAAGGATAATTGTTTTATTGAAGCTAAAATTTTGAGGACTTCATGGGTGTCAAATCTTCCCTATGAGGTTTCAAGAGATGAAGGTTTGAGTATTGTATTGGAACATGTTGAGATGAAGGTTTGACCTCAAGTATCATTTCTTGAGGGAGAAAGTTAAGAACAAAGAGGTTGTATTGGAACATGTTTCCAGTAAGGAGTTGTTAGCATATATATTCACCAACCCTCTACCGAAGGCTACATTTACCTATTTAAGAGGTGAAATAGGGGTGCTACCCCTTCAAGAGGTGAACTAAAGGCATGTGCTCCACATCAGTCAGGTATTGCATTGTCAAATCTTTTCAGGATCGGTGTGTTGAAGGATGCCACTCCTCAGGGGGACCAGCATAGTGGAACATGGATGTTTGTGCCTCCACTTTGGTATTGTTGTCAAAGGGGGAGAAGATGTGAAGCAGAGAAGATATCTGCAGTTTTTAAGACATAATATGGAAGAGATTGGGGAGAAGATGTGAAGCGGAGAGATATATTTATATATTGCCATCAATGCCAAAGGGGGAGATTGTTGGCATATGTATAGAGTTTGATGACATGATGATATTGTAAGTTGTCATTGATGTCAATATATTGAAGTATGAAACTATATATTGAATAAAGCGAACTGGCAAGTGAATCGGTATGATGGTTCAAGTGAAGCGGTATGATGATGTGAACTGGTATATGCAAAATGTGTTGGCATTATCTAAACCGGTATGAGGACATGATGACACTGTATGCTATCATTGATTTCAATATGCTGAAGAAGAGAGAACTGATATAACATTGTGAATTGGTATATGTGCCAAAGTGAAGCAGTGTGTTTGTTCAAGGTGAACCGGCATGTTGATATGGGAAACGGTACATGGAAGCTTTGTATGACTACCAATTGGTAGTCTTAATTTTAAGGTTTCTGGTTGAAGTGTTTCAAGCTTGTGTGACTCAACCAGTGACTTTGTGTGATGAGTTAGCATTGTAACGAAGAACAGATCATGTTGCCATGTCAGCCTTGTGTGCATGAAGGATCTTGCATGAAGGAGATTGTCCCTATCTACCTTGGGAATGTGTGAAGTCTGTAAATGGTGAAAACGCTTGATGGGTTATCAGTCGCCATGAAAGTGATAGAAAACAAATGATGGAGAACGTCTTGAGATCGGTTCAAGATTGTTGCATTTAATGCAATGTGCTCAATGGTCAGGATTGAACTGTTTGAATTTCTTCTCTCTAAAAGTCTCTCTCTCCAAGGTCAACAAGCACAAATGAATCTAAACAAAGCACTTTTCCCCTTTTATAGGGTAAAACAAAATTAGGGTTAGGGGATTGAGCGTGTAATTCACTCGTGGTCTCCCTCATACCCTCGTACACATCAATTATCAGGAGATGAATCAATTTACACATTCCACCTAGTCAAAATTTTACAATGTAAAACAATTATCAAATCTAAACATATTTTCTAAAAAAATTTGATTCATCTCCTGAGGGGGCATTATCCACATCGATTATCAAAAATAGGGCATGGCATATCTCAAAAGGACATAAAAAATTTATTTGATCATAAATCACAACGACACATCATTTTCTTTGAATTAACATGTGCACACACGTCACTTCAAAGAGGGGCAAAATGTAGATGTATAAAAATGACTATATTCCTAAATGAATATTTTATGTTCATTTCTCTATTTAATTAAATCCAATTTAATTGAATCACCCACATTGTTCTATTTTAATTAAGTAAATTACTCAATTTATTTAAATTAAATTCACTAGACTTCATTTTACCATTTAATGAATAAATCATTTTACTCAATTAAATCACTTCTATCCACTTTTAATTAAAATCAAATTTAATTAAATAGTTCTCCTAAATTGAATAAATCTAATTTATTTAATTTCCCCAAATTGCAACCAAATTGAAGTAAATTCATTTTATTTCAATTAAATCCTATTATCCCTCCATCCACTTGCAAAATACTACACCTCCCACTTACCTCCTAAACCCTATTCCTAACCCCCTTCTAGACTCTTCTAATCACTTCTAATTAGCCTAACCCATCTCCTAAACTTTGTCACATCCCTAAGCAAGGGGAGGTCACTTCTCAAATCCTCAAAGTCTTTGAAAACCTTTAAAGGCTTCAAGCACTTAATTTTCCAAGTCTCCCAAACCATTAATGGTTAACTCAACCCTCTAGCATGATTAGAGACTTTCTCTAAACTTAACCTCCATGTAACCCAAGGGTCTCATCAAGCCTTCAATGCTTTGACCATGGTTATCCCTTAATCTTTTGCACAAAAGTTTATCCTTAGGGTTAAAGCTTGATCCAATGGGTAATCCTAACTTAACCATAACCCTTACCCCTAGGATAACCATGAGGTCTTCTCAGGCATTTAATGCCTCCAACCCCTTTTCTCAACCCAACCCTATGTTGACATTTGTCACCATTTCATTGGTGCCAATTATAAACATGGATCCCCAACTTTCAAACTCAACCCTTGATTATATCTTTCAATCCTGACCATCCATTGCCCTATTTTTGCTATAAATAGAGCTCTCATTCCTCCATTTTAAAAAGAAAGTCTTTAGCATCATACTTATGCTCAAATACATTCAAGCTTTCATACCATTTTATGCTCATCATTTTAGCCTCTCTTTTAGATAGAAATTAATCTAAATATGCATGTTTAGAGTACTTTCTTTATCATTTAGCTTAAATTAGGGACTAATGTAGTATGCTAGGATAGTCTTGTTTACTAACCTTGTCATCTTATAACTAGTTTATTGCATTTATAGGATCATGCATAGCTTAGGATGCATCTCATCTTAAAATCAACAAAACAATCCCTTGTTCTTGCATTTGTCATCCCTAAACCATTTTGCTTAGTGATCTGAGAGCAAAAACATTGGTTTGAGGGATCTTGTGAGATAGAGAACCATGGAACCAACCTTGGGAAGCTGAGCCAATCTTCATGACTCCATAGCTTGCACCAAGAAGTTCTGTGGGTGTGTGGAGAAGTCTCCCTAGAACCCCATTTTTCACATTTTTAGTTCTATCCACCCAATTTTACGGCATACAATTAGTAACAAAGCTAGACTGGTGTGTAAAGGATATGCCCAAGAAGAAGGAGAAGACTATGGAGAAACCTTTGCTCCTGTAGCTAGATTGGAAGGAGTTCGTATGCTTCTTGCATATGCAGATTTTAAAGGATTCAAAGTATATCAAATGGATGTAAAATCTACATTCCTAAATGGTGTACTTGAAGAGGAGGTGTATATAGAGCAACCAGATGGGTTTGCCCTATCTGAAGATAGTGACATGGTGTGTAGGCTACATAAAGCCTTATATGGTCTAAAGTAGGCACCTAGAGCATGGTATGAATACATGCACTCCCATCTTATGAAGATTGGATTTGAGAGAACAAGTGAAGATAGCAATATCTACTTGAAATATGAAGGAGATCAAATCCTGATCTGTGAGGTATTTGTTGATGACATTATCTTTGGTGGAGATGACAAGATGAGTCATGAGTTTATAGATGAGATGAAGAAAGAGTTTGAGATGTCACTCATAGGGGAGATTAAGTTCTTCATTGTACTACAGATTTAGTAGATGAAAAATGGAATCTTTATTACACAGTTCAAGTATGTCAAAGAGGTGTTGAAGACCTTTGGCATGGAAGATAGAAAAATGGTTGGTACACCGATGGTGACTAGTTGTAAACTATCCAAAGAGGATGACTTAGCATTGGTAAATGAGAAGGAATACCAATCAATGATTGGTAAGTTGCATTATGTAGTGCATAGCAGACCAGATATTGCACATGCAGTTGGCATTATTGCAAGGTTCCAGAAAAGTCCAAGAGAATCCCACTTGGTTGAAATCAAGTGGATTCTTACGTATCTGAAGGGAACTATTGATTATAGATTGTGGTATCCATATAGCAAGGATTTCAACTTGAAAGTATTCACAGATGTTGATTGGGCAGGTAATGTGGATGACCGAAAGAGCACAACCGGTGGTGCATTCTTTCTTGGTGGTAGACTAGTCTCATGGATGAGTAAGAAGCAAAGTTGTATCTCTCAGTCTACAATGGAAGCAGAGTATGTTATAGCTTTCATGAATTGCACTCAGTCAATTTGGATGTAGCATGTATTAAATGGCTTCAAAGTTCTTGTATCTAAACTGGTAAGTATTGTAGACGTCTAAAAATGGTCAACGCTTAAGGAGTCATACTTTAACATTTGCGCATTGCCTTATTTTAGGGTTTTTGCGTCGCATTAACATTTCTCCTATGTTTTGCACTTGGTATTTATCATTTGCGAGCATCGAGTCCTTCTTCTACATTCTTCATTTTTGAATTTGGTCTTGTCGATAACAATCTTCAGTCATGATTTTGGTCGATCTTATCCTGTCGCATCAATGTGCATGTTCATTTGTCATCATTTTGGACATCATCAATCCTAATTAGGGTTTTGTCCTCTTTTCAATCTTGTCATCTTGTGATCGATTTGTCATTGATCCTTGTCCTCTGATCAATCTTGTCATTTTGTGATCGGTTTATCATCGATTGTTGTCATTTTCAATCTTTTCATCTGGCGATCGATTTGTCATCAATCGTTGTCGTTTTCAATCTTATCATCATGAGATCAATTTGTCATCGATCGTTGTTGTTTTCAATCTTGTCATCTGGTGATCAATTTGTCATCAATCGTTGTCATTTTCAATCTTGCGATCGATTTGTCATCGATTGTTGTCATTTTCAATCTTGTCATTTTTGCGATCAATTTGTCATTGATCGTCCTCCTTCTCAATCATGTCAATTTGGATCAATTAGTCATTGTTCCTCGTCAATTGGCGCATTTATCAATCAAATCATTTATCAGTATTGGTCTTTTATCAAGTCAGAATCATGATCAAATCGATCCTTCATCAAGACCTAATTGTCGTCCTTGCATTTCTAATTCATCTTCTAGGGTTTCATGATTTATTCATTTAATCTTGTTTGTCATTTCTCCCTCTAGGTTAAATAATTTATTTATTTATCCTAAGTCTTCTTGTCACAATTAAATATTTATTTAATTGTCTAATTAATTCCTCTCTCTTTTTGTGAATTAATTAATGAATGAAAAATTATTAATTAATTTACCTAATTTTCCAATTTACTAATTTCTCCTAATTCCTAATTTTCTAATTTTCATCAATTTTTAAATTTCCTAATTTCTAATTCATCTAATTTTCAATTTTCTCCTATATTTCTCCTAATTTCATGGGAATGACATAGCAAATTTGTCATAATTTGTCATAATTGTCAATCAATCAATTTTGACATAGCAATTTGTCATAATTGTCAATCAATCAATTTCGCATAGAAAGTGTCAATTTGTCATAATTTGTCATATTTGTCATTCTTGATTTGAAATTTCCTTTCAAATCTCTTCATGCTAATCTTATCTTTTTCCAATTTGTCTATAAATTGGATGAATTTCTTCAATCAAAAAGGTCGAATCAATCACACTTCTAGTACCCTTATGCTGTCATCTCGTCTTCTCAATCTTGCTTTCACATTATACTTATGCACTTGAAGGTGAGATCCACAAAACAAAGCTATTTGAAGGAGAAAGATGGAAAATGGAGATTTCTGGAGGAGACATTCACATTTGCATTGGTTTGCATTTGCATTTGAATGTTTTATTTCCCTTTCTCTATTGAATGTTTTTAGGATTGTCACTGCAATTTAGTTTTCGTGATTGAACTAGTCTAATGTTTATATTGCTTTGATGATTTCTAGATTCCTAGCTACATTAATTAGTGAACCCAATGTGAACTAACCCCCTAACCATTCTTTTGAGTGCTTTTGAGCTTTCTGGGCACTTATGCGCCTGTGTCACTGCATGATGCGTCTGTGTCAAGGGATCTACGCTTGTGTCACTACATCCTGTGCCTATGTCAAAGGGATTTTTGCTTGTGTTACTTCATTTTGCGCCTATGTTACTGCATTCTGCGCTTGTGTAAGACATTCTGCGCCTGTGTAAGGCCAGAAACAGAGGTAAAAAGCAGTGTTTTTACTTGCAAATTACTTTGTTTTGCATTATGTTTCTGCATTTTGGTTTCTTTGGTACTGATTCTTTGTGTAGCACCTTGACATTATGCATGGCAAAGACAAAAAAAGAATGAAACTACTAACAAATTTTATGCAAGTTCGCTAGTCAAAGACCAAACAAATCAAACTTCTAACTTGGTGATTTTGCAGGTTGCCTTGTATTTCAACCAAACTTTTGTGTTTGTGATTCATAATTAGGCACCTAGTATGATTGCTAAGTAGGATGGAATGAATGTGTGTTTGCTTTGATTTTTGAGTTTGACATTGGAGTAGGAGAGTATGCTCTCATCCTTCTTAGGGTGATTAGAAATCCAGATCTTCGATACCATTCTCATGGCTCGAATAGTTTGTTACCTTTAGAGGGCCTGCCTTCCTGACCATTTGCTTTCTTTTGCAAGCAAGTGACAATCGTGAGAAGGGAATGACCCAAAGTGAGCACAGCCAAAGTACCTTGGCATTCTAACTCACTATAAATAAATACCTGATGGGCGAAAGCTTTGAAGGAAGGGTTACGTGGGAATTGTAGTTACTTGGGAAGTGATGACCCTTGAACTCTTTCTCATATCAACATCTAAGTAGGGCCTCATGGTCTAAATCATGCTTGCATGACTACATTTGTTTGGTATCTTGGTGGGCTTAATGTCTCAATCATGCTTGCGTGACACCAAGGAGTAATGCTTAATAGAAATCCTTACTAAACACATTGTATTTAGAGGCCAAAAATCCTTCTAGTTGCTTGAGAAGGACAAGTTCAGGTACTTGGAAGAGATACTAAGTTCACCATGGGGATATTTCCAAGGGGACTGATGCTTGGTTGCCTTGAGAAGTGAGTGTCGTGAAGGGGAGCCTGTGGGGTCAAGCATCTATGTATTCTCCTTGAATCTCATAACGAGTCTACCTCTCAAGTACCTACTGTCCTTACCTACCATAAGAAATGTGTGAATGAGCGTGATTGTCTTGAGTCTAAGTTAAAATATCGTGTCTTCTTTACTTGTCAAAAGTTGAGTTGTGTCTCATTTCAAAAACAAGACAAATTGATTCAAAACAAGGTTAAACCCAAGAGTATTTCATTGTCAACTACCAAGGTTAGGTTTCACCTAGGTCATACTCCTTTGCATATCAATAAGGATCATCCATTTGCATGTGTCCTCTTGCATTAGAGCAATACCATTTCATAATTCAACCTTAGGTTGACATTGTCACACATTTGCATTTGCATACCCTAGGTTTCTTCATTAAGCTTAGGTCATTATCATATCATATTAGGATCACTTGCATAGTAATTGTCCCTTTGCATATAGTGTCAAAACTAGGTTTTGTCATACTTGAGTAATCCAAATCTTTGATAAACCCCAAGTCATTGTTAGGAAGTCTAGACCTTATCAAACCTTTTCTCCTTTTGTCATTATTGTCATTTGGTCAAACCTAGCTTAGTATCCAAGCATATAGGGGAGACATTGTCATTTTGTCCTTTTGTCACTTGGTCCTTTTGTCCTTTGAGGTCTAGACATCATTTCAATTTCCTAAGGGTCTCTTTTTTAGATTTGCATTCCAAAAGGTTTGTCAAAATCTCAAAAAGTAACAAAAACATAGGTTGCATTCTTGCCATAGATTGCATTCTCATCTATTTTAGTTTGCATTTAGTTGCATATCATATATTATCCTTGAAAAATTCCAAAAATATTGCATTTGCATAGTGACATGCCTATTGAAACAAGGTCAAAATCTAAGAAGATGGGCGAACCAACATATCAACCCATTGACAACATATCAAACTCATAGTTTCAAACTAGTCAAACATTACAAATTGAAGGTTCATCAAGCACATCATTACCACCATATGGAATGGTTCAACTTGGACCACCTCCATTATATGAACCAATGTTTGTACCCATGAAACCAGGACATGGGAGTGTTCCACCAACACCAAGGGGAAATGCACCTTTTGATTGGAATCAACCAAACCTACAACATGACATTCAAACTCAAACATTATATGAGGAACAAACTCTTTCACAAGGATTTGGTTCAGATCAAGGCATTCAACAAGAAATAAACCCAAATGTTTTACCAGATTCTTCATCAGATTCTGATGCTTCTGATGATGTTGATATGTTCCTTCAAGATCCAAAGTTGACGAAAAAGATGGATAAATTCTTGAACAAGGTCTTTAAGATGTTCCCATAAAAATATCTTGACATGATGAGCAATGTGACCTCCTCAAGTGAGCAAATCAATGTGCAAAAACAACACGACAGTGAGCTGTTAAGTTTCTCTCCGCATCCAAATGAAGAAAATGTGCAACAAGAAACTCAACCTACCTTGATGAGTAAACGTGCTTCAAAGGCATTGATAGTGACTATTCCTCAAAAGTCACTATTTGAGACAATAAATAATCCATTATTTAACACAACACCTGTAACACAAGATCAAATGAGGACCACACAAATATTGATAGTTGTCCCTCAACAAGAAGTGGTTCCATGCATGCATAAAAGTGAATCAAAATCTAAGATGCAAGAAAGCTTTATGACTGGAATGCCTGATCTCACCAATGTCCAAAACAATTCCACAATGTAGCAAAGTTCCTATGTCCCACTAAGCTCAATATATTTGCCAAACACTCAAGTACTGGCTATGCAAACTATTGTGATAGATCCTTCGATAATGGTGACACAAAGAGATACAGATAATGATTTGCATCAACAAAAAATGTTGCAACAATTGAGTAATACAAAAAGGGTACAATCGAATGTGCAAACAAACAATGCACAACAACAACAATATCTCATTCGACAACAAGTTGTAGCACCCTCTGTACCATTACGAGTTAATGCAAACTTGCAACCATCACAATGGATTGGACAAACAACACAACAAGTCAATGCAAGTGTCATACCCCATCCAAAGGAGAAACAACAAAAACCTCCCCAACAAAGTTTTTTGCAAATGATGGGATTTACACCGAGATAACAATAATTGGCACAAAGTCAATAGATTTTGATTCGTCAGCATCAACAACAACATATGCCTCAATATGTGCCAAGACAAACAAGTTATCATACTTCACAACCACAATTGACATCTGCGCAATAACAATAACACCCTCAATTGCAATATCAACCTAGGCTACGAATGATGATTCCACCACAAGAAGCACAGCAACAAGGTCAATATCAAGGCATGGCACAACCACAACAACAAGAGGTATACCAAGAACATTATATGCCAGAGACACCAAAGATGGCAATTTCAGAGCATCAACAACCGATTGGAAACATGGTGTATCGACAAATAGTACCCACCAGGATTAATGATGGACCTCCAAAATCTGACACAATTGCGCAACAGCTTGAGAAGTTGCAACGACAAGTCGATGCATTGGAAACCAAAGGAACAAAGAAGTTGTACACAGATCAAGATTTATGTCCTAATCCATTTGACAAGAGCTTATATATGCCTCCCTTCCCTAAGCATTTTGAGGCACCAAATTTTGAGAAATATAAAGGGAATGGCAATCCAAAAGATCACATTCGAGCATTTTTTGCAGCGTGTACTGAAGTGAGTTATGAGGAAACATATTTAATGCACTTATTTGCATGAAGTCTCATGAGACAAGCCATGGATTGGTATTCGCATCTGCCAGGAAATATAAAGACTTGGTCGGAATTGGCTCAAAAGTTTATATCTCACTTCGCATTCAACATTGACAGTGACGTGACCATGTCAAGATTTATGCAACACCAAGCAAAAGCAAGGTGAACCATTAGTGACTTTCTTGCAACGATGGCAAAGCTTGTATAGTCGTTCTTCCCTAGACATACCTGAAGAACAACAAGTAAACTTATTCATTCAAAATCTGGTCCCAGAAATGATGTATGAACTCAAATTGAAAAGTCCCAGTACCATTGAGAAACCCATTAAGAAAGGGATGAACATTGAAACTACTCTTGTAGCTAAGGGAATCATTAAGCTCAACAAAGACAGTGACAATACAAACAATTCAGGGGACAAAAATAGATTTTGGTACAAAAACAAGAATGTCACTAATGATGGAGTTGTTGATGCAAGAGCAGTGAATGCAAATCAACCTCCGTTCACAATCAAGAAATTGAGTGCTCCTAATATGTCAACTATGGAACAAAATCAAACACCAGCAAGCAATGTTACTCAACAGCTGCAATACCAACAACAAACTCAACAATACACTCAACAATATAATCAACAAGGTCAGCAACAAAACCAACAACGCAAACCTTTTCGATCAAGGGATGGGCCTCCTCGACAATTTACGCCATTGGGAGAGCCTATTGAGTCAGTAATGAAACAATTAATACAAGCAAAATTTATCAAGTTACCAGATATCAAGGTAGAACCATTGGTAAAGCTGCATTGGTGGAATGATAATGCATATTGTGAGTACCATCAGTCAAAAGGACATAAAACCGCATCATTTTTTCAATTGAAACATATGATTCAAGATTTGTTAGATCAAGAAGTCATTGAGGTAGATCCTCCCAACGCGACCTCTAACACTAATCATACAATTTTCAAAACTCCTTTGCTTGATCATGACAAGGGTAAAGCATCTTCTTCGAACTCTACCCAAACAACAAATTATGCAAATACTGGTTATAAAAATGTCATCAATTGTTTTCGAGCATCAAATGAGTATGTTTCCACCCTAAGAATACAGGGACAAGATCCTTCTTGCGCAGTCACCACTCGTCGATCCAAAATAGTCCTGAAAGGAGCTCCTGCAGTTCCTCCCAAATCAACTCCTGTGAGTCAGTATAATCTCCTAGATCATCTAGGAAAGACACCTACACAAATATCAATCCTTGAGTTGTTGAAAATGTCCCCCATGCATCGCGCAATCCTAGATAAAGCTTTAATTGAGTCCACTGTCCCGACAAACATTGATGTTGACCAGTTTCAAGCCCAAATTGGACATCTAGCTGTTTCCCAACATGTTGCATTTTCTGATAAAGATATTTCACCTCATAAGCTCCCTCATAATGATCCTTTACATCTTGAAGTCTTTGTCCATAATTGCAAAATCTGACGAGTCTTAACATCTGTACCTTGAGAGTGGTCATTGGTCTTGGTTATACAAAAAATGACATTGATTCTTCTAAAAGAATAACAATCAAAGCATATGATGATGTTGAGTTCCCATCTAAAGGGATAATTACATTGCCTATCAGAGTCTGTCCAGTGATAGAAAACACTTTCTTGTAGGTCCTAGACCTCGATCTCCCTTACAATATGATTCTTGGCCAT
Source organism: Cryptomeria japonica (assembly GCF_030272615.1). NCBI lineage: Eukaryota > Viridiplantae > Streptophyta > Pinopsida > Cupressales > Cupressaceae > Cryptomeria > Cryptomeria japonica. Next base: position 734,923,063 of record NC_081407.1, read on the forward strand.
CTGTGGATCCACGCAATGAAAGCAGTTCCATCCATTTCAATTTTGTGCTACTCTAAAGGATTCCCTGCAGCAACAAGTCCCAGTTAATAGAGAGGCCCACTCACATAGTTATGTGGATCCTAATGAATTGTCAGATGTTGTCAAAGGAAAATTGAAGATACAGGACCAAGGATGCAGAGAGTATTCAATGGCTCAAACATTCCTCGTCAAAAATTTACGAATATCTTTGAAATCATATGGCAAACCAAATTTGTTGCAAAAGGAACCTAAGGTAGTTATTCAATATCAAGCCCCCACTACATTTACAAGATGGGGTGAACTTGACAGAGAAACTTTGGATGATGATGTCATAGACTGGCTTTATAAGGATCCAACTAAGACCCCACCTATCAGGTTGCTGGTGGAGCAGTACGGCAAAGGATTTACTATTCTGCAAAAGAAAGGATATGACGGCTGCAGTGGCTTAGGCCCTGACAAAAAAGGAAGGCTAGAACCTATTATACCCAAGATGTGACCTCCAACTCTAGGGTTAGGTTTTGTACCATTGCGAATTGGACCCTCATCTACCAAAATGACCACATGTGGAAAGGGGTGTGACTCTGATGATGAAACAACACCTGAGGATAGCCAACCCAAAACTAATTCCAATGAATGGGAGTGGAGTTCCTTTTCCTCTAGTTCCTATGCCCTTGACAATGTTTTCCTTGACCCTGATGATTTGCCTATGGAAGACAAACATGAAATAACTCCCCCTCCTAAAACATGTCCTAATGCTTGGATAGAGTCATTCTGGGACCCAAGTTCTGAATCAGATACAAGCAGTTCAGACAGTGATACCATGGATGTTTACATCTTTACCATCTCAGCCCTCTCTCTCCTTAAAATCGATGATGACATGCCCCTTGTCTATCCACAGCTTATCCAACATGACCAACAAGAACCACTCACATTGGATTGTTTTCAAAATGATGAAGCAATTGCAGAATTCTTTGGACTACGGGAAGGCATACCACAAGGTGATCATAGGGTAGGATTTGCTATTGATTTGGATTCCACAACATATTTTGGGGAGTCAACTCCATCTTCCAGTCATCAAAATGAAAATGGAAAAGAAAAAGTAAAAAATCAAAAGAATAGGTCTTTGAGTGAAAACCGTAAGGCACTCTCTGATCATGAAAAAGTAAAAATAAAAGACATACCTGCGGGTGAAAATCTCTCTGAGGGTCCCAAAGGTGGAAGAGTGGACATACCCCTATCAAGTCAGGATAAATCAACATTGCTTGTGGAAATGACCAAAGAAATCAATTTGGGTACACCTGACAACCCTAAGGTCATTCATTTCGCTGCTTCTTTATCAAAACAGGAAAAGATAGATTTTGTCAATTTCTTTCTTGAGAAAAATATCAGTTTTGCGTGGTACTATGCAGATATGCCTGGCCTTGATCCAGAATTAGTCCTTCATCACTTGCCATTAAAAGTAGATGCCAAGCCTGTCAAACAAAAACTCAAAAAGATGCATCCCTAGGTGGCTCTCTTGGTCAAGGTAGAACTGAAAAAATTACTAGATGTGGGCTTTATCAGACCCATTGATTATGCAGACTGGATTTCAAATTTGGTACCAGTTAGCAAAGTAACTGGGGGCATTAGAATCTATACGGATTTTAGGGATCTCAATAAAGCATGCCCTAAAGATGATTTTCCACTGCCAAATATAGACATCATAGTTGACATGACTGCTGGATATGAGATGCTCTCATTAATGGATGGTTTCTTCGGCTATAACCAAATTTGCATTGCTCCTGAAGATCAACATAAGACAACATTAACATGTGCTTGGGGTACCTACTATTGGAATGTGATGCCCTTTGGTCTTAAAAATGTTGGCGCAACATATCAAAGAGCGATGACGACAATTTTCCATGATTTCATGCATACTTTGATGGAAGACTATGTTGATGACTTACTATGTAAATCTGTCACAAGAGATAGTCATCTAGCCATCGTGGGCCCAATCTTTGACCGAATGGAGACCTACAAGCTCAGACTCAATCCAAAGAAGTGTGTCTTTGGTGTCACAGCCGGCAAATTACTAGGGTACATTATTTCTCACAGAGGCATCGAAGTAGACCCTGCCAAGGTTAAAGCAATAATGGATATGCCTCCTCCTTCCAATCTCTGTCAACTAAGAAGTCTGGAAGGAAAGCTACAGTCAATCCGCCAATTCATAGCTCAATTAGCAGACAAATGTCATCCATTCCAACATTTATTGCATAAAGGTGTCACTTTTAAATGGACTGAGCAATGTCAATCAACATTTCAAGCTCTCAAGGATTATCTGCTATCGCCACCTATTCTAATGCCTCCTATAGAAGGAAAGCCATTTATATTGTATATTTCTACAACTGATATGGCACTAGGTGTTCTCTTGGCCCAACAGGATGAGAAAGGCAAAGAGCGGGCTATTTATTATATTAGTCGAACACTAGTGGGCTATGAGCTGAATTATTCAACTATTGAACGGGCATGCTTAGCAGTGGTCTTTGCAACACAGATGCTTCAACACTATATGTTAAGTCATCAAACATTGCTAGTTGCAAAAATTGACCCCTTGAAGTACTTGCTTAGTAGGGCAGCTTTGACAGGTCACCTAGCAAAGTGGGTTATGATCCTCAGTGAGTTTGATATTGAGTACATGGAGTGAAAGGAAATAAAAGGACAAATCATAGCGGATCAATTGGCCAAGGCTCCTATTTATGATGATCATCCCATGTTGATAGATTTTCCAAATGAATCAGTCTTTGCTTTCACGTCTTCTAATGAATGGAAGTTATACTTTGATGGATCCCATACCAAGTTCAGGTCTGGAGTAGATATATTGTTTGTCACCCCTCAAGGTGATGCTATTCCCAAATCCTATAGAATAACTTTCCATTGTACCAATAACATTGCAGAATATGAAGCTCTAGTCATAAGACTCCAAGTAGCGGTCCACTGGAACATCACACATTTACAAGTCTATGGAGATTCTCAGTTAGTCATCCATCAAGTGAATGATGACTACGAAACAAAAGATGAAAAGCTTATTCCCTACAAGCATATGGTAGATTTCTTCAAGAAAAAATTCATGGCTATCCATTTCAGTCAAGTTCTAAGAATTCAAAACAAGTCGGCAGATGCAATGGCCACGATTGCTTCCATGTTAAATATGCCCCACAATATGGACAAATGTGAATTTTTGGTCGAACAGTTGCTTGTCCCTTCTTTTGAAATTCCAATAGCAGATGTGATGTGTGTTCTTATTGGTCCTAACTCCCCATGGTACAATGATGTCTATCAATATTTGAAATCCCAAACCCTACCACCTAACCTTTCCAATAACCAACGTCGAGCCTTCATTCGACAGACAGCCAAATACGTCATCATTGCCGACACCCTTTACCATCATTCCTTTGACCATACCCTCCTCAGGTGTTTGGATTCTGATGAAGCATAAACGACTTTACACGAGGTTCACGCTGGTGTATGTGGGGGCCATTTCAATGGTCTGAGCTTAGCCAAAAAGTTGATTCGTGCTGGCTATTATTGGCCTACTCTGGAAAAGGATGTTCATGATTTTGTTAAGAAGTGCTACAAATGCCAGATCCATGGAAATTACATTCATGCACCAGCCCAAGAGCTTCATTCTGTCATATCTCTATGGCCCTTTTCTCAATGGGGATTGGATCTTATTGGCAAGATTCACCCGACATCTGCAAATGGACACAAGTTTATCATTACAACCATAGAGTATTTAACAAAATGGATCGAGGCTATCCCCATGACCTATATCACTGGTGTACAAATTTCAAAATTCCTATTGAATTATATCATATGCTGATATGGGGTTCCCCTTTCCATAGTCACAGATAATGGCCATCCCTTCAAGAATAAAGATGTCAAGGAACTCTGTGAAAAGTTTCATATCCAATACCATTTCTCTAGTCCATACTATCCATAGGGTAATGGTCAAGCCGAAGCATCAAATAAAACCATTATCAAGATCTTGAAAAAGGTTGTCAATGACGCTGGTCGAGATTGGCATGTACAGTTGAATCCAGCACTATGGGCTTATCGCACTTCTATCTGCACACCTACTGGCGCAACACCTTATTCCTTGGTGTATGGTATAGAAGCCATTTTACCCTTGGAAGTGGAGATTCCTTCTTTGCGTGTTTCCTTGCAACATCTGATTGATGATGAGACACACAGAGTCTCTCGGTTGCATCAGCTTGAGATGTTAGATGAGAAACGTCAGACAACCTTGACACATTTGCAAGCATATCAAAACCATCTCTGTCGCTCTTATAATAAGAAGGTCAAATGGTGACACTTCGAAGTGGGAGATCTAGTTTTAAAGGCAAACCCCAAGAATGCACAATCTATTGACATCATCAAAGGCAAGTTTGAACCTAATTAGGTTGGGCCTTTCATAGTGACTAAAGCCTATGGCTCGGGGGCATATCAGCTTGCCACCCTAGAAGGTGAAACTTTGTCCGATCCTATAAATAGCATGCACCTTCGCAAGTACTGGGCATAATTTTCTATCAGCACTTCTTCAAGTATGATCCTGAAAAAATACAAAAAAAATCAAAAAAAAAAAAAAATTACAAAAAAAAAAGTGAAAAACAAAGAAAAAGAACAAAAAAAGTACAGAAAAATGATTCACCCTCTAGTGAAAACCTGGCAAACAGGTGCCATGTGTAAAATGATCATTGCTTTGTCATCTATCATGACCTCTACCTATGCTTTCTCTCTACAGGTTTATCGTGCCTATCCTTGTCCTGACCCAATGTTCTGTTTCAGGCCTGTGATTGGTCCACATCGTTGTCTTGCATACTCCAGTTTCTTGTGCATATGTTTCGGTCTTGGTCTCTATATATGTCTTTCAGATGTGCATTGGGCATGTTCCCCTTGTCATGATCAATCACTGGAACTTTTGAATTGAAAAATGTCTTGAAATAATCCAAAACAATTGAAAAATGTCCTGAAATAATCCAAAAAAAATTGAAAAATGTCCTGAAATAATCCAAAAAAATTGAAAAATGTCTTGAAATAATCCAAAAAAATCAAATAATGTCCTAAAAAAATTCAAAAAAAATCAAATAATGTCCTGAAAAAAGTCCCTAAAAAGACAAATAATGTCCTAAAAAAAACGAAAAAAAAAATTTGTAAAAACTCAAAAAGCAAAACAAAAAATATCCCCTTTGTGCATAGACAGATCACTAAGCATATCTCCAATGACATGCAATCACATATTGTGCTTTAATGGAATCATGCGTTAACAGATGAACTTTTTCAATCAAACCAGACATTCAAACTAATCACAATTGTCACATCAATCAATCAACATCAATATCATTTTTCCTTGTCACTACTATCATGGGTCTTATACAGGGTGTGGTATGCTCAAAACCAGACTGTGTCCTATCTTAGATGGGGTACGCATTCCCTGAAACTAGACAGCATGATCGTCCTATCAACACTTTCAACTTTTAACAATGAAGATCAAGATGTTTGTTTGACTTGTTGGAATTAGTGAGTCTTATCATTTATTGATCATGTTCCTATGTTGCTTGATGATGTCACTGAGTGATTTAGAGTGACCAGGATGGTTCATGGTCCCTTTCTTTTCTTTGTTGTGATTGTTGTTTGTGGAATGTTTGTTACAAACTGGAGCAACTATATCATTGGTTGTCTGTGATAAGTACGCTCGCTTTGTGAACGCCGCACATACCTCGACCCTTGATGTATGCACCCTAGGATGCCTCACTCATTCCTTGTGTGTGATGTATCTATCTTTTGCAAAAAGGGTTGCGTTTCAGCTCTGGCCTTCAATGCCATGATGCTATGCATCTATTTTGCTACATTAAATAAAGGTTCTCACCTACAAAGTGCATTACTGAAAGCAAGTTTTTCTTCATCTCTAACTATCCTTTGTCTCATTTCTTCTTACTAACATTTCTCCCATCAGTTTGGGCAGTCAATTCAGTCTAGTTCTTCGATCTCCACACAAAAACACATATGCTACATCTTGCATTCATTGATTAGTACATTTTCATTTTATCAAGCCCATATAAAGCATTTTATCCATTTCATATTATAAACGCATCGAAAACACATAAAAATATATCCATACATGTTCCACAATGGTACATCAACAGTGCATAAGTCATCCATACATGGAAAACAACTATAAGTCATAACACATTGCATCCCATCATATCGATGCATATCATATCATATATCAAAACAATATCGGAGTACAAAATTGGACTGTCTGTCCTAAGTATGGCCCGCAGGCTGAATACATAATGTCAAACTACATCTGTCTTTGTCACAAGGAGCACATGCCTCTATCACTAGATTCTCACTCTGTCCTCCTCATCCCTGCCATGTCTCAAGGATGATGTCCCTCCTGTCCCTGGTCCTGGCTGTGGTGGTCTCCTAGGTCCACTCACCCCCATGCTGCTCACTGACCTTCTAGAACGTAGCCTGCTCTCTATCCTCTATCATGCTCGGTATGACACTACTCTCTACTCTAGTGGAATTACACTCTCATATAGTGTCCTCCAATGGCGTATCTCCTCTCTGGTCTCTACCAACATCTGTGCCATCTCATGTGCACTGGCATCCCTAATCGACCCAATATACTTGGTGACTCTTTGCCCTTCTTATTATGCCTGGGCTATCGTTGTATCTCAAGCCACTGTCAAACTGGCTATCTCTGCTCTGAACTGATCATGCTCTGTCCTCAAGATATCATTCTGTCTCTCTAATGTTGCAATGTGATCATGCTAACTCGCTATGGTATCCCTGCACATCTCCATCTCCTCTATCCTAGCTGTCTCCAGCTCTATGGGTATATCCTACAATGACTCCTGATCGGCCAAGTCTGGCTCGTAATCTTCATCCTCATCATCTCTATCCTCATCATCCCCCTCATCCTCTCTGTCCTCATCCTCATCTCTATCCTCATCATCTCCCTCCTCCTCTCCCGCAAGTGGGAAGTCCTCCTATCTCCTAGGTACTGGAATATCAGGATTTGTCAATGGCACTGGCCATCGTCGTGCAAACCATCGCTCATACTCCTCTGTCGTCCTGACGTCCACCACATCTGATCTCTAATCCCACTATCTCCGCTGTAGCTATGTGAAGTCGGCATAGGCCATGTGTGGTTGAATCATCCTTCCCCACTGACTCATCTCTCTGTGAGATCGAGAAAAGTGTATAGTCCCTCTAGGTACATCCTGCCTCTCTCCAAACTGTCATCTGACTCTCTGTAGCAGGTACATCTCAATCACTCTCTGGTGATTCACTGGTCACCCAATTAGGTAGCTCTCCTGTCTGCAATACGGTAGCTCATCACTATCATCTGACCATCAAGGGCAAACAAGATATGGCCTCCATGTGAACTCTCTCAATCTGTCTAGCTCATGTCACCAATATAATATGTATCCAAAAGGACCCTATCTCAGTGCTCCCCCATAGCAGTACACATATGGTCGATGTGGTAATACCTGTCTCTCTGCAATTGGTAAGCATATGGCTATGTACTCAAATGCCCATACCTGTAACAGTGTGACTCCATAGCTCAAAGTTTGAACTCCCTGATATGCTATTTGATGCAACTGAAAATATAGCATAGCGAGCATGCATGGTCCCCATGTGTACACCATCCCCTCTATCGCCATCCACTCTAGCACTCTTCTCCATCCAATAGGGAATCCATGTCCTCGTCTGTCTCCTACTAATAAGCATGCTATAACCACGACCATCACCACATATCACCGATCATACTCTGATGCCATGGTCTCCCAGCCAATCTCCCTCTCTACGATATCCAGATCATCTGTGTCGCACTCGAATAATCTACACAAAGTGTCTCTCCCTATCACTGGGTCATACTCTATCATCTCCCCATGAATCGAAATGCGGAGGATATGCCATACATCCTCTAGTGTCACTGTCACCTCTCCAGTCGCCAGATGGAAAGAGGAAGTCTCTGAATGCCATCGCTCTGCCAATGCAGTAAGTAGTCCTGTATTTTCCCTAATCTCGGGCATAAATGTGATATAGTATATTCCAAGTCCTACTAATGTATCTTTGTTCATGCTTCTGAGTCTATGTCGTAACATGAAGCAGTCAGGTCAATTCTCCCGCATAATCAGGGGATACTGTCGACTCTGCATCACAATTGGGGCACATTTTGTTAGTTTTAGGGTTTGCTCCTACGGGCTGCATTTCCTTGTTTCATGTCCAAATCAGGGTGTTTCTAATCTATTTTGACCTATCCTACCCTTATCCCCTTTTTTGGATCATTCACATGCTATTTTTGACCAAATTTGAGTTCCCAATGCACACCTGAGCCTATGTGTTGTGTCCTACACCTGTGTTGCATCAACTTGCACCTGTGTACCCTACACAAGCGTAGGATGCACTCACACAGGCACAGAAGTCACTTTCTACATTCTCTGTGGGCCCCGCAATGTCCCGCAAGCAAGTCAAATTCATAAAATTGATAATATGGGTTTTTGAGATACATACCACTGCTCCCGCGTCATCCAGTTGTCTATAGGTGTGTACACATTCCCCGAGGTGATCTTCCATCTCTCTGCACGCATCCTTTTCCAAAGCAACAAATCCTCCTCTTTGGCTAGTGCAAATGAGCTCTTTTCACTCTCTTTGTCTCATTTATAGATCTTTGTCAGTGCATAGATGGACGTGCACTCTCTCCATCTTATGTTGGTCGCGGTCTTTTGCACCTTCAATTGCTTGTCCTTTGTGTATCCGATCTTTGATTTTCAATCCGTTCGATCCTATCATTTTCTATCATTCTTATCGATCAATTGGCCTCTTTTCTGGATGTTTCCGGCCAATTCCTCGAGGGGGCATGCATATGTCATTGTTAGTGTCTAGAGCATTTTCATTATCATTATTTGAAACAACGCTTAGAATCGCATTGTCTCAAAGAGGGGCAAAATGTAGACATCTAAAAATGGTCAATGCTTGTGGAGTCATACTTTAACATTTGCACATTGCCTTATTTTAGGGTTTTTGCATCGCATTAACATTTCTCCTATGTTGTGCACTTGGTCTTTATCATTTGCAAGCATCGAGTCCTTCTTCTACATTCTTCATTTTCGAATTTGGTCTTGTTGATAACAATCTTCAGTCATGATTTTGGTCGATCTTATCCTGTCACATCAATGTGCATGTTCATTTGTCATCATTTTGGACATCATCAATCCTAATTAGGGTTTTGTCCTCTTTTCAATCTTGTCATCTTGTGATCGATTTGTCATCGAGCCTTGTCCTCTGATCAATCTTGTCATTTTGTGATCGGTTTATCATCAATTGTTGTCATTTTCAATCTTGTCATCTGGCGATCGATTTGTCATCAATTGTTGTCGTTTTCAATCTTATCATCATGAGATCAATTTGTCATCGATCGTTGTTGTTTTCAATCTTGTCATCTAGTGATCAATTTGTCATCAATTGTTGTCATTTTCAATCTTGTGATCGATTTGTCATCGGTCGTTGTCATTTTCAATCTTGTCATTTTTGCGATCAATTTGTCATTGATCATCCTCCTTCTCAATCATGTCAATTTGGATCAATTAGTCATTGTTCCTCATCAATTGGCACATTTATCAATCAAATCATTTATCAGTATTGGTCTTTTATCAAGTTAGAATCATGATCAAATCGATCCTTCATCAAGACCTAATTGTCATCCTTGCATTTCTAATTCATCTTCTAGGGTTTCATGATTTATTCATTTAATCTTGTTTGTCATTTCTCCCTCTAGGTTAAATAATTTATTTATTTATCCTAAGTCTTCTTGTCACAATTAAATATTTATTTAATTGGCTAATTAATTCCTCTCTCTTTTTGTGAATTAATTAATGAATGAAAATTTATTAATTAATTTACCTAATTTTCCAATTTACTAATTTCTCCTAATTCCTAATTTTCTAATTTTCATCAATTTTCAAATTTCCTAATTTCTAATTCATCTAATTTTCAATTTTATCCTATATTTCTCCTAATTTCATGGGAATGACATAGCAAATTTGTCATAATTTGTCATAATTGTCAATCAATCAATTTTGACATAGCAATTTGTCATAATTGTCAATCAATCAATTTCGCATAGAAAGTGTCAATTTGTCATAATTTGTCATATTTGTCATTCTTGATGTAAAATTTCCTTTCAAATCTCTTCATGCTAATCTTGTCTTTTTCCAATTTGTCTATAAATTGGATGAATTTCTTCAATCAAAAAAGGTCGAATCAATCACGCTTCTACCCTTATGATGTCGTCTCATCTTGTCAATCTTGCTTTCACATTATACTTATGCACTTGAAGGTGAGATCCACAAAACAAAGCTATTTGAAGGAGAAAGACGGACAATGGAGATTTCTGGAGGAGACATTCACGTTTGTGTTGGTTTGCATTTGCATTTGAATGTTCTTAGGATTGTCACTGCAATTTAGTTTTCGTGATTGAACTAGGCTAATGTTTATATTGCTTTGATGATTTCCAGATTCCTAGCTACAAGTATATTTTGTGACAATACTAGTACAATTAACATCTCCAAGAGTCTGGTTTTACATTCCAGAACTAGCCTCTTTGAGCTTAAGTATCATTTCTTGAGGGAAAAGGTTCAGAACAAAGAGATTGCACTGGAACATGTTTCCAATAAGGAGCAGATAGTAGACATATTCACCAAGCCTCTCCCAAAGGCTACATTTTTGTACTTAAGAGGTGAATTAGGGGTGTTGCCCCTTCAAGAGGTGAACTAAAGGTATATGCTCCACATCAGTCAGGTATTGCATAGTCAATTTTTTTTAGGATTTATGTGTTGAAGGATGCTACTCCTCAGGGGGGGCAGCATAATGGAACAGAGAAGCTTGTGCCTCCACTTTGGCATTGTTGTCAAAGGGGGAGAAGAAGTGAAGCGGAGAACATATCTGCAGAAATTGGGGGAGAAGATGTGTAGCAGAGAGATATCTTTGTATATTGCCATCAATGCCAAAGGGGGAGATTGTTGGCATTATGTGAACCAGTATGAGGACATGATGACACTGCATGTTGTCATTAATGTCAATATACTGAAGAAGAGAGAACCAATTGACCAAATTAAACCTTTTGCTTTGTTGACTCGGTTATTTCCTTAGATTAAATAATCACTGATTTGGGAAGTAAAATTAACACCATGCTTTTTTGGAGCAACATCTCCCAATAGAGGTTAGCAAATCATTTATCTTAAAAGGCTAAAAAGAAAAATTGTTTGCCTTGTCTCGAAAGTGGAAGGAATATGCTCTCCCCTTAACTAGGTGATCAAAAATCCAGACCACTCTTAAAAACTTTCTTTACTTCAAGCAGTAAATCCTTTAGCAGGCCTGCCTTCCCAAGGAGTTGGAATCAACTCTTATGGCCAGTGTGAAGGGAATGACCTAAGTGGGAAACGGCTTTGACACCAAGTGTTCCAACCCACTATAATCAAAAGTGGAAAGTGACGAAAGTGCTTTTCAATGGTTGCGTGTAGCGATTAGCCTTCCCCCAGTATCCTCGAGATACATAAAGCCTTTGTTCTAAAGGTTGGGAAGCCTCCTGAGGGAGTTTATCACTGACGGTCAAACAGGAAGCCTGATTACGAGCCATAGAAATAGAAACTTTGAACCGAGTCAGTAGCCAGACATTTATAACATCATAGTGCAAGGGTGGGGAAGAATTCACCCCCAAGATTAGTCACCATATATCTCCCAAGATAACTACTCAATTGTGAAGCAATTCACTTTGAGTTAATTTCTGGCAAAAGGTAAAAAAACGGGCACCCTCTAGGAGGTGACATGGTTGTTTGAGCTGACGGAGTATCGAGACTAGTGGGCTATGATGTTATTTATGACCTTTTGAATAAAGAGTCTTTCTAAACTATATTTTTCGTATCCAAACCTATTAGAATATTGAGGATTTGAACACATCCTCGCAGAACATATACTTTTTGTTAGAATAGGCAAAAATGGTTGTCTTCTTTGTGTTGTGCTTGCATTTACTACTACAGAAAATCATCCATCAAGGCTGAAAAACTCACAATCAAATTCAAAAATTACAGAAAAACCAACCAAAGGAAAAATCAGGGTAGATTAGCATGTGGGAACAACTCCTTAGCGCGTAGGGTATTTCTATTAGCGCATCCAAGCATCAAGTTAGCGTGTTTGATCAAAACAGTAGCATTTTATCCAAATTTCAAAATAGTGTTAAACAATTAGCGCATCGGGAAAACAGTCTAGCATGTTGAAGCATCAACTTAGTGCATGAAAGCCAAACTTTAGCACGTCATAGACCCATCCTAGTGCATAGCCTTTCAAAGCAGACGAAAAACAAAATTTTAAATAGTCCAAACTTTAGCACGTGGCTAGGGGCAGCCTAGTGTGTGTGGTTGTTCTTTTAGTGTGTGAAATAAATTTAGTAGCGCATCTTGTCTCTATTTTAGCGCATGACCAAAAGCAGAAAGACAAGGGGCAAAACAATGAGGAATTTTAAAATTTTTTAAAAACATCTTCAGAAGCCTTTTTCCATTAGCATCATTTTTCATCAAAGCAGAGTAGCGAAAACAAGATTTTAAAAGCTATTTCTTGAGCAAAGTTTGTGTCAAAATAACATTGTAAAAATCTGAAACTAATTGCACAGTAAAACATATCTATCCTATCATAATCCGGAAACCTCATCACAAGTATCAAAAGAATCCTTTAAAATCTCGCAGATTTCATCTAAAAAACACTTGTTTAAAAATTTCAGGTTGTCAAATCAAGTTTCCATATCGGGAGACTTTTATCCATATCATTTGACATGCTTTGTCGTGAAGAGGCATCTAAACCTTCACTTTGATAGAGTAAGACTTGAATTTTCAAAAACAAGATCAACTAAATCCAAACAAATCAAAGGAAACCATTGATCACTTATGCATGACAAATCCTCATATTCTAAGAAGAAAGAATCTTTATCGTAACATCACGTTGAAGAAACAACAACCTAGTTTTTCCAAATTCATCAAGAGAAACAAGTTTTTATACATCAATCATCAACTCTTCAAATCTCATTGAGTATTCCTTCATCACGTCAAATGTTATATCCAAAACAAATCAAATGAATTTGACAAAGAGCCTTTAAAGACTAGGGCATATTGTCAAAAATCCACTTTTAATCAAATCATAAACCATGGAGGAAGGATCAATCTGTCATTCTTTCCCGACGAGTGTATCACTTATAACACAGCCCAACCTGAACCACCAACCTCGAGAAAAATATCGAAGAGGATTTTGTCCCCTTCATCACTAAAAGTTTTTACTAAAATGCCTGTTACTTGCTCTCAACAAAACCAACAAAGTGAGACACATGCAGAGTCTAGTATGAATCGAAGGTTGTCAAATCCTTTTGAAGGTCCACACCTAGAGGATACTGAAATTTCTGAAGAGCTTCTTCAGGAATGTCAGGAAAGTGCTTCATTCCAAAAACTTGTGGAAAGGCTCATGGAAAATGACAAAGAAAAATATTTGCTCATTCTCACAAGTAAAGGAGTAAAACTCCCTGAAAACCTTGACGCGGATGTGTTTAGAACGCAACCTCAACATTACAAATATAAAGAACGACATACTAGAACAACATACACCAAGACAAAACATCTCGGATCAAAACATATCGGAGCAACATACACCAAGACAATATCTTCCCGAGCAAAATATACCATTCCATACACCGTTTCAACCCAGGATCAATACAAGGGAAGAACCTTTTCCTTGGCAAAACAATGTGCCTTTGGTTTCCCTTACTCAACAAATGCAAATGTTACAAAAACAAATGCAAGACATACAACAAGGGACAACAGTGCAGTACTCTTTAAATGAAATTTGTCCTTATCCTTTTGACAAAAGATTGCACATGATCTCTTTTCCTCCAAACTCAGACGTGCCTAAATTTGACAAGTACGATGGAAAAAGTGATCCCCGTGATCATGTCAGAGAATTTTGTACCATGAGTCTTGAGTTTTCTCATGATGACACCTATCTGATGAGGTTATTCCCAAGAAGCTTGGGAGGGAAAACAATGGAATGGTTATCCAAAATTACACCTTGGTTAACAAGTTCATAACACAATACTCCTATAACATTCAACATGCTATAACCATGCTAGACATCTGCAACACCAAACAAAAGAACAATGAAATGTTCATGATATTCCTTCAATGTTGGCGACGTATGGTATCACGATATCCTCGAGATATTCCTAAAAAGGAGAAAATGGAAATCTTCATCGACAACTTGAATAGTGAGATGAGTTACAAGCTCAAGCTCCAATGCATACCATCTTTCACTAAATTGATTGAAAATGGCATTCAAGTAGAGGAAGCATGTGTCAAAAAGGGAACACTCAAATTCTTCAAAGAAGGAACAAACTCATCAAACTACAGTAACTAGAACAACAACAACTTGGACAAGTCTCGATTCTGGACTCGAAACAAAAATGAAGGCAACAATGAATTGCATGATCCAAAATCTAAGCATCCAGTGCTCGCATTATCCAGAAATCCTCAGGCTACGAAAAATCCTAAAGGTACTAATCCAAACGCTATGCACCAAACACCAGTCAAGGACAACTCAACACAAACAACACCAACGATACTCAAAACAAAACCACGAATCTAGGACCTAATAACAATTCGCGTGACAACACTAACAATTTCCAAAAGTGTGTCTGCACACCACTGGGACAATCACTAGAATCAGCATTCAGAGAGCTTTTGGCAAACAAGATTCTCTCTTTGCCTGCAATCAGCAACTATGAACCCCAAATCAAACCACCTTGGTGGAATGATTCACACTATTGTGATTTCCATCATAACAAGGGTCATCGGATGAATGATTGCATGAGATTGAAAAACATTGTTCAAGACATGATTGATCGAGGTGACTTAACAGTAGATGGTCTCAAAACAAATGGTGACCATGGAGCCTTTAAAAATACTCTTCCAATTACAACAAAGATGGAGCTTCAACCTCAAACGATACACATGGGGCTCGTATCAACCATATCTACAATAACACCATCAATCACATATCAGCTGAAGATCATCAGGTAAACGTCATCACCATCCGAGACCAGCATGATCATGAATCTGTCAATTTAACGACTCGAACTCACAAATATGTCTTGAAAGGACATACCGCGCCTACAACTACTACACCAAAAATCCAATATGATTTGGTCAGCCAACTACACAAAACTCCAGCTTAGATATCTATACTAGAATTGTTGAAACTGTCACCCAAACACAAAAACATACTGGAACAAGCACTATTGGAAACCAATGTACCTCAAGATCTGGACGCAGACAGATTTCAAGCCATGGTCGCCCATATGACAGGGCCTCATAATCTCACCTTCTTAGAGCATGATAATACTTCCTTGAGTAATCCGCATAACACTCCTCTCCATATTGAAGTCATCATTTGTAAACACTAGGTAAAAAGAGTCTTAATAGATGGAGGAGCTGGACTTAATGTATGTACTTTAAAGATTATCCGTGCATTAGGCTTCTCAGAAGAGTCTATTGATCCCCGTAAAAAGATTACCATAAAGGCATATGACGATGAGGAAAGGTCATCTAAAGGAACCATGATGTTGCCCATTCAAGTTGGACCAGTGCAAAAAGATACTATGTGTTAGGTCTTAGATATAGATCTCACCTACAATATTTTGTTAGGTCGACCCTGGATACATGAAATGCAAGTAGTGCCTTCTACGTATCACCAGTGTGTCAAATTTCCTTATTAAGGACAAGAGATCTCCATATCTATTGATCATAATCCATTTCAACATTGTAATGCAATGGGGGCAGCCCAAGACAGTTTGGTTCCCCATAATAGGGAAAAATAGAGATCCTCAACATCAGATCTATAGACAACAAAGCTCGAATCATTATCTGGAAATTTCAAGCAACAAATGCAAATCAAAGACCAAGGTATGGGAGAATACTCTTTGGAACCCCTATGTTTGGCTAAATTACTGACATCACCTAGATCTCATGGATTGCCTACTACATCAACGCATCTGGTAACTCAGCCCATCACCAAATTTCATGGTACCTTCATCCAACTGGGCACTCTAGCACATGAATCAGAAGATAAGGACATTCTTAGCTGGTTATACAAAGATGAGGAAGAAGATAATAGAGCAGCTGCTCTAGACATAGTTCTACCGACGCACCTATATGGAAAGGGATACTTAATCATGAAACAAATGGGATATGATGATAAAGGACCTATTGGAAAATGCAAAGAAGGAGTCACGGAACCCATAGATCTTCCTTCACAGCCTAGTAGAGACAAAACCAGACTAGGTTGTAAACTCACTTTCTTATTAAGAAAGACGCCATGCATAACTGCAAAACCTCAATAGAAAGAAAAGAAGAAGTACAAAGAAGAATCCTGGTAGGAAGCACTATTTGAGTCAGCAGAAACAATCCACAAGGCATGTGAAAGTCAAGAATAGAAGTTACATCAGGAAAAGCTTCTAAGCCACAAGAAGGCCATATCTGCAGCAATAGCTCATCTTCAAACACCAATATCTCAAGAACTGATAATATCAACTCTTGATACCATTGTTCCTCCCCAAGGAGGCACAGTCTATGAATAAATATAGAAAGTAGAAGCAGGATCTGGCACTAACTCAACAAAAACTATCAAAATGGTATCCATCATCAAAGATCTATTTTCACCATACAACATACTTGTTCACAGCACTGATAGAATCTGGGATGATGCCTTAGAGACTGATTCCAATGAATATGAATGGGGTACCTACTCAAACGCTACTATAGATATCCCTAATAATACTGGCACCATACCCCTTTCTCAAGAAGAGCATAATGCAGAAAATAGACCTCTTGAATTTGGACCGCAGAATATCTATGACGCCAAGGAAAGTGAACAAAAGCATTATGAACAAGTCTATACGGAAGATAATACCATCGAAGACCTCGATGAAATCCTTGACTTATTTAAAACCAAGACCAATCATGATGAAACCTTTGTCTTGACACTTACAGTAGCAGAACTTGATCCACCAAATGATTCCTTACCACTTGTCTTTCCTGACCTCATAGACTGGGATGAACCTGAAATCCATGATATACCAATTATCCGAGATGATGAATCTATTATCCACTACCTATGTACCGTTAACCCGGAAACAAGCTCTACCAGTGAATGAAGTAATGATATCTACAAAATAGGGAGTGCCAAGTTTCTCAGTCACAAAAATGAGCCAAATAAAAGATCTGATGCTGAAAACCAGTCAATGGCAGCTCTAGATCACAAAAAAGTAAAAATAAAGGACACATCTGAGGGTGAAAACCTTTTTAAGGCACCTAAAGATGGGAGACTTGACACTCTTCTGGAACATTACCATGAGTGATCACCCATATTGGTTGAGCCCACTCAATCAATCAACATTGGTACTACAAAAGCAGTCAAAAAGATACATCTAGCAGAATCTCTTCCAACAGAAGAAAAACCAGAATTTATCAAATTCTTCAAAGAAAAGAAAATCAATTTTGCTTGGTCATATGTAGATATGCCTGGGATTGATCCATAATTGATCATGCATCACTTATCTATGGCTCTAAGAGCTAAACTAGTTAAGAAAAAACTGTGAAAAATGAATCCACATGTGGCACTCATGGTTAAAGCTGAACTCAAGAAACTATTGAATGTTGGATTTATTCGACCCATAGATTATGCTGAGTGGATTTTAAACATTGTGCCAGTTTTAAAACCAGATGGCAGTATCAGAATATGCATAGATTTTAGAGATGTCAACAATACCTGTCCAAAGGATGACTTTCCTTTGCCAAGTATTGACATAATTGTGGATCTCACAGCAGGCCATGCAATGCTATCACTAATGGACAGTTTTTTAGGCTATAATCAAATCAAGATTGCACCAGAGGATCAAGATAGAACATCGTTCACTTGTCCTTGGGGAATGTATTGTTGGAATGTCATGCCTTTCAGCTTGAAGAATACTGGGGCAACTTATCAAAGAGCAATGACAACAATCTTCCATGTCATGATGCATACCTTCATGGAGGACTATGTGGATGATTTACTAGCTAAATCCTTCACCCGAGCAGAACATCTAGACATCTTAGAGAAGATCTTTGATAGATTGGAGAAATTCCAAGTCAGACTCAACCCTAAGAAGTGTGTCTTCGAGGTTACATCAGGCAAGCTACTAGGCTACATAGTTTCAACTAAAGGTATTGAAGTGGATCCAGCAAAGGTACAAGCCATCATGGAGATGCCACCACCAAAGAATATTAGTCAACTCAGGTCTCTACAAGGATGACTCCAATCAATCAGGTGATTCATCGCTCAACTAGCAGACAAAAGTCTACCATTCAATCATCTACTACATAAGAATGTACCATTTAGATGGGAAGCCAAATGTGCTGAATCCTTCTATCAAATCAAGCAATATCTCATGAACCCACCAGTTCTAGTACCACCAATAGCAGGGAAGCCACTTATTCTCTATATTTCAACAATAGATGTATCACTGGGGGCACTGTTAGCACAAGAAAATCAACAAGGAAAGGAATGGGCTATTTATTACATCAATAGGACATTAAATGGCTATGAACTCAACTACACATTTATTGATAAAGCCTACCTAGCTATGGTCTTCGCCTCTCAAAAGTTTCAACATTACATGCTGGCTCACACAACCAAGCTAGTTGCAAAGATTGATCCTCTCAAATATTTACTCAGCAAAGCAACTCTTACAGGCCGATTGGCTAAATGGGTCATGATTCTCAGTGAATTTGATATCCACTACACAGAGCATCGAGATATCAAAGGACAAGTAATAGCAGATCAACTGGCCGAAGCGCCACTACCTGGTAAGTAACTGATGGAGATCAAATTTCTGGACAGAGATATTCTTGCTATCTCTACAACACAATGGACCTTATATTTTGATGGATCATTCACTCAACACGGCTCAGGTGCCAGCATTTTATTCATCACTCCTGAAGGGAACACCATACCAAGGTCATATAGGCTTATATTTCCATGCACAAATAACGTTGCTGAATATGAGGCATTGGTTATAGGCATCAAGATGGTAGTAGAATGGAAAATCACAGAACTCAAAGTCTACGGAGATTCACAACTAGTTATCAATCAAATTAATGATGACTATCAGATGAAAGATGACAAGTTGCTACCTTACAAAAGAATGGTGGATGACTTCAAATAGTACTTTGTGCACATCACCTTCGAGCAAATACCAAGGTTGAACAATAGATTAGCCAATGCAATGGCTACTATCGCTTCACTACTACAAATTCTAGACCAACAGAGTCGTTACGAGTTTCTGGTAGAGCAACTGTTCTCCCCCACTTATGACCATTCTGAATCCCATGTTATCTATGCCTTAACCGGTTCTGACTCTCCATTATATGGACCAATATATGACTATCTCAAGAACAATATCTTACCCATTGACCTATCCCAAAACCAAAAACGTAACTTTATCTGGCAAGCCGCCCGTTATACCCTCACTGCTGATACTTTGTACCATCGAGGTCTAGATGGTACTCTTCTTCGTTGCCTTGATCGTAATGAATCCGATTCCACTCTACATGAGCTTCACAAAGGTATTTGTGGCACACATTCAAGTGGTACTACTCTTGCTAAAAAGATACTAAGAATGGGATATTACTAGCCGACAATGGAGAAAGACTCTTATCACTTTGCTAAGAAATGTCCTAAATGCCAGATCCATGGCAATCTGATATATGCATGAGCACAGGAACTGCAGCCATTTACAACATCTTGGCCCTTTTGTCAGTGGGGACTAGACTTGGTCGGCAAAATTCATCCTTCATCTTCAAATGGACACAAGTTTATTATAACTGCAACAGAATACTTTACCAAATGGATAGAAGCAGTCCCCATGACCACAGTAACTGGGAAACACATTGCCTCTTTTATCCTTAATTATTTGATCTGTAGATATGGTATTCCAAGTTCCATCATCACAGATAATGGACAACCTTTCAAAAACCAAGATTTACAAGAACTATGTGAAAAATTCAAAATCCAACATCGATTCTCTACACCTTACTACCCACAGGGGAATGGTCAAGTAGAAGCATCCAACAAGACTATTGAAAATCCTAAAGAAAATAGTGAATGATGCAGGCAAAGATTGGCACGTACAACTCAATCCAACACTTTGGGCATACAGAACCAGCATCCACATGCCTACAAGAGCAACACCATACTCATTGGTATATGGATCAGAAGCCATTTTACCTCTAGAGGTAGAAATCCCATCTCTCAGAGTCTCTTTCAAAGGCTTAATCCCAGATGAAGAGTATCGAGTCAATCGACTGCAAGAACTTGAACTCCTAGATGAAAGACGTCAGCATGCCTACACCCATCTCAAAGCATATCAGCAATGCATGTGTCGCAGCTATATCCACAAAGTCATTCCTTGAGTCTTCAAAATTGGCAACCTGGTACTCAAAGAAAATCCTAAAAACCAACAAGATCGGGAAAAGAAAGGAAAATTTGAGCCTAACTGGTTAGGTCCCTATGTCATCAGATCAGCCTATTGATCAGGCACATATTAGCTAACCACTTCAGAAGGAGATGTGCTCAAAGAACCAACTAACAACATTCACCTGAAGAAATACTATACCCAAGGAAGACTAATGCACGAAAAATAAAAATAAAAATAAAAAATAAAAAACAAAAATTAAAAAAAACAATCAAAAAATCAAGAAAAAGCAAATAAAAAGGTACAATAAAAGCAATGGGTGAAATCCTGGCAACAAGTGCTATTGTGAGAGAACAACTCCTCTATCTATATCTATACCATTTTATATCCTTAAAAGACTATCGGCCGTCGCCCGACATTTCTATTATCATATCCATTCGGGACATACTTAGCGTAGTCACTATCCTACTTTATCTGCATATTCCTTCATAGCACCTTACCATGGCTTGGTAATCACTGTACATATCCACATCAAGAGGCACACTTAGCTAGGGGCAATATTCATCAAACTTGCAATATATTTAGGCCATCAAACACTAGAAGCAAACTCAGAACATCTCATCTAGCAAATCAAACTAGCGCAACCACAAAGTAAAACATCAATCAGTAAACAAAAGATTCCCCAAACTGCTACGATGGATGATTTTCTGAAGTAACAAATGTTTGCATTTTTGCATAAAGTCTTGACTATTTTTGCACTCAAACTTTTTGAATTATTGGATTCTTTAAATTTTCTCAAACAATGCTTCCAAGATAGAGAAAATCAAGAAACTCCAATAATTTTTTAGTCTTCTATCTATGAGGTGCTCGTTTGTATTGTGTAAATACTTGTCTCGAGACGTGATGTGCAAACATATCACTAAAAACCTGATTCCACTTTATGCATACAAATGGTTTAATCTTGTTTGTTTATACGCAATCCACACTTAGGTCGTCTTGGTTCAATTATACCTTGATGCTTGTGCTATCTTGCGAAATCAAATATTATGTAAATTTTTCTCAGGTCATTATGGTTCAAATTATACCATTATGCTTGTATAAATTTCCAACATATCCAACGATCAATAAATGCTCAATGATGACACATATATCAAAAGCAAATAAAAAGTGGTTATATGGGGATGACAACCACAAAGTAAAACATCAATCGGTAAACAAAAGATTCCCCAAACTGCTACGATGGATGATTTTCTGAAGTAACAAATGTTTGCATTTTTGCATAAAGTCTTGACTATTTTTGCACTCGAACTTTTTGAATTATTGGATTCTTTAAATTTTCTCAAACAATGCTTCCAAGCTAGAGAAAATCAAGAAACTCCAATAATTTTTTAGTCTTCTATCTATGAGGTGCTCGTTTGTACTGTGTAAATACTTGTCTCGAGACGTGATGTGCAAACATATCACTAAAAACCTAATTCCACTTTATGCATACAAATGGTTTAATCTTGTCTATTTATACGCAATCCGCACTCAGGTCGTCCTGGTTCAATTATACCTTGATGCTTGTGCTATCTTGCGAAATCAAATATTATGTAAATTTTTCTCAGGTCATTATGGTTCAAATTATACCATTATGCTTGTATAAATTTCCAACATATCCAACGATCAATAAATGCTCAATGATGACACATATATCAAAAGCAAATAAAAAGTGGTTATACGGGGATGACAAATAAACAATGAGGATGATCAAAAACAAATAGTTGCATATCATTTTA
Source organism: Cryptomeria japonica (assembly GCF_030272615.1). Classification (NCBI taxonomy): domain Eukaryota; kingdom Viridiplantae; phylum Streptophyta; class Pinopsida; order Cupressales; family Cupressaceae; genus Cryptomeria; species Cryptomeria japonica. Next base: position 734,945,452 of record NC_081407.1, read on the forward strand.
CAAATAGTTACATATCATTTTACAATTAGTTGCATATCAAATCATACATCTCATTTTCAAGATACATCTCATAAACCAAACATCATAGCACATATTCATCATGCATTTACATCTATCAAAGCATTACATCATCATAGAATAAACAACAGCATATAAAAAGCATGAATCCATAACACATCACATGAAGATCAAGGAAAATGGTGTCGTCTATATATATATATATATATATATCCAAAAATGATCACAATACAACATATGTCATGTCTCTGTCAAATACAAATACAATGATCAAAATACAACGGAGACAACATCTCAAAAGTATGACTATCTCCTGACGGAGACGGTCTCACTACAAAAATCCCCGCCATTGGATCTCCTGGAGGATCATGTCTCAATGGCCCTATCATACCTCGGCTCTCTGACCGCGGCCCAGTCTCTCAAGATCGACTAGATCTCGACTATGTAAAGCTCTGTACTTGGCGATCCCTAGGCACCACAGCCTCATAATGATGACGGTAGTACTCCGCCTCCTGAGCTCTCAAAGAAAGCTCTCTCAAGGTGTCTCTCATTGGACCACCTGCTGCTACTCTCTACACACTCGCTGCAAGATCCTCCGCTCAACCCCGCCGCTCTATCTTCGTGTCTCGCTCAGTGGTCAGCTAAGCAATCTACTACTGCTGCATCAGTAACTAAGCCTGCAGGTGCTATACCATCATTTGTAGGGTCCTAATCTATGCGTCCTCCACATGACTAGGGATCCGAACCCGTAGGGTTACCTATAAAGGGGTATCCCCTCTCCCTCTACCTATCCTCGGTGCTGGAGGTGGTAGCACATCAGTCCTCCTCCTCTGAATTGGCCATCTCACCTCGTTAGTCCCTCCCACTGTAGCTATCACCTCCCCCACCATCCCATCACCACCTGCTCTGATGGTCAACCCTCCTCTCCCTCTATCCATCATAGCTCGTCAAACTACTCTCTCCAACCCTCTATCACCACCATCCCTCCCTTTGTCTCCTCTCCTCCCTCGATCTCCTCTCCCTCATCATCCTCCTCCACCATCTTCATCATCCCCATCATCTCCACCTCCCTTGTCCTCATCATCATCAAACACAGGTCGCATCTCCTCCAGATCTAATATCCTCACTACCGCCCGCACTACGAATAATCTGGCAAACTCATCTGTCATCCCAGCATCCAAAATCTCTGGGGCATAATCCCATATTTGGCCTGCTAAGCTAACAAACTCCTCTATAGCCACCACACTATCAATAGTTGGACCCCAATCTGGTATGTCCTACCTCCGACGCGCATACAAGCAGGTCCCCTATGGTATACCCTACTGCCGACCATACTACCGCAAAACTCTGGTGACCAAGAATCTCTCAATCACAAATGGGGTCCTCTCTATCAGGTATTGAGTCATAAAAACATAAGGCATCTCCAACTCGTCCTCCGCCCATACCTCACAACCTGTATATGGTCGCCAAACAACCATATCAATATCATCCAAAACCCTCCTCCAATGCTCCAGTTTGCGCAGCTTCCACTGGAAAACTAATCCCCCATAACCATATGCATAGGCACGTCCAACGGGCCTATCTCTGTCCACCAATGGCCTAGTTGCAGGAATGTGCTCCCAGCACCATACCTGTAGGATCCCTAGGTATACCACCTCATGCAAATCCTTGTACAGATGGGCTTGCATAGCTAATCCCCACGCGAACCTGTAGCCCTATGTCACCATATCCTCTAGTACCAGCCCCCATCCCATAGATAGTCCCTTCGACTTGTGGTCGGGACATAGAAAACCACCTATAAACCCTGCCAGGACTGATGGAAGAGGTGCATAATCCAAGTCCAAGAACTCCTGCCAAGGGATCTCATATCCACAAACTATCTCATCATGGAATATATGGCGAAGTGCCTCTATCCCACCCTCCTCCGACTGCTCGTAAGGTAGTAGTGAACCTACTACTGGTATGCACAGGATCCTATAACAGTCCTCTGGAGTAACTGTCATCTCCCCAGTGGCAAAGTGAAAGGTGTTCGTATCGCTGTGCCACCTCTCTGCGAGCACTATAAGTAAACCCCGGTTCACAGTGAACCGAGGCATATCCAATAGGGAAGTCAAGCTGCATCTCTCAATAATGTCAAGATCAGCCTATGCCAACCATGGTATCAATGTCCAAGATCTAGGAAACCGCTTACGTGACTGAACCACTCCTAATCGCTCCTATCAAAAAGCAAAACAAGTCCAATATCAGTTTCCTCATCAAAACATAGATATCAAAAATCAAAATCACAAAAACTTGAACACTTTGAAAATCTAATCAAGTTCTACATCATTTCCAATCCATATCAACTTGTAACACAACACAAGTTTTCAAAAATCATATTGAACTTGTAACACAATTCAAGTTTCCACATCACATCAGCTTGTAAAACAACTCAAGTTTCCAATCCATATCAGCTTGTAACACAACTCAAGCTCCACAAATTCATATCAATTTCACATTAATATCTATGCATAACTTGAAATATCGCAAATCAAAACAAGTTATATCAACACTCATATTGGACAAACTAACAAACACCATGATAGCAGACACAACAATGAACAAATTACACCTATCCTGATAACGCTGGCCTTATCCTATCAATTTTTCTCATTCACAAAATCACCCTATCTCACAAAATTTTTCCCAATGCGCTAAAACAGATTGTCTACGTGCTAAAACACATCCACACACTAAACTATTTTCTTCATGTGCTATCCTATCCACCCTATGCATTAGACTAACTCTATGCGCTACCCTTTTTTCTCCATGCGCCATCTAACCTATCCTATGCGCTAGACAAACTCTATGTGCTACCCTTCTTTCTAAATGCGCTATCCATCCTATCCTATACGCTAGACTAACTCTATGTGCTAACCTATCCTGCGGTTACACTACTTATTTAACCTTAAGCACTAGGTCTAACCTACATGCTACTTCCCCCTACCCATGCGAGCCCCTGTGCAGCCTATGTGCTAGGTTAACCCAACGCGCTAACCTTTTCACTTTCTGCACTACCCTGTGTCCCTAATGCGCTAATCCAAGACCATGCACTAACCTAGGAACCCAAGGCGCTAACCTAGAAATTAGATGCGCTACCCTAAATTTTCGGACACACCCAAAATTTAAACCCCCATGCGCTACAACATTTTTCATATGCGCTAATCTAAGACCCCTATGCGCTAAACCGTTAACCCCGCGTGGAAAATTGCAAAAAAATGACCAAAACAACAAAATAAAAAGTCAAGAAGGGGTCAAAAAAGGTTGACTTAAAGGTGGTCCATACGCGGCAGGCCTTTGATACCTCTGAACGCATTCAAATCAGTGTGAAGAATATGGAATAGGCATTTTGTCTTCTCTCCAAAAGTCTCTCTCCAAGGTCAACAAGCACAAATGAATCTAAACAAAGCACTTTTCCCCTTTTATAGGGTAAAACAAAATTAGGCTCAAGCATGTAATTCGCTCGCGGTCTCCCTCATACCCTCGCACATGTCAATTATTGGGAGATGAATCAATTTACACATTCCACCTAGTCAAAATTTTACAATGTAAAACAATTATCAAATCTAAACATATTTTCTAAAAAATTTTGATTCATCTCTCGAGGGGGCATTATCCACATCGATTATCAAAACTGGGGCATGGCATATCTCAAAAGGGCATAAAATTTCTATTTGATCATAAATCACAACGACACATCATTTTCTTTGAATTAACATGTGCACACACGCCACTTCAAAGAGGGGCAAAATGTAGACATATAAAAATGATCATATTCCTAAATGAATATTTTATGTTCATTTCTCTATTTAATTAAATCTAATTTAATTGAATCACCCACATTCTTCTATTTTAATTAAGTAAATTACTCAATTTATTTAAATTAAATTCACTAGACTTCTTTTTACCATTTAATGAATAAATCATTTTATTCAATTAAATCCCTTCTATCCACTTTTAATTAAATTCAAATTTAATTAAATAGTTATCCAAAATTGAATAAATCTAATTTATTTAATTTCCCCAAATTGCAACCAAATTTAAGTAAATTCATTTTATTTCAATTAAATCCTATTATCCCTCCATCCACTTGCAAATTCCTACATCTCCCACTTGCCTCCTAAACCCTATTCCTAACCCCCTTCTAGACTTTTCTAATCACTTCTAATTAGCCTAACCCATCTCCTAAACTTTGTCACATCCCTAAGCAAGGGGAGGTCACTTCTCAAATCCTCAAAGTCTTTGAAAACCTTTAAAGGCTTCAACCACTTAATTTTCCAAGTCTCCCAAACCATTAATGGTTAACTCAACCCTCTAGCATGATTAGAGACTTTCTCTAAACTAAACCTCCATGTAACCCAAGGGTCTCATCAAGCCTTCAATGATTTGACCATGGTTATCCCTTAATCTTTTGCACAAAAGTTTATCCTTAGGGTTAAAGCTTGATCCAATGGGTAATCCTAACTTAACCTTAACCCTTACCCCTAGGATAACCATGAGGTATTCTCAGGCATTTAATGCCTCCAACCCCTTTTCTCAACCCAACCCTATGTTGACATTTGTAACCATTTCATTGGTGCCAATTACAAACATGGATCCCCAACTTTCAAACTCAACCCTTGATTATATCTTTCAATCCTGACCATCCATTGCCCTATTTTTGCTATAAATAGAGCTCTCATTCCTCCATTTTGAAAAGAAAGTCTTTAGGATCATACTTATGCTCAAATGCATTCAAGCTTTCATACCATTTTATGCTCATCATTTTAGCCTCTCTTTTAGATAGAAATTAATCTAAATATGCATGTTTAGAGTACTTTCTTTATCATTTAGCTTAAATCAGGGGCTAATATAGTATGCTAGGATAGTCTTGTTTACTAACCTTGTCATCTTATAACTAGTTTATTGCATTTATAGGATTATGCATAGCTTAGGATGCATCTCATCTTAAAATCAACAAAAGCATCCCTCGTTCTTGCATTTGTCATCCTTAAACCATTTTGCTTAGTGATCTGAGAGCAAAAAGATTGGTTTGAGGGACCTTGTGAGATAGAGAACCATGGAACCAACCTTGGGAAGTTGAGCCATAACTTCATAACTCCATAGCTTGCACCAAGAAGTTCTGTGGGTGTGTGGACAAGTCTCCCTGGAACCCCATTTTTCACATTTTTAGTTCTATCCACCCTATTTTCCCACATACAATTAGAAACAAAGCCAGACTGGTGTGTAAAGGATATGCCCAAGAAGAAGGAGAAGACTATGGAGAAACCTTTACTCCAGTAGCCAGATTGGAAGGAGTTCGTATGCTTCTTGCATATGCAGCTTTTAAAGGATTCAAAGTATATCAAATGGATGTAAAATCTACATTCCTAAATGGTGTACTTGAAGAGGAGGTGTATATAGAGCAACCAGATGGGTTTGCCCTATCTGAAGATAGTGACATGGTGTGTAGGCTACATAAAGCCTTATATGGTCTAAAGCAGGCACCTAGAGCATGGTATGAATACCTGCACTCCCATCTTGTGAAGATTGGATTTGAGAGAACAAGCGAAGATAACAATATCTACTTGAAATATGAAGGAGATCAAATCCTAATCTGTGAGGTATTTGTTGATGACATTATCTTTGGTGGAGATGACAAGATGAGTCATGAGTTTACAGATGAGATGAAGAAAGAGTTTGAGATGTCACTCATAGGGGAGATTAAGTTCTTCATTGGACTGCAGATTCAACAAATGAAAAACGGAATCTTTATTACATAGTCCAAGTATGTCAAAGAGGTGTTGAAGACCTTTGGCATGGAAGATAGCAAACTGATTGGTACACCGATGGTGACTAGTTGTAAACTATCGAAAGAGGATGACTTAGCATTGGTAAATGAGAGGGAATACCCATCAATGATTGGTAAGTTGCATTATGTAGTGCATAGCAGACCAGATATTGCACATGCAGTTGGCATTATTGCAAGGTTCCAGAAAAGTCCAAGAGAATCCCACTTGGTTGCAACCAAGCAAATTCTTAGGTATCTGAAGGGAACTATTGATTATGGATTGTGGTATCCATATAGCAAGGATTTCAACTTGAAAGTATTCACAGATGTTGATTGGGCAGGTAATGTGGATGATCGAAAGAGCACAACCGGTGGTGCATTCTTTCTTGGTGGTAGACTGGTGTCATGGATGAGTAAGAAGCAGAGTTGTATCTCTCAGTCTACAACGGAAGCATAGTATGTTGCAGCTTTCATGAATTGCACTCAGACAATTTGGATGAAGCATGTATTAAATGGATTCAAAGTTCTTGTATCTATATCGGTAAGTATATTTTGTGACAATACTAGTACAATTAACATCTCCAAGAATCCAGTTTTACATTCCAGAACCAACCACTTTGAGAGCTTAAGTATCATGTCTTGAGGGAAAAGGTTTAGAACAAAGAGATTGCACTAAAACATGTTTCCAGTAAGGAGCAGTTAGCAGACATATTCACCAAGCCTCTCCCAAAGGCTATATTTTTGTACTTAAGAGGTGAATTAGGGGTGCTGCCCCTTCAAGAGGTGAACTAAAGGTATGTGCTCCACATCAATCAGGTATTGCATAGTCAATTTTTTTTAGGATTGATGTGTTGAAGGATGCTACTCCTCAGGGGGAGCAGCATAATGGAATAGGGAAGCTTGTGCCTCCACTTTGGCATTGTTGTCAAAGGGGGAGAAGAAGTGAAGCAGAGAAGATATCTGTAGAAATTGGGGGAGAAGATGTGAAGTAAAGAGATATCTTTGTATATTGCCATCAATGCCAAAGGGGGAGATTGTTGGCATTATGTGAACCGGTATGAGGACATGATGACACTGCACGTTGTCATTAATGTCAATATACTGAAAAAGAGAGAACCGGTATAACATTGTGAACTAGTATATGTGCGAAAGTGAGGCGGTGTGTTTGTTCAAGGTGAATCGACATGTTGATATGGGAAACGGTACATGAAAGCTTTGTATGACTACCGGTTGGTAGTCTCAACTTCAGGTTTTTCGGTTGAAGTGCTTCAAGCTTGTGTGACTCAACCGGTGACATTGTGTGATGAGTTAGCATTGTAATGAACAACAGATCATGTTGCGACGTCAGCCTTGTGCGTGTGAAGGATCTTGCATGAGGGAGATTGTTCCTATCTACCTCAGGAATGTGTGAAGTCTATAAATAGTGAAAACACATCATGAGTTATTAGCCACCATGAAAGCAGTGGAAAATGAATGATGGAGAACATCTTGAGATTGGTTCAAGACTATTGCATTTAATGCAATGTGCTCAACGATTAGGATTGAACCATTTGAATTGCTTAACCTAACAGGTTTAGGGTTTAGGGTTTATGCTACCGACCTATCTGTTTCCTATAAGGTCAATGTTGTGTTTCTTTCTGAGGTTGTTGGCAAAAGTTGTGTGTGTGTATCCAAGTGAAGAGATACATGATTCTTGCCAGAACAGAGGAGAGAAGTGATACCTACAGAGTGTAAGTGTGGAAGGTGAAGAGGAGCTAAAGCAGATCTGCATTGGCATTGAGTGCTATTACCAAATCATTGTAATACCTGTTGATCTCTAACCACTTCAACAGTTGAGAAATCCCTTAACAGGGTAACTTTAACCAGCTTACTGTAAATCCTTTGATAGGGTGACTCAAAACCATTGAGTTCTTGAAATCCTCTAACAAGGTAACCTTTAACAGGAATTAACCCTTAACCGGGTGATCCCTAACAGGATTGGTTCCTTATAGAACCTATTGTATCAGTCTTCTAAAGAGTTCAAAAATAGCTTGTGGGTATTCATCCCCACAATGGTTTTTCCCAGTTGGGTTTCCACGTGAAAAATTTGTGTGTCATGTGTGGTGTTATTCATGTGATGGTTTAAGTGATGTGTGTCTAAAGGTAAATCATGTTGATCTAGTTGTTTATATATTTTTGATGATAGATTACCTATTCATGCACTAGGGTGAAATAGAAATGATGTATTAGATTGTATGAAAAGATAAGTGTCAACCGGTTTATGCTTGTCTCAATTATTCTGGGTTTTGCTGGTTGTACTCTATTTGAAGACCGGTGTTACTATTTGTCTGCCAAAGCATAGTGTCTACTGATAAACTGGTTTTAGGAATGTGTTTTTGTCTGTACTGATTCACCCCTCCCCCCCCTCTCAGTACCAGTTTGGTACTATCCATTTATCATTGAGTTATCAAAATGGTGAACCGGTATGTTGAAATGTGAACTGGTATCGGGGTTTCATTTTATATGACTACTGGTTGGTAGTCTCAGCTTTAGGGTTTCTGGTTGATGCATTTCAAGTCTGTGTGATTCGAATGACAATATTTAGTGATGAGTTAGCATTGGAATGAAGATCAGATCGTGTTGCCATGTCAGCCTTGTGCGTGTGAAGAATTTCCTTGAGGATTTTGCATGAAGAAGATTGATCCTATCTACCTCGGAAATGTGCAAAGTCTCAGTAAATGGTGGAGAGCACATGATGGGTTATCAGCTTCTAGAAGCGGCAAAGAACGAATGATGGTGAACGTCTTGAGATTTGTCCAAGATTGTTTCATTCTATGCAATGTCATTGAACGGTCAGGATTGGACCAACTGTATTGTTAATCTAAATGTTTAAGGTTTAGGGTTTATGCCACCAACCTATCTATTTCCTATAAGGTCGATGATGATTTATATTCTGAAGTTGTTGGCAAATATTATGTGTGTATCCAAGTGAAGAGATACTTTGATTCTTGCTAGACTGGAGAAGTGTGTAGATACCTGCAGAGTGTCACTATAGAAGTAAAGGAACTAAAGTGGATCTGCATTGGCATTGAGTGTTGTTATCATATCAGTGTATTACCTGTTGACTTCTAACCATTTCAGCAATTGGGTTCTTCAAATCCTCTTGGGAGGTAACCTTTAACAGGGCTCTAACCTTTAACCGGGTACTTATCCATCCCTTAACTGGGTGCTCCCTAGCTAGCAAAACTTATTGTAAATTCCTTAACCAGATTAGGCTCCTAACAGAGCGAACTTTAGAAGAGTTCAAAGAACAACTTGTGGGTATTCATCCCCACCGTGCTTTTTCCCAGTTGGGTTTCCACGTGAAAAATAAGTGTGTTATGTGTGATGCTTTTTCATGTGATGTCAGTATTTTTTGTCAAGTGGTAAAGCATGTTGAACTAGTGGTCATTATATTTCTGATGATTTATTACTTGTTTATGCATATGGGTGAAGTGGAAATGAGATATTAGGTTGTGTGGAGATCTAAGTGTTACTGATTTAAGCCATTCACAGTGTCACTATGTTTTACCGGTAGTGCCCTGATTTAGATCAGTGATACTGTTTGTCAGTTAGTGTAGTTTTTGCAGTCAAAGTGGTTTAAGGAAGCTTTGTTGGCATTTTATATGTTTACGTTGTGATTGTCATTGATGGACACACACTTGCTTTGAGATCACTTTTTATGTATGAGTTATGCTCAACAGGTATTTGCTCCAAACTGGTATTATGTATTATAGTCTTTAGGCTATCGGTGTTTTATAGAAAGTGTTTACCGATCTTAATTGAGGATCTCAAACAGTACGGAGGAACTGAAGTGGCAGTTATCATTTTCCTAGTCTTGATTTTTGGACAACTGGTAATTGGTTTAATGTTTAAATCGGTATTACTCTATGATGAGTTACCAACTGGTATTTTTGCGATGAGTTACCATACACCGACACTTTGACGATGATTTTGTGTCATGTTATCAAATGTGTCTAGATGAAATGAACCTAGGAACTTGCAATGTAATCTTATTGGACCAACATGAAATCAGATTCCTTTTTAAGGATCATGTCTAGGGTTTTAGAAGATGTAGCTGTTAGGGTTCTTTGGTGGTTGATGAGTTTTTGTATGTGTGATCTTAGAAGAGAAGATCAAGTCTGTGTGCTATAACAGAGTGTGGATTTACTGAAGACTGAAGTAATGCTAAAATGCATTAGCAATGAGCTATCATGGATCTAACCAAATAGACTATGCTATTTGCTAGATCATTCACTTGTTGATTACTCACATCTTCGACAAATCTGAAACCCTTAACCAGGTAGGCCTAGAAAAGCCTTTGTAAATCCTCTAACAAGGTGATTCACATCTGTGGATCTAAAATCATCTCGCAAGGTAGTCTTTAATCAGACTTGTCTCCTAACAGAGATTGAGATTCCTAACATGATCTATTCTGGTGAAGAACATTGTATGACCTTAACCGGTCCGACCTTAACTGGTCTAGTTACTATTTTGCAGATAGTTACTTGTGAGTTTCATCTCATAGTGGTTTTTCCCATTTGGGTTTCCATGTCAAAATCTCTTGTGTTATGGTGATTGTGCTTTTGTGGGTGAATGCCTTATTTGTTGTTTGGTTTGCATTTGTGTTAACCGGTTTGTTAGTAAAACTGTTAAACTGGTTTACTGCTAAACTATTTAAGTGTTTAAGTTTAGTATTTTTTTGTATACTATTTCACCCCACCCCCCTCTTAGTATTCATCAATTGGTATCAGAGAAAACCTTTCTATAAGTTTAACCACTTGGAAAGAGATATGGGGGAATACACTGTGAGGGAACTTACTCATTGGCTACCGGTATTATGTATTATAGTCTTTAGGCTATCGGTGTTTTACAGAAAGTGTTTACCAATCTCAAGTGGTATGAAGACCTCAAGCGGTTTGAGGATCTCAAGTGATACGAAGGAACTGAAGTGGCAGTTATCATTTTCCCAGTCTTCATTTTTGGACAACCGACAATTAGTTTAATGTTTGAACTGGTATTACTCTGTGATGAGTTACCAACCAGTATTTTTAGGATGAGTTACCATCCACTGACACTTTGACAGTGATTTTGTGTCATGTTATCAAATGTGTCTACATGCAATGAACCTAGGAACTTGCAATGTAATCCTATTGGACCGACATGAAATTAGATTCCTTTTTAAAGACATCATGTCTAGGGTTTTAGAAGATGTAGTTGTTAGGGTTTTTTGGTGGTTGATGAGTTTTTGCATGTGCGATCTTAGAAGAGAAGATCGAGTCTGTGTGCTATAATAGAGTGTGGATTTACTGAAGACTGAAGTAATGCTGAAATGCATTAGCAATGAGCTATCATGGATCTAACCAAGTAGACTGTGTTATTTACTAGATCATTCACTTGTTGATTACTCACATCTTTGACAAGTCTGAAACCCTTAATCGGGTAGGCCTAGAAAAGCCTTTGTAAATCCTCTAACAAGGTGGTTCACATTTGTGGATATGAAATCCTCTCACAAGGTAGATTTTAATCAAACTTATCTCCTAACAAAGATTGAGATTCCTAATAGGATCTATTCTGGTGAAGAACATTGTATGACCTTAACCGGTCTAACCTTAATCGGTCTAGTTACTATTCTGCAGATAGTTACTTGTGAGTTTCATCTCACCATGGTTTTTCCCATTTGGGTGTCCATGTAAAAATCTCTTGTGTTATCGTGATTGTGCTTCTGTGGGTGAATGCCTTATTTGCTGTTTGGTTTGCATTTGTGCTAACCAGTTTGTTAGTAAAACTGTTATACTGGTTTACTACTAAATTGTTTAAGTGTTTAAGTTTAGTATTTTTTTGTATACTAATTCACCCCCCACCTCTTAGTATTCATCAATTGGTATCAGAGCAAACCTTTCTATAAGTTTAACCACTTGGAAAGAGATATGGGGGAATACACTATGAGGGAACTTACTCATCAACTCACTTAGACTAAGAAAGCCTATGATGAACTCAAAGTCGTGTAAGGCCTCTCTGGAAAAAAGGAGAGAGTATGCTGAGAAACTGATGGAGCTAACTGAAAATAGTTCCTCTGATGAAGCGGACATGGAAGTCCTAGTTGAAGAAGTTGAAAATTTGAATGAGTTTAATGCCAACCTAAGAAGGGAACTTGAAGGACTGACTATTAGTATGTGTCAAGAGCTTGAGAACCAGAGAAAAGCTAAAGATTTGGTAAAAGACAAAGATCATGAGGTCTCCAAGTTGAAGCAAGAAATTAGTGCACTTACCGCTCATCTCCAAGAGAGAAAAGTAGAAAAAGAGGAAATGCAAGGTGAAATAAACATGGCTACTTCTAATAATTTAACCTCGAAGGAATCCAATGCTTCTATTACCAAAGAACTCACTGAGTCAAAGGAAATACTTGCCAAATTCAATAAGAGCACTGTTAAGCTAGAACAAAAGCTTGAATTAGCAAAACCAGTGAAGAATACCACTGGACTTGGTTTTTTTGGTTATGAGGAAGGTGAGACCTCTGGAACAAAAGATGGAGCATCAAAGAAGCAACTGGCACCAATGGATAAAGGTAAGAAAAAGTTCAAACCTGTTTGCTTTAATTGTCTCAAGGAAGGACATACTGCTAATGTATGTAGAAACAAGGCTTACAATAACTTTCCTTACTTTCTAAACAATAAGCCTAGATCCAATAGATTCAATGGAAATTGTTATGCATACAATAAGTCTGGGCATAGAGCATTTGAATGTAGGTCTGTCATCCACAACACCAGAAGGTATCCTCAAAGGAGTCAAGGAGTCTTTCCTGAACCCTTTAGGAATGGGAATCCAAACCAGTTTAATACCTATAATCATCAGTCAAGAAGTGGTGGCTATCAAGCGACAACCAGATGGAGAGCAACCTGTTTGATCTGTCATGGTAGTGGTCACACGGCTGCAACATGTAGAAGGAAGAATGGAAACATGAATAATGGACCTTGGAGAGCACTTGGAATGGTTTGCTATCATTGCAACAAACTGGGTCATACTGTAAGATTCTACAGAATGAGAAAGAATATATTGGATGATATACCGGTCACTCTGGAAGGAAAGATTGATGTTGAAACTATTCAAACAAATATGAAGAAAACTTGGAAAAAAAAGCCAAAAGAAGTGTCTCTAGAAGAACCAGTTTCTACACCTGGTGTGGAAATCTCTGAACTGGAAAACTAAGCTATAGGAAATCTTAAGGGGAAACAAATCGGTAAAATATTTCGAACCCCCAGTTTACATTAGTAAAAGACCTTAATCGGTATGTGATACCTGTCAATTGGCGGAAGACCGAAAATGGTAAAAGGCAAATTAGGGTTTATGCCCTAATGGTGGAGCATTTATTATGGTAGGTGGAGAATTAATTTAAAAGGGATTTTCAAGTCATTTTCACTTATCAATTTTTCGAGCGAAGAAGTTTTCAAGTGCAGAGCGACAAAAGATGATTGTCTTGCAATTCAAAGAGATTTCAAAACCTTGAAGAGGAATTTGAAGATAACATCAATCGGTCAAGTGTAGAACTCAAAGCGGTAACCCTGCAACTAAAGTAGTGAGTGGTGAAGCAGAATCTGCAAGCCCTAAATCTTGACTTTTGAAAGTATTTTTCAAGTTTCTTTGTTTATCATGGCTTCAACATCGCACTCTAGTTCTAGTGCACCTGTTGATTCAGTACATTTCATCCAACGGAAGGAAAAATATAATGCACTATCCCAAATACCCATTGGTGTTATAATTGAGGAAGGTATTCCGGATTACATTGACTGTACAATTGAAGACCTAGGATCTCTAGTGATCCATTCTCAGTTGATTTTGTTCTACGGGAAGGACAAGAAGATCAAACCGGAATTCAGCATCTTGGAAAAGAAGAAGCTTCACAATGCAGTCTATTTCCTTGAAGAATTCACAAATGATCACATCTGCATCATTCTAAGAAGAGTGCATGGTGACAAAATGTATTTGAAGCAGACACATGACATCAAACTAGAAGCGATTCATGTCATCACCAGTTTCTATAATGTTGTAGAAGTGCCAACCCTAAGGAAGATCAGCAAGACCGAAATGACCAAGCTCATCAGTTCTGTGAGCAACCAACGGGGAATGGCCATCAATACCATCAAGGACAATCTAGTCAAGTATGCCTGCATGGTGATAGGTTACTGGACATTCCATGCTAGCAGAATCAACTTTGTCTCTACTACAGCGGTAAATGCTGGCTATAGGATGATCATGGAAGATGCCTTGTTTGATTTATGCACCTATATGCAAAGGTAGCTACTAGTGAACTTGAAGTCAATCAAACAGGACAATGCCTTGAGATTTAAATTCGGACAACTATTGGTCAGATTGTTCTTCTACTTCCAAGGCTACTTCCTAGGAGTCAGTGATATTCAGCGGTCTGCTGACCAACCGGTTACAAAGCAAATCAGTGAAAGTCTTCAAGTAGTTGGAATCAGTTATCTTGAAGTCCTAAATAAATACTTTGATGAGTTTAGACACAAGATGAGCCAAAGGGTGAGAATATCTAGTGATATTGTCAAGAAGTATGAAGAGGACATCTACTTTATCATCAAAGTAGATGAGTGCATAATGGAGGTTGTTGAGCCCAGAAAGGAAGAAGTGGAGCCTATGGGTTATGAGGTGGTGTACAACATGCTAGACGGGTATGCTTCTACCCTACTTGCCTCACCACTTGATCCTAAAACGAGGAGAACTGACATCTATCTGGAAAGGGTTACACCAGTTGAGGAGCCCTTTGTGAAGAAAGGAAAGGCAGTACCATCTGTATCAGCACTGGTTACTTCAGCAAGTCCTAAAGTGACCAAGCGGTCACCGACAAAGAAGAAACCAGAAGTTGCACCCACCAAAGTATTTGAGAGAAAGTGGAAGACAAAAGGAAACACACCAGACTTAGAAGATACAGAATTTGAAGAAAAGCCTAAGAAGACTAGGCAAACAAGAAAGAAGACAAAGACAACTAGCAATGAATCGGCATCATCAGCACTGGTAAATATTGATATTTCCTCTTACAAACCTTTGACACATTGTCAAAGAACTATTAAGAACATTAGGAGAAAAGTACTGAGTCATTTGGAAGATTATTTTGATGATTTCAATGATAATGAGAAGGAGGAAGTAGAATAGGAAGTCATTCAATATTTATGTATTAATGACTGGTCGCCATCAGAAATTAAATTTGTGACACCGAATTCTTTATATAATTTTTTAGACAACAAATGGCACATTGCCATAGAAAAGGAACAGGAGATAAGAGAGGAAATATTTGCTCAATATTTTCCTGATGTGTCTAATTCTGAACTTTATGAAGTTATGGAAAAATATAAAGGCCTCTTCTTTTTGTGAAGAAGGAGACTCTTATTGCTAGAAGGGAAAGTCCCTAAGGTGGTAAAAGATACCCACTCTCATTCCCAGGCAGCTCTAAGATTGCACCAAGTGTCTGAAGCCAACAAAAAGGTTGAACAAGAACCGGAAATAGTAAAACCAGATGAGGTGTATAATAGTGAAGGAGAATAGGTCACTGACCAAATGGACCCTATTGATGTTGATGCTTTGGACGGTGAAGATGTTACTCCAGATACACCAACAGAAATAGCAAGAGAGGAGAAATAGGACAAGGAAAAGAGAAAGGAGGAAGCAAAGAGGAAACAGGTAGAAGAAGAGAAGAAACAAAAGGAAGAGGAGAAGAGAAATGAAGAAGAGGAGAAAACAAGAAGAGAAGAGAAAACAAGAAGAGGAGAAGAAGAGAAGAAACAAGAAGAGGAGAAGAAGAAGAAGGAAGAAGACAAGAAATAGGAAGAGGAGAAGAAGAAGAAGGAAGAGGAAAAGAAACAGGGAGAGGAGAAGAAGAAGGAAGAGGAGAGGAAAGAAGAAGAGAAGTGGAAAGAAGAAGAAAGGAAGAAGGAATAAGAGAAAAGAAAGAAAGAAGCTAAGGAGTAGAAGAAGGCAGAAGAAGGTAAGCAAAAAGCCAAGGAAAGGAGGAAGCAGCAAAGAGTGTACATGTAGAGACCCCAAAGGAAACTGGTGGTAAAGCCAAACTAGCTGACATCACCAGTCCCATTGACCTCCAGTCTACAAATGAAACAGAGCTACTGCAAAGTATTAAGATTTCTCAAGAGCGACCGGAAGCACTAAGGAGGAAAAAGGAGGAAGATGTCATTCAAACTACAGTGGAAACTCTCACCAATTTGATTCCTGGTACCAATCTCCCAAGTACCAATTCCTCTCTAGCTCAATTGAAGCTCCTATGCACAGTTGTAGAGGACCAAGTGCAATGTCTGGAAGATGTTGTTGAAGCCAATGCTCAAAAGAAGCATCAAAAGGCTCTGAACACTACCATGGTGAAGAAGTTGAATGAGCTCCGATCTGAACTTCAGAAGGCACAAAAAGACATAAGAGATGCTCTGGATGAGGGGAATCTGCTGCTCAGTAAAATATGTCAACCTCATCTATTCTATGATGATGTGCTTTCTCAGAAAGACAAACTACAAACTGATTTGCAGACATACATAAGCACATTCAAGATGCCCTATGATTCCTTCACTGCATATGGGAAAACCGTTCACCGGTTTCAACTCTAGTTTGCAAGAATAGAGTTAGAGATCAGCAACCGGACACAAGATTTGTAGGAACTTCAACTGGTTCTACTACCAAGACTGCAAATACTTCAAAAATGCTATCTCAATCTGGATGCCTTAATGGTCACTAAAGAGATGAGTACCTTGGACGCCATGGAGGAATAGGTATCCCAAATGCAAACGGAAAGTGAGGTTGCTACCTCATTGCTTGAGTCATGGTCTTTATCCATGAAGACATTTATGCAGGACTTTAAATCAGTTTTTGACAAGTTTCACTATTTATTGTCATAAACTCTTATGATTTTAATGATAATGGAAACAGGGGTTATTCAGTTGTACTTTGTCATTGTTAGCAAAGGGGGAGTAGTATTCTATATTTAAAATTTTGATGCATGTTATGTATACTTTCATGTTTATCTCTGTAAGGGAGTAGTATATATTGTATTTTCTGCAAAAGAGATAGTGTATATGCTTAGGGGGAGTAATTTTGATTATGGCATATTTTTGTTGTAAAACACTTAGATGTCAAATTTTTTCTATGTGTTGCCATCATTGCCAAAGGGGGAGATTGTTGGCATTTTTTATGTTTATGTTGTGATTGTCATTGATGGACACACACTTTCTTTGAAATCACTTTTTATGTATGAGTTATGCTCAACCGGTATTTTTCCAAACCGGTATTATGTATTATAGTCTTTAGGCTATCAGTGTTTTGCAGAAAGTGTTTACCGATCTCAAGCGGTATGAAGACCTCAAGCAGTTCAAGGATCTCAAGTAGTATGAAGGAACTGAAGCGAAAGTTATCATTTTCCCAGTCTTCATTTTTGGACAACCGGTAATCGGTTTAATGTTTGAATTGGTATTACTCTGTGATGAGTTACCAACTGGTATTTTTGTGATGAGTTATCATCCACCAACACTTTGACGGTGATTTTGTGTTGTGTTAACAAATGTGTCTAGATGCAATGAACCTAGAACCTTGCAATGTAATCCTATTGGACAGACATGAAATTAGATTCCTTTTTAAGGACATCATGTCTAGGGTTTTAGAAGATGTAGTTGTTAGGGTTTTTTGGTGGTTGATGAGTTTTTGTATGTGCGATCTTAGAAGAGAAGATCAAGTCTATGTGTTGTAACAAAGTGTGGATTTACTGAAGACTGAAGTAATGCTGAAATGCATTAGCAATGAGCTATCATGGATCGAACCAAGCAGACTATTCTATTTGCTAGATCATTCACTTGTTGATTACTCACATCTTCGACAAGTCTGAAACCCTTAACTGGGTAGGCCCAGAAAAGCCTTTGTAAATCCTCTAACAAGGTAGTTCACATGTGTGGATTTGAAATCCTCTCACAAGGTAGTCTTTAATCAGACTTATCTCCTAACAGAGATTGAGATTCCTAACAGGATCTGTTCTGGTGAAGAACATTGTATGACCTTAACCGGTCTAGTTATTATTCTGCAGATAGTTACTTGTGAATTTCATCTCACCGTGGTTTTTTCCATTTGGGTTTCCAAATCAAAATATATTATGTTATGGTGATTGCGCTTTTGTGGGTGAATGCCTTATTAGTTGTTTGGTTTGCATTTGTGTTAACCGGTTTGTTAATAAAACTGTTATATCAGTTTACAGCTGAACTGTTAAAGTGTTTAAGTTCAGTATTTTTTTGTATACTAATTCACCCCCCTTCTCTTAGTATTCATCAAGTTTTTGTGTATACTGATTCACCCCCCCCCCCTCTCAGTATATGTTGAGTATTTACTATTTATCATTATTCATCAATTGGTATCAGAGCATCCTCTAGGTCCTCTCTGTTGTAAGCTTAACTGCTTGAGGAAAAGATCCTATTCTAATGATGAAGAGGGAAGGTCCTAAGGTCAACAGAGATAACTTTAAGATATGGAAGGGCAGAATGAAGATATACATTAAAAGAATGGGTGCTCAACACTGGAGCTATGTTGAGAATACTTATGTTGTCCCTACCGGTACTCTCACCGATGATCAAAGAAGAGAAATTCAGGAGAACGAGCAAGTAATGGACGCTCTTATAAGCAGTCTATCTGATGTTGATTTTATAGATGTTCAAGAAAAGACAATCCCAAAGCTGTATGGGATACTCTAGAGTCTATCTATGGCAGTGATGAGCATGTGAAGCAAGGTAAGGAAGAAAGCCTTAGAGGGAAGCTTGAAGACATGAGGATGGTTGAAGGAGAGACCATTCAACAATATGGGATAAGTATTAAAACTATTGTTGGAGACATCAAGAGTGTAGGAGGTATAATGGATGATTCCACCATTGTTAGCAAAGTTCCAAGAACCTTATTACCGGTCTATGCAATAAGGGTTGTCGCTATTCAGGAGTTGAGATCTATTGACAAGACAAAGGTGTCTCTTGATTCTATCATTGATAAGTTGACCGCATATGAGCTAAACAGTTGTGATGGCAGTGTTCAGAAGACTGATTCAGCCTTTAATAAATCTGTTGCACTATCCAGAAAGGGTAAAGAGGCTAGTACCAATTGTGAACCCCTACAAAGAAGGGATATGGATGATGAGGAGATCCTGATGGAATTTGAAGCTCTTTTGGCCAAGAGAATTCCTAAGGGAACTAGAAAATATAGAGGTACACTCCCTTTGAAATGCTTTTCTTGCAATAGGATAGGACACATTGTTGTAAACTGTCCTAATGGTGATAATAAGGACAAACCAGAGGTTCAAAAAGTTCAAAGGAGGAAATAGGAGAAACTGTCTTGTTGCAGTCGATGAAGGTGTCACTGATGATGAATCAAAAGATGAAGAAAGCAAAGACATAGTATTTGTAGTTGTTAAGGAAGATGTGTTAGACAAGAAGGATCTTGTCTCTCACTTTGATAATTCCAATGAGTGGATTATTGACAGTGGTTGTTCTCACCACATAACTGGTGACCAAAGAAAGTTTATGTCTCTAGAAGAGTATGATGGAGGTGTAGTCTGATTTGGTAATGATGCACCTTGTATGGGTATGGTAAATGGAAAAGGGTCCATCTCTTTAAATGAAAACATTAGTGTTGATAATGTGTATTGGGTAGAAGGTCTCAGACATAACCTTTTGAGTGTTGCTCAGCTGAATGATAATGGACTCACTTTGGAATTCAAAGATAGAGTGTGAAAAATAAAAGGAAAGAGTGGTGAACTGATGGTCACCAGTATGCAGACCAAAGGTAACTTATTTTAGTCAAATGCAAATATCAGTCAATGTCTAATGGCTAAGTTTGATGACAGTTGGATATGGCATAGGAGACTCTACCATGTAAATTTTGATAATATTGTGAGGGCCAGTAAGATCAAGGCAGTTAGATGATTGCCTGTGCTAAACAAATCAGAGAATCCTTTGTGCAGAGAATGTCAACTAGGGAAAATATCTTCCTCAACCTTCAAAGGTAAATCTTTCATAGCAGATAATTTACTTGATCTTGTGCATACTGATTTGTGTGGTCCTATGAAAACTAGGAGTGTTTAGGGAGATAGGTACTTTATGATTCTTACTGATGATTGCTCAATAATGATGTGGGTCACATTCTTGAAAGATAAGTCTGAAGCCTTTGGAAAGTTCAAAGCCTTTAGAGCACTAGTTGAAAAGGAAAGTAGTACGAGGATCAAATGCCTTATAACCAATCAAGGAGGTGAGTTAACCTCTAGAGAATTCAATAAGTACTGTGAAGAGAATGACATCAAAAGGTAATTATCTACCCCTCGGACTCCAGAACAGAATGGCCTAGCAGAAAGGAACAACTAGACTATAGTTGAAGTAGCCAAAACAATGCTGATTCAAGGAAAGGTTGCTCACACTTTTTGGAGAGAAGCGGTGAGCACTACAGTCTACACTATGAACTGCGTACTCATCAAGAAAGGTAAGGATAAAACTCCTTATGAGTATTGGATTGGTAAGAATCCTGTAGTAAGATACTTTAGAGTGTTTGGTAGCAAATGTTATATCAAGAGGAGTGAACACCAGAGCAAGTTTGATGCAAAATGTGATGAGGGAATATTCCTAGGGTATTCCACCAAGAGCAAAGCTCTTAAGTTTTTTAACAATGGGACTTAGAGAATTGTTGAAAGTATCAATGTTAGAGTTGATGAAACCTCTAAGAAACCTGAGGAAACCGGTAGTGAGAAAATGGTAGATGAATTGGTTGTAACCTTCTAGGAACCAGTTGCAAAACAACCAAGTAACAATAATAGTGCTCCTACACCGGTAGATGTTGATGCTGATGAAGATAAGGATGAAGAAGAAAAGGAAGATGAATCTGTTAAGATCATTCCTAGGTATGTAAATTTGAATCATGATCCAAAGCAGATCATAGAAGATAAGGATGCTTGAATTCTTACAAGAAAGGTGCGAGAAAATTCTTGCATGATATTTGAATTTGACCCTAAAACATTTAAAGAGGCACATAAAGATGAAGACTAGATCAAGGCTATGGAAGAGGAAATTTACTAGATAGAAAAGAAAGGTACATGGTCTTTGGTACCCAGACCTGAGCATAAAAATCTTATTGGCAACAAATGGGTTTTCAGAAGCAAGCTGAATGAAGATGGCACAGTGGTAAGAAACAAAGCAAGACTGGTATGTAAGGGATATGCTCACGAAGAAGGAGAAGAATATGGAGAAACCTTTTCTCCAGTGGCTAGATTGGAAGGAGTTTGAATGCCTCTTGCATATGCAGCCTTCAAGGGATTCAAAGTGTATCAGATGGATGTAAAATCTGCATTCCTAAATGGAATACTTGAAGAGGAAGTGTATATAGAACAACCAAATGGGTTTGCCCTATCAGAAGACAGTGATATGGTGTGTAGGCTACATAAAGCCTTGTATGGATTGAAACAAGCACCTAGAGCATGGTATGCATGTTTACACTCCCATCTTGTGAAGATTGGATTTGAAAGAACAAGTGAAGATAGCAACATATATCTGAAGTTAGAAGGAGATAAGATTCTAATCTGTGAAGTGTTTGTTGAGGACATAATTTTTGGTGGAGATGACAAGATGAGCCATGCATTTGCAGATGAAATGAAGAAGGAATTTGAGATGTAACTAATCGAAGAGATTAATTTCTTCACTGGACTACAGATTCAACAAATGAAAGATGGTATCTTTATCACTCAGTCTAAGTATGTCAATGAGGTGTTGAAGACCTTTGGCATGGAAGACAGCAAACCGATTGGTACACCGATGGTGACCGGTTGTAAATTGTCAAAAGAAGATGACTCAACATTGATGAATGAGAAGGAATACCAGTCAATGATTGGTAAGTTGCACTATGTAGTACACAGTAGACCAGACATTGCACATGAAGTGGACATTATTGCACGTTTCCAGAAAAGTCCAAGAGAATCCCACTTGGTAGTAGTCAAGCAGATTCTTAGATATCTGAAGGGAACTATAGATTATGGATTGTGGTATCCATATAGTAATGATTTCAATCTCAAAGTGTTTACAGATGCTGATTGGGCTAGCAATGTGGATGACCAGAAGATCACAACCGGTGTTGCATTCTTTCTCAGTGGTAGACTAGTCTCATGGATGAGTAAGAAGCAGAGTTGTATCTCTCAGTCTATAGTAGATGCAGAATATGTAGCAGCGTTTATGAACTGCACTAAGACAATTTGGACGAAGCATGTATTAAGCGGTTTCAAAGTCCCTGTATTTGAACCAGTGAGTATATTTTGTTACAACACAAGTGCAATTAATATTTCCAAGAATCCAGTATTGCATGCTAGAACCAAGCACTTCGAGCTCAAGTATCATTTCTTAAGGGAGAAAGTTCAGAATAAAGAGGTTGTATTAGAACATGTTTCCAATAAGGAGCAGTTGGCAGATATATTCACCAAGCCTCTACCGAAGGCTACATTTACCTATTTAAGAGGTGAATTAGGGGTGTTACCCCTTCAAGAGGTGAACTAAAGGTATGTGCTCCACATCAGTTAGGTATTGCATTGTCAAATCTTTTTAGGATTAGTGTGTTGAAGGATGCTACTCCTCATGGGGAGCAGCATAGTGGAACATGGATGTCTATGCCTCCACTTTGGCATTGTTGTCAAAGGGGGAGACAATGTGAAGCATAGAAGATATCTACAGTTTTTAAGATATAATATGGAAGAGATTGGGGAGATGATGTGAAGCGGAGATATATCTTTGTATATAACCATCAATGCCAAAGGGGGAGATCGTTGGCATATGTACATAGTTTGATGACATGATGATATTGTATGTTGTCATTGATATCAATATGCTGAAGTATGAACTGGTATATTGAAGAAAGCAAATTGGCAAGTGAACCGATATGATGGTTCAAGTGAAGTGGTATGATCATGTGAACCGGTATATGTGAAATGGTGAACCGGTATCGGGGTTTCATTTGATATGACTACCAGTTGGTAGTCTCAACTTCAGGGTTTTTGGTTGATGCATTTCAAGTCTGTGTGATTCAACCGATGATATTTTATGATGAATTAGCATTGAAATGAAGATCAAATTATGTTGCCATGTCAGCCTTGTGCTCATGAATAATTTCCTTGAGTATTTTGCATGAAGAAGATTGATCCTATCTATGTTGGGAATGTGTGAAGTCTTAGTAAATGGTGAAGAGCGCGTGATGGGTTATCAACCTCCAGAAGTGACAAAGAATGAATGATGGAGAACATCTTGAGATTTGTGCAAGATTGTTTCATTCTATGCAATGTGATTGAACGGTCAGGATTGGACTGACTGTATTGTTAACCTAAATGTTTAGGGTTTAGGGTTTATGCCATTGACCTATCTATTTCCTATAAGGTCAATGATGATTTGCATTGTGAAGTTTACAAATGTTATGTGTGTATCCAAGTGAAGAGATACTTGATTCTTGCTAGACTAGAGAAGTGTGTAGATACCTACAGAGTGTGACTGCAGAAGTAAAGGAACTAAAGTGGATCTACATTGGCATTGAGTGTTGTTATCATATCAGTGTATTACCTATTGACTTCTAACCATTTTAGCAGTTGGAAAATCCCTTAACTAGGTATCTTTAAGAGGCTTTTTGTAAATCCTTTAACAGGGTGACTCAAAATCATTGGGTTCTTCAAATCCTCTTGCGAGGTAACCTTTAACAGGGTTCTAACCTTTAACCAGGTATTTAGCCATCCCTTAACCGGGTGATCCCTAGCAGGATCCATTCCTAGCAAAACCTATTGTAAACTCCTTAACCAGATTAGGCTCCCAACAGAGCGGACTTCAGAAGAGTTCAAAGAACAACTTTTGGGTATTCATCCCCACCATGGTTTTTCCTAGTTGGGTTTCCACGTGAAAAATAAGTGTGTTATATGTGATGATTTTTCATGTGATATCTTAGTATTTTCTGTCAAGTGGTAAAGCATGTTGAACCAGTGGTCATTATATTTCTGATGATTTATTACTTGTTTATGCATACGGGTGAAGTGGAAATGAGATATTAGGTTGTGTGGAGATCTAAGTGTTACTAGTTTATGCCTTTCATAGTCTCACTGTGTTTTACCGGTAGTGCCCTGATTTAGATCAGTGATACTATTTGACAGTTAGTGCAGTCTTTGCAGTTAAAGTGGTTTAAGGAAGTTTTTGTGTATACTGATTCACCCCCCTCCCTCTCAGTATCTATTGAGTATTTACTATTCATCATTATTCATCAATTTCAACATATGATCAAGACATTATTAAATAGGCATGTGTGACATATTTTCTCTAGAACAATCTTATCCTAATAATGTTTTTGTTGTTCTTATGGAAGTGCTAGTAGAATTATTGATTGAGTGTATGGATTCAACTAGAAGTGTTAGCATTGAATCAAGTGAATCTTGTACCAAGACAAATTTGGCAAAGAAAATGAATGAGAAGTGCCTAAGGGAACATCTTAATCTTAAACATGATTTGCTTGAGTTTAGGAAAGTGATCAATAACAATAGATGGTTGTATCAGTATTGTTTGAGGTGGCCTTCTACTACAAATAAATTTAAAGATGAGATAGACTCTATTGTGTCTCTTCTTACTAAATTAGCTCATTCGCTTGATATGTACAAGGATGAAAATGGTGCTATGTGATCCAAGGTTCGAAATATTCACTCTTAGTAGATGTGCCTAGGGAGTGACAGAGGAGTATCCAACTACTCTGCATAATTGTAAGAATAAAATCAATACCGTCCTAATTACTATTGAGGAAGATTAAAGAACAACGTGGATCATGAGTTCATAGTTGAAACCTCCCTTAGGAATATGATTAACTCTCATATAACAAGCATTTTGGATTTATCAAGCATATAATCATTCAAAGTAATATATAACTCACCAGCATCCTTTATATGTTTAGGTTGACCAATCAAACCAAGCACCTTATCAACATCAAGAGAATTCTCCTTAGAATATGCAGGGGAAGAAACAATCTTTTCTTTAATCACAATACCCTTTTGCACACTAACCTTTCCTAGTTCTTAATCATCACTTTCAACAATTATAGCTTCTGCGCATTCCTGTCTTTTTGGACTCACATACTCAGATTTGAACACCTTATATATAAAGGAAGGAGCCTTTGCATATGATTTCCCAGATTTGTCTTTGCAATATGTTACAAATTGTCTGAAGGTACTTGTACTTAGTTTGTTCCTTTTGGTTGTTTTTTGGGGAGTTACAATTATTATCAGTCTATTTTGGAAAGAAGAGTTGCCCTTTATTTTTTATGTCAAAGGGCGAGAGATATTATTGATAGGGGGAAAATTTTGAGGATAAATATTTTTGTTTTTCCATCAATGACAAAGGGGAGATTGTTACACATATGCATCTTTGTTGTCATTGATGTCAAACCTATTATTGGTGGTTTGGTTGATGGTCTGATTGTTAGTGCTAATATGGGTGATCTATCTAGCAATTAGTTTGGTCCAGTTTGGTTTGGATGTATTGTGATGTACTGTGATGTATTGTTATGGTTTGATACCATTGTGATTTTTGTGTTGTTGGTTCATGGTACGAAGTGATGTATAGTTGAAGTGTATGGTGTTATATTTTATCTGGTAGTTTATTCTAGTTTTTGTTTATGATGTTAAATTGCATCTAGTTATTGGTTTGGATATCTATCTAATTTGTTATATGCTACAAAGTTATATGAAGATTGATGTTGTGTTTTCTGGATTGATTAGGTTGATGGCATGAGGTATTTCAAGTGTAATGTTATTTGTTTGGTCTGGAAGTGGTATTGTTATTGTATTTCAAGTGTAATGTTCTTTGTTTGGTCTGGAAGTGGTATTGTTATTCTTGTTGATTATTCTGGTGAATAATATTATGGTATGGAATATGTGTTTGCATTGGATATGTTTCAAATGGCTATGTTGACTATTGCAAAATGTTTCTAGTAGTTTGATTTCAAATTTCCAATTGAATCGATGGTTGTTCTTGAGTGACATTGTTTACTACATATGATTAGTTCTAGTATTGTTTCATGAGTGTGCAGAGGAATACATTTTTTTGTTCGTCTTGATATTGCTTTGAGGATATTGTGGATTAGTTGTTATTCATAAGGTGTTTTGATTCTTCTGTGATGGATTGCTTATTCTATTTTCTGGGTCTGGATTGAGGCATTTTGGGTTAATCAAATTGGTTTCTACTAGCTTATGTGTTTTTTATTCGAGTAGTTGCATGTAAAGTCTTTTGGTGATATTTGGAATATGTATTGGATTTGTGTGAACCCTCATACATATTCTTTACTTTCCACATGAAATATTTTTGGGTCAATATTATGTACACGTTACATTTCCTGTTTGGCCAACCTCGTAGATATATAATGGGTAGATTAGTTGTGTTTGAGTAAGTACAGAAGTATAGATATGTATGGTAGAAGAATATGTGAAGTATGGCGCGAATGTGAAGCAAATCATTTGTCTGAAAATATTGTAGAGTAGTTAGATGGGTATTGATCCATGAACTATTATCTACATATTCATAGATGGTATTTCCTATGCAGTTCAATCTATTTTGTATATTGTATCTAGACAATTATTTGGTATCTTGCCCTAAAGAAGTGATATTTAGTTGAGAAAGTCCTATTGTATTTTTCCCTAAGGTAGTGCACCTTAGCTTGCAAGTCTAAAGAAGTGAGCTCCATGGCCCATGGCCTAAAATATTGTGAACAGTTGATATATTGTGAGTTTGATTCTCAATGTAGTTTTTCCCCGTTTGGGTTTTCCATGTAAAAATCTTGGTGTTCTTGTGTGGATGCATTTGTTGTTTTTGTTATTTATTTTCATGCACATTGGTTTGGATAGATGTTATTATTTAAAAATTTTGAGCTTATCAAGTTTTAGTATATGCAGATTTTGTTGGCAATTTGGAGGAATTGATTATGTGTTGCATTGATGTTTGACATTGATGTCAACACTAACTGCTTTGGTTGTTTACCGGTATCTGGTTGGTCAGATCATGTTGATCTGGTATGCTCTAGTATGCTTTGGTCTATGGAATTGGTTTGGATTGGTTATTCATTTGTTCCTAATGTGTATCACATTTAGTTGGTTTGGGATTTGATCATCTAGAAGCTATCACTTGTTCTAGTAAGCCTTTTGGTTACCGGTGAGGATTTCATCGGCAGAGCTTTATTGAAGATCTTTTGATATTATGCATAAGTGGTGTTGATGCGGCTTCTAGAAGGGATTCAAGATGTTGATGGTTATCTTTTTCATGTTCCAGTTGATCGATGGTGTTGCAGTTAGCATCAGACCTATTCTATTCTAGGTTATGTTATCTAGGTTATGGACTGGTTTCTGTAATGTGTTGGAGGATGTTCCTGATGCATTACCAGCATGATTTAAAGATTGGTTTACATTGTTTTCAGCCTAAGATGACTTGGTTGATCATTAGTTTGTGTGTTTAAGTTATGAATTTATTGTATTATCTTTTAGGTGGCCGACCTAATTGTTTAGGTCCTGGGTTAGTATAAATATGATGTAAGAGCTCTTTGTAGATTATATGAGATCATGGTATGCAAGCGAATAATCATTCACGTAGAGGATTTGGTCGATCATAGTTGATTGAATTGGGTTTCTGGAAGAGGTTTTAGGCCTCTGGTATTGAGCTTAACCAAAACTGTACTCAGGCATGGGAGATGCTATACTTGCAGTTCAATCTTCATTCCAGATTGTTGTCTGATGTTTTCTGTAGTCAGTGAGACTCCTTTTGTGATGAGAAGTGTGCTCTAGGCTGTTAGCCTTCATGCATGTGCAAGCCCCTTATTGTAATATTTATTCATTTGATTAGTAGATAGATATTGTTGATCTCCAATTCCACCATGGTTTTTCCTCTTTGAGGTTTTCCATGTATAAATCTATGGTGTTATGGTGTTCATCTTTGTGGTTGCATTGTTGCTTATTGTTATATGCTTTTATGTTTACCAGTTGCTGAGTTGTTGTATTAATAAGGTTAAAATTCTCCATCTCGATAGAACACTAATTCACCCCCCCTCCTCTCAGTGTTCTTCAATCCCAATAGATTCATCCCCCCCTAGAATTTGGTAGTGTTCAACAAAAAGAACCTTTTAGAAAAGTTATAATGATTTTACAAATACTAAAACAAATAACCAAATACTTAGCTATAAGTCTAAAAAGTAGCACAGATATTCATGGATTAGAATAATAAACCATTAATTATTACTGCACATATTAATCACATGAAGAACACATAGATAATGGTGAATCTAGGGTAAAACATTAATATGATGTTGATGAAAGCGTGAAAAAAAATCATGGAAGCCTAAGTTGACTAACACCTATCAAATTAGCCTAGCTAATGGATCATCTATAGAAATCGTAAGAACTTGGAAGAATATAGAAGTAATGTGGTAGGGGTGAAATTGATAGTTAATTTTAAGGTAGTAGCTATGAAGGAACCTTTTGATACATTTAGGGCCCTCTTAGGATTACAATGGTTTGCCAATGCTAATGGAATAGTTGATTCAAGAAAAAGAATAATTTTATATTTTTAATGACTAAAAAAGAAGTTCATATAACCATAGGAATAGAGGTATATGTGGAAGAAAGTGTTATAGAAGAAGATGAGGAGAAATCAAAGACTAATCTATTCTATTGCTAAACTACCTAAACATACATACTTGAGGAGCCAATACTAAAGGAGAAATTGATCTAGAAAGTGAAGATGGAAGCACAAATATCGAGGAAGAGTTGAGTGAAAGGATACAAGAAGAGACAAAATTAACTTATAAAAAGGTGTATGGATTTAGATAGGTATTTATAGTTTTCAATAATCCTAATAACATACCATAAAGTACCAAATATGAATAAAATCCATTGCAAAGATTATAAGATGAAGAAGAAGATAGTTTTTCTCTTATCTCTAAGAAGTAATATATATACATGACATTAATAGATTAATTTCACATAACTTAACCAAATTATTAAGAGTTGGAGACTTAAATGGGTACTTGGATTAAATAAAAAAAAATTAAAGAGGACTTGTGGATTGCCACACTACAAGACACATTAGTTTACAATGTAGCATGATAGTAGAGAATCCCATGGCATTCCTTGATGGCATGCCTTCAAATTTATAGTCAAGACAATAGATATAGAAGGGAGGAGAATATTAGATGATATTAAATTTCAAAAGAATAATAGAAATAGAGGCTTGTATGGTTATCTATACTCTCCCTTTACATGATAAAGGTGACCAAATGAGAAAAATCATTGTCAGAGTTTGAAGATCTATTTCCTTAGAAAACCACTAGCTCTAGAGATATTAAAAACTAAATCAAAATAAAACACTACCATCATAGAATAACAATTTTTCTTATTTTTTTACCATATATTTATCTTAGCACAATAAAATTTACTAACCAAAAAGATTTTTAGAAAATAAAATAGTTGAATAAACATGTGAAGAAGGGGAATGTGAGGCCCTACCTCGACTCATCCTAGCATTTCAGTATTTTTCATGTTGAGACTATTACAGATGCTTTATTTTTCTATACATTATGGATTTGGAACTTATATGATTTCATGATCTGGATAAAATTGATATATATTGATGCTTCATTTCTATGCATTATAGATATAGAACTCTATATGATTCTAGAATAGGATTACTTTGTGTTGATGTATGTCATTATTGGAATTCCAGGACTTTACTATGATGATAGAAATAGGGTGCGTGTTTATGTATGGATCAAAATTATGAGGATTATGATAATTGCTTATGTGGATTTATTTTGATACAAGATATATTGATTTTGTTTAATATCAATTGTATGCAGAGTTTTTGATGTGTATTCTTATTCATGTGTTTAAATATTATATGAGGTTATTTGGAAGTACTAATGTGTAATTAGGATGCACAGGAAAATTATCCATGTGACCATGGAAATATTATGGAGAACCAAACCTAGACCTATGTATGTTCGTAAAGCCAGGGGTTGTCTATTTGGAGAGACAACACCCCGTATGTATCGTATTTTATTTGTAATAGTGAATGATGCATGTGTGTTAAATTATAATATTGATTTATTTAAATCTAACAAGAGACAATTTCCATATGTAATGTTGTAATGTATTTTATTGTGTCACTTGACACATGTATTGATTTATGTCTTGAATTTTGACTTGTCTCTTGAAGGGAGTTGTTTAACTATAGCTTTTTCAAACATTTGAATGTGGTTCTAAAATTTCCTTGGGTAGAGAGTCTTTGGAGTGGTCAACTCAAGTTTGACCCGAAAATAAACTTCAGATGGGTTTATAAGGGGTCAAATGGACTCCTAGGGGTAGTTTAAAGAGGTTTCCTAAAGCCCATAAGGTATACCTATGAGTTAGGAGTGTTTTTAGGCATGTGTCTACTCCCATGTGACTGTTTAGTCATCCCAAAAAGTGGATTTTCTAAGATGTGCGAAAATTCAAAATTAGAAGGTGCCATCTAGGTTAGATAACCTTCCCTTTTGATGAGAGATCCTTTTTGATATTTTTCTGACTTTTTCCTTTTTCAATTTTAGAAACTTGTGAGAACTCTCACTGAGGTCTTCTTAGGCAAGAATGAGAGATTTTGTGGGTAATCACCCACTCTCCATTTTTGGAGACTAGGCATTTTGAAAAGTTTCATTTTTGGATTCGAAATTTTGGCAAAGTGTGGAAGGAAGATTTGTGGATTTGGGCTGCTCATCCTCAAACTAGTTCTAGTATACCATTAGGCAGATTCAAGGTTGGTTTATCTTCTCCTTGTGTTTCTTTCATGTTGCATGTTTATGTTGGAAAGTTAGTTGGTATGTAAAAATGGTTTTCTTGTATTTTCCTTTGTGAAAATTACTGTGTTCCATCTTTTATTTTTTGTATGCATTTTCTTGTGTCTTGGGAGTAACCAAGGCCTCCTATTCTTGGGAGAGTAGGATGGTCTTGCGGGTGGTAGAAGTTTGACAGCCCTCGAGTGAGAGACTCTCTTTATGAGAGCAAACTCAAGGGGTGTATTTGTGACCCTTGCTGCATGGCCTAGTTTGTGCATTTGGGGGTAATAAGAGGAGAAAGTATGGCATGAATGCCTTGGGGGGGCATAAGGAATGTGGGGTTAATGATCTTATGAAATAAATTTGTTTGCCATGAGGTGGCATTATGTTCTACCATTCTTGCAGTCTCCTCAGGGTACTTGGTCCACTACCACCCATGTGAAATCATCACATGTTGTGATGAAGTGTAGCCTTGGTTGGGAAAGTGATTGTTATGTGATTTTCCCTTGCTTGTTGTGTTTGCATGTTTGTAACCTGTCTAGGGCTTGGTTCTCCAAGCTCAAGGGTGGCTTCTAGTAAGCCTAGGCTGGGAGGTGAGCACTCCATGGTCATAGCCTATGTTTTATTTGCAAGTTGTTTGGAAGAAAAGAAAAGGACAAGTAGAAGTTGTTGGATTTATTTATTTGTAGAAAAAGATTTGGAAATGGAGTATTTTATATTTTAAGTTGTAGCAATGTGAAAGGGAAACTATATGTTGTAATTACTTTGAAAAGGAAATGTATCTATTTTATTTAAAGTCCTCATTTGCTAGAAATGAGAGATCCATTTGTAAGGTTGACTATATTGTAAATTAAATATACTTTAAGGAAATACATTATTCTTTTTATTAAGTATTATTTTGTTGCAAAATGAATTATTTATGTTGAAGTTTAAGTTATTTATTGATCTTGAAATAATGTTGATTGTATACATGGTATTTTGAAAATGAAAGTTTAAATTTGCTTGTGACTTCTAAAAATAAAAGATCAGTTTATTTCCTTATGCATATCTCTAAGGTTAAATTTAAATAGTATCACTTCTATATAGTTGTTGTTTAAATTTATTGCCTACTTATTGCAAAAATTAAAATCTAGAGTTAAATAGTCTATTTAATTTAAATAACATCATATTTCTATAGTTGCTGTTTAAATTTATTAGATTCTGTAAATCATTTATTTGCAGAAAATAAATCTAAAGTCAGATAGGTTATCTCTGATTTATGGTATTTAAAATTAAAAAAAATACATGGAGTTAAATCAGAATACTTTAATCCATCTGTTGAAAACGTTTTTAAAAAAATAATAATAATACCTTTATTTTTGCATAGTAGACTTAGCTTGGGTTTTCCCAATATATATATATATATAATTAAATTAAAAAATATGCATGAGAAAAGGGGAGCCTCGGCCCTGCAAGTCCGCACTGGGTGGCCCGCTCCACACTGTGGGTGGCGACCCCCAGCGACGGCCGCAGCCGCCACTATGGGCCGCAACCCACATTGGGGAGGCTTTGGCCCCCTTGTGGGCGGTGCCTCACAATGGCAACGCTGCCGGGCTGCGGGCTGCATCCCACAGCGGCAGCCTAGGTCACCTCTGTGGGCCATGACCCATAGGCTCAGTAGTGGTCGTCCCTGCGGGGAGCTTCCCCCATGAAAACCCTTGGCTGCCCTCCGCCATTCTCCATCGCTCGGCCCTACAACTTAATGAAAACAAAAACTAAAAATAAAAGCCCTAACCCAGAATGTGGGGTTAGGGCAAGTAATGAGGTTTAAAAAAAATAGAAGGGCATTTTTTATTATAATAAAATTAGGGTTCTTGGGTAATTGGATAATAATGTATGTTTTTTTTTTAAAAAGGGGGGATATCCTCACATATAATTATATAGTGTTTGATAGGTATATATATATATATATATAGTTTTAAATTATGGATGTATAAATTTGACTTTAATTTAATTAGTTTATTTAACATTCATATTTTATATATGTTCAATAAACATTTAAATATGAAGTCTTAAATTTTAAATTTGATAGGAGTTAATCATTTAGGAAATTTATTCTCTTTGTAAGTTATTTGACTATAGGGAATATTTTTAGTCCACCTAGATATAGGGTTTTGAGATTAAAACTTTATAGGACAAATTTCATTATGAATTTAATTGACCCTTTAGTCGAATTAGTTAACTACATTTTAATTATTGTTAACATAAAATTTAGGCATTAATACATCTAAGTGCTAGGACTAATTTAATTAGTTCCTAAAAGCAATTAATGATTATTGGAGATTAATATTCTCTTCGTCAATTAATTTTAGTCAGTTATGACTAAGTTAATTTATTGATTAAAATAGACGAGATAATAAATAATTCTTTTAGTGTTCTGCAATTTAATTTTAAATTATTTTCGCTTACTTGAGTTAGTGGTTAGAGTTAACTCAGAACATAGTTAAGACAAAACATGTTAGTGCGTTTCGTTTTAGCAAATTTAATGTTATTAGGTTGTTATTTAAAAAAAAAAAATTATCCCATTCGTGCCCAAAAGTTTGGGCATGACATTTTGGTATCAGAGCAAGGTTTCCAACACTAGGAACCTTTCTCCATTACGTTTCGCTTTAATTATTTAATTTATTATAATAAATTAATTTTCTATGATATTTAATTTTAACTAATTAAATATTTCTTTGAAAAACTATTTTTTTCTTTTATTTTATTTTATTTTTCATTAGGATGCCTCCAACTATGTGACAAGCTCGCAAATGTGGTAGAGGTCCTAAGCGTGAAAGTATGGCACACGAAGAGGTCGATAGGGAGGAATCGGTTCCTGAAAGGAACCCAGAGGCCCCTCCTGAACGGCCAATTGACCCAAATCAAGACATCTTAGAAGCACTCCAGAACCTGATAGGGATAGTCTAGGAAAGGCTTCCAGCAGAGGATCATCATGTTGAAAATCTGAATTCAAGGAGCCATAGAATGACAGATAGGGAACAAAGTAGGAGTCCACCTCCTAATCCCGTAGAGAGTCAGGTTGGGCATGAGCTCGATTTTGTTCGCCTACCAGGACCACCTCCAGTGGTAGAGCCAGTGTATTATGAGAGATCACATCGAGATCCAAGGGATCTAATCAGAGAGGTTATGCGCCTCCAACCACCATCTTTTGGGGGATCTACTGATGGGGTAGAAGCTGAGGCTTGGCTTTTGAGCCTAGATAGGTGTTTTGCATTGCGCTCTTATGAGAGCAACCTAAAGGCACGTGTAGCAGTCAACCTATTGAGAGCAATGGCCTCCACATGGTGGAGATAGGAGGAATACAAGTGTGGTTTAGTTGCTGATACTCTCACATGGGAGATTTTTATAGAGAGGTTCAAGGAGAGGTACTTGTCAGAGCATTACAAACAGCATAGGATAGATGAGTTCCATGACCTCTAGCAGAAGGATCTCTTAGTGACCTAGTATGAGAGCAAGTTCTTCGAGCTCTTGCCATACGTGGACTACCTGAAAGATGAGAAGCTTCTCGCCAACCATTTAATTAGAGGGCTGAATGCTGGCATAGCAGGACTAGTGAGGATGTCCGCTCCAGAGAGCCTTTGGGTTGCCATGGAGAAGGCTTTGATAGCAGAGGAGATTCAGGTCAGGCCATAGGATACGAGGGATCGGTTCTAGAACTGAAACCCTATACCCCAGACATATGGGTTTTAGAAACCCCATTGGAAGGGAAATAACAGGCACACATCGGGGTTCTCCAAAACCCCTCCTCTGCAACAGTCTTAGCAGAACCAGAGGCAGAGGCCTCCGCAGAGTCAGCAGAGCGCAAAGACCAAGTAGTGGCAGTCTCAAGGTCAAAGGTGAGATCAATGATCTTAGGTTTCTTACACACCTCTAGCGAGGACTCAGCAGTCCTCTAGGGGTGGGTATAGTGGTTCTAGCAAGACAAGGGGACAGTCTTTCTCTAGGCCTCAGGGTGTTCAATTTCAGGCATGCAGTGCTTGTTTCACATGTGGAGCCATGGGGCACATGGCGAGAGAGTGTCCTCAAGGTTAGATGGTAGGGAATCAGAGGATGGCAGCATTAGAGCCTATAGTTGGAGATATGGGTAGGTCCCATAGAGTCTTCACAGCAGTTGACAACAACTAGGCAGAGCACTAGGCCACAGTCATTGAGGCTGCAGGTATGATCAGAGGTAATAGTGTATCTATATTATTTGATTCAGGAGCTACTGACTCCTTTATATCTCCATTGGTTGTGTAGCATTGTGGGCTAGTTGCAACTAGATAAGGTGTTAGTTGGGAAGTGGAGTTAGCTTCAGGGGCTAGAGTGTCAGTGGAATCAGAGGTTAGGGCATGTCAGCTTCAGATTGGCAATACCACCACCTTAGTAGACCTTAGAGTTACACCACCTGGATCATATGGCATCGTACTTGGCATGGATTGGCTTTATGCCCACAGAGCCAAGATGGATTGCCACCTGAAAGTGATCGAGTGTGAGGATGATCAAGGTTCACCCATAGTAATCACAAGGATTCAGAGGCCCGTGTCTCTTCGTATGATTTTCGCAATGCAGCTTAAGCGGAGCATGTGAAAGGGATGTCAGTTGTTTGCCATCACCATCAGTGATAGAGAGGAAGAGGACAAAAAGGAAACATTGATTGATGACCATCCTATCTTAAGGGATATTCAGACGTGTTTCCTTTAGAGCTACTTGGAATGTCATCCCATAGAGAGATTGACTTCCATATAGACCTTGTACCAGGAGTTGAGCCAGTTTCAAGAGCACCTTATAGGATGACCACAAATGAGCTTAATAAGCTCAAGATGCAACTTGAGGAACTCCTAGAGAAGGGTCACATTCATCCTAGCATATCCCCTTGGGGTACACCAGTCATCTTCGTGAAGAAGAAGGATAGATCTCTTCAGTTATGCATGGATTATCGTCAGTTGAACAAAGCAACCATCAAGAACCAATATCCCTTACCTAGGATCCATGACTTATTCAACCAACTTCAGGGTGCCAAAGAATTTTCCAAAATTGATCTAAAGTCAGGATACCATCAGTTGAGAATAGTGGAAAGTGATATCCACAAGACCGCATTTCGCACTAGATATGGCCACTATGAGTTCATTGTGGTTCCATTCGGTCTTACGAATGCTCCAGTTGTTTTCATGAGCCTCATGAATGGGGTATTCCACACATTTCTTGACCATTTTGTGATTGTGATCCTTGATGACATATTGATATATTCTTGGAATGAGAAGGAGCATGAGGAGCACCTGAGGTAGGTTTTACAGTGTTTGAGGGACAATTAGTTGTTTGGCAGTTTGTCAAAGTGTGCTTTATTTCATTCAGAGGTCAAGTACCTTGGGCACATTATTTCTGGTGATGGGATCTCAGTTGACCCATCAAAGATCAGAGCTATTATGGATTGGCCAGCGCCAACCAGTGTGACAGAGGTCAGGAGCTTCATGGGCTTAGCAGGTTATTACCGACACTTTATCGAGGGATTCTCTAGAGTCGCACATCCCATTACTTCTCTTCAGTGTAAAGGGAAGAAATTTGAGTGGATAGAGAAGTGCGAGAGGGCCTTTCAGGAACTCAAAAAGGCACTTAGTAGTGCACCTATCCTTGTAGTACTAGATCCCTCAGCTAACTTCATGGTTTGCACAGATGCTTCCCTAGAGGGTTTAGGAGCAGTCCTTATGCAGGATGGTAGGGCTATAGCTTTTGAGTCTCATGAGCTTAACTACCCTACTCATGACCTGGAGCTTGTAGTAGTAGTGCATGCACTTGTGAGGTGGAGACACTTCCTTTTGGGTCATCATTTTGAGCTTCATTCAGACCATCAGAGCCTTCAGTACATATTCACTCAGCCAAACCTTAATGCACGTCAGAGGAGATGGATGGAGTTCTTGTGCGAGTATGATTTTGACGTTCACTACATCAAAGGGAAAGAGAACATAGTTGAAGATGCTTTGAGTAGGAGACGTCACGAGGTATACACCATATCTATGGGCCCGGATTTGAGATCAGATATTGCAGTAGTTGCCAGAGGATGGATGGTATTTAGAGGTTTGTCAAGTGATACGATCTCAAGAAACTCTAGAAGGGAAATATGTGGCTTATTCCTTGGAGTCTGATGGACTATTACGCCATAGAGGGTGCATCTATGTACCTTCTTCTAGGGGATTGTGAGAACTCATTATCATAGAGCTCCTTATGTAGCACATCTCGGAGTTAAGAAGATGCATGCTGACTTGAGACAGTTATATCATTGGCCAGGAATGTGGCAGCTCATTGCTGAGTTAGTAGCCCGATGCCTCGAGTGTCAGAGAGTCAAAGCGGAGCACCACCATCTAGGTGGGTTGCTCCAGTCTCATGCTATACCAGAATGGAAGTGGGAAGTGGGATACTATATCCATGGATTTCATCATTGGTCTTCCTATGTCATCTCATCACCATGATGCCATCTTGGTGACAGTTGACAAGTTGACCAAAGTGGCCCATTTTTCACTAGTTCGAACTACCTTCACAGCACCAGCAATAGCATAGGTGTTCTTGCGAGACATTGGCAGACTTCATGGTGTTCCACGCAAGATTATTTCTAACAGGGATTCCCTCTTCACTTTTTCCTTTTGGAAGGCATTACAGGCAACTATGGGCACTAAGCTCAACTTCAGTACAGCCTATCATCTGAAAATGGATGGTCAGACAGAGAGGGTTAACCAGGTGTTAGAGGATATGCTTCACATGTACATCATGGATCATCAGACCAGATGAGAAGAGTACCTTCCCTTAGTAGAGTTTTCCTATAACAATGGGCATCACACTTCGTTGGGGATGCCACCCTATCAGGCATTATATGGCAAGCCTTGCAGGACACCATTGAGTTGGGACCGTATAGAGGACAAAGTTGCTATTGGTCCTGAGATAGTTAAGGATATGGAGCAGCAGGTGGATTTGATTAGACAGCATCTTAGAGAGGCACAAGATAGATAGAAGAAGTATGCAGATGTGAAGAGGATAGATCATAGCTACTTGGTTGGAGACAAAGTCTTTTTGAGAGTGCAACCGCATAAAAGTCCAATCCATTATGGAAAGGGTTCTAAGCTTGCACCTCGCTTTGTAGGACCATTTGAGATCCTTGAGAGGATAGGACTAGTTGCCTATCGTTTAGCATTGCCACCTAGCCTATCACGCATCCACGATGTGTTTCATGTATCAGTTTTGAGAAAGTATATCTATGATGAGTCTCATATTTTAGATTGGGATGCCTTGTAGGTGGATTCGGATGGGCAGCTAGCTTTGGAGCCCATTCGCATTTTGGCATGCCAGACGCTGGCCCTTTGAGGTTGAGAGCTAGACCAGGTTAGGGTCTAGTGGGATTGCTATGATGAGGTTACGGCTTCATGGGAGGATGCAACACGTATGAGATCATAGTACCCCCATCTTTTTGATGAACTCCAGGAGGAAGTTCATGCCCAGAGGGGGAGGGTGTGAGGCTCTACCCTGACTCATCCTAGCATTTCAGTATTTTTCATGTTGAGACTATTATGGATGCTTTATTTTTTTATACATTATGGATTTGGAACTTATATGATTTCATGATTTGGATAACATTGATATATATTGATGCTTCATTTCTATGCATTATAGATATAGAACTCTATATGATTCTAGAATAAGATTACTTTGTGATGATGTATGTCATTATTGGAATTGCAGGACTTTACTATGATCATAGAAATAGGATGCATGTTTATGTATGGATCAAAATTATGAGGATTATGATAATTGCTTATGTGGATTTATTTTGATACAAGATATATTGATTTTTTTTAATATCAATTGTATGTAGAGTGTTTGACGTGTATTCTTATTCATGTGTTTAAATATTATATGAGATTATTTGGAAGTACTAATGTGTAATTGAGATGCGCGTGAAAATTATCCATGTGACCACGGAAATATTATGGAAAACCAAACCTAGACCTATGTACGTTCGTAAAGCCAAGGGTTGTCTATTTGGAGAGACAACACCCCGTATGTATCGTATTTTATTTGTAATAGTGAATGATGCATGTGTGTTAAAATTTATTATTGATTTATTTAAATCCAACAAGAGACAATTTCCATGTGTAATGTTGTAATGTATTGTATTGTGTCACTTGACACATGTATTGATTTATGTCTTGAATTTTGACTTGTCTCTTGAAGGGAGTTGCTTAACTATAGTTTTTTCAAACATTTGAATGTGGTTCTAAAATTTCCTTGGGTAGAGAGTCTTTGGAGTGGTCAACTCAAGTTTGACCCGAAAATAAACTTCAGATGGGTTTATAAGGGGTCAAATGGACTCCTAGGGGTAGTTTAAAGAGGTTTCCTAAAGCCCATAAGGTATACCTATGAGTTAGGAGTGTTTTTAGGCATGTGTCTACTCCCATGTGACTATTTAGTCATCCCAAAAAGTGGATTTTCTAAGATGTGCGAAAATTCAAAATTAGAAGGTGCCATCTAGGTTAGATAACCTTCCCTTTTGATGAGAGATCCTTTTTGATATTTTTCTGACTTTTTCCTTTTTCAATTTTAGAAACCTGTGAGAACTCTCACTGAGGTCTTCTTAGGCAAGAATGAGAGATTTTGTGGGTAATCACCCACTCTCCATTTTTGGAGACTAGGCATTTTGAAAAGTTTCATTTTTGGATTCGAAATTTTGGCTAAATGTGGAAGGAAGATTTGTGGATTTGGGCTGCTCATCCTCAAACTAGTTCTAGTATACCATTGGGCAGATTCAAGGTTGGTTTATCATCTCCTTGTGTTTCTTTCATGTTGCATGTTTATGTTGGAAAGTTAGTTGGTATGTAAAAATGGTTTTCTTGTATTTTCCTTTGTGAAAATTACTTTGTGTTCCATCTTTTACTTTTTGTATGCATTTTCCTGTGTCTTGGGAGTAACCAAGGCCTCCTACTCTTGGGAGAGTAGGATGGTCTTGCGGGTGGTAGAAGTTTGATAGCCCTCGAGTGAGAGACTCTCTTTATGAGAGAGAACTCAAGGGGTGTATTTGTGACCCTTGCTGTATGGCCTAGTTTGTGCATTTGGGGGTCATAAGGGGAGAAAGTATGGCATGAATGCCTTGGGGGGGCATAAGGAATGTGGGGTTAATGATCTTATGAAATAACTTTGTTTGCCATGAAGTGGCATTATGTTCTAGCATTCTTGCAGTCTCCTCAGGGTACTTGGTCCACTACCACCTATGTGAAATCATCACATGTTGTGATGAAGTGTAGCCTTGGTTGGGAAAGTGATTGTTATGTGATTTTCCCTTGCTTGTTGTGTTTGCATGTCTATAACTTGTCTAGGGCTTGGTTCTCCAAGCTCGGGGGTGGCTTCTAGTAAGCCTAGGATGGGAGGTGAGCACTCCATGGTCATAGCCTATGTTTTATTTGCATGTTGTTTGGAAGAAAAGAAAAGGACAAGTAGAAGTTGTTGGATTTATTTATTTGCAGAAAAAGATTTGGAAATGGAGTATTTTTTATTTTAAGTTGCAGCAATGTGAAAGGGAAACTATATGTTGTAATTATTTTGAAAAGGAAATGTATCTATTTTATTTAAAGTCCTCATTTGCTAGAAATGAGAGATCCATTTGTAAGGTTGACTATATTGTAAATTAAATATACTTTAAGGAAATACATTATTCTTTTTATTAAGTATTATTTTGTTGCAAAATGAATTATTTATGTTGAAGTTTAAGTTATGTATTGATCTTGAAATAATGTTGATTGTATACATGATATTTTCAAAATGAAAGTTTAAATTTGCTTGTGACTTCTAAAAATAAAAGATCAGTTTATTTCCTTATGCATATCTCTAAAGTTAAATTTTAATAATATCACTTCTATATAGTTGTTGTTTAAATTTATTGCATTCTGTCATTTACTTATTGCAAAAATTAAAATCTAGAGTTAAATAGTCTATTTAATTTAAATAACATCATATTTCTATAGTTGTTGTTTAAATTTATTGAATTCTGTAACTCATTTATTTGCAGAAAATAAATCTAAAGTCAAATAGGTTATCTCTGATTTATGGTATTTAGAATTAAAAAAAATACATAGATTTAAATCAGAATACTTTAATCCATCTGTTTAAAAAGCTTCAAAAAAAAAAAAATACCTTTATTTTTGCATAGTAGAGTTAGCCTTGGTTTTTCCAAAAGCATCTAATATATATATAAATACTACATTTATATATTTTAAAAACAAAAAAAAATGTGTTTAAATACGTATTATATATATATATATATAATATAATATAATTAAATTAAAAAAATATCAAAAAAAATATGCATGAGAAAAGGGGAGCCTCGGCCCTACGAGTCCCCATTGGGTGGCCCCCTCCGCACTGTGGGCAGCAACCCCCAGTGACAGGCGCAGCCGCCACTGTGGGCTACAACCCACAGTGGGGAGGCTTCGGCCCCCCTATGGGCGGTGCCTCACAGCGGCGATGTTGTCAGGCTACGGGCCTCATCCCACAGCAACAGCCTAGGCCGCCTCTATGGGCCGCAACCCGCAGGCTCGGTAGTGGTCGTCCCTGCGGGGAGCTCCCTCATGAAAACCCTCGGCTACCCTCCGCCATTCTCCATCACTCGACCCTGCAACTTAATGAAAACAAAAAAATAATAATAAAAGCCCTAACCTAGAATTTGGGGTTAGGGCAAGTAATGAAGTTTTAAAAAAATAGAAGGGCATTTTTAATAATAAAATTAGGGTTCTTGGGTAATTGGATAATAATGTATGTTTTTTTTTTTTAAAGGGGGGGAATATCCTCACATATAATTATATAGTGTTTGATATATATATAGTTTTAAATTATGGATGTATAAATTTAACTTTAATTTAATTAGTTGATTTAACATTCATATTTTATATATGTTAAATAAACATTTAAATATGAAGTCTTAAATTTTGAATTTGATAGGAGTTAATCATTTAGGAAATTTATTCTCTTTGTAAGTTATTTGACTATAGGGAATATTTTTAGTCCACCTAGATATAGGGTTTTGAGATTAAAACCTTATAGGACAAATTTCATTATGAATTTAATTGACCCTCTAGTCGAATTAGTTAACTACATTTTAATTATTGTTAAAATAAAATTTAAGCATTAATACATCTAAGTGCTAGGACTAATTTAATTAGTTCCTAAAAGAAATTAATGATTATTGGAGATTAATATTCTCTTCGTCAATTAATTTTAGTGAGTTATGACTAAGTTAATTTATTGATTAAAATAGATGAGATAATAAATAATTTTTTTAGTATTCTGTAATTTAATTTTAAATTATTTTCGCTTACTTGAGTTAGTGGTTAGAGTTAACTCAGAACATAGTTAAGACAAAACATGTTAGTGCATTTCGTTTTAGCAAATTTAATGTTATTAGGTTGTTATTTAAAACAAAACAAATTATCCCATTCGTGCCCAAAAGTTTGGGCGTGACAGGGAATAACTATAGCATTAAAAGCATTCACCACAATTTGTAAGCTATATGTCAATCATGATCACTTACCTATTCTCACTACTCACACTTTATGTACACTTTCCCCCCACACAAACTAAA
Organism: Cryptomeria japonica; assembly: GCF_030272615.1. NCBI lineage: Eukaryota > Viridiplantae > Streptophyta > Pinopsida > Cupressales > Cupressaceae > Cryptomeria > Cryptomeria japonica. Next base: position 734,987,808 of record NC_081407.1, read on the forward strand.
AGTTCACTATATGATACCTTGCTTCCATTTCTAGACATATTCGTCACTTAGGAAAAATGGCTGCACCTCTATGCTCATAGAAATCTCATAGAAATACGACCCAAAATACAAGAAGTTTCCCTATAAGGAAATGGAAGTAGACTTGAAGGAGACTTTATTGCAAGGTGTGTGCCCTTGGTCTTCTTGTGTTGTGCAACACAACACTTCGTTTTGTGGCATGGCTTAACTGCCTCATGTGGATTCTATAAGTCTAGTGGTTGTATTGGGCATTAATAGGTTGATATTTTGGTGTAATGACAACCATACTTGTAACAAGTGGTATCAAAGCTTGGTCACGTGTTCAAACCCCTTGCTTGCATTGGGGGGGGGATTGTTGCAAGGTGTGCACCCTTGGTCTCCTTGTGTTGTGCAGCGCAACTCTTGGGTTTGTGACATGGCTTAACCACCTCTTATGGATTCTATAAGTCTAGTGGTTGTATTGGACATTAACAGGTTGATCTTTTGGTGCAACAACAACCGCACTTGTAACAAACTTTTCTAAAGTTCACACCTAATATATATGAAAGATTTTTGGAAGTATATACATGCCCTACTTACTGAAAATTATCATACCAAATTGAGGCACCTCAAAAAACCCTCCTACAACTAAATACATGAGAGGAAATTATAAATATAGAATAATTTATTGGAATTTACCACAAAAGAGAGTTTGGTCTACATAATATTGAGTTAGATCCATGATGAGTATATCCAACAAAATAAATTCTACCAAAATAGAAAAAAAGAAATCAAGCTACTACAATATTATGTGGACAAGGGGAAATACCTTTGAAAAAGGAAATTAAAAAAAATGAGGTCACCAAAATTATGGAAGCTACCTATGTTGGTTGAACCTTGGACATCACAAAGATCACAAATTCTAGTAAAATATCCAGCCATTGACATTGCATATGAATTATATTATACAAATTGAGAGGGTTCTATTATGGTGGAATCAATAGAAGTTGCATATCAGATTGTTATGGAAGGAAAAGACATTGATCTTTGTGAAGTATTGTATGAGTAACTTCTTAAGAATGTACAATGCACAATGCAGTGTCGCTACCCATTTAGGTCTGACTCATTATTTTTTAAATGAATTTCTAGCCTTTTTAAGGAAGATTTGGGACAGCTCTAAATTAGTAGTATTAACTAATGAGAATGTAAAACATTTAGAAGATTTCACTTCATTTAACACAACCTATTGGGGAATTTTTAAATCCCTACAACAAAAGTTGCAAGATAGGAAAATAATATCCTATGATGTGATGTGGAGGTACATAAAGGATAATGACTTTTTAGTAGGGAATATATGATATTTTTTCTAAGAATAAATTTCAAGAGCATATGGAAAAAACAAAGAAAAAATTAAACACAAACATACCATGGGACATAATGGAGAGTGGGGGTTCTAGGCTTTCTAGAGATGGTGGTATTGCAAGGGATGTGGAGGTTGAGGAGGGAGATGATAATGAGGATGTGGATGGTTCTGTTACCCTTTTATGCTTTTGGTTTTGCTGATTTTGGGCCCTGCATGGTTTCAACTCTTACCCTACTTTGGGTTGCTTTCTACATCTTCTCCCTTATGTTTCCTCCCCAGTTTGGGGCTCCCGTGGTCAGCTTCTTGTTGTGGTTGTTGGGTGGTGTTGTGCTTAATTTGGCTCAAGTTTATTAGGGTTGTTTTTGTTAGGACCCGAGAGGCAACTGAGAGGGGGGGTGAATCAGTTGACCATGAATTACAGCCCAAATATAACTTAATCAAACTTGATACTTAATACTAGTTAGCCAGACTTAATGTCGGTTGACAGATTAGCAGTTAACATTAATACCGGTGAAACTAAATACATAAAATAGAAAGAGAAACAACATCCACAACACATAAGATAGAGATTTGTACGTGGAAACCTTGTAAGGGGAAAAACCACGGTGGGAAACCTTACCCATAATCAGATGATACTACTGCAGATAGTATGTGTATACAAATGGGGTCTGCACATGCAGAAGGGCCAACCACCTAGAGCTCACTGCTTAATCACAAAATAGGAGTCACACTGACTACAATTGGATGGTTAAATCCAATGATAATGTACTGCTCAAAGTAGCATCTCCAATGCTGGATTTAGTATCGGTTAAGCTCTAATAATCACCTTCAAACCTTCCTTGAGCCTTCTCTATGGTTTGCTCATATGATCTTCAATATTTGCACATACCATGATACAATACCATACCATATACCATTACTTCTCTACTACTTTTCATCTCACAAATGAGATTTTACATATATACCAAAACCTAAGACCAAATGTGTAGGTCGGCTCACTAAGAATATTACAATAAAATCAATTACAAACAAGTCAAGATGTGATGCATCATGTCGGCTCAATACATTTACAACAATATCCAATTAATAAATCATCTCCATAATGTGTCATGTTGATCTCGAATAGATAATGCATACCGGTCCATAACCTAGACCAATTTCCAGTAACAACAAATATGTCAACCTGATTAGATAATTAACCAAAATACCAAAACCAAGTATCCAAACCATGTCTTCAACATAACCAAGTGATCTTTGGATGATAACAAGTCATCCTTAGTGTCGGTGAACAATATATCAGTGACAGTGCATAAGTCATTGAACATGTCAGTGAACACAATGTGTCGGTGCAACATAACCAAAGATATCCAAAAGGATAAGTGTTGACATCAATGACAAAACTAATGCAACACATCCATAATACCAACAATCTCCCCCTTTGGCATCGATGGAAACACAAAATGGAAAATCATCTAAGTGCCAAAATAGAATGCCAAAAACCAAAAACCAACAATCTCCAGAATAGATCAATGCCATAAATATATCTTTCCCTCAATGAATAATCTCTCCCCCTAGGATAATGTTTCCTAAATACAAATTTTTTCCATAGATATCTCTCCCCCTTTGACATCAAATGCCAAAGCAATACAAATACCAGAACACATAACCAACTCATAAAACCAATTACAATAACCAATTGTTATAACCAACTACTCCTCCAAAGCCGAAAAAAGGTTTCTCTGTTATTTCCTATTGGTTTGATGCCAATCTTCAACCATCTAAGTCTCTACCAGTGAGGGTATTACCCCAAGCTTCTCTCTGAGATATTCAAAAGTTTCCTTAGGCAAAGGCTTAGTAAAGATATCTGCAATCTTCTCTTTAGTATTCACATAAACCAATCTTACTTGTTTTGCTTCAACATTCTCTTTCAGAAAATTATATTTGATATAAACATGTTTAGTCTTAGAGTGGAATACCGGATTCTTTGATATATCAATTGCTACTGAATTGTCACGATAAATGATTATTGGTTCTTTGCATTTTACCTTGATGTCCTTCAACATTTGCTTAATCCATAATGTTATCACTGTTTTTGAATATGTTGAAAATATAGCCTTTTAGCTGTTGGAGTCTGTCAAAATTCAAAAATTTGACCTTTGTCTGCAAGATTATGGTTCTAAGGGTTTAGGGTTTTTGGTCATTTCAAAAACATTTGAAAAAATAAACCTTTGTGTCACTTTTTCTCCAAATCTTCTATTTGCCCTTTACCTTTTACCACTTAAGTGGCGGGCCCAACTATTTAGAGCAGTCTGAGTGAGATAACAACAGAGCACATTGGATGTTGATCCAACGGTTGTTGCAATACCACAATGGAAAGGTGTATGTTTTATATCAATCGCAGGTTAGCGACAAAGAAGGACCAAGGTAAAAAGGTGGGTCAGGCTCAAGGCGAGGTGGCGGACAAGTGGTGCCCAAGTAAAATTCTAGGACTATCAATGGTTGTCACTATATCATGGTTGTGAAGTGCATGAAATTTTATTCCTTGCGACTCAGCGACAAACCGCAAATAGTCTCGGCGGTTAAAGTAGGTGATTAAGTTGTAACTGTTCTTTAAAGTCAGAGTAATAATGAAGTGATCCAATGGCTATGGTGATACCGCAATGGGAAAGTGCTCATTTTGTAACCTTTGTAGATCAGCAACTAAAAGAGAATTACTTAGAAGAAATCCTTTCTAGTTTGTTGGTGCCAAAATTTAAATTTTTAAAAGGGTTATATTATTTTGAAGGTAAACTTGTAGAGAGGTATTCAAGGGGATTCACAGAGAAATAGGTGCAGTTTTGTGATTTCTTCGGCAACAAGAATGGGAATTTATGTATGTGATAAAAGGGACAGGGCAAAGGAAGAATCAACCAATGCTCAAATATGCAGTAACATTCTGGCAACCAGAAGCGGTTAGTTCTTGCAACGATTTTTTGGAAATCACAATTATGAAGAATCAAAGGCACTTGGCACTTGATCAGCGAATACTAAGTAGTTAGTTGGCCTTTCTCCGGCTGGTTAACTGATTTGTTATGCTTCTGCTTCGATGGAAAACAATGTAACCTTTTTAGGGGGGATTATGGTTTAGATCAAAATATTTGTTTTCTAGGAAAGTCTGAAGCTTGTCGCATCCATATCTCTATAAATGGATATTGGGACTACTTAGAAAAGGGACACAAAATTTTGTAGCTAAACTCTGGCAAAATTAATACATGTCATTTTCTAAATAATTTTGATTTAGATATGTTGTACATGTAATCTTTAGATGGAGAAATAAAATATATAGTCCAGAGAATTTGAACTCAGGCTTGTATTGTCTCTATGTCACGGTATTGATGTTCATTCCATTTAAGTAATCTAGGATTGCTTATTTGAATAATTTGCTAGGCATTTAATGAAGTTGTTTTAAGTCTTTTTCTCAAGGAGGAAATATAAATGTACTTTGAATAAAGTCATTGATATCAGTATTTTGGTGTGGATTTGATAATGAAGTTTGGTGCAGATTAGGACTCTATATATGTTAGGCATATATAGAGTTGACAGATCACTAACTTGTGACTTATGTATGAGTTTCTTTTGTCAGGTTATAGTCTGTTGTAGATGACCCTATTGCCTGGATAAGGCACTAGTTTACCTATTGGTTTTTGTTTCATTTTGTGGTCCTATTCAAAAAATCAAATCAACTTTCCATTTTATATTTAGTTGTACCAGTCAGTGGGGAAAGTTTACGGGAATTTACACTGGTTTTCTATAAATCTTTTACTATTTTTGTAAGAAAATAGTCATAAAAGGGTTTGCAAGCTTTTTTAAAAGCTTAAAGTGTAGGAGGTTTCCTAATTTGGAACCTCATCTTGTTGTCTTTATTTCAAAATTTTGTTGCTCTCTTCCATTTCAGCACAGAGGCAGTAACTTTCACTTTTAAAAGAGAGGGAACAAAATTTTTAAAAATGGAGAACAACAAAATGTAGACTCTACTGGGGACTAATCTAAAGATCTCTAGTATAGATTGTTGAATCAGTTTGTAAGTGAGTTTGCCCATCTGAGTCACCACAACAAAATTGGTGACTCTGTTAGGGAGAGTCAAATAAGATAAGTCTTATGATTCAAATCTGTGTCTTTATTGCATAAAAGTGAATCACTATGTTGAAATATATTTTATTCCCAAGATATTGGGTGGTGACTCTGAAGTAAGGAAAAAACCAATGTTCTTTTAGAAAAAATCATAGTCACTTAAAAAGGTTAGCAAGATGAATAGGGGAAGGAATACTAGGTCTTATATGAAGAAAAACCCTCAAGAGAAGTTGCATGATGGGTTACTTGAACCAGTCAAGAAGGGTTGGAAGGGAACTGTTATTCCTGATCAGTCAAATCAGTCATGGAAATAGAAGAGTAATCAAATGGGTAAGTCTTTTGAGCATCCCGTATATGCAAGGTCCAATGCCTCTCCTCATGACTCTAACCATGATATTATGGTTTTTCATGCTGGCCTGTTTAGTACTAATGGTGATATCCAAACCTTTCACCAAAGAGTGTCTAATACCAGCGCTTCAGGGAGAGATGGGCATAGTACAAGTAATAGGGTCAGTTCCATTCCCAAAACTATAGAAGGAAATATCAGTTTGATTGATATGGACTAGCTAAATGTGTCTGATTTAGAGGAAACCTTTCCAAACCAAGATGAAGTATCCTGGGAGATTGAGGTTCTAAATAAAAGAGTACATCAATTGATTGCCATAATAAAAAAGAAGGAAAAGGAAAAGGAGAATGAAACCAAAGCCAAACTTATTGAAAGAGAAAGGTTATTAAGATAGATTGCAGATCTTGAGTTGTTTGCTCAAGAAGAACCTAAGAGTGAAGAGCATGGTCTTATTATTAGAGAAATATTAGATCCTAAAATTGATTTTGCACCTAAAGTTGCAGCACAACCTAGTAGGGAGGTTCACAGTGATCCCCAACCTAATAGGCCCTTTATTGACAAAGGGAAGTATAAAGTAGTGAAAAATATATCTGAGGATTTACTGTTAAGAAGTGCAAAAGGACCCCTGGGGATGACTTTGCATGAGATTGAGGTAGAAAGGATAAGGAAAGAAAATGAAAACCTGCAAAGGGAGTTAGAAAAGGTTGAAATAGAAGCACTTAATGCTGAGTTCAGGAGAAAGATACATTTCTTAAAAGCTCCTATAACTTTCCCACCTACAGATTAGAGTAATTTTACATCTCAACATCCTTATGCCTCTTTGTTGAATAGTAACCAATGATGAAAACAAATGCTATCCCACCCGTTAACCAATCTGAAAATGTTACCCCAAATAATTTTGTTGTTCCCTTAAGTACAATTATAGCAAACTAAACCAGTCACGGACCATCCCATAATCAAAGTCATCAAACTCCTACAACTAGTGGTTCAGGCCCAATGGTGAATGTTGGAAATAACTTTACTGGAAATTGGTTTCAAAGGAGACCTATAAATGTTGAGTTGTATAGGCAGTTGTATTTTGATGGAATTCCAAGATATCCAAACCTTGTCCCTATTGAAATGAGGGATTGACTCCAGAAGTTTGTTGGGAACAATGCTATCAGTGTTGAAGAGCATCTGAAGTCTTTTGGTGACATGATTAATGACTATGAAATTGGTGATGAGGATGTCATCATGAAGCTATTTGTGCAATCTTTGATTGAGGATGCTAGAGATTGGTACAGAGGGTTACCTGTAGATAGCATTAGTTGTTGGGAAGAATTCAAGAATTGCTTCAAAGAGCAATATGGAGATAAGACATTTGTGACCTTCATGGTCAACGAATTTAACAATATCAGGAAGTCTAATAATGAGGTTCTTAAATATTTTAATACACGGTTTCAAAAGGCAATGCATAGGCTCTTTCAATGTATGAGGTTAGATGAGAATGTATGTCTAACCACTTACTACAATTCCTTTGATCCTAAGATGGCTTACATTCTCAAAGATAAGAACCCACATAGTTTAAGAGATGCTTTCAGAATTGCAATCAATGTAGAGAGTAATAGAAAAGTATCAGGTAAAGTGGGAAGAAGGACTGATGGAAGATTGTGGCAGGAACAAAAACCACAACAAAATAAATCCTCGAAAGAAGAGGATAAAATAGAGAAATTAATGACTATTGTTAAGGATCTTACTACTAAAGGAAGTAAACCTAAGAAGCCTCACTACAATTGGCAAGAAAGACCTGCTAGATTGCATGATATGTCATATAACATTGTATGGAAAGATGGCAAACCTATGCAAGATAGATTAAAAGGAACACAAAATCAGGATACCCTTGATCCTTTAAAGGGAGGAAATGTACATAATATGGAAAATACCCCTTGGTGTATGGTATGTGATGGGCCACATTCCCCCTATCATTGTGTTGTGGCTCAAGCTCTAAATGAATCCATGAGAAATGAGGGTGAACCTACAGTTAATATGTTTGAGTATACTGTGGACAGTGACTGTGAGTCTTCAGAAGATGAAGCAAGTGAATATGATGTCTTGAGAAGCAATGCAAATTGCCAAAGGAAATTGACAATTGACTAGCATCCCACTTTGAATGTAGTCACAATAGAAAATCAATAGATTCACCTCAGAAGGCCTAGTGAGGAGGAAGTCAAGAATCTCACTAAGGCTGCAATATCCAAAGCTAAGCATAACTATAATCTAAGAAGCAACAAAGATGATGAAGATCAGGGTAAGCCTGGTCCTATGTTTTTTAAAGAAAATTCTTCTAAGAGAACCACTGAAAACAAAACCCCTATCAAAGATGGTCAAGCTAAATGTGATCAGTCAAGTAATTCAGGGAAACCTGATGTTGTTGATGTTAGGATTCCCACAGATACTGAGAGGGGGGGGGTGAATCAGTAGCTAACCGGTTATAAGATTTTCTTAACTTAAAACATGTAGAGCATATTAATACTATGTACCGGTAAATAGAAAGTAATGCAATAAGAAGAGACAAAAGCAACCACATGAAAAAACACCATAACACAATATTTTAATGAGGAAACCCGATGTGGGAAAAACCTCGGTGGGATTTGTGACCCACAATATTCACTTACTGGCCAATAAGAGAATATTACTACTACAAGAGGGGCCTGCACATGCAGGAAGGCCAAGTGCCTAGAGCTCACTACTCAATTACAAAATGGGAAGTCTCACTAACTTACAAAATGGATTATATAAATCCAGTGTCTTGTACTGCTTCAAAATAGCATCTACAATGCCAGATCCAGTACTGGTTTCTGCTCTGCTTCTTACATAAACCCTTAACCTATAATTCACATAATAGGTCTGCCTTATTTCGCCTAATTACATTCCTCTATCTATCTCAAAATGTTCTACAATGATCTCTCTTATATAAGAGTCATTTTACAACTTGCCAAGTCAGCTTACAATGATTTTTCAATAATAAACAAAATATATTAACAATGAAATTCCTGCTAGCTTTTGTGCCAGTATGCTTCCTTTCACTGCCGGTACCAATGGTCTGAGTGCTGGTGTAGAGTCTGATCTTGCTAGTGCCAGTGGAATGCCTTGCCGGTGTCATAGGATTGTAAGGTTGCAATCAATGACAAAACCTTCAATCACCTACAATGTCTCATTGGAGTGTGCATATGCCAACAATCTCCCCCTTTGGCATTGATGGAAACACTCATGAGAAAATTCCAAAACTTGTAATCCAAAAAAAATTGTGTACCAAAAACATGTGAGCTCCCCCTGAGCAGATAAGTCTTTTGCTGATTATTTTCTCATACTACTACTCCCCCTTTGGCATCAGTGACAAAGGTTGTCAAAGTGTCAATAGAGTTGTAGTTTTCTATCTCAACCTTGTAACTTTGTGGTTACAATTTGAAAAAGATCTGCCAAAACCAAATTTATGCTTTCCAAAAACTTCTTATTGTCTTTTATTGCTGCCTTTGTTCTTTGAATTGTACCGGTAGGTGTTGCATATGCTCTGCCAGTGTTTTCTGTCCTTGTACTAGTGCCTCAGATATTTCCTTCCTCAGAGATGCTAGATAGTCCAGTCTTGGACTTAGTCTTAATCTCAGATTCTTAGCTTTTTTTATTATTCTCTCCTTTTATCTCTCTAGCTTCGGTAATTCTTCCTCAAAACTAGTTATCTTTTGCTCAAAAATTGATAATGTATCAGGTGAATTAACAAAATTGTCAGCAAGTTTATTTATTTCTTCTTGTATCTTGCTCATTTTCTTATCTATGTCAACTGTTAAAAAGTTTGTCTTACAAGTGTCTTTGTAAAAAGTTTTGAACTCCTTTAATGTGTTACATAGTTCTGGTAGAAGTGTGTCAAATTCCCTAGTACACTTCTTTATTTGTTCCTCAAAGAATTTATGTTTTTCCTTTTCTAACCTCTCTTTGAATGCTTCCTCCTTTATTTGTTCAACTATCACTATCTTGTTAGTAATGTACTTAGACAAAGTATCAAGTTGGCTCAACGAATCCTTATTATCTACATTTCATTTTGGAGCTATCATCTTCAAAACTGAAATTGTGTCATCTATAGCTTTATATGCCTATGAACTGCAATCTGTTATTTTCTTAATGGAGTCCAAAAGAACTTTAGTTACATTTGTTGATTTAAATCCTTCAATTGAAGAGCTAACATTCTGAATTCTGCTGGTGGGAGAAATATCCTTGCTTGTAGTGACCTCTGGTAGGTCAGTCTGTGTTTCCATTTCCTTAAGCAAAGGTTTTTGTTGTTCTCCTGTTGCCGATGGCACTGTTTCCACATGAACCTGTTGTTGTTTCAGAGCCTGTTGCTCTACTTGTCTCTCTGTTTGAGTCTCTGTTTTCCCATCTGCCGATTTACCTTCAGTGTTATCAATGTTGTCAGCTACCGGTGGCTCACTAGCCAAATCTGTGTTACCGGTTGTGTCCTTGTCTATCATAATGTTGACCTTTTGAGTATCAACATCAACTGTGTATAAGACCTCAGGATTAGGATTTGTATCCTCTATATCCATACTCTCATCTGTTGGTTGATCTTCAGTTGTTGTTACCAGTGGAGTAATCAGAGGCGGTGGGGATAAGTTATCTCTTCTTTTGATGCTTGGAGGACCACCAACCTTTCCTGTACCTTTGTCCTTGTCTTTCTGATATACCTTGATTGGTTTAGGGTTTCTATACTCTTCCTATTTTTTCCTTCTCAACAAAGAATATATCCCATGCATTTTCAGTTTCTTCTGCAACCTCATTTACTCTTCCAACCATTAGTGCAATATGCTGGTGTGCAATAGAAAATACTGATAGTTGGCTTCTGCAATTAGATCATCTATCTCCTTCGGTGAGTTAATTGGGTAAACAACAAGTAATTTTTCATCTTTAATTTTCTTGTCAAGTTCTACAACAGATTGTCCTCTTGCTTCCAATCTCTTGAATAGTTCATCAGGTAGTTCATATACAACTTGCATCAAGAACTTTTTGTAGATATCCAAGTGTAAAACAACACTATTTTCAGCCTTTTCTTTATCATCAACTGATAGTGAGTCATATAGTTTGTTGATGTTTTTAAGTTTTCCTTCTTCGGTGATTTCATCCAACAGTCTGTCAATCGGAGAAATATTTTGTTGAGTCCTTTTCTTTGGTGTCAACTTTTTCTTCTTAGGAGTAGATTTCTTAACCTTGGGCCTCACTGCTTGTTGTTTTTGCCTGGTTCTTTTGGGTGAAGGTGTGGATACCGGTGAAGGTTGTCTTTTCCTCACAACTCTTTTAAATTCAGCTGGCATGTCACTTTCTGAAGAAGTTTCTACCAGTGAAAGGTGAGTTTCTGGTTGTTGTGCCTATAACTCATCTTCAGTGATACCGGTTTGTTTTAGTACATCTTCTTTGATAGCCTTAGCCTGCCTTGAACCTCTTCTCACAGTTGCTTCTACTTTCTTCACTCTCTTCTTAGATTGAATTTGGCTTTCAATGGTCTCAACACTACCAAATACCTCTTCCTTAGGTTCCTTGGGTGCTTCGAGAAGAGATTTTGCATATGTTTCAATGATGTGATCATCGGTCTCATAACCCATCTTAGTAACCCAAATTGTTCTTGGGATAACTGCTTCCATCTAGATCTCATCCTTTTTAATCATAAAACATATATCATCTTTGTATTTGTTAACAATTTCCTGTGACAGTCAGACTCTTTTGTTCATTCTTGCCTTTAGTGCTTAAAAATACTCATCAATATTCTTTTTTTTGCTTTCACCCATGTTGCTGAATAAGTCTGATAATTGTTTCCCTACTGGTATGTCAAATCCAAGGTTCTTGATACCTATATCGGGCACCTGTTTGGTTATGTGTAGTATTAAGCATACAAGTAAGTTGCCAAATCTAAATGTTCCTTTCTTATCCTTCTTGATCTTCCCTAAATTGTCAATCAAGTCATCTTTTAACCATTCACATACATCAATTTTCACATTCTCATTTACCATATCATGTGTACTTTTTATGCATAAACTGGAGACTGAGTTAAGTTTGTTTGTAGGTGTTGTTTTGTAACCTAAAATCATGCTAATGAATCTCACATTTATGTTAGTTACATCATTTACCCTTAAGGACCTTTTGTCGGATGTTGCACCTATTAGGTTCATTACCAGGTCATTTGAGACCTTCTTTGTCTTGTCTGGTCTGTTACCAGTGGAAGGTAACCCTGTTACAGCTTTCACAGCTTCCTTGGTAATTTTATGAATTGAATCTAGCCAAAAGAATTCACCATGTACCTTGCTCAATACTATCCTAATAACTTCCTTAGGAAAGTCTAGAATGTAGAGGATCTTAGTGAATCCTAGGGTTTCAACAATTTTGTGTTCAAGTTTTACATTTTCGGAGTCATCACATATGACATTCGCATACATGTTTTTTATTTCCTCATCTCATAATTCTTCTATATGGCAATGGTAATAAATTCTAGGGTCTTCTACAAAAACAACTCCTTTTGGGATTTGGGAAAATGCACCAACATTATCACCCTTTTTAGCTATCTCGGGAACTAACTGAAATATGGGCCTAGGGCATTTGATTACCTCAACTATAGTAGGATTTGCTATGAATTTAGGTACAGAAGAGGATGCCATGATTGTAAATACCTTTTTCTGTCTTTGGAAAGATTGATTGCTGAAATGCTTTGCCTCTTTGCTCGAAATGCCTTAGCTCTAGAAATTTCATGCTCTTCAAATGTTTGAATGCTTGAAGTGAAATGGAGCCAAAAATACAAATTTATAATGTCAATTTTCCATCTACCACATTTAATGCTTGCTGGTTAAGTAATTACTTAACTTTGTCTGCCAGTATAGAAGTAATTTTCAACTTTTCACCATTAATCGAGGGAATAATAGCATATGTCTCATTGATTGCCAAACCCTCAAAGAAATTTCTTCAATTTGATGAAGAGACTCCTACTGGTGGAGTGCTACTCTATTTTGCCAGTGGAGTGGTGCTTGGTTCTACCGGTGGAGGAGTATTCCCAACACCATTCAGTTCTGATTTCCTGATCCATTGTTTGGAGAATTCCTGCTTAACTTCTTCAACTTTTTCTTTTCCTTTCAAACTAGGACCTTTGTTGTCTACCGATGAGGACTTGTTTCTACAAAATTTAGCAATATGCCCAATTTTGTTACATGCATAACAAGTCACATTATTTCTCTGAATAGCCTTTCCATAACCTATGTCAGTTTGTGTTCTACATTGATTAGATAAGTATCCAAATCTTCCACAAACATAACGTGTCACATTCATTCTACAATTCTCAGAGTTATGACCAATTTTGTTACATTTTGAACATTGACTGGTGGGTGCATTGGTATTCTAATAATTTCTAGATCTACATTGATTTTCTCTATGACCATACTTGTTATAGTTAAAGCATTTTCCATTAAATTTATAAGCAGTAGGTTGTCTTATCAGTTTTCCATGATCCTGTGTGTTTGCAGTATCAGAGCTTTCACCAACTTCAAAGCCAATTACACAAGTGTCACCTTTAGGTTTTTGATTCTTCAGCAAGTGACCAAATTCTTCTGAGCTTTTCTTGAATTTCTCTTTATGTTGATTTGCAGTAACTAGTTCTCTTTCTCAAACTTCTTTCAGCCTCATCAGTTCATTTGAGTCATTTTGTGTGTGCATCAGATCTATCTTCAACAAATCATTTTCATAGCTAAGTCTTGTGTTCTCATTTGTAGCATCACTTAGTCTTCTAGTCAAATCTTCTTCATTCGTCTTTCTATCTTCAATTTCTTTACAGAATCTCATAGTCATATCCTACATCTCATTCTTTGTTGTCACGTTCTCTTGCTTCAGCTTGTTTATCATATCATTAAGAGTTTCCTTTTCATCATTCTCATTTTGCATCTTTTCACAAAGTTCTCTTCTCTTGTCTCTTGAAATAGTAAGATTTTCTTGAAGTTCTTGAATGATATCCTGAGCAGCCTTTAGATCATCTTCAAGTTTGATATTTTCCAACTTCTCTTCATCATAGTCTGAGACAGTTGCTTCAAGTTGCTTCATCAAGTTTTCCATCTCTACCAGTGTCAAGATCTTCCTCAAGCTGTTAGGCTTCTAAAAATAGAGGACCAAGCTCTGTTACCAATTGTTAGGATTCCCATAGATACTAAGGGGGGGGGGGGGGGGGGGGTGAATCAGTATCTAACCGGTTATAAGATTTTCTTAACTTAAAACATGTAGAGCATATTAATACTGTGTACCAGTAAATAGAAAGTAATGCAATAAGCAGAGACAAAAGAAACTACATGAAAAACACACCATAACAATATTTTAATGAGAAACCCGGTGTGGGAAAAACCTCGGTGGGATTTGTGACCCACAATATTCACTTACTGGCCAATAAGAGAATATTACTGCTACAAGAGGGGCCTGCACATGTAGGAAGGCCAAGTGCCTAGAGCTCACTGCTCAATTACAAAATGGGACGTCTCACTGACTTACAAAATGGATTATATAAATCCATTGTCTTGTATTGCTTCAAAATAGCATCTATAATGCCAGATCCAATACCATTTTCTGCTTTTCTTCTTACATAAACCCTTAACCTATAATTCGCATAATAGGTCTGCCTTATTTCACCTAATTACATTCCTCTATCTATCTCAAAATGTTCTACAATGATCTCTCTTATATAAGAGTCATTTTACAACTTGCCAAGTCAGCTTACAATGATTTTTCAATAATAAACAAAATATATTAACAATAAAATTCCTGTCGGCTTTTGTGTCAGTATGCTTCCTTTCACTATTGGTGCCAGTGTAGAGTCTGATCGTGCTAGTGCTAGTGGAATGCCTTGCCGGTCTCATAGGATTGTAAGGTTGCCATCAATGACAAAACCTTCAATCACCTACAATGTCTCATTAGAGCGTGCATATGCTAACAGTTGATACCACTGGTAATAAGGCAGAGACTACTAGTGACAAGAGAACAAGTCACCAGAAGATAGAGAAGGTTAAAGCTTATGTTGAGTCTAATGCTAATACTATTTTGATATGACCCAAGCTTTAACACAAATAAAATTTTCAGTACCTTTGATAGAGCTGTTGAAAATGAAAGAACATAGAGAGGCTTCTTTTTCTTTGATTTCAAGTATATTAGATGTGGATACTTATTCTAAAAAGGGAAATGCAACAGATGAGAAGGATCAAGAACAAAAGGTCCCAGAAGTTTATGTGGGCACCACTATTAATTAGCAACCATCTCAGATTGATCCCTTTTATGTCGCACTGTTAGTAAATAACTGATTGATAAAAAATTGCATGATAGATTCTGGTGCAGCTGCTAATGTAATTCCTTATGGGGTTATGAGAGAACTAGGTTTGTCAGTAAACACTTCATATGGGAGGTGTTATGTTATGGATAATAGAGAAGTGCCTGTTGTGGGTACTATGAAAGATGTAGAAGTAAAAATAGCAGCTATTGGAGGACATCTTCAGCTAGATTTATCATATGCAACTATCCTAGTGAATGGGAATCCAATAAATTATATAGAGAACCATGTGCCCCATTGGTTATTGAAAAAATAGAGCCAAACATGTTTAATTGCATGATAGATGTAGATCTTGATAACTTCAGGATTGAATCCATTCAGCCTCAGTTGAAGAATATTGATCCTATTGTTGATGAGCTGAAATCCCAACAAGAAGGCATGTGGTAGATGTATTTTGATGGAGCTTTCTCTAAAGAAGGGTTTGGAGGAGGAGTGCTCTTTATTTCCCCATCAGGTATTACCTTCAAGTATTCTTTTCTATTAGCATTCCAATGTACAAATAGCACAACTAAGTATGAAGCTCTGTTATTAGGCCTAGAAATTGCTAAAAAACATGGGATCAAGTTGTTAAGGGTTTATGGAGACTCTGAACTTGTAGTGTCTCAAATAAGGTCAAGGTATGCATCTAAAAATGACAAGTTAAAAAGGTACAAGCATGTTGTTTGGGATGTCATTGAACACTTTAATGCATTTTCCATTGATTGGATTGAAAGGTATAAGAACATTATGGCAGATTTTTTAGCTAATGTTGCATTAAAGAATGATAATGTAACATTGACTGGAGTTTCAATAATTGAGATAAAAGACAGACCAGCCATCCCAGATAATGTGTACAATTAGCAAGTTTTTGAGGATGATGAAGACATCCTTAGATTTGTACAATGCATAGATGACTATGAAGGTCAAAATATTGATTGTAACGCATTGGTGAAAGTAGTGGATGGACAAGAAACAATTTTTAGAAGTGACATAGTGCAGTTGGAGACAAATGAAATACCCAGGGGACTAGTTGAATTAGAGGGTATGTTTAGTTACAGTGATGGTCACTTACATCAAGTGTCATCTACAAAGTTGGAGAAGTTCGAAGAGGTAAACTTGGGGACTGACTCTTCCCCTAAGTTGGTGTATATCGGGAAAAACTTGTCTCCCCATATTAAGACTAACCTCCTTAATTTGCTAAGAAAGTACAAACATGTTTTTGCTTGGTCCTATGAGGATTTAAAGGTGTATAGACAAGACTTATTTCAAAATGAAATACCTCTGCATCCTAATGCTAAGCCTTTTAGATAAAAAATCAAAGACCCATTAACCCCCTCCTAGAACCCGAAATGTAGCAAGAGTTGACTAAGTTGAGAGAAGGGTGGATTATAAAGCCTATAAGGCATTCTTCATGGGTATCAAATTTAGTGCATGTTAGAAAAAAGAATGGGGACATAAGGCTATGTGTGGATTTTAGGAACTTGAATGTTGCCTCCCTTAAAGATAATTACTCATCCCCAAACATGGAAGCCATGTTACAAAGGGTAACTGGTTGTGATTTAATGTCAATGATGGATGGATTCTCTAGTTATAATCGGGTATTAGTAAAAGAATCTATGTGTATGTAAGAATGCCATTTGGTTTGAAGAATGCTGGTGCAACTTTTCAAAGGGTTATGGATGTAGCTTTCAAGGAATTTATTAATATCATAATGGTTGTTTACCAGGATGATCTGACATGTTTCTCAAAGAAGGCAGAAGATCACTATGGCCATTTAGAAAAAATATTCAGTAATGCCTTAGAATTTGGTGCATCTTTAAATCCAAAAAATGCCACTTTGCTTTAATTGAAGGAAAGTTACTAGGGCACATTGTATCCAAGGAGGGAGTCAGGATTGACCCTGAAAAAATTGGGGCCATCAACAGGGTGCCTCAACAAAAAAATATTAAAGGAATTCAGTCTTTTTTGGGTAAAGTAAACTTTGTCAGGAGATTTATTGCAAATTTTGTTGAAATTGTCAAGCCTATTGTGAAGCTTTTGAAGAAGGATGCCAATTTTGTTTGGAATGATGAGGCAGCACTAACATTTTATAAGATTAAATAGGCTATTCAGAAAGCCCCAGTGCTTAAGTCCCCCAACTACAGTAAACCTTTTTCACTATTTTCTTTTGCTTCATATCATAATATAGCAACAGTACTATTATAGAAAGATGGTGAAGGTTATGAACATCCGATTGCCTTCTATAGAAAATCATTGCAGGTTGTTGAATTAAAATATGAAATTATGGAAAAACAAGCATATGCTTTAGTCAAGGTTGTTAAAGTATTTAGGCCTTATCTGGTAAATGCCCTAATTCTAGCCTATGTACCACATGCAGCTATGAAAGACATCTTGTCCCAGTCTAAAGTAACTAGAAAAAAGATGCAGATGGATAAGAAAAATACAAGAATTTGATCTTGAGATCAAAATCACAAATCTAGTAAGAGGTCTAGGCTTAGCCAAGTTAATGACTAAGACAAACTTTGAGGATATTGACATAAATAATGTTGAAACTGAAGAGGTTATAGTTACTAGTATTGAGAGGCAACCATGGTATTCAGATATGGTATACTTCTTGAAGAATGCCTCTTGTCTAGAAGGTATGACACACAACCAGAAGAGAACACTAAATCTAAAATTGCATAAATTGGTTCTTATTCAAGGAGACCTGTATTGGAGGAATAGTGATGGGATGCTACACATTTGTCTAGACGAATTCCAAGCTGAGAAGGTTCTGAAACAAATGCACAATGGGGTATACAGAGGAAACTATTCAGATAAGACTACTGCTGGTAAGATAATCAGAGCAGGTTAGTATTGGCCAACTTTGTTCAAGGATGCTCATAAGTATGTTTAAAAGTGTGATCCTTGCCAAAGGTTCTCTTCTAGACTATAGTATGCTGGTTATTTGCCTTTGAATTTTGTTATAGTTGAAGCCCCTTTTGTTCAATGGGGCATTGATTTTATTGGAGAGATAATAGAAAAATTAAGTAGGGGTCATAGATGGATCCTGGTGGCTATAGATTATTTCACCAAGTGGATTGAAGCCATACCTACCAAACAGGCCACTAGTAAAGTGGTCATCAATTTTTTAATGGATAATAGAATAACAAGGTTTGGTGTGCCAGCTAAAATGGTCATGGACAATGCCATGTGCTTCAGGTCTGAGGAGTTTGAAGAGTTTTGTGCTAATTATGGGATTATTATGTCATACTCTTCACCATACCACCCACAGGGAAATGACCAGGCAAAATCAAGTAATAAAAGTCTCCTCAATATTATCAAGAAAATCCTAGAGGAAAATAAAGGTCCTAGGATCAAAAGCTCAATTTAGCTTTATGGCCTGACAGGGTGACTATAAAAAAGGCCATTGGTACATCCCCTTTTGAGCTGGTTTATGGAATGAAAGCTAGACTACCTGTGAATAATTTGCTTCTAGTATACAATTTTTTGCAGATTGAAGAATTGGAAATGTCTAAGCCCATGGAAGAAAGAATGATTCAGTTAGTAGAGCTAGAGGAAATGAGGACTGCAGCCCATAAAAGGAATATGAAACTTCAATTATAGTCAAAATACCTTTTTGATAAAAGGACTAGTACAAGAAAATTCCAAATTGGTGACATGGTGCTATAGTGGAATGCAAGAGATCAAGACAAAGGCAAACACAAGAAATTTAAATCACTGTGGATAGGCCCTCTGATCATTTTTATGTTAATGGAAAAGATTCCTATTTCCTCCAAAGATTGAATGGTGAGTTACAGGAACTGTTAGTGCATGGATAGTTTCTGAAACAATATTTCTCATGAGTTTTCCATGCACAGTAGTTTAGGTTTGCTTTTGTTTGTTCTGCTTTGTTTTAGTTTTCTTTTGTTAGGGTTTTGTTGGTCTGCGTTCTAGAGTTTTTCTAGATCCTTGTGTTGGTCTTGCATCCAACCATCTCCAGTCAGAGCCGTTATCACTATTTTTTGAATATGTTGAAAATCTTGCCTTTTAGCTGTTGGAGTCTGTCAAAATTCAGAAATTTGACCTTTGTCTACAAGATTATGGTTCTAAGCGTTTAGGGTTTTTGGGCATTTCAAAAACATTTGAAAAAATAAACCTTTGTGTCACTTTTTCTCCAAATCTTCTATTTTCCCATTACCTTTTTCCACTTAAGTGGAAGGGTCACCGCATCATCGAAAGGGGGGCCACTTTATGTTTTAGGCTTAGGAGGGTTCCTTTATTTTTGAAACATTTTGCATATTTTCCTAAGTCCTAAGTATTTCCTTATATCTGTCAAGGTCCCTAAAGGCTAGATGAGTTCATGTTGATCTAATGGTGGTTGTTGAGCCGCTATACAAAGTTGCTTGACCATTATTCTTCGCAGATCAACGACCAAGTGGTGGGGCCCGTGACAAGAGAACCGCTCAGGTAAGGTAAAAGTTGAGTAAGTCTAAGGAAAATCAGACAGTCAAGAGGAAGATCTGACGGTTGTCATGAGACTGTGACATAAAGGTGAATGATGGTTATTTCTTGCGACCCAGCGATTCTCCAAGGTGATCCGCCATTGGAATGTTCGCCATCTGTCTGCAAGTGTCCTTGTCCAGAGCAACAAATCCTTCTCTTTAGCTAGTGCAAATGAGTCATTTTCACCCTCTTGGTCCCATTTATAGCTCTTTGTCATTGCATAGATGGACGTGCGTCCTCTCCATCTTATGTTGGTTGCGGTCTTGTGCACCTTAAATTGATTGTCTGTCATGCATCCGATCTCCGATTGTCAGTCTGTTTGATCCTATCATTTTTTATCGATCAATTGGCCTCTTTTCTGCATGTTTCCGGCCAATTCCTCGAGGGGGCATGCATATGTCATTATTATTGTCTGGGGCATTTAGTTATTGTTCTTTGAAACAACGCTCAGAATTGCATTGTCTCAAAGAGGGGCAAAATGTAGACACCCAAAAATGGTCAAACGCTTGCGAGGTCATACTTTAACATTTGCGCATTGCCTCATTTTAGGTTTTTGCGTCGCATTAACATTTCTCCTATGTCACGCACTTGGTCTTTATCATTTGCGAACATCGAGTCATTCTTCTGCATTCTTCAATCATCTCGTCTTCAAATTTGGTCTTGTCGACAACATTATCCAATCATGATTTTGATTGATTTTACCCTGTCGCATCAATGTGCGTATTTATTTGTCATCATTTTGGACATCGTCAATCCTAATTAGGGTTTTGTCCTCCTGTCAATCGTATTATCAATCTTATCAATCGTATCATCAATTTTGTCATTTTGGACATCGTCAATCCTAATTAGGGTTTTGTCCTCTTTTCAATCTTGTCATCATGCGATAGATTTGTCATCGATCGTTGTCATTGTTCGATCTTGTCATTTTGCGATCGATTTGTCATTGATCGTGGTCATTTCCAATCTTGTCATCTTGCAATCTATTTTGTTGTCGATTCTTGTCCTTTTGTCAATCTTGTCATTTTGCGACCGATTTGTCATCGATCATTGTCTGTCTCAATTATGTCAATTTGGATCAATTTGTCATTGTTCCTCGTCAATTGGCACATTTCTCAATCAAATTGTTTATCGCATTGGTCATTTATCAATTCACAATCATGACATTAATTATCTTCAATCAAGACCTAATTGTCATTTTCGCATTTCTAATTTGTCTTCTAGGGTTTTATGATTTATTCATTTAACCTAATTTGTCATTTCTTCCTTTAGGATTAAATAAATTACTTATTTATCCTAAGTTTCCTCATTACAATTAAATCTTCATTTAATTGTCTAATTATTCTTCTTTGTGAATTGATTAATAAATGAAAAATTATTAATTAATTCACTAATTCACTAAATCCTATTTTTCATCAATTTCTAATTCCAATTTCCTAATTGGTCATCAATTTCAATTTCCTATTTTTCAAATTTCTAATTCCTTTTCCCTCCTAATTCATCTCCTAATTCTATGGGAGTGGCATTTCAATTTGTCATGAAATTGTCATAATTGATTTAATCAATCAATTTTGACATGAAATGTGTCATAATCAATCAATCAAAATTGTGCATGGAAAGTGCATAATTTGCATAATTTGTCATAATTAACATATTGATTTGCAATTTCCATTTGAATTGCATCATGCCAATCTTGTCACTTCTCCAATTTCTCTATAAATTGGATAATTTTTCTTCAATCAACCCCTTCAATCACTTCATGAATTCCGAATTGCTATCAAACTACCGAATTTTCGTTCTAGTACTCTTGAGCTTTTTTGCTTTCAATTGTGAGAGCACTTGTAGGTGAGATCCACAAACCCATTGAAGAGGAAAGAACAACAATGGAGCCGCATGGAAGGAGTATTCAATCTTGAATCTGGTTTGCATAATGTTTTCTTTTGAATGCTTCATTTTCATACCTTCATTGAATGTGCTTTAGAATTAGGTTCATTTCAATGAGTATTCATTTGATTAAGCTATCATATCTTGTGTTGTGATTGATATATACTTATCTTGTGATGATTCCTAATTTCTATGCCACATTAAATGGTGAACCCGGCGTGAATACTAACCTTCTAACCATCTTACTATGTTTGGAGTGCTTCTAAGCTGATTTGCAGGTCAAAACTCAAAAACAGGGCCGTGCAGTGCATTCTGGACACATCCTGCGCCTGTGTGAAGCATCTTGCGCTTGTGTTGAAGAGTCTTGCACCTGTGTCAATACATCTTGCGCTTGTGTTTGACAACCTGCGCTTGTGTTTTATCTTCTGCGCCTGTGTAAAGTCCAGATCAGAGGGTAAAAAAATGCAGTTTACTTGAAATTTTTGATGTTTTTTGCTTTCTATTTTCTATGCTTTGGATTTTGGTACTGATTATTTGTGCAGGATCTTGGCGTACGCATGACAAAGACTAAAAATCAAATTACTAACGTGTGTTATGCAGATTCGATGGCCAAAGACAACAAATCAAACTTCTGACATGTGTTTTGCAGGTTGCCTTGGAGAAACAACCAAATTGTGTGTTTGAGATTTTTAATTAGGCACTTAGTGATTTATAAATAGGTGGAAATGAACCTTTGTTTGCTTTGTTTGTTAAGTATGACATTGGAGTAGGAGAGTATGCTCTCATCCTTCTTAGGGTGATCAGAAATCCAGATCTTCGATACCATGCTTGTGTTGTTGATTGTTTGTCTCCATTAGAGGGCCTGCCTTCCCGACCACTTTCCTTTAGCAAGCAAGTGATAATCGTGAGAAGGGAACGACCCAAAGTGAGTACGGCTAGAATTCCTTGGCATTCTAACTCACTATAAAAAAATACCTGATGGGTGAAAGCTTTGAAGGAAGTGTTACGTGGGAATTGTAGTTACTTGGGAAGTGATGCCCCTTGAAACTCTTTCTCATATCAACATCTAAGTAGGGCCTCTTGGTCTAAATCGCGCTTGCGTGACTACATTTATTGGTATCTTGATGGGCTTAATGTCTCAATCATGCTTGCATGACATCAAGGAGTAATGCTTAACAGAAATCCTTACTACACACCTTATTTTTAGAAGCCAAAAACCCTTCTAGTTGCTTGAGAAGGACAAATTCGGATACTTGGAAGAGATACTAAGTTCGCCATGGGGAGATTCCATGGGGACTGATGCTTGGCTGCCCTGAGAAGTGAGTGCCGTGGAGGGGAGCCCGTGGGGTCAAGCATCTATGTATTCTCCTTGAATCTCATAATGAGTCTACCTCTCAAGTACCTAATGTCTTTGCCTACCCTAAGGAATGTGGAAATGAGCATGATTGCCTTGAGTCTAAGTTGTAACATCTTGTATTCTTTGATTGTCAAAAGTTGAATCCCATTTCAAGAACAAACACATTGATCCAACATAAGGTTAAACACAAGAGACAAACATCCAACAAACATTCAACAAGGTTTGAAACACACCTTCAAGCATGGTTATCCAACATTGTTCAAAAACTTGTCTCAACTCTTATGTCACTTACATTTAGGTTCATCCTAGGTTGCATTTTGCAAAGTCATTATCAAGTATCAAGTTTAGGTTTCGCCTAAGTCATACTTCTTTTGCATAAAAGTCATCCATTTGCATATGTCCTCTTGCATAAGAGTAATATCATTTCATAATTAAACCTTAGGTTTCATCTTAGGTTGACATTGTCATACATTTGCATTTCCATACCCTAAGTCTCTTCATTAAGCCTAAGTCATTGTCATATCATATTAAGATCATTTGCATATTAATTGTCCTTTTGCATATAGTGTCAAACCTAGGTCTTGTCATACTTGAGCAATCCAAATCTTTGATAAACCCTAAGTCATTGTTAAGAAGTCTAGACCTCATCAAGCCTTTTTGTCCTTTTGTCATCAATATCATTTCGTCAAACCTAGCTTAGTATCCAAGCATATAGGGGAGACATTGTCATCTTTTCCTTTGTCACTTGGTCCTTTTGTCCTTTGAGGCCTAGACATCATTCCAATTTCCCAAGGTTCCTCTCTTAGATTTGCATTCAAAAGTTTGTCAAAATCTTCAAAAACAACCAAAAACATAGATTGCATTTTCATATATTTAGTTTGCATTTAGTTGCATATCATATATTACCCTTGAAAAATTCCAAAAATATTGCATTTGCATAAGTGACATGCCAGTTGAGACAAGATCAAGATCTAAGAAGATGAGTGAACCAATGTATCAATCCATGGATAACATAGTAAATTCGCAGTGTCAAACTAGTCAAACAGTGCAAGTTGAAGGTTCATCAAACACATCCCTACCACCATATGGAATGGTTCAACTTGGACCACCTCCATTATATGAACCAGTATTTGTACCCATGAAACCAGGACATGGGAGTGTTCCACCAACTCCAAGAGGAAGTGCACCTTTTAATTGGGATCAATCAAATTTGCAACATGACATTCGAACACAAACACTATATGAAGATCAAACTCTTTCACAAGGATTCGGTTCAGACCAAGGTATTCAACAAGAAACGAATCCAAATGTCCAACCAGATTCTTCATCTGATTCTGATGCCTCTGATGAGGTTGACATGTTCCTTCAAGATCCAAAGGTAATAAAAAGGATGGATAAATTCCTGAGCAAAGTTTTTAAAACGTATCCTCAAAAGTATCTTCACATGATGAGTGATATGGTTCCCTTAAATGGACCAATTAATGTGCAAACACAACAAGGCAGTGAGCCGTTAAGTTTCTCTTCGCATCTCAATGAAGAAAATGTGCAACAAGAGCTTCAATCTACATTGATGAGTAAACGTACTTCAAAGGCATTGTTAGTGACTATTCCTCAAAAGTCATTGTTTGAGACGATAAATAATCCATTATTCAATACAACGCCTGCAATACAAGATCAAATGAAGACTATGCAAATATCGACAGCAGTTCCTCAACAAGAAGTGGTTCCTCATATGCATAAAATTGGATCAACATCCAAGATACAAGAAAGTTTCACAACTGGAATGCCTAATGTCAATAATGTCCAAAGCACTTCCATGATGCAACAAAGTTCTTATGTATCTTTGTCAAACACTATTGCGACAAATCCTTCGATAATGTCTACACAAAGAGCTATGGATAGTGGTGTGCACCATCAACAATTGTTGCAACAATTGAGTAATACACAGAAGGTACGATCGAATGTGCAAACAAATGAAGTGCAACAACAACAATGTCGCATTCGACAAGAAATTGCAGCGCCTTCGGCACCATTACAAGTTAACACAAACTTGCAACCATCACAAGCGATTGGACAAACAACACAACAAGTTAATGTAAGTGCTATACCCCATCCTAAGGAGAAGCAACGAAAATCATCTAAACAAGCTTTTTTACAAATGATTGGATATACACCGTGACAACAATTGGCACAAAGTCAACAAATTCCAACTCATCAACACCAACAATATGTGCCGCAATATGTGCCAAGACAAACAAGTTATCCTACTTCACAACCGCAAGTGGTGCCTATGCAATATCAACAGCCTACTCAATTGCAATATCAACCTGGGCTCCAAGAAGCACAACAACAAAGTCAATATCAAGGCATAGCACAACCGCAACAACAAGAAAAGTACCAAGAACTTTATATGCAAGAGACACCAAAAATGGCCATTGCGGAGTATCAACAGCCAATCGGAAATACGATATATCAACAAAGAATACCAACTGGGATTAATGATGAACTTCTACAATCTGATACAATTGTGCAACAACTTGAGATGTTGCGACGAAAAATTGATGCATTAGAAGCTAAAGGAACAAAGAAGTTGTATACAGATCAAGATTTATGTCCTAATCCCTTTGACAAGAGTGTATACATGCCTCCATTCCCCAAGCATTTTGAGGCACCCCACTTTGAGAAATATAGAGGGAATGGCAATCCAAGAGATCATATTCGAGCATTTTACGCAGCATGCACAGAAGTAAGCTATGAGGAGACATATTTAATGTGATTATTTGCATGAAGTCTTGCTGGACAAGCTATGGATTGGTATTCACATTTGCCAGGAAATATAAAGACTTGGTCAGAACTGGCACAAAAGTTTATATCTCATTTCGCGTTCAATATCGATAGCGATGTGACTATGTCGGATTTATGCAATACCAAACAAAAGCAAGGTGAACCATTAGTGACCTTTTTGCAACGATGGCGAAGTTTGTATAGTCGTTCTTCTCTCGATATACCTGAAGAACAACAAGTGAATCTGTTTATCCAGAATCTAGTCCCAGAAATGATGTATGAGCTAAAATTGAAAAGTCCTAGTACTATAGAAAAACTCATTAAGAAAGGAATGAATATTGAAGCAGCTCTTGTAGCTAAAGGAATTATCAAGCTCAATAAGGACAATGACAACACAAATTATTCAGGGGATAGAAACAGATTTTGGTATAAGAACAAGAACGTCACTAATGATGGTGTTGTTGATGCGAGAGTGGTAAATGCAAATCAACCCCCATTCACAATCAAGAAGTTGAGTATTCCTAATATGTCAACTATGGAACAAAATCAAGTACCTAGGAACAATGTTACTCAACAGTTGCAGCATACACAACAGTCACAATATCAACAGCATGCTCAACAGTCGCAATATCAACAACGCGCTCAACAGCCGCAATATCAACCGCATGCTCAACAGCTACAATATCAACAACATGCTCAACAACAATATGCTCAACAATGCAATCAACAACAAGGCCAACAACAAAATCAACAATGCAAACCCTTCCGATCGCGGGATGGGCCTCCTCGACAGTTTACACCATTGGGAGAGCCTATCAAATCAGTCATGAAGCAATTAATACAAGCGAAGTTTATCAAACTACCAGATATTAAGGCAGAACCAGCAGAAAAACCGCATTGGTGGAATGATAATGCGTACTGTGAATATCATCGGTCTAAAGGACATAAAACTGCTTCATGTTTTCAATTAAAACATATGATTCAAGATTTATTGGAACAAGGAGTAATTGAGATAGATCCAACCCATCCGACCTCTAATACTGATCATACTATTTTCAAAACTCCTTTGCTTGATCATGACAAGGGTAAAGCGTCTTCTTCCAATTCTGCTCAAACGGCTAATTATGCAAATATCAGTTATCACAATGTCATTAATTGTTTTCATGCGTCAAATGAGTATGTGTCTACCTTGAGAATAAAAGGACAAGATCCTTCTTGTGCAGTCACCACTCGTCGATCCAAAATAGTCGTAAAAGGAGCCCCTGCAGCTCCTCCCAAACCAATGCCTGCAAGTCAGTATAATCTTTTGGATCATCTAGGAAAAACACCTGCACAAATATCCATCCTAGAGTTGTTGAAAATGTCTCCCATGCATCGTGCAGTCCTAGATAAAGCCTTGACTGAGTCCACTGTCCCAACAGACATTGATGTTGACCAATTTCAAGCGTGGATTGGACATTTAGCCGTTTCCCGAAGTGTTGCATTTTCCGATAGTGACATCTCACCTGACAAGCTTCCCCATAATGACCCTTTGCACCTAGAAGTCTTTGTCCACAATTGCAAAATCCGACGAGTCTTGATAGATGGCGGAGCGGGTCTTAATATCTGCACCTTAAGAGTGGTCATTGGCCTTGGATATTCAGAAAATGACATTGATGCTTCCAAAAGGATAACAATAAAAGCCTATGATGATGCTGAGCGCCCATCCAAAGGGATAATTGTATTGCCCATCAGAGTTGGTCCAGTGATGGAAAATACTTTCCTACAAGTCCTAGACCTTGACCTCCCTTATAATATGATCCTTGGCCGTCCGTGGATTCATGCCATGAAAGCAGTTCCATCCACTTATCATCAATGTCTGAAATACCCTTACAACAGAACTGAGATAACCATTCCAGGAGATCCTAATCTGTTCCAGTTTTGTGCTACCCTAAGGGATACTCCTCAGCGGCAAGTACCAGTCAATACAGAAGCCAAACCAGACAGTTATGTGGATCCCAATGCATTGTTGGATGCTGTTAAAGGAAAACTGAAGATACAAGACCAAGGGTGTGGAGAATATTCAATGGACCAAACATTCCTCATTGGGAATTTGCCGATGTCTCCAAAGTCATATGGAAAACCGCATTTATTGCAAAAGGAACCCAAGGTCGTTATTCAATATCAGCCTCCCACTACATTTGCAAGATGGGGAGAACTTGACAAAGAAACTATAGATGATGACGCCATAGATTGGCTCTATAAGGATCCAACTGAAACTCCACCTGTCAAGTTGCCAGTGGAATTATATGGCAAAGGATTTACTATGCTGCAGAAGAAAGGATATGATGGCTGCAGTGGCTTAGGCTTGAAAAACAATGGAAGGATAGAACCCATCATACCTGAGAGGCGACCCCCAACTTTAGGGTTAGGTTTTGTACCGTTACGAATTGGATCCACATCTACCAAAAGGTCCACATGTCGAAAAGGGCGTGATTCTGATGATGAAATAACACCTGAGGTTACCCAACCAGAGACTGATTCTAATGACTGGGAGTGGAGTTCCTTTTCTTCCAGCTCCTATGCCCTTGACAATATCTTCATTGACCCTGATAACTTGCCTATGGAGGATAAACATGAAATAACTCCTCTTCCTAAAACCTGTCCTCATGCTTGGATCGAGTCATTTTAGGATCCCAGCTCCGAATCCGACACAAGCAGTTCGGATAGTGACACCACGGACATTCACATTTTTACCATATCAGCCCATTCTATCCTTACAATCGATGATGACATGCCCCTCATATATCCCCAACTTATCCAATATGACCAACAAGAACCGCTCACGTTGGACTGTTTTCAAAATGACGAAGCAATTGCAGAGTTCTTGGGACTACGGGAAGGTATACCACAAGGCGACCATAAGGCAGGATTTGCTATTGACCTGGATTCAAGGGCATATTTTGGGGAGTCAACTCCCTCTTCCAGTCATGAAAAAGAAAAAGAAAAAGAAAAAGTAAAAGAAAAAAATCAAAAGAATAGATCTTTGAGTGAAAACCGTAAGGCGCTCTCTGATCGTACAAAAGTAAAAATAAAAGACGTACCTGCGGGTGAAAACCTTTCTGAGGCACCCAAAGGTGGAAGAGTGGACGTACCCCTATCAACTCAGGACAAATCCACATTGTTGGTAGAGATGACCGAGGAAATCAATTTGGGTACACCTGATAACCCTAAGGTCATTCACTTCGCTGCCTCCTTGTCAAAACAAGAGAAGATTGATTTCATTAATTTCTTTCTGGAGAAGAAGATCAGCTTTGCGTGGTCTTATGCAGATATGCCTGGCCTCGATCCAGAATTAGTCCTTCATCATTTGCCACTGAAACCAGGTGCTAAACCTATCAAACAAAAACTTAGAAAAATGCATCCTCAAGTGGCTCTTTTGGTCAAAGTGGAATTGAAAAAATTGCTAGATGTGGGCTTCATTAGACCCATTGATTACGCAGACTGGATTTCAAATCTAGTGCCAGTTAGCAAAGTAACTGTGGGCATCCGCATCTGCACAGATTTTAGGGACCTGAATAAAGCATGTCCTAAGGACGATTTTCCATTGCCAAATATAGACATCATAGTGGACATGACAGCTGGTTATGAGATGCTTTCATTAATGGATGGTTTCTCTGGCTACAATCAAATCCGCATTGCACCCGAAGATCAGCATAAGACCGCATTCACCTATGCTTGGGGCACCTATTGTTGGAATGTGATGCCCTTTGGCCTCAAAAATGCCGGTGCAACATATCAAAGAGCAATGACGACAATCTTTCATGATTTCATGCACACTTTGATGGAGGATTATGTTGATGACTTGTTGTGCAAATCTGTTACCAGAGATAGTCATCTAGCCATCCTGGGCCCAATTTTTGACAGAATGGAAACCTACAAACTCAGGCTCAATCCAAAAAAGTGTGTCTTTGGTGTTACAGTTGGCAAGTTGCTTGGATACATTGTTTCCCACCGAGGCATTGAGGTCGACCCTACAAAAGTCAAAGCAATCATGGATATGCCTCCACCTTCCAACCTCCGGCAATTAAGAAGTCTGCAAGGAAAGCTCCAGTCAATTCGTCGCTTCATAGCTCAGTTGGCTGACAAATGTCATCCATTTCAACATCTATTGCACAAAGGTGTCACTTTTAAATGGACTGAGCAATGCCAATCAGCCTTTCAAGCTCTTAAAGACTATTTGTTGTCGCCGCCTATCCTAATGCCTCCTATCGAAGGCAAGCCATTCTTATTGTACATCTCTGCAACTAAAACAGCATTAGGAGTTCTTTTGGCTCAACAAGATGAGAATGGCAAAGAAAGAGCTATTTACTATATCAGCCGGACACTGGTAGGCTATGAGCTAAATTATTCAACTATTGAGAGGGCATGCTTAGCAGTGGTATTTGCAACACAAAAGCTCCGACATTATATGCTAAGCCATCAAACATTGTTGATTGCCAAAATTGATCCTTTAAAATATTTGCTCAGCCGAGCAGCTTTGACAGGTCACCTAGCAAAATGGGTCATGATTCTCAGTGAATTTGACATTGAGTATATGGAGCGAAAGGCGATAAAAGGACAAGTCATAGCAGATCAACTAGCAGATGCTCCTATTTCAGACGATCATCCCATGTTGACTGATTTCCCAGATGAATCAGTCTTTGCTCTCACACCATCCAATGAATGGAAGTTATACTTTGATGGGTCTCACACCAAGTTCGGATCCGGCGCAGGCATTTTGTTTGTCACCCCTCAAGGTGATGCTATTCCAAAGTCATACAGAATAACTTTCCCATGTACCAATAACATTGCAGAGTACGAAGCATTGGTTACCGGACTCCGAGTGGCAGTTCACTGGAACATCAAGCATTTGCAAGTCTATGGAGATTCTCAATTAGTCATCCGACAAGTCAATGATGACTACGAGACAAAGGATGAAAAGCTTATTCCTTATAAGCACATGGTAGACTTCTTCAAGACAAAATTCATAGCTATCCATTTCAGTCAAGTGCCAAGAATACAAAATAAGTCGGCAGATGCGATGGCTACAATTGCTTCTATGATAAATATGCCGCAGAATATGGACAAGTGTGAATTCCTGGTCGAACAATTGCTAGTCCCCTCTTTTGACATTCCGACTGCTGAGGTGATGTGCGTTCTTGTTGGTCCCAATTCCCCTTGGTACAATGATATATATCAGTATTTGAAATCCCAGACTTTACCACCTAACCTTTCCGCTAACCAACGCCGAGCCTTTATTCGACAAACATCCAAATATGTCATCATCGCCGACACCCTTTACCGTCGTTCTTTTGACCATACCCTCCTCAGGTGTTTGGATTCTGACGAAGCACAAACGGCTTTACACGAGGTTAACGATGGTATATGTGGGGGCCATTTCAATGGTCTTAGCCTAGCCAAAAAGTTGATTCGTGCTAGGTATTACTGGCCCACTTTGGAAAAAGATGTTCATGAATTTGTTAAAAAGTGCTACAAGTGCCAGATTCATGGAGATTATATTCATGCACCAGCTCAAGAGCTTCATTCTGTTATATCTCCATGGCCCTTTTCTCAGTGGGGGTTGGATCTTATCGGCAAGATTCAACCAACATCTGCAAATGGACACAAGTTCATTATTACAGCTACAGAATATTTTACAGAATGGATTGAAGCCATTCCCATGACCTATATCACTGGTGTCCAAATTTCAAAATTCTTGCTAAATTATATCATATGCAGATATGGGGTTCCCCTTGCCATAGTCACAGATAATGGTCGACCCTTCAAGAATAAAGATGTTAAAGAGCTTTGTGAAAAATTTCATATTCAACACCGTTTTTCTAGCCCATACTATCCACAGGGTAACGGTCAAGTTGAAGCATCAAATAAAACCATTATCAAGATCCTGAAGAAAGTTGTCAATGACGCTGGTCGAGATTGGCACGTACAGTTAAATCCAGCACTGTGGGCCTATTGCACTTCTATCCGCACACCTACTGGCGCAACACCTTATTCCTTGGTGTATGGTGCGGAAGCCATCTTACCTTTGGAAGTTGAGATTCCTTCCTTGAGAGTCTCCTTGCAAAACCTGATTGATGATGAGACACACAGAGTCTCTCGGCTACATCAGCTTGAGATGTTAGATGGAAAACGTCAGACAGCTCTGACACATTTGCAAGCATACCAAAACCGTCTCCGTCGCTCTTATAATAAGAAGGTCAAAGGGCGACACTTCGAAGTGGGAGACTTGGTTTTAAAGGCAAATCCCAAGAATGCAAAGTCTACTGACGTCATCAAGGGCAAGTTTGAACCCAATTGGGTTGGGCCTTTCATAGTAACTGCAGCCTATGGCTCGGGGGCATACCAGCTTGCGACTCCCGAAGGTGAACCTTTGTCTGATCCTATCAATACCATGCATCTTCGCAAGTACTGGGCATAGTTTTTTGTCAGATATTTCTTCAAATATGATCCTGAAAAAAATACAAAAAAATGAAAAAAGCAAAAAATACAAAAAAATGAAAAATAGCAAAAAAAAAAAGCAAAAAAAAATAAACGATTCGCCCTCTAGTGAAAACCTGGCAAACAGGCGCTTTGGGCAAGTACCATGGTGAAAACTTGGCAATCAGGCGCCATGAGTAATGAGATTATTGCTCCGTCATCTATCATGACTCCTCGCCATGCTTTCTCTCGGCCAGTTATTATGCTTATCGTTCACTCAACCCAATGTTTTATTCCAAGCCTGTTATTGGTCAACATCACTGTCTTGCTTATTCCAGTGTCTTGTACATATGTTTTGGTCCTAGTTTATGTGTTTTTCGAGTGCGCATTGGGTGCTTTTCCCTCGTCATGATCAATCACTAGAGCATTAAAATCAAATAATGTCCTGAAAAAATTCAAAAAAATCAAATAATGTCCGGAAAAAATTCAAAAAAATCAAATAATGTCCTGAAAAAATTCAAAAAAATCAAATAATGTCGTGAAAAAATTCAAAAAAATCAAATAATGT
This sequence comes from Cryptomeria japonica, assembly GCF_030272615.1. Taxonomy (NCBI): domain Eukaryota; kingdom Viridiplantae; phylum Streptophyta; class Pinopsida; order Cupressales; family Cupressaceae; genus Cryptomeria; species Cryptomeria japonica. The sequence continues at coordinate 735,020,504 of NC_081407.1, forward strand.
CCTGAAATAATCCAAAAAAATCAAATAATGTCCTGAAATAATTCAAAAAAATCAAATAATGTCTTGAAATAATCCAAAAAAATCAAATAATGTCCTGAAAAAATTCAAAAAAATCAAATAATGTCCTGAAATAATCCATAAAAATCAAATAAAGTCCTGAAAAAAGAATGAACACAAAAAAATTGTAAAACTCCAAAAAAACAAAAACATGCATTTTTGCAATAAAGTATTCCCTTTATGCATCGACAGCTCACTGAGCATTCATCCAACGACACTTGCCATCCAACATTGTGCTTTAATGAAATCACGCATTAACAGATGAACTTTTTCAACTCAAACCAAGCATTCAAACTGATCCAAATTGTCTTATCAATCGAATATCCGCATTAAAAATCATTTGTCTTTGTCACATTATCATGGGTCTTATACAGGGTGTGGTATACTCGAAACCAGACTGTGTCCTGTCTTAGACGGGGTACCGCATTTCCTGAAACCAGATAGCATGATCGTCCTATCAGCACATTCAACTTTTGACAATGAAGATCAAGATGTTTGTTTGTTTGTTTGAATTTGCGCATCTTATCTTTTTATTGATTTATCTTCGACCATGTTCCTATGTTGCTCGATGATGTCACTGAGTGATTTAGAGTGACCGGGATGGCTCATGATCCTTTTCTTTTTTGATTGTGATTGTCGTTTGTTTATGCTGTGTCTGTCTTATGCAAATCGGGTTGCATTTCAGCTCTGGCCTTCAATGCCATGATGCTACGCATCCATTTTGCTAAATAAAAATAAAGGTTCTCACCTACAAAGTGCATTACTGAAAGCAAGTTTTCATCATCTCTAACTGTCTTCTATCTCATTTCTTACTAACATTTCTTCCGTCAGTCCGGATAGTCAGTTCGGTCTAGTGCTCCGATATCCAAGCACATATGCTGCATCCTGCATTCATTGGTTAGTACCTTTGCATTCCATCACATATTACATCAAGCATTTTATCCATTTCATTTCATAAATACATCAAAAAATACATAAAAATACATTCATACATGTTCATACAAAGTGCATAAGTCATCCATACATGGAAAAAAACATAAGTCATAACATATTGCATTCCATCATATCGATGCATTTCATATCACATATATGTCGGAGTACAAAATCGGATTGTCTGTCCTAAGTATGGCCCGCAGGCTGACTACATAATGGCAAACTACATAATGTCCACTGTCTGTCATATGGAGTACGTGCCTCTGTCACTGGGTGCTCCCTCTGTCCTCCTCATCCCTGCCATGTCTCGCAGATGATGTCCCTCCTGGTCCTGGCTGTGGTGGTCTCATCGATCCACTCACTCCTATGCTGCTCAATGACCTCCGAGAGCGTGACCTGCTCTCTGTCCTCGATCATGCCCGATATGAAGGTGCTCTCCGCTCCGGTGGAACTGCACCCTCATATAGCGTCCTCCAGTACAGTCTCTCCTCGTCGGTCTCTACCAGCATCTGTGCCATCTCCCGTGCACTGGCATCCCTGATCGACCCAATGAACTCAGTGACTCTCTGTCCCGCTCGCTGTGCCTGAGCTAGTGCTGTATCTCGTTCTGTCCTCAAAATGGCATTTTGTCTCTCTAATGTCGCAATATAATCCTGCTGGCTCGCTATGGTAGCCCTGTACATGTCTATCTCCTCTGTCCTAGCTGTCTCTGGCTCTATGGGAATATCCTCCAAAGTCTCTTGATCCACTGTGTCTGGCTCCTCATCATCCTCCCCACCATCATCTCCCTCATCCTCCCCATCACCTCCATCAGCTATGTCCTCCTCTCCATCACCCTCATCCTCATCAGCCTCGTCATCCTCCTCGTCCTCATCATCTCCCTCCTCTCCTGTGAGTGGGAAGTCCTCCTGTCTCCTCGGTACTGGAATATTCGGATCGGTCAAAGGCACTGGCCGTTGCTGTGCGAACCATGTCTCATACTCCTCTATAGTCCCAGCATCTACCACATCTGACATCCAATCCCACTGTCTCTGCTGTAACTGTGCAAAGTCGGCATATGCTATTCGTGGCTGAATCATACTACCCCACTGACTCGTCTCTCGGTGAGATCGAGCAAAGCATGCAGTCCTCCAAGGAACATCCTGTGTCTCTCCAAACTGTCGCCGGACTCTCTCTGGAAGGTATAACTCAATCACTCTCTGACGATTTACTGGTCGCCCAATCAAGTACCTCTCCTGTCTGCAGTATGGTAACTCCTCATGATCATCTGACCATCTGGGGCAATCTAGATATGGCCTCCATATGAACTCTCTAAGTCTGTCTAGCTCATGTCGCCAGTATAATATGTATCCAAAAGGACCCTGTCTCAGTGCTCCACTATAGCTGTATACATATGGTCGGTGTGGTACAACCTGTCTATCTGTAATCGGCCGACATATGGCAATATGCTCGAATGCCCATACCTGAAGCAATGTGACTCCACAACTCAGCGTCTGCACTCCCTGATACGCTATCTGATGTAGCTGGAAATACAACATAGCAAGCACACATGGTCCCCATGCGTACACTGTCCCCTCTGTCACCATCTGCTCTAATACTCTTCCCCAACCAATAGGGAATCCATGTCCTCGTCTATCACCTGCCAGAAGACATGCTATCACCACTGCTATCACCACACATCGCTGCTCATACTCGGCTGCCATCGTCTCCCAGCGAATCTCCCTCTCGACAATGTCTAGATCCTCTGCGTCACACTCAAACAGTCTGCATAACGTGTCTCTCCCTGTCACTGGGTCATACTCTATCATCTCCCCATGTATCGGAATGTGGAGGATGCGCCATACATCCTCTAGAGTCACTGTCGCCTCGCCAGTCGCCAAATGGAATGAGGAAGTCTCTGAATGCCATCGCTCTACCAATGCGGTAAGAAATCCTGTGTTTACCCTAATCTCAGGCATATATGTGATGTAATACAATCCCAGTCCAGCTAATGTGTCTCTTTCTGTACTCCTGAGTCTATGTCGAAGCATGACACAGTCCGGTCGATTCTCCCGTGCAATCAATGGATATTGTCGACTCTGCATCACAATCGGGGCATCATTTTGTCAGTTTTAGGGTTTGTTCCTACGGGTTGCATGTCTTCATTTTCATGATCAAATCAGGGTGTTTTTCATCCACATTACCCTATCCTATCCTTCCCACCCCCTGTCAGGTCATTTGCATGCAATTTCAAGTCAAAACTAAGGATTTTATGCCAACTTGCGCCTGTGTTTGAGAAGCTGCGCCTGTGTTAGATGAATTGCGCTTGTGTCTTCCTACACAAGCGTAGAACCCCTTACACAAGTGCAGGTTTAGACTACACAAGCGCAAGAGACCATTTTGGTATCCCCTGTGGGCCCCGCAATGTCCCATAAGCCATCAAAATTCATGAAATCAAAAACATGGGTTTTTGCGATACATACCGCTGCTCCTGCATCCTCCGGTCGTCTGAATGTGCGTACACATTCTCCAAGGTGATCCGCCATTGGAATGTTCGCCATCTGTCTGCAAGTGTCCTTGTCCAGAGCAACAAATCCTTCTCTTTAGCTAGTGCAAATGAGTCATTTTCACCCTCTTGGTCCCATTTATAGCTCTTTGTCATTGCATAGATGGACGTGCGTCCTCTCCATCTTATGTTGGTTGCGGTCTTGTGCACCTTAAATTGATTGTCTGTCATGCATCCGATCTTCGATTGTCAGTCTGTTTGATCCTATCATTTTTTATCGATCAATTGGCCTCTTTTCCGCATGTTTCCGGCCAATTCCTCGAGGGGGCATGCATATGTCATTATTATTGTCTGGGGCATTTAGTTATTGTTCTTTGAAACAACGCTCAGAATTGCATTGTCTCAAAGAGGGGCAAAATGTAGACACCCAAAAATGGTCAAACGCTTGCGAGGTCATACTTTAACATTTGCGCATTGCCTCATTTTAGGTTTTTGCATCGCATTAACATTTCTCCTATGTCACGCACTTGGTCTTTATCATTTGCGAACATCGAGTCATTCTTCTGCATTCTTCAATCATCTCGTCTTCAAATTTGGTCTTGTCAACAACATTATCCAATCATGATTTTGATTGATTTTACCCTGTCGCATCAATGTGCGTATTTATTTGTCATCATTTTGGACATCGTCAATCCTAATTAGGGTTTTGTCCTCCTGTCAATCGTATTATCAATCTTATCAATCGTATCATCAATTTTGTCATTTTGGACATCGTCAATCCTAATTAGGGTTTTGTCCTCTTTTCAATCTTGTCATCATGCGATCGATTTGTCATCGATCGTTGTCATTGTTCGATCTTGTCATTTTGTGATCGATTTGTCATCGATCGTGGTCATTTCCAATCTTGTCATCTTGCAATCTATTTTGTTGTCGATTCTTGTCCTTTTGTCAATCTTGTCATTTTGCGACCGATTTGTCATCGATCATTGTCTGTCTCAATTATGTCAATTTGGATCAATTTGTCATTGTTCCTCGTCAATTGGCACATTTCTCAATCAAATTGTTTATCGCATTGGTCATTTATCAATTCACAATCATGACATTAATTATCTTCAATCAAGACCTAATTGTCATTTTCGCATTTCTAATTTGTCTTCTAGGGTTTTATGATTTATTCATTTAACCTAATTTGTCATTTCTTCCTTTAGGATTAAATAAATTACTTATTTATCCTAAGTTTCCTCATTACAATTAAATCTTCATTTAATTGTCTAATTATTCTTCTTTGTGAATTGATTAATAAATGAAAAATTATTAATTAATTCACTAATTCACTAAATCCTATTTTTCATCAATTTCTAATTCCAATTTCCTAATTGGTCATCAATTTCAATTTCCTATTTTTCAAATTTCTAATTCCTTTTCCCTCCTAATTCATCTCCTAATTCTATGGGAGTGGCATTTCAATTTGTCATGAAATTGTCATAATTGATTTAATCAATCAATTTTGACATGAAATGTGTCATAATCAATCAATCAAAATTGTGCATGGAAAGTGCATAATTTGCATAATTTGTCATAATTAACATATTGATTTGCAATTTCCATTTGAATTGCATCATGCCAATCTTGTCACTTCTCCAATTTCTCTATAAATTGGATAATTTTTCTTCAATCAACCCCTTCAATCACTTCATGAATTCCGAATTGCTATCAAACTACCGAATTTTCGTTCTAGTACTCTTGAGCTTTTTTGCTTTCAATTGTGAGAGCACTTGTAGGTGAGATCCACAAACCCATTGAAGAGGAAAGAACAACAATGGAGCCGCATGGAAGGAGTATTCAATCTTGAATCTGGTTTGCATAATGTTTTCTTTTGAATGCTTCATTTTCATACCTTCATTGAATGTGCTTTAGAATTAGGTTCATTTCAATGAGTATTCCTTTGATTAAGCTATCATATCTTGTGTTGTGATTGATATATACTTATCTTGTGATGATTCCTAATTTCTACGCCACAAAAACAATGTAACCTTTTTAGGGGGGATTATGGTTCAGATTAGAATATTTTTTTTCTAGGGAAGTCTGAAGCTTGTTGCATCCATATCTCTATAAATGGATACCAGGACTACTTAGAAAAGGGACACAAAATTTTGTAGCTAAACTCTAGCAAAATTAATACAGGCCATTTTCTAAGAAATTTTGATCAGATATGTTGTACTTGTAATCTTTAGATGGAGAAATAAAATATACAGTCCAGAGAATTTGAACTCAAACTTGCATTGTCTCTATGTCATTGTATTCATGTTCATTCCATTTAAGTAATCAAGGATTGTTTATTTGAATGATTTGCTAGGCATTTAATGAAGTTTTTTTAAGTCTTTTTCTCAAGGAGGAAATATAAACATACTTTAAACAAAGTCATTGATATCAATATTTTGGTGTGGAATTGATAATGAAGTCTGGTGCAAATTAGGACTCTGTATATGACAGGCATATTCAGAGTTGACATATCACTAACTTGTGACTTGTGTATGAGTTTCTTTTGTTAGTTTGTAGTCTGTTGTAGATGACTCTAGTGCCCGGATAAGGCACTGGTTTACTTGTTGGTTTTTGTTGCATTTTGTGGTCCTATTCAAAAAATCAAATCAACTTTCCATTTTATGTTTAGTTGTACCAGTCAGTAAGGAAAGTTTACGGGAATTTACACTGGTTTTCTGTAAACCTTTTACTATTTTTGTAAGAAAATAGTCATAAAAGGGTCCACCCACCCAAGCTTTTTTAAAGGCTTAAATTGTAGGAGGTTTCCTAATTTGGAACGTCATCTTGTTGTCTTTATTTCAAACTTTTGTTGCTCTCTTCCATTTCAACACAAAGGTAGTAACTTTCACTTTTAAAAGAGAGGGAACAAAAGTTTTCAAAATGGAGAACAACACATAATATCTGAGTACAATTAGTTGTTGCTACAACATATTCTGATTCTGCTATTGATAATTATGTACAACTCTATTTCTTGCTCAATAATGAAATCAATCTGCTACCAAGAAAGAATGCTCCTCTAGTGGTGCTCTTTCTATCATCTACATCTCCTACCCAATTTCCATCGATGTATGCATATAAATCAAAAATTCATCTTTAGGATACCATAAACCAAGATTTGTTGTGCCTTGTAGATACTAGAAAATCCTTTTTACTGTTGATTCATGATTTTCTTTAGGATTACTCTGAAATCTTGAAACAATACATACTGCATTCATTATATCAAGTCTTGTTTGTGTCAAATATAGTAAACCTCTAGTCATAGATTTGTATCTTGTCGGATTAACAAGAGTTGAATCATCATTCAATGTCAATTTGTCAGTTGTAGTAATAGGAGTACTTACCAGTTTGGAATTTTCCATACCAAATTTCTTCAATAGTTCCTTCAAGTATTTTGTTTGACATATGAATATACCTTTATCAGTCTGTGAAATTTGCAATCCTAAAAAGAATTTAATCTCCCCAATCATAGACATTTCAAATTCTTCCTGCATCTTATTAGCAAAGTCTTTACACAATCTATCTTCTCCTCCAAAAATGATATCATCAACAAAAAATTCAATAACCAAGATGTCATCATTAGTCACTTTGAAATATAAGTTGTTGTCAGCATTACCTTTAGTGTATCCAAACTTCAAAAGATATTTGTCTAATCTAGCATACCAAGCTCTAGGAGCTTGCTTCAATCCATAGAAAGCTTTCCTTAATCTGCAAACCATATCTTCATTATTTGTCAATGAAAATCCATCAGGTTGTCCAATGTAAACTTCCTCTTCAAGATCACCATTCAGAAATGCACATTTTAGATCCATCTAATATACTTTATAGTTTTTGTGAGCTGCAAATGCAAGAAATAATTTGACTGCCTCAATTATAGCTACTAGTGCAAAGGTTTTATTATAATCAATTCCCTCTTTCTGTGAATAACCTTTACACATTAATATTTCTTTGTTCCTAATTACCTTACTATCTTCATTAAGTTTATTTTTGAATACCCATTTAGTTCCAATTACATTTTTGTCTTTAGGCTGGGGAGCTAATGTCCATGTATTGTTCTTTTCAATTTGTTCTAATTCATCTTCCATTGCTTTAATCCAATGTTCATCTTCACATGCCTCAATAATAGATGTTGGTTCAATTTGAGAAATTAAACATACCTCTTCATTTTCTAGTCTTCCTCTTGTCATAACTCCTTGATACTTATTCCCAATTATCTGATTTTCTGAGTGATTCAGTCTTACATATTTGGGTTTATTCACATGTTGTTTTTCTTCAGTCACTATGTAATTCTCTAATGATGTCAGTGTGACTAGATCCACACTTTGTACCGGTACACTCTGTATTGGTTCATTTATGATCATCTCAACTACCAGTTTAGAATCTATAGACCTTGAATTCCCTCTAAATTGTTCATTTATTTTCAAATTAGCACTCTTAATAATTTTTTGCAATCTTTTATTAAAACATCTATATGCCTTGCTCTTCGATGAATAACCAAGAAATATTCCTTCATCGCTTCTAGGATCAAATTTACCAATATACTCATCTCTCCTAATACAACATTTTCTTCCAAATATTTTGAAGCATTTAAGAGTAGGAGTATTACCAAACCATAGTTCATAAGGGGTCTTACCAGTTTCACCTTTGATGTGAACTTTGTTAAAATTGTAAACCATTGTATTCGCTGCTTCTCTCCAGTACACATGAGGTAGATTTGCTTCCAATATCATGCTTCTAGGTGCATCCAGAACAGTTTTGTTCTTCCTTTCCACAATTCCATTTTGCTGAGGTGTCTGAGGTGCTGATAGTTGTCTTTTGATTCCATTCACTTCATAAAATGTATTAAACTCCTTAGATGTAAATTCACCTCCTTCATCTGATCTCAAACATTTGATTTTCTTACCGGTTTCATTCTCTACCATTGCCTTGAACAGTTTGAATTTGCCAAAAGCTTCTACTTTCTCCTTGATAAAAGTAACCTAACACATTCTAGAATAATCATCAATGATTAGCATAAAGTATCTATCTCCCCGTAGACTTCTTGTTCTTGCCGGACCACACAAGTCAGTATGGATTAAATCAAGAACATTATTGGATTTCTCAGAAATACTTTTAAAAGTTGTTCTAACTTGCTTCCCCATTTGACATTCCTTACATATCGGATTATGAGGTTTCACAATCTTAGGTAAATCTCTTACTACCTTAGTTGAACTAATCTTTACAATGCAATCAAAATTTGCATGACAAAGTCTCTTATGCCATAACCAACTTTCATCAATATGTGCAATCAAGCATGTCTTTTTACAGTTATTCAAATAAAAGATATTACCTCTAGTCTGATTACTGGTTGCAATCTCCAAACTAGTTTTGTTCATGATTTTGCATTTACCATTCTTGAACTGTAACTGAAAACTCTTTTCAACTAATTGACCAACACTCAAAAGATTATGCTTCAAACCTTCAACATAATAAACATTGTCAGTATTGTGCTTACCATCCAAAGATATAGTGCCTTTTCCTTTGATTAAACAAGCTTTATCATCCCCAAATCTTACTAGACCTCCACTATATTCCTGAAAAGATAAGAAATTACTTTTATCACCAGTCATATGATGTGAACATCCGGAATCTATGATCCATTCATCTTTTTAGCTGCAAGGGCTTGCACTACCAGTGGAACAATAGGTGTCAATTGATCTTCTTTTATTGCAACAAAAGCCCATCCATTATCTGTCAATTCTTCATCAAAATCATCAGTAACTCCTTCATCAGCATAGTAACATGATTTGTCTCTATTCTTCTTGAATTTGTATCTCTGATATTCAGGGTTAGGCTTATATGTTCTTTTAGCTGCTTCTCTCAATCTTGCATGTCTGTTAGGACATCTAGATGCCATATAACCAATTTTATTGTAGTTAAAACATTTAAATGGTGCTTTACCTTCATACTTACTTCCAACTAGACCTTTAGGCATTTTCCTTGCAAATAGTGCTTTAAGCTCTTCCAGTCCTTCATTTTCTCTTCTGATATCTTCAAGTTCTCTTCCATAAAGTGCTTTGCAATTAGATTTGTCAGATGATGATGATGCTGCTTTGAAGGCCAAATCTGTTTTAATTCTAGCAATAGGACCTAATTCCTCAAGCTCAAATACTGAAAGTTTTCCAACCAAGGTATCTCTAGATACTGATGTATTAGGCATTGTTCTCAACTCATTAATAGAAGTTACTTTCATTTTGTATGACGGTGGCAATTATCTTAAAACTTTAGAAACAATTTCATCTTCACTTAAGGATCCTCCACAACATTGTATTCCCAAAATAATTTTATTAACTCTTTCCATAAAAGCAAAAATTCTTTCATCTTCTTCCATTTTCAAATTTTCATACCTGACCCGGAAGCATTTCAATTTTGCAATTTTGACAGTGGTATCTCCTTCATTCAGTGTCTCCAATTTATCTCAAATAGCTTTAGCAGTAGATAGGTCTTATAATCCCATGATTTGTTGATCTGATAATGCACTCAAAAGTGCTTCTCTTGCTTTGCAATCATTTTCTTGATCTTTACCCAATGTTGGTAGATTAGGTTGATTCGTTGTAGGACCAACATAGCCATTCTTTGTAATATCCCATATGTCTCTTCCAATGCAATTCAGATTTTTCTCCATTCTGATCTTCCATATACCATAGTTGGTTCCATCAAGTTTTGGTTTGTCCTTCTTGACAATGTTAGTTGTCATAGGATCTCCTCAAGTTGTTAAACTTCTGCAAAAAGAGGACTATGCTCTAATACCCATTGTTAGGACCCGAGAGGCAACTAAGAGGGGGGGTGAATCAGTTGACCATGAATTACAACCCAAATATAACTTAATCAAACTTGATACTTAATACCGATTAACCAAACTTAATGTCGGTTGACAGATTAGCAATTAATATTAATACCAGTGAAACTTAATGCATAAAATAGAAAGAGAAACAACATCCACAACACATAACACAAATATTTGTACATGGAAACCCTATAAGGGGCAAAACCATGGTGGGAAACCTTACCCACAATCAGATGATACTACTGCAGATAATATGTGTATACAAATGGGGTCTGCACATGCAAAAAGACCAACCGCCTAGAGCTCACTGCTCAATCACAAAATAGGAGTCACACTGACTACAATTGGATGGTTAAATCCAATGATAATGTATTGATCAAAGTAGCATCTCCAATGCTAGATTTAGTACCGGTTAAGCTCTGATAATCACCTTCAAACCTTCCTCGAACCTTCTTTATGGTCTGCTTATATGATCTTCAATATTCGCACATACCATGATACAATACCATACCATATATCATTACTTATCTTCTACTTTTCATCTCACAAATGAGATCTTACATATATACCAAAACCTAAGACCAAATGTGTAGGTCAGCTTACTAATAATATTACAATAAAATCAATTACAAACTGATGTCATGGAAATGGGGACAAGGCAACAACAAAGTTCAATGTTAATAAGTTAGTTTCAAACATAAAACCAAAACAAAGAACTAAAAACCATTCCAAACATATCAAAAGAGATTTCAAAAAAGCATGCAAGAAGTTTAACAAAACAAAAGAAAGGAGAAGATCCTCCATAAGATGCTTCCATGATGCCTTTTCATGCTTCTCCCTTGTTTCTCCCCTCTCCAATTCCCAAATGAGTGTAGCTGTTAGCTTTTAGCACTAGCCATGGATGCCATATGGAGATCCAAGATGGTTGGATGTGATAAACAAATGCTATGCAAGTGTACATAGTGATGGTATGAAAAAGCTCTATGCTAATACCAGTATAACAACAATACTCTAATGCTTCCTTATTTTCTTGAGGAGAAGGGTTCTATTTATAGAAGAAATTGGGAAATGAAGGGTTAAGATTGAGCAATCTTAACAAGGGTTAGGATTGAAAGATATTCAATCCATGTGAGACTTTCAACCCAATCCCATGTTGACAAGTGTCACCATGAGGAGGCTTGAGAGGAGAGATAAGGAGCATTGAATGCTTGAGGGGACATGATGGTTACCCTAGGGGGTTGGGTTAGGGTTAGGTTAATGAATATTCCTTTTATCCAAGGGATAAATGAATGTGCAAGGGTTAAATGGTTACCTTAGTAAAAGAAATAAATGATTTGAAGAGACCCATGAGTCAAAAGGATGGTTAAGTTAGAGGAAAGTCTCTACCCAAAGGTAAAAGGTGAGTTAACCATAAATAGTTATGTAAGAACCTTTAATGGTTTGGAAGACTTTAGAGGTTAACCATTTGAAGACATAAAGCCTTTAATGGTTATTGAAGACTTTGGAGGTTTTTGAGAAGTGACTTCCTTTTATTTAGGAATGTGACAATGATTAGGATAGGATTAGGCTAATTAGAAGGAGTTAGAAGAATCTAGAAGGGATTTAGGCATGCAAGTGGATTTTGTAGGAGAATGCAAGTTGGAGGAATTTTCAGATTTTCAATTGAAATAAAATCATTTATTTCAATTAAATGATGTAATTTGCATTTGGATAGATATTTAAATAAATATTAATTTATTTAAATGTGAATGTGAATTTTGGATTTTATTTAAATAAATCTTAATTTATTTACATGAGAAAAAGGAAGATAAAGCATTAAATGCTTGAAGACTTTGAGGAAAACCATTAAAGGCTTGAGAAGACTCTAGAAGGAAGTCATTAAGTTTGAAGACTTTAAGGGAAACCATTAAAGGCTTGAGAAGACTCTAGAAGGAAGGCATTAAGTTTGAAGACTTTAAGGGAAACCATTAAAGGCTTGAGAAGACTCTAGAAGGAAGCTATTAAGTTTGAATACTTTAAGGGAAACCATTAAAGGTTTCAAGTGGGTGAGGATAAATAGGATTTTAAATAAATAATTTATTTTTATTTAAAATAGTTGTGCAACTTGCATTTGTAGGAAAATGCAAGTTGGTGGAGGATAAAGGTGATTTAAATAAATGTTAATTTATTTAAATGTGAGAGATGGGATTTTGAGGGATTTAAATAAATATTAATTTATTTAAATGTGAGAGAAGATTTAATTAAACAAATATGATTTATTTATTTAATTAATGGTCTAAATTTGGTTAAGTGAATTAAATCAAATAAAGGGTAAAGAGAGGCATTTTTGTATCTCTTTAGGGAGGATAAAGTGTAGGGAGGAGGAAGTGTAGGGGTATTTTAGTTCCTCTTTAGGGGTATTTTAGTTCCTCTTTAGGGAGGATATAGTGAAGGGGCATTAAGATTAATTAATTAAATATTAATTTAATTAATTATTGATTGATGGTTAAAGAATTAAAAAAAGACTAAATATTCATTTAATTAAGTGGATAGATTTATGTGACTACACAAACAAGTCAAAATGTGATGCATCATGTCGGCTCAATACATTTACAACAATATCCAATTAATAAATCATCTTCATAACATGTTGTGTTGATCTCGAATAGATAATGCATATCGGTCCATAACCTAGACCAATTTGCCGATAACAAAAAATATGTCAATCCGATTGGACCATTAACCAAAATACCAAAACCAAGTATCCAAACAATGTCTTCGACATAACCAAGTGATCTCCAGATGATAACAAGTCATCCTTAGTGTCGGTGAACAATATAACCTGTCGGTGAACAATATATCGGTGACTCTGTATAAGTCACTGAACATGTCGGTGAACATAATGTGTCAGTTCAACATAACAAAAGATCTCCAGAAGGATAAGTGTTGACATCAATGACAAAACTAATGCAACACATCTATAATATCAACAATTTTCTTCCTCACCCCTAGGCATCCCTCTCTTTCTCCTTTGTGGGTTGGGGAGGCTATTGTTGTGGCTGCAGGGTGGCTTGTGAGGTTGTGTGTCTTGGTATGATGTTGGTCCTCACTATTTTTTGGTGGATTTTCCTTTGATGGTTATTCTTGTTGATGGTGGAAGGATCTTGGTTGGGGGTTGCATTTTTGTTCTTTCTGTAGGATAACCCCTTTGAAGCTTGTTTTCTTTAGAGTTTGTTCTGGGTTTTTTTTCTTGACCTTCGGGTCCTCGCCTCTTTCTCGTTGATGTCCTTTTTTGGGGGTCTTTTGTGATGTTGGGTTATTTGTTCTCAGGAGGTGATTTCTTATTACTTACCCTATTGAGGTGGGGGGCTTTAGTTTGGGAAATCCTTCAACCTATGGCAACCCCTTTGTGGTGGACATGACTTGTCTTCTAGTTGTTTATGGGTCTATAGAGGTGGCTCTATTTCCTATGAGTGAAGGATTTATTGCGGGTAAGGGTCTTCATTCCCTTCATTCGATGATTTTAAGTGATCTATGTTCTCTATCTAGCCAGGGCTTGGAGAATTGCTTGGTCTTTTCTTTGGAAGCTTCCTCTGCGTTTCCTTCTAAAGTAGAGCATCTTTCGAGTTTGGTCTTTGATGCACCCCTATTTTTTTGAATGGTTCCTTATGTGAAGTGGTGTAGCTTTAAGAGGGATTTCTTTTCCTTTTTTTCCCTCTCTACCCTAGTCTCTCCTATTGAGGTGGAGTAGTCTTGGTCAGGAAACTTGGGGTTTCTATTTTAGTATCATGATTCTTCTTTAGATCTTCCTATAGGAGTGGTACCATGTTCTGTCGAGGTGAATATGGATTATTTTGGAGGAGTTAGGTGGTGTTGTTTGGGGGTTGTCGATGCCTAGTTTTTTGGTTGTGGGAAAGATCTTGTTATCCCTTTCTCTTCCATCTCTTAGTCGTCTCCTATTGAGGTGGAGATCTTGAATCCTAAGGAGAGCTCCATGTTGGAATTTCTCAAGATTAAGGTTATGGGAGCAAGGTGTCAAAACCCATTGGTAAGGTTGAGGGAACCTAGAAAAACCCTACACTCATGTTTGTTTGAGTTGTCTTTTGTGTTGGCTTCAACCTTCTTTTCTTACAACTGGTTCCTCAAATTTTCATTTTTTAATCCTAGGTTGTGGTTAGGCTACTAGTTGGTATTGTTGTATCTTAATGTAGCTTTATTTCTATGGGTTCCAGATCCATGAAAAAATTGAGGTTTTTTAGGTCCCTTCAAAACCTATTGTAAGGGGTTTCAGGTCCCCTCAAAACATGTTCTATTCTAAAAAACCAAAGAAAAAATTAAAGAAAATGGAGGCTCTAAAGGGAGAAACTAGAGGATAAAAGTGCCTTTATGTTACAATTGTGATTGTCATTGCACCAAAATATCGACATGTTAATGCCCGATACAACAACTAGACTTATAGAATCCATAGGAAGCAGTTAAGCCATGTCACAAACCCAAGTGTTAAGCTACACAACACAAGGAAACCAAGGGTGCACACCTTGCAACAATCCCCCTAGTGAAACTGAGGGGTTTGAACCTATGACCAAGCTCTGATACCACTTGTTACAAGTGCGGTTGTTGTTGCACCAAAAGATCAACTTGTTAATGCCTGATACAACCACTAGACTTATAGAATCCATAGGAGGTGGTTAAGCCATGTCACAAACCCAAGCGCTGCGTTGCATAGCACAAGGAGACCAAGGGTGCACACCTTGCATAACTTTACTCCATAGAGGTCAAGAAGACCTCATGTAGGAGCATAACCTATTGCATCTACACAATCCATGGAGAGAAAGGGAATGAAAGAAATAAAATCTCACTACATCAAAATAGAGTGATATAAACATAATAGGCCACTAAAATACATTTTTAGATGAGTGTGGAAAGAAAGAAGTATTGGCAATTAACACTCATTGGATTCATTTTGTTGTCATTGATGGCAACAAGATCAGATAGAAGGCAACAAGACTTGATGGAAGTCACAAACCGACACTAGGAGGCATATTCCGACAGATACCAACATTGGAAGCATTCAGGGCTACACCGACGTCAACATCGGCACCAACATCAGTAGTTTAGGAAGCCGACATCAAGGAAGATTTATTTTGTAAATTATTTTGTAATTATTGTCAAGGCCGATATTGAATATTCTTTGTAAATGCATTGTAAGCTGACATAAGGCATATCATATGTAATAGGTATATAAGTCAGTCTGCTAGGTCAATTTAAATGATGAGAAAGAAATGATGTATAGATATAGACATATAGTAGAACTCTAAGATGAGAAATATATGTATGGAGTTAATTTTTGTATGCGAACATTGTATCATGCAATGATCTATAGAAATCTAGGAAAGAACTCTTGGAGGAGAAGTAATACCAGTAATAGTTCAAGACTGTGAACCAATACAAAGCAGAACCAGAACCGGAACTTTATCTAGCATAGAAGATGCATTCTTGAGTTCATTTTCAGTAATTTACTTTGGCAGCAAGCTTGTAGTTAGTGAGGCTCTTTAGTGATGAGAAGTATGCTCTAGGGAGTATACCTTCCTGCAAGTGCAAGCCCCTATTTATGTAATATCTTTTCATATGGCCAGTGAATTGATATTGTAGATCACAAATCCCACCATGGTTTTTCCTCATTGAGGTTTTCCACATATAAATTCTATGTGTTATGGTGTTCATTTATGTGGATGATTTATTTGCTTCTTGTTATATGCTTATTTGTTTACCGATACATACATGCATGGTTTAGAAATTTAAATATTGTTGATTCCGGTAGAACACTGATTCATCTCCCCCTCTCAGTGTTCTCAGATCCCAACAATTGGTATCAGAGCTTGGTTCCACGGAAGAAGTTTAATAGCTTGAGGAAGATCCTAAAACCAGAATCTTTGAATATGGCTATGGAAAGGCAACTTGAGGTGGCTCTTGAGGATTATGATGCTAAAAGGATGAAGAACTTAAAATTGCAAGAAGAACTAAATTTTGGAGATGAATTCATTCTTATTCTGCAAAAAAGGTTGTCATCCACTCAAGCCAAAAGGGAAAAAAATTCGCAACAACCGGATGATGAGGAGAAAAATGCTCTTAAGGAACAATGTCAGAAACTAAGTCAAGCAAATATGCTCATGAAGAATGAAATGCAAGATCTAACCATGAGGTTATCAAAAGATATTGAGGACAGAAAGAAGAAGGAAGATAGTCTTGTTTTATCTTTGAAACACAAATTTGAGGAATGTGGAAGATTGACTCATGAGAGTAATCTGTTGAGAACTGATTTGGCACACTCTTGAAATAATGAACAAGAACTTGAAAGGAAAATAACTACTCTAAGAGATGATCTGACTACTGCAATCAAATACAAAGAAAAGTTTAGGATAAGTGATGCACAATTGTATGACTTACTAGAAAGACAAAGATAGATTGATGATTCTAGAGGGCTTGGATTTGTACAAGGTGAAAGCTCTAGTACTGCTAATGAAGATCAGACAACCGATATGCATAACTCATCAAAACAAAGGAAATCGGTAAGGAAATCTAATGCTTATAAATTCAATGTTAGATGTTTTGTTTATAATAAATTTGGGCATATGGCTAAACAATATAGAAATAAGGCAAATCAAAACTACAATTATGTTCCTGGTCATAAATCAGAAGACTGCAGAATGAATGTTAAATGTCACGCATGTGGAAAGTTTGGAGATTTTGCAAATCATTGTAGGTCAAGAAATAATAATAATACTGGATATGTCAAAGCAATTCAGAAGGACAATGTTACATGTTATGCATGCAACAAAATAGGACATATTGCTAAGTATTGCAAAAGTAAGACTCAACCGACTAATAATGATAAAGACAATGAGAAAAGAAAGCAGAAGGTAGATGAAATACAACAAGATCATACCAAGAGATGGGTTAGAAAATATGAAGAACAAAGTGGAGATGGATCTATACCAACAAATCCACTGGTAGAATAGAGTATTCCTCTACCGGCAAGAAATTCCTCCAGTAATTGAGGCATAAGCCTTAGGGGTTGGCAAAGTCACTGTTAAATTTTTCATATTACCCTGAAAGAGATCTAAGGAGATCTGGAAAGAGATATGGAGAACTATTTTTATCATCAATAAAGGTTACCTCGACACTTAACTGTGAGATCGACATCCGTAGGGTTGTTGGTGAAGCATTAATGACAAATAATTAGGGTTTTATTCGTTGATAAAAGAAGCTAAGTGAATTCATTTTCACTCATCAAAGATTCAAGCAATCAAAGAGAAGTAAAGGCAAACTAAGAGTGAGCAAAAGCATTGAGAGAGGTTTTGGAGCAATTATTTAAAGCACTCAAATCATCCACCAACATTCACTCAGGTATTTTGTGACATGGCATTTGGATCTTCTGCTCTTGCTTTTATTGCAAATCTGACAATCATCAAAGTTAAGGATAGGTTAAGGCTAGTCTTTAAGGAGGTTCCCAAAATTGCAAAGAAGGAAGACTCTGCAAGAGAGTTTTCTAGGGTTCCTGAAGGAGTAATGTATGTTGAAGGTGTGAGAGAAGATGTCCACTACACTCTTTAGGATCATGGCACCAAAGACATAAAAAGAATGTATCAATCAGTGATACTAGGAGACACCAGAAAGATCAAACCAAAATTTAAGTCAATTGAGGATCTAGGGTTAACCGGTATTCTGTATTTATCAGAATTCAAGGATGAAGTTATCAATTACATCCTGAGTAGGGTTCATAATGAATTCATTTGGCTATATAAAACCTACATGATCACAAAGGAAGCTATACAAGTTGTCACTAGCTTACCTAGGGTTGGACAAGAACCTGGTAAGAAAATCTCTAACACAAAGGTTCAAAAACTCACTAGTTCCACACCGGATAATAGATCAATGAGGATTAGCATAATAACTAACTCAAACATAAAATTTGCAAGCATGATCATAGGATATAAGATAACTCAATCCAATCGCTTGAATTATGTTGCAAGTTCATGCATTCATGCCGCATATCAAATGTTGAGAAATAGTGTGAAGTATGACTTATGTGAATGGATGAGGAGTGAGTTAATGTTAAACCTTAAAAATATCAAAGGAACCAAGAAAGGCACATTCAAATATGAAAACTTAATTGTCTATTTGATGCTTTATTTCCTAAATGAGATACTCAGTTTAGGAAAGAAGCAATGGGCTGATGACATATCGGTAGGTATGCAAATCAAAATGGCTCACCAGTCTTGGTACTAGAAGGGATGAGAATCTCTGGGGTTCCTTCAAGACATTTCAAGAAAATATGAGGCAAAGGGAAAGAATCTCTAAGATTATTGTGGAGAAGTACTCCACTGACATATGTTTCATGGTGAAAACTGATGAAACACTCATGGAAGCAATTGAACCCAGGCAAATCTAGATCACTGAGCTAGGATATGAGGTAGATGATAGTATTTTTGAGCTTTATGCAAAGATGCTATTAGATGCCCCATTAGATGATAAGATAGAGCACTTCGGTACAGCAGGATAAAAGGCTCTTGAAGTGAAAACAGGTTTCAATAGAAAAAGGAGAGAGAAGAAAATTGATAAAATGTTTGCATATGTGTAGAATGTGATTTACAAAATAGATACTCAGCTAGGTTCCCAATCTAAATAGGTAGTCAAACTAGAAGAGGTTGCTACTGAATAAGTGAAGAAGCCACAAGTTCACATTTCCCTAATCACTTCTGACTCTGACCCTGAGGATAATGAGCCTCTAGCTTTCAGAAGGGTGAAAAGGAAGGTTGTGGTAAAACCACCGGTAGAGCAGAAAAAGGCAGAACCAAGGAGGAGACTTGTCAGAAAGGAAGCTCGGCCTACTGCACCTCCACCACCGGTAAGGAAGCCTATGCAGAAGAGGAAACTAGTCACACCAGCAACAACAAGCAAAAAACAGAAGGGTGATGATACCAGATCTGGTAAAATAACAATGACCTATGCTGAAATTATTGATGAAGTGACAAAAGATGGGATATTAAAGAATATTTCAAATATTATGAAGTCCTTGAAGAGAGTGAGCAAAATGAGTTAGAGGAAGCTCTTTTATTGTATATAGATATCTATAAGAAGGCATTAGTTGAAATTTTGAAAGAAATATAATGCAAATCCCTCCTTGCAACCTACCAAACACCTCAAAATGTATGACAGTGACCCCTCAAAATAATAATGGGATCCTATCAAGGCAAGGCTCTACAACATTAGTTCAATCTTCTCACCATCTTCAAGACTCATGCCTACTCAATCAGGGGTATCTTGCTACAACTCACTCCATGATACTTGCAATGTTATAAATCATTTTCATACCATTTTTGGGTCATACAAGACTCTCTAAGGTCATACAAAGCACCGGTTGTAAGGATTCATGCCCATTCCTTAAGAAACTCACCCAATTAGGCCTAGTTGCTTGTAGCCCTATTTAACAAGTAAAGAGACCTTAGGTTCAAATTTTCCCAAACACCCTAGAAAAACAAAATGGATTCAAGTACCCTTTTTGAAGTTACACAAAGCCCCAAAAGGAAAGGTCAAGGTCTTGAAAATAAAGGTCTTTGCCGGCAGGATGTTGACTGTCCTAAAGAGCTAATTAGGCCTCTTTTGTGAAGCAACTATATTCTGATGAATGAACCGGTCAATTAAAATCCCATGGGCATGTAGTGAACCATAAACCATATGGTATTCTAGGGTTACACACCTAGAATCATCTCCATTTGCACACAAGGGTAACTTTGTTGTTCAAGGTCTAGGTAGCCACATAGAGATGTCTACCTAGGGTCACTCCAAACACACCTCTCGCTTGCTCCTCCTAAAAAATACTCTTGGAATAATATAATAAACTGACCATAATTTCCTTTCACCAAATCCCATGGATCTCAGATTGATGAAGTGCAAGATATGGCCATGGAGGAGGAAAAACCCAAGGTAAACCCTGGTTTTCCAGGCATCTATAGTAAAAGTTGAATATCATGAGAAACACATACAACTATAACTTCAAATCAAAACCAAAACAAAGTTAAATCTCCTCTCCAACCAATTCACATCATTGGGAATGGATCCCAATCCATATAGTACCATACCATGGACCAAAACCCCAGAATTGCAAGAAAAACTCATAATTCTATTTGTTTGTTGGCATCAAAACTCTTCTCTGTACAATCACTCCTTGGAAATTGGATCCACAAGGTGTATAAACTACTCCACAACTACTCTCAACCAAAAATCAAGAGGTTAGAGCCATTAGAGGAGTTTCAAATAACAAAATGCAAAAAGTGCATAAAAGTTGCTCATGACAACTTTTGCAAAAGTTGTCAAAATGTCATCTTTTGCCTCCTAATGCCTTGGGTCAATTTTAACCCCTCCTAAAACATCTTAAAAACACTAAAACCAACAAATTTTATCCCCTATTGTCCAAAAGTCCAGATTGGCTTATAGAAATGCTAAAATAGGAGTTTGGCTCACAAGATGGGGTTCATTATTACAAACACACAATGCATGATTAAACACCTATACAAAACATTCTAAAGACATATTTAATGCCTTATCCTCCCTTATTAGAGTTTGACTTATCATCTTGAAGGGTTTGATGGGGTGCTCTTGTACCATACTCCCCAGAAGAAGAAATCTCAAGTCCACTTGAGATGAGAGTCTGCAGGTCTGCACCATGATCTTTGATCTGCTGCTCTGTCATCCAGACTGCTTTAGAATTAGGTTGTCCTTTCCAAGCCACCAAATACTCCATGTAAACTCTACTCCTGGTTCGCTTTGCAACCTTAGTGTCTAGAACCTTATGAAACTTTGGTGGTTCATGTTTGGGAATGTCATCATTAACAATAACCTGAATTGTGTCTTCTCCTGCACCAATACTACATTTATAAAGAGTTAAGTCACAAACATCAAAAATAGGTGACAAACCAAGATCATATGGTAGTTTAAGTTCATAGGCATTTGGACCACATTTCTTCAAGATTTGGCAAGGTCCAATCTTTCTTTGCATCTGCTTTGTATATTTGCCTTTTGGAAGTCTTTCCTTCTTCAAATGAACCCACACCAAGTCTCCCACATCAAACTGAACGTCTCTCTTATTTTTGTCAGCATGAGCTTTATATCTTTCTGCAGATTGTTGAAGATGAGTCTTAACTTGGTGATGGATTTCTTTTATGGTAGTAGCAAAGGTTTCTCCATCTGCACTAATGGATCCTCCTTGAGGTATCTCTCTCAACTCCATCACACCCCTTGGGTGGGTGCCATATACAATCTAGAAAGGTGACTTAGCGGTACTCCTATTCACCGTATCATTGTAGGAGAATTATGCCTAAGACAATACACTATCCCACCTTTCTCCATGTTGTCTAGTCAAAGACCTTAGCAGATTCCCTAGTGACCTATTTACAACTTTAGTTTGGCCATCTGTTTGGGGATGGTATGCTGAGGAGAAGGATAAATTTGTACCAATATTCTTCCAAAGGGTCCTCTAGAAGTGACCAATAAATTTCACATCCTTATCAGAGACTATAGTCAAAGGCAAACCATGTATCTGAACAATCTCCTTAAAGAACAAGTCTACTACATAAGAAACATCACAAGTGGTTTGGCATGGCAAGAAATGTGCCATCTTACTAAACCTATCCACTACTACAAAAACATTATCATATCATTTCCTTGTCCTAGGCAATCCTAAAACAAAATCCATACTTATGCTTTCCCATGGTCTTGAAGGTATGGGTAAAGGTTGGTCTAGGCCTGCATTGGTGGAATTTCCTTTTGCCTTTTTGCAGATCACACTTGTCTCCACAAATCTCCTAACATCTACCTATAGTTTGGGCCAAAAATAGTGTCTCTTCACCAAATCTAATGTCTTGTCAAGACCAAAATGGCATTCCATTGTGCCACAATGTTTCTCCTTAATTATATTCAATCTCATAGAGCATTTGGGTATGCATAGTTGTACACCCTTAAACAACAATCCATTTTGAATCAAAAATTTAGAATACTCAACATGAAACCATTCATCAAATGAAGCACATACCTTATAGGCCTCTCCAAAATCTTCATCACCCTCATACATGGCTTTCAAAGAGTCTATTCCAACACTCTCCAACTGAATTTGATTTGCAGTTAGGACTCTTTTGCTCAAAGCATTTGCCACCTTATTCTTGACTCCTTTCTTGTGCTTAAGGATGAAAGTGAAATCTTGTAGTGTCTCTACCCACTTCATGTGCTAGTGATTCAACTTTTCTTGTCTATTTATAAAGCTAAGGGACTGATTGTCTATGAAAACTATGAATTCTTTTGGTAGCAAGTAGTGTCTCCACTTTTTCAAGGATTGGACTAGAGCATACATCTCTAGGTCATAAGATGAATATCTCCTCTTTGCCTCATTCAACTTCTCACTGAAGAAAGCAATAGGTCTTCCCTCTTGACTGAGCACTGCTCCAATAGCCATGTGACTAGCATCACAATCCACTTGGAAGATCTTGTTGAAATCAGGTAGGGCAAGGACCAGTTGCTCTGCAACTTTTCTCTTCAGTGTTTCAAAAGAGTTATCTGCTTCTTCTGTCCAATTAAACCTGAACTTTTGTCCCCCCTTTATGGTATCAAGCATAGGAGCACAAATATGGCTAAAGCCTCTTATAAACTTCCTATAGAAGGTAGCTAAGCCATGGAAACTTCTAACATCATTCATTGTCCTAGGTGTAGGCCAAGACAATATGACACTCACCTTCTCTTGATCCATCTTGAATTCACCATATGAGATTACAAACCCCAAGTAAATGATCTCTTCTTGCATAAAGAAACACTTTTCCAATTTGATAATTAATTTATCTTCATACAATCTTCTTTGGACCAGGTCTACATGTTTTAGATGCTCTCCTTTGGTTTGACTAAAAACTAGAATGTCATCTAGGTAGACTATAACAAATTTCCCTATGAAATCCCTCAAGACTTCATTCATTAACCTCATGAAGGTACTAGGTGAATTGGATAATCAAAAGGGAATGAATTTCCACTCATACAACCCCTCATTTGTTTTAAAAGTATTCTTCCACTCATCTCTCGGCCTAATCCTAACCTGATGATAGCCACTCTTTAAGTCAACTTTTGTAAAATATCTAGCACCCCCCAAACAATCTAACAAATCTTCAATCCTAGGAATTGGAAACCTATACCTGATATTAATCATGTTGATAGCTCTTGAGTCAGTGCAAAACCTCCAAGTGCCTTCCGTTTTGGGTGCCAAGACTGCAGGGACTACACATGGGTTCAAACTTTTGCCAATCAATCTGAACTCCAACAATTCTCCAACCTGTTTTGCCTCAACATTCTGATCCGGTGTGAGCTTGTATGCTTCTTTATTAGGAAAGGTGGATCTAGGTATAAGGTCTATACAATGGTTTATGTCCCTCATGGGAGGTAGTGACCTTGGCATGCCATCACAGATGACACCCTTGTATTTGTCTAGTATTTGTTGCATTGCAGGATCAATCAACCTCAATTTGTCCTCTTTCTTGTCTTCAAACCTCTCCACCTCTGTTACTATTGGAATAGGGATAAGGGTATAACAGACCATGCCTTCATTTTCCATGTTCTTCATGAACTGCTTCCCTCCTAATACCAACACCTTGGTCTCCTCCTCATCCTCCATTAAAGGTAGTAACTCAATCACCTTACCATATTTGGTGATGGAATATGCATTCCTAGCACCATCATTTTGTGCCTTCAAATCAAACTTCCATGGTCTCCCAAATAGGAGATGGCAAGCATCCATCTTTGCAATGTCAAACATCAACCTATCTCTATAGGTTCCAATCTAGAATTCTACCCAAGCCTGCTCTTCCATAATAGCTTGTTGTCCTTGTGTGAGCCATGAGACCTTGTAGAGGTAAAGGTGAGGTAGTCTCCTCAACTTTAGTTCCTCCACCATCTCTAGAGACACAAAGTTCTTAGTTGAACTGGAGTCTATTAAGACCTTGCATACTTTTCCACCTACTTTGCAAGTGATCTTGAATAGAGACTTCTTTTGTGGGGGTTCTCTATCAGAAATATTCATAGTGGTTACTTATCTTCTGATCATCAAAGCTTCACCTCTTTTAGGGTAGCCATATCTATCAGGGGTATTGACACTTTGGTATGTGTTTTCACTTGCCACACTTTGGCAGTCAACTTCTAAGATTAAGTTACTTCTCCTTTCTCCCATGGAAATAGCAGGTTTATCTAGGCATCTATTGGCCATGTGTCCTTCTTGATTGCACTTAAAACATCTGATTGGGCGTCTACCTTGAGATCTCCCTCTAAATGGTGGTCTTCTTCCTCTGAAGTTACCTCTCTGATTGTATCCTCCATTGTTATTGGAACTACTCTCTCCTTTAGTGCCTTCTTGACTAGTTTCACTTTGATTTCCAAAACCATTTCCCTTACTTCTGAAAAAATTTCTTCCACCCCTCTGTTGTCTTCCTCTTCCTTTATTATTCTGCTCTTGTCTCCTTTTGATCCTCTCTTCCACCTTGATAGAAATTTGATGGCATCTACCAACAGTATCTGGGATAAGAAGGTTCAATTCTTCTTGAATGTTGTACCTTAATCCATTAAGGTACTGGGGAACTTTCTCACTCTCTTCCTCTTTTGTTTTAGACTTCATGCATAGCCTTTGGAACTCCTCAATGTATGAGTTCACATACATCTCCTTCTACTTGAGATTTTATCTCCTCTTATGGAGTTGTATTTCATAGTCTTTGGGTACATAGGCCTCTTTGATCAAGGCAACCATCCTCTTCCAAGAAACAATCTTGGGCTCGTTGTCCTTCTCTCTTTCTTCTTGGACAAAGTTCCACCAAGTTAGGGCTGCTCCCTTCAACTTGGACTTAGCAATCTTAACCTTCTGGTGTCTTGGAATGTCTTCACACTCAAAGAAACTAGATAGGGAGTTTGTCCAATCCATCACAACATCTGGTTCCATCTTCCCAGTGAAAGTTGGCAAATCAATCTTCTGCTCCATGGTTCTCCTCTCCATGGAATTGAGGGCATTAAGGAAGTGCCTCTGGTTAGGAGGAATCGCCTCTTTCTCTAGCATAGGGATCTCATCTTTATCCCCTTCTTCCCCACTACTAGTGCCTCCATCTTCCTTCCCATCTACTTTGCCTCTCAACCTCTCTGTCTCCCTCTACATTGCCTTGCAAGCAGTGGCCTGCTCTCTCACAATCTTTGCCAATTTCATGTTGGTGATTGGTCCTCTAGGGACCTCTTCTTCTTGTCCCTCTGACATCTCTCAATTGTTTATCTCCTTACTAAACTTGTTACTAGATCTGATACCACTTGATGAAGATCCCTCCTTGCAACCTACCAAACACCTCAAAATGTATGACACTGACCCCTCAAAACAATAATGGGATCCTATCAAGGAAAGGCTCTACAACATTAGTTCAATCTTCTCACCATCTTCAAGACTCATGCCTACTCAATCAGGGGTATCTTGCTACAACTCACTCCATGATACCTCCAAGGTTATAAATCACTTGCATATCGATTTTGGGTCATAAAAGACTCTCCAAGGTCAGACAAAGCACCGGTTGTAAGGATGCATGCCCATTCCTTAAGAAACTCACCCAGTTAGGCCTAGTTGCTTGTAGCCCTATTTAATGGGTAAAGAGATTTTAGGTTCAAATTTTCCCAAACACACTGGCAAAAAAATTATGGATTAAAGTACCCTTTTTAAAGTTACACAAATCCCTAAAAGGAAAGGTCAGGGTCTGGAAAATAAAGGTCTTTGCTGGCAAGATGTTGATATTCCTAAAGAGTTAATTAGGCCTCTTTTATGAAGAAAATATACTCTGATGAATGAACCAATCAATTAAAATTCCATGGGTATGTAGGGAACCATAAACCATAAGGGATTCTAGGGTTAAACACCTGAAATCATTGCCATCTGCACACAAGGGTAACTTTGTTGTTCAAGGTCTAGGTAGCCACATAGAGATGTCCACCTAGGGTCACTCCAAACACGCCTCTCCCTTTCTCCTCCTGCAAAAATAATCTTGGAATCCTATAATAAACTGACCATACTTGCCTTTCACCAAATCTCATGGGTCTCAGATTGATGAAGTGCAAGATATGGCCATGTAGGAGGAAAAACCCAAGGTAAACCCTAGTTTCCTGGGCACCTACAGTAAAAGTTTAATATCATGAGCAACACACACAACTAGAACTTAAAATAAAAACCAAAACAATTTTAAATATCCTCTGCAACTAATTCACATCATTGGGAATGGATCCTAATCCGTACAGTACCGTACCACAGACCAAAACCCCAAAATTGCATGAAAAACTCATAATTCTATTAGTTTGTTGGCATCAAAACTCTTCTCGATACAATCACTCCTTGGGAATTGGATCCACAAGGTGTATAAACTACTCCACAACTTCTCTCAATCAAAAATCAAAAGGTTAGAGTTGTTGGAGGAGTTTCAAATAACAAAATGCAAAAAGTGCATAAAAGTTGCTCATGACAACTTTTGACAACTTTTGCAAAAGTTGTCAAAATGTCATCTTTTGCCTCCTAATGCCTTGGGTTGAGTTTAACCCCTCCTAAAAACTCTTAAAAACACTAAAACCAACACATTTGATCCCCTATTGTCCAAAAGTCCTCATTGGCTTATATAAATGTGCCAAAATAGGAGTTTGGCTCACAAGATGGGTTTCATTATTACAAACACACAATGCATGATTAAAAATCGATACAAAACATTCTAAAGACGTAATTAATGCCTTATCCTCCCTTCTCAGAGTCTTACTTATCATCTTGAAGGGTTTGATGGGGTTCTCCTGCACCAAAATATCTTTATCTCTATACAATAAACTTGAAGCTAGGAGACTTGATGCTATCAAGAGGGATAAGGAAATCAAGAAAGTTGCACTTTTGGAACAATGTGGCTTTATAAATAATGAAGAGATGAAAAGATGTATAGATACTACTAATAGAACAATTTTTAGTAGTAAAAACTGGCAGATAAGTCTTATGTTGGGTAGAGTAAATGAGGTGGTAAATGAGACAAGTAAGGAGTGGACAAAATTCTTGTAGAAAAACCCAGACTTTCTCACATCTCAGGAAGAATTTGCAAAGGCAACATCCCCTACAATTCCTAACAAATCAAAAGGAAAGGGTATTTTAGGTAGTTCTACTCCAATTTTGACACAATCTCAACCCGTTGTAACTACAGGCACACAACCACAATTGGTAGTCACAGAGAGTGTATAGTTTATACAGGCACAAACCAATTTTGAGCAAGAGAGTGTAAAGGACACTGGAAACACTATGGATAATACTCCACCGACAATAACCGACACTGCACCAAGTGGTGAAGCCACTGGTGCAAAAGAGGTTGAGATGGACAAGGTCAAATCAACTGAGTCCATACCGGTAGGTAAAACAAACTCACTAGCAAGAGTATTGGCAATTGATACGTCTCAGGTCGAGAAGAAATCAGTTTATGAGTTAAGTCCAACAGAACTAATGATGATGTCCACTCATAAATTGTTAAAGGAAGGAACTATAGACAAAGGGTTAATTGATAAATCGGTCTCTATATTACACAAAATAATGCCTGACTGTCAGATAGAGGATGGAGCAAGCCCTTCCAGTAAGCTCAAATCTTTAACAAAACACATATCAAGTAACTACCAATCCTTGAGACAGAGTGTAGACCGATAGGCTTTGGATGGTTTCTCTGCTATAAAAAGAGAAGCTTTTGATCAGCTTATAATAACTAGGAAGAAGACGATAGAGGACAAACTTATCTCTATTAAGGTTTGTTTAAAACAATGCACAAATATTTACAGAGTATGTTGTAATATAGGAATTCTAACAGCCAATGTAAATGACAGATTGAAAGAATTATATGACAAAATGGCTACTATTTCTAATTATTTTGATGGGCTAACTACACTAACTACATCTATTGATGGATAAATTTTGTCCTTGGAGAACCAAGTTTTTGCATTTGAGAAAGAAAAAGATAAAATACTAAGGAGAGCAAGAAATTTAAGAGGACTGGTGAGTCCAAGACTTGACTCTTTGGGTGTTCACAAGAGAGAATGCATGGACATGCTAGCCAAACCCACACCGGTAGATACCTAGGAGAAGGAATCATTTCCCCACTTACTCAATGGACTTGCATCGGTATCAGACACTTTCAAATCAAGCTGGGACACATATCTTCACTTGCTGCAAAAGGCATACCCATAAATTATGAAGGTGACTAAGCTCAAATGACTCTAACTTTATTCTTTCATTTTTTTAATTCTTTCACCGGTCTTTGGCATTAATGTCAAAGGGGGAGTATGTACATTTATGAAAAATTCCATCAATGCCAAAGGGGGAGATTGTTGGCAATTAACACTAATTGGATTCATTTTGTTGTCATTGATGGAAACAAGATCAGATAGAACGCAACAAGACTTGATGGAAGTCACAAACCGGCACTAGGAGGCATATACCGACAGATACAGGCATTGGAAGCATTCAGGGCTACACCAGCACCAGCACCGGCATCAGTACTTCAAGAAGCTGACATCAAGCAAGATTTATTTAGTAAATCATTTTGTAATTATTGTCAAGGCCGACATTGAATATTCTTTTTCAATGCATTGTAAGATGACATAAGGCATATCATATGTAATAGGTATATAAGTCAGCCTGTTAGGTCAATTTAAATGATGAAAAAGAGATGATGTATAGATATAGAAATATAGCAAAACTATGAGATGCAAAATATATGTATGGAGATAATTTTTGTATGCGAACATTGTATCATGCAATGATCTATAGATAGCCAGGAAAGCACTCTTGGAGGAGAAGTAATACTAATAATAGTTCAAGACTATGAATCTGTACAGAGTAGAACTAGAACCAGAACTCTATCTGGCATAGCAGATATATTCTTGAGTTCATTTTAAGTAATTTACTTTGGTGGCAAGCTTGTAGTTAGTGAGGCTCTTTAGTGATGAGTAGTATGCTCTAGGCAGTATGCCTTCCTGCAAGTGTAGGCCCCTGTTTATGTAATATCTTTACATATGGCCAGAGAACTGATATTGTGGGTCACAAATCCCACTGTGGTTTTTCCTCATTGAGGTTTTCCACATATAAATTCTATTTATTATGGTGCTCATTTATATGGATGATTTATTTGCTTCTTGTTATATGCTTATTTGTTTATCGGTACATACATGCATGGTTTAGAAAGTTAAATATTGTTGATCCCAGCAAAACACTGATTCAGCCCCCCCCCCTCTCGGTGTTCTGAAATCCCAACAAGAAGAAATGAATAAAATATAAAGGCACACAAAGAGACTTCCCCATCAAAAGAAGATGAACAAGAGGAATAAAAATAATCTACAATGCAATTAAATACTCATCTTAATGAAGATGCCCTATATAGATGTTAGCATTTTGATGATGTTTTGATTGTCATTGATGGACATACACTTTCTTTTTGATGGACACACACTTTCTTAATGCATGAGTTATGCTCAACTGGTAATTGTTCCAACCGATATTGTGTATTATAGTCTTTATACTATCGGTGTTTTGCAGAAGATGTTTACCGGTCATAGATTGATTGAAGACCCAAGTAGTATGAGGAATACAAGCGGTTCGAAGATCTCAAGTGGTATGAAGATCTCAAGTGGTACGAAGGAGCAAAGAAGTAGTTAACATTTTCTAGTCTTCATTTTTTATAACCGGCAATCGGTATATTGTATTAACCGGTATTACTCTATGATGAGTTACCAACCAGTATTTCTATGATGAGTTATCATCCACCGAAACTTTGGTGATGTTCTTGTGTCATGTTACCAAATATGTCCAGATGCACTGAACCTAGAAACTTGTAGTCTAGTCCTATTGGACCGACATGAAATCAGATTTCTTTATAAGGACATCATGTCTAGGGTTTGCATGGATGAAGTATGAGAGATAGAATAAAAAGGTTATGTGTGATCTTTGCAGAAAAGATTAAGTTGTGTGAAGAGATAGAGTGTGGAGTTATTCAAGAATGAAGTAATGTTGAAATGCATTAACAATGATCTATCAAGGATCTAATTAAGCAAACTGTGCTATTAGCTAGAACACTCACTTTTTGATTACTCACATCTTCGACAAGTCCAAAACCCTTAACCGGGTAGGCCCAACAAAGCCTTTGTAAATCCTCTAACAAGGTGGTTCACAACTGTGGATCTAAAATCCTTTAACAAGGTAGTCTTTAACAAGACTTATCTCCTACCAGAGATCTAGACTCCTAACAGGATCTGTTCTGGTGAAGAACATTGTATGACCTTAACCGGTCTGGTTTCTATTCTGCAGATAGTTACTTGTGAGTTTTTGCTCACCGTGGTTTTTCCCATTTGGGTTTCCACATCAAATATGTTTTGTTATGGTGATTGTGCTCTTATGGGTGAATGCTTTGTTTGTTGTTTGGTTTGCATTTATCTTAATTGGTTTATTATTGAAACTATTGTACCAATTATCTGCTAAATTGTTTAAGAGTTTGTTTACAATATTTTTTGGTATACTAATTCACCCCCCCTCTTAGTATTCATCAATTGGTATCAGAGCCAACCTTTCTATAAGTCTAACCACTTGGAAGGAGATATGGGGGAATACATTGTGAGGGAACTTACTAATCATCTCACTTAGACTGAGAGAGCCTATGATGAAGTCAAAGTCAATTATAAAGCCTCTTTGACAAAAAGAAGAGAGAATGTTGAGAAATTGATGGAACTTACTAAAAATAGCTCTTCTGATGAAGGAGATATGGATGCCCTAGTTGAAGAAGTTGAAAAATTGAATGAATCTAAAGCTAACCTAAGAAAAGAGTTGGAAGGATTGACTATAAGAATGTGTCAAGAGCTTGAGAACAAAAGGAAAGCTGAAGATCTGGTAAAAGACAAAGATCATGAGATCTCCAAGCTGAAGAAAGAAATCAGTACCCTTACCACTCATCTCCAAGAGAGTAAAGTGGAAAAAGAAGAAATGCAAGGTGAACTAAACATGGCTATTTCTGAGAATGCAACCTTGATGGAATCTAATGCTGCTATTTCCAAGGAACTTATTGAGTCAAAGGAGATACTTGCCAAATTCAATCAGAGTACTGCTAAGCTAGAGAAAAAGCTAGAATCGGCAAAACTGGTAAAGAATACCACTGGACTTGGTTTCTCTGGGTATGAGAAAGGTGAGACCTTTGGAACAAAAGTTGAAGCATCAAAGAAGCAACCGACATCCAAGGATAAAGGTAACCAAAATTTTAAACCTGTTTTCTTTAATTGTCTCAAAGAAGGACATACTACTAATCTGTGTAGAAGCAAGGCCTACAACAATTTTCCTTATTTTTTAAACATTAAGCCTAGATCCAATAGATTCAATGGAAATTGTTATGCATGCAACAAGTTTGGGCATAGAGCATTTGAATGCAGGTCTGTTTTGTACAGCACTAGGAGATACCCTCCAAGGACTCAAGAAGTTGTCCTGGAACCCTCTGTAAACCAAAATCCCAACCGGTTTAATACCTATGACCATCGGTCAGGTGGCTATCAAGTGACAACTAGTTGGAGAGCAACCTGTTCGATCTGTCATGGTAGCGGTCACACTGCTGCAACATGTAGAAGGAAGAATGGAAGTATGAATAATGGACCATGGAGAACACCTAGAATGGTATGCTTTCATTGCAACAAACCGGGACACACTGCCAGAACCTGCAGAATGAGAAAGAGCCTATCGGATGATATACCGATCACTCCAAAAGGGAAGATTGATGTTGAAACTGTTCAAGCGGGAATGAATAAAAATTACAAAAAGAAACCTGAAGAAGTGTCACAGGATGAACCAGTTTCTGCACCTAGTGTGGAAGTCTCTGAACCTGCAAACTGAGCTTTTGAAAAGCTTAGGGGGAGCATATCGATGAAATATTTGAACCCCCGATTTGTATCGGTAAAGACCTTAACTAGTATATGTTACCTGTCAATTGATAGAAGACTTGAAGTGGTTAAAAGAAAAATTAGGGTTTATGCCCTAACAGTGATACATTTATTATGGTAGGTGAAAAGTCTGTTTAAAAGGATTTTGGTCATCATTTTCACTTATTTGTTTTTTGAGCAAAGAATTTTCAAGTGCAGAGCGAAAAAGAGCGATTCATCTAGTGATTCAAAGTGAATTCAAAATCTTGCAAAGGATCCAGAGATTGTTTTCAATCTATCAAGTGAAGAACACTAAGCGGTAATCCAGCAACCGAAGTGGTGTGTTGTGAGCGACATTGGCAAACCCTAAATTTCGAATTGTGAAGGTATTTCTTAAAATTCTTTCTTATCATTTAATCATGGCTTCTGCATCGCACTCCAGTTCTAGTGCACCTATGGATTCAGTCAAGTTTCTTCAAAAGAAGATGAAATACAATGCCCTATCCTAGATAACCATCGGAGTTATAGTTGAGGAAGATATTTCAGGATATATTGATTGTAAATTGGAAGACCTAGGATCCCTAGTGATTCATTCCCAGCTAGGTCTATTCTATGGGGATGACAAGAAAATCAAACCTAAATATAGCATCCTAGAGAAGATGAAACTCCATAATGTGGTGTATTTTCTGGAAGAGTTCATAGAAGAACACATTTGCATCATCCTTAGTAGAGTACATGGTGATAAGATGTACCTCGAGCGCATGCATGACATCACACCGGAGGCAATTCATGTTGTCATCGGTTTCTGTAGCATTGGAGAGGTACCAACTCTAAGGAAGGTCACCAAGACTAAAATAACTAAGCTCACCGGTTATGTGACTGACCAACGGGCGATGACCATCAACACCATCAAAGATGATCTGGTGAAGTATGCTTGCATGGTGATTGGATATAGGATATTCTATGCCAGCAGAATGAATTTTGTCCCTACTACTGCTGTGAATGTCGCTTATAGAATGATGAAGGAAAACACCACATTTGACCTATGTACCTATTTGTAGAAGCGATTGCTATTGAATCTGAAGTCCATCAAATAGGACAATACTCTAAGGTTCTGTTTGGACAACTTCTGGTTAGTCTATTCTTCTACTTTCAAGGCTATTTCCCTAGAGTAGGTGATGTTCAATGGTTTGCTGACGAACTAGTTTCCAAGAAAATTAGGGAAAGTCTTCAAGCAGCAAGAATTGGATATCCTGAGGTTCTTAAAAGTATTTTGATGAATTCAAGCAAAAAATGAGCCAGAGAATGAGGATATCTAGTGATATTGTGAATAAATATGAAGATGACATCTGCTTCACAATAAGGATTGATGACTGCATAATAGAAGCAGCGGAACCAAGAAAGGAAGCAGTTGAACCAATGGGGTATGAAGTGATGTATGATATGTTGATCGGGTATGCCTCTACCCTACTTGCCTCACCATTAGATGCTAAGAAAAAGTGAATCGACACCTATTTGGAGAGGGTAACACCGGTTGAAGAACCAAGATAGAAAAAGGATAAAGTAGTGCCATTAGTATCTGCACCGGTTACCTCTGCCAAGCCAAAAGTGACCAAGTGGTCACCTGCTAAGAAGAAACCTAAGGTTATTCCTGCTAAAGTCTTTGAGAGGAAGCAAAAAACCAAAACCAGCTCACCAGAGTCAGAGGATACTGGACCGGAAATCCAACCGAAGAAGACAAGGCAAACAAGCAAGAAAGAAAAATCTATCGGTAATGTTCCTGCAACCTTTTCACTGGTAAATATAGATATGTCCTCTTACAAGCCAATGACACATTGTCAAAGGACTATTAAGAATATTAAGAGGAAGGTGCTTGATGATTTAAAAGAGTATTTTGATGATTTTACTAATAGTGAGAAAGAAGAAGTAGAGCAGGAAATCATTAAATATTTATGTGTTAATGACCCGTCACCATCAAAAATTAGATCGGTGACACCTGATTATTTATATAATTCTTTGGATAATAAATGGCACATTGCCATTGAAAAAGAACAAGAAATAAGGGAGAAAGTCTTTGCACAATACTTTCGCGTTGCCTCAAATTCAGAATTATTTGAGATAATGGATAAGAACAAAGGCCTCTTTTTCATGAGACGGAGAAGACACAAGCTTCTAGAAGGCAGGGCTTCTGAAGTGGAGAAGGACACACATCTACATGCAAAAGTTGTTGTTAGATTACACCAAGTGTCTGAGGCCAATCTAAAGGCTGAATAAGAACCTGACCTACCAACAGGCAAACCGGATGAGGCATTTGACAGCGAAGGGGAAAGAGTGATAGAGAAAAATGATCCCATTGATGTGGATGCATTAGATGTTGAGGATGTCACTCCTGACACAGAGAAAGAGAAACATGATAAAGAAAAAGTAGAGAAAGAAAAATAGGATAGAGACAAAGCAGAAAGAGAGAAACAAGACAAGGAAAAGGCTGAGAAAGCAGAGAAAGAGAAAGCGGAAAAAGCAAGGCAAGAGGAAATAAAGAGGAAAGAGGAAGAGAAAAAGAAAGAAGAAGACAAGAGGAAAGATGAAGAGAAAAGGAAAGAGGAGGAGAAGAGGAAACAAGAAGAAGAGAAGAGGAAACAAGAGGAGAAGAGGAAACAAGAGGAGAAGAGGATACAAGAGGAGAAGAGGAAACAAGAAGAGGAGAAGAGGAAACAAGAGGAGAAGAGGAAACAAGAAGAGGAGAAGAGGAAAGAAATGGAGAAGTAGAAAGAGGAGCAAAAGAAGAAAGAAGAGGATAAGAAGAAAGCAGAAGAGGAGAAGGAAGCAGAGAAGAGAAAACAAGCGGAGACTCCTAAGGCAACTAGCGGTCAAGCCAAACCAGTTGACACCACCAGTTTGATTGACCTTCAATCAATAGATGAGTCTGAGCTACTGTGAGGCATCAAACTGGCATAGGAAAGACTGGAAGAGTTGTGGAGGAAGAAGGAAAGGGATGTCATATAAATGGCGATTGATACCCTTACTAGTCTGATTCCCGGTACTAACCTCCCTAGTACCGATTCCTCTATGTCCAAGCTTAAACTTATTTGTACCATAGTGGAGGATCAGGTACAATGCTTAGAAGATGTTGTTGAAGCCACTGCAAAGAAGAACCATGAAAAGGCACTCAATGCTACCTTAGTCAAGAAAATGAATGAGCTGCGGACACAACTACTGAATCAACAGAATGATATCAGTCTTGCAATGGGTGAAGGTAAATTATTGTTGAGTAAAATTTGCCAACCCCATCTATTTTGTGATGATGTGCTTAAACAAAAAGCCCAACTCCAATCGGAGCTACAAGCTTATATTAGCAATTTCAAGATGCCATATGATTCATTCACTACATATGGGAAATCAGTTCATCACTATCAGCTTCAGACTGCCAAGATGGAGTTGGAGATCAGCAACCAGTCTAAAGATTTGTAGGAGCTACAACTACTCTTATTTCCTAGACTGCAGATTCTTCAAAAATGTTTTCTCAATCTAGAAGCCATCACCGTAACTCAAGAGATGAGTACCATTGATACAATAGAAGAACTGGTATTCTTGATGAAAATGGAAAGTGAGATTGCTACTTCATTGCTTGAGTCATGGACATTAGCCATGAAAACTTTTATGCAGGACTTTAAATCTGTTTTTGATAAGTTTCATTCCTTATTATCATAAACATTTAGTCTATTTTTAATGATAATGAGAAACATGGGTTATTCTGCATTACTTTGTCATTGTTCGCAAAGGGGGAGTAGTGCATTAAAATTTTGGTGAATGTTACCATTTCCTATATAATTTCATTTTGGGGGAGTAGTGTATATTGTAATTTCTGCAAAAAGGGATAGTGTATATGCTTAGGGGGAGTAATTTTGATTATGGCAGTTTTTTTTGTAAAAACACTTAGATGTCAAAATTTTCCTAAGTGTTGCCATCAATGCCAAAGGGGGAGATTTTTAGCATTTTGATGATGTTTTGATTGTCATTGATGGACATACACTTTCTTTATGATGGACACACACTTTCTTAATGTATGAGTTATGCTCAACCGGTAACTGTTCCAACCGGTATTGTGTATTATAGTCTTTAGACTATCAGTGTTTTGCAGAAGATGTTTACCGGTAACAGATTGACTGAAGACCCAAGCGGTATCAGGATCACAAGTGGTTCGAAGATCTCAAGCGGTATGAAGGATCAAAGCAGTAGTTAACATTTTCCAGTCTTCATTTTTGATAACCGGTAATCGGTATATTGTATTAACCAGTATTACTTTGTGATGAGTTACCAACTGGTATTTCTGTGATGAGTTATCATCCACCGACACTTTGGCAGTGATCTTGTTCTATGTTACCAAATGTGTCCAAATGCACTGAACCTAGGAACTTGTAATCTAATCATATTGGACCGACATGAAATCAGATTCCTTTATAAGGACATCATGTCTAGGGTTTGCATGGATGATGTATGAGAGATAGAATAAAAAGGTTATGTGCGATCTTTATAGAAAATATTAAGTCTGTGTGAAGAGATATAGTGTGGAGATATTGAAGACTAAAATAATGTTGAAATGCATTAACAATGATCTATCAAGGATCTAATTAAGCAGATTGTGCTATTACCTAGATCACTCACTTGTTGATTACTCACATCTTCGACAAGTCTAAAACCCTTAACTAGGTAGGCCCAACAAAGCCTTTGTAAATCCTCTAACAAGGTGGTTCACAACTATGGATCTGAAATCCTTTAACAGGGTAGTCTTTAACAGGACTTATCTCCTAACAGAGATCTAGATCCCTAACAGGATCTATTCTGGTGAAGAACATTGTATGACCTTAACCGGTTTGGTTTCTATTCTACAGATAGTTACTTGTGAGTTTATGCTCATAATGGTTTTTCCCATTTGGGTTTCCACATCAAATATCTTATGTTATGGTGATTGTGCTCTTGTGGGTGAATGCTTTGTTTGCTATTTGGTTTGCATTTATCTTAACCGGTTTATAGTATTTTTTGGTATACTAATTCACCCCCCCTCTTAGTATTCATAAATAGAAACCTATGCACACAATTATCATTGGACAAAGTAGTGGCTACATACAAAAAAATGAGAGCACCAAATAGAGCTATAGTTGAAGAAACCATTATTTTATGTATAGCCACCTTCATAAAAATACTAGATGGTATGATTGACCTATTTCCACAATAATTGGTCACTGCACTGTGATAGATATGGGAGTAGGAAACACAAGAAAAAGATAAATTGAAAGGAGATTTAACAAAGATAAGCCCCTCAACTACTATTGTACAAAAGGAGAAAATAACTCAAATATAGGCTAGGGATATTTTTTCAAGGAAAAGAGTGGGTAAAATTATTAAAAAAAATTGATGGTCGTGAAAAAATATAAGAGATAAAAGAGGCCACCTAAAAGGTCTATGTAGAGGTCTAGGAGGAATAAATAAATCTTAACATTGTTCCATCTTCCCCCTCCAATAGAACAAACCCTTTAGTAGAACAAGATATGCCCTATCAATCTTCCCCATCCCATGAGAAACCATCCTCTTCAACCACAACCTCCCCAATGTAATCATTTAAATAGTTTCTACCATAATAAAAATAGATCTGACCAACTATTACTCCACAACTTCTACAATTCCCATTGGTTGGATCCTAGATCAATGAATATGTACCATCTATCTTTTACAAATATTTTAACTTTCATATATATTTCATTAGACTACAAGGGAATATATTCTAAAATAACACATGGACAACTAAAAGGACTTATAGAGAGTCATAAGTGATATTAAAAATAATTTTCCATATGTCTAACAAGATTCATCTTAGCCAATGGGGAGTATTAGATAATTCCGATAACCGAAAGACAACTAAGAGGGCGGGTGAATCAGTTGTCACAAATTACAAGAACGTTCAACAATTAAAATTTTAATACTGGAACCCAAAAAAATAATACCAGAATAGCAGTTAATCTAATTAAGCATAAACATTAATCACAAAATAAAAGCCATCCACACAACACCAAGATTTGTACATGGAAAACTCGATAAAGGGAAAAACCACGGTGGAAAGCCTACCCACAGTTAGATAATACTTCTGCAGTAAGTATGTGAATTACAATGAAGGGGCCTACACTTGCAGGAAGACCAACAGCCTAGAGTGCACTGACCATCACAAAAGGACCCTCACTGACTACATATAAATCCAGACTACAATCGGAGAAGTGTTGAACTGCAAAAGATAGCATCTCCTATGCATGAGTACAGTTCTGGTTAAGCTCAATATCAGAGGACCAAATCCTCTTACATAAACCCAAATCGATCTCCATTGATCGAAAAACTCCTCTTCCTGGATGATATTACATTATTCGCACATTACATTCCTTGACCATGACCTCTTACATTAACCATGATGATCTATAATGAGATCTTACATCTATATATACAAACCCTCGACCATAAACAATCAGGTTGGCCGCCAGAAAATAAACAAATTACATAATTACAAACCATGTCAGCCTCAGACCAAACAAGTAATATCAACACATAAGACATCCCAAAAATACATCAATAGGTCATATCCATATGTTACATTAAAGTTGATCCATAACGTAGATCAACTGGGACCAAGTATAGGTCCACACACTTCAACAATGATCTCCAACCACCAAGTCTAGAACATGATCACCATCAACATCCTATAACTCCATCAAAAGGTGCACCAACACCACATGCAATTCATCAAAGATCTCCACTAAAATATTTGTCGGTGAAACCCTCGCCGAAATGAGAAACCAATCTTCTAAGCAAGTAGGATAGCATCCAATCACTAGACCAAAACCAACTGATCAAATATGAGTATAAGTATCATGAACAAGCCAATTCCATCACCAGGCTATACCGGAGCCTACCGAAATATACTAGATCCAAGTTAACCAGAAACCACTTAACCTACCAGGACCAGAAGGGTGTTGATAAAGCATCCAAATAGCTAGTGTTGACATCAATGACAAAACATCAATGCAACACATAATCAATTCCACCAAACGGCCAACAGGGGACATAGATCAAAATTTTGGTAGATGGCCTAAACATACTGTAGACATATAAAAATGACCATATTCCTAACATGAATATTTTATGTTCATTCCTCTATTTAGTTAAATCTAATTAAATTGCCTACATTCTTCTATTTTATTAAGTAAATTATTCAATTTACTTAGTTAAATTCACTTATGTCATTTAATTGAATAAATCATTTATTCAATTAAACCCCTTCTCTCTACTTTTAATTAAATTTATATTTAATTAAAATTTTACCCCAAATTGAATAAATCTAATTTATTCAAATTCCCAAAATACAACTAAATTAAAATAAAACATTTTATTTTAGTTAAATCCTTTTATTCCTCATCCACTTGCAAAATCCTACATCTCCCACTTGCCTCCTAAACCCCCTTCTAGACTCTTATAATCACTTCTAAACTAACCTAACCCATTTCATAAATATTGTCACATCCCTAAGCAAGGGGAAGTCACTTCTCAAACCCTCAAAGTCTTTGAAAACCATTAAAGGCTTCAACAACTTAACTTTGAAAGTCTTCCAATCCATTAATGGTTAACTCAACCCTCCAACATGATTAGAGACTTTCTCTAAACTCAACCCACATCTAACCCAGGGGTCTCTTCAAGCATTCATTGCTTTGACCATGGTTATCCCTTTAACCCTTGCACAAGAGTTTATCCTTTGGGTAAAAGCTTTATCCAATGGATAATCTTAACCTAACCTTAACCCTTATCCCCTAGGGTAACCATGAGGTCTTCTCAAGCATTTAATGCTTCCTACCTCTCCTCTCAACTGGTCTTATGTTGATAATTGTCACCATTTTATTGGTGAAAATTGTAAACATGGATTGCCAACTTTCAAACTTGACCCTTGATTAACTCTTTCAATCCTAGCCATCCATTGCCCTATTTTCACTATAAATAGAGCTCTCCTTCCTCCATTTTGAGGATCCATGCAAGCTTTTAGTATCTCATTTATGCTCATATTTCATCAATACATCTAGCCTCTTTTTATTAAGAATTAATCTAGAATAACATTTTAGAGTATTTTTCTTTATCAAAAGCTTAGAACATCAACTAGTATATCATGTTAGGATAGTATTTCTACTAATCTTGTCATCTTATAATCTAGTTTACTTCATTTATAGAAGCATGCATAGCTAGGATGCATTTCATGACAAATTTAATTTAAGCATCCCTTTTTCTTGCATTTGTCATCCCTAAGCCACTTTGCTCAGTGATCTGAGAGAAAAGGCATTGGCTTGAGGGACCTTGTGAGATAGAGAACCATGGGACCAACCTTGGGAAGTTGAGTCATTCTTCATGACTCCATAACTTGCACCAAGAAGTCATGTGGGTGTGTGAGCAAGCCTCTTTGAGACCACTTTTTCGCATTTTGAGTTTCATAAACCCACTTTTCTTGCACACATTTTTGGCGCCCACCATGGGGCTCGAACCCATGACCCCATTAATCAAATCAGTTTTCAAAAATAAGCACTTTTGCAGGTACGCGGGAAACAGGAATCAACGCGTGGAGAATATTATTTAGCACATCTCGCTAACATTATAGCGCATTCCGTACATTGTTTAGCGCGTGTGATTTATACTCTAGTGTGTCAAGTCCTTAGCTTAGTGCATCATCTTAATTGACCTTTTCCTGTAGGTCTCGGTGTGGAAGGAAAACAAAGCAGTGCATCTGGAAAATAGAGCAGCGCATTCAGAAAATAGAGCAGCGCATCCAACTAATCATGTAGCACGTATAGTCTGTCATGTAGTGCATAACAGACAGAAAACAAAAATGAAATTGTAACCGAACTTAAATTTAGACTTGTAGAAGTCCACCAAAACCCGGATTTTTCTAACTGTTTCATTGGAACTTTTGCAGGACTCTGACAATTTCTTGCAGGTAGAGCTAGATTTTATTTGTAAAATTAAAATAGTTTTAAATTTTACTAACTTAGTTAAATTAGTTAAAATTTAGAGTTATTTTAATTGTATTCGTTTTGTTGGATAAAATTGAACTCACCTTACTTTGGGCTGTAAAACTAACCACAACAACAATCTTTTCTTACTTTTCTAAGAGAAAAATTATAAAATTGGGTTCTAAAAAGAACAAAACAAATTTTCATTTTTGCAAAATCAAAGGGCTTAAAAAGAATTTCACCATCCTTTGGTGTATAAAAGGATCTATTTTAGGTTTTAGCAAAGTAAAGAATCACACAAAGTCCCAAGGTCATTTGCAACCAAAGAAGGAAGATCTTCCCCTTTGGATCGATTTATTTTGTTGACCAACAATCGATTTATTTTGTTGACAAAACGTTGGATTTACTTTGTTGACCCTTTCTTTTCAAATAGATCAGAAAATCATTGCCATGAAAGGTTGAAATAAACACCATGTTTTTGTGGATCAACATATCCATATAGATCTTAGAAAATCATTGACTTGAAAGGTAAAAAGAACCTTGTTTGCCTTGTCTCGAAAGTAGAAGGTATATGCTCTCCCCTTAATTGGGTGATCAAAAAGTTAGACTACTCTTACGCTTTCAGTCATACTGCATTTAAATCCTTTAACAGGCCTACCTTTTCGAGGGGTTGAAAAACTCTTAAAGCCATTTTTGGCCGGTGTGAAGGGAACAACCTAAGTGGAAAACGACTTTGACGCCAAGTGTTCCAACCCACTATAATCAAATGTGGGAAGTGACGAAAGTCCTTTTCAATGGTTGCGCGCAACGATTAGCCTTCCCCCAATATCCTTGAGATATGTAAAGCCTTTGTTATAAAGGTTGGGAAGCCTCCTGAGGGAATTTATCACTGATGGCTGAACAGGAAGCTTGATTACGAACCTTAGCATAGAAACTCTGAGTCGAGTCAATAACCAGACATTTGTAATATCATAGTGCAAGGGTGGGGAAGAATCCACCCCCAAGATCACTCACCATATATCTCCCCAAATAACTACTCAATTGTGAAGCAATTCACTTTGAGTTAATTTCTAGCAAAAGGCATAAAAACAAGTGACCCCTAGGGGGTGACATGGCTGTTTGAGCTGACGGAGTATCGAGACTAGTGGGTTATGATATTGCTTATGACCTTTGAATAAAGAGTCTATTTGAAGTGCATGTTGTATTTAAACCTATTGAAACATTGGGGATTTGAACACATCCTCATAGAACATACACTTATTGTTTAGATTAGGTAAAATTGTTGTCTCTTTGGTGTTGTGCTTTCATTGGTTACTTCAAAAAATCATCTATCACTGAAAAACTCAAGGTAAAAACTCTAAAATTGCATAAAACAGTCAAGTCAGGGCAGTTTAGTACATAAGAACAACATCTTAGCATGTTAGAACCCTACTTTAGCACATCAAATCCTATCTTTAGCATGTAAAGTCTTAACAGTGACTCTTCATCGAAAATCTAAAATCAACAGTAGTAGTTAGCATGTTCTAAAAATAGTATAGCGTGTGGAAGCATCAGCTTAGCGTGTTGAAGTCAACCTTTAGCGCATAAAGTTTAAATGTTAGCGCGTA
The DNA here is from genome assembly GCF_030272615.1 of Cryptomeria japonica. Classification (NCBI taxonomy): domain Eukaryota; kingdom Viridiplantae; phylum Streptophyta; class Pinopsida; order Cupressales; family Cupressaceae; genus Cryptomeria; species Cryptomeria japonica. Next base: position 735,063,464 of record NC_081407.1, read on the forward strand.
GAAGGCCCATGTTAGCGCATGACCTTCTGAGCAAAAACTGAAACATAGTTAAATAGTATAAATCAGTTAGCATGTAGAAGGGGGCAGCATAGTGCGTAGGGTCTTTTCATTAGCGCATTCTGAGCTTTCTAGAGTGCATCGCATCTCTATTTTAGCGCATGATAGAAACCAGAAAAATAGAGGGCAAAACAAAGGTCAAATTAGAAAATTTTGAAAACATTTTCGGAAACCTCCCTTCATCAACCTAAGCTTCGTCAAATCAGAATACCAAAAAATAGAGTATCAAAAGTTATTTCCAAAGTAAGTTTTTCATCAAACAAAAGTTGTCCAAAGTCTAAAAATGGTCACACAATAAGCATATCTATCCTCTCAAAATTAGGAAACCTCATCACAGATATCAAATAGGTCCTTTAATCAAGCAGATTTTCATCCCAAAACACACTTGTTCTAAAAACTCCAAGTTGTCAAACTGAGTTTCCATATCGGGAAAGCTCGTATTCCATAGCGTTTGACACACTTTGTCATGAGGGGGCATCTAAACCTTCACTTGATAAAGTAAAGCTTAAGTTTCCAAAACAAGATAAGATGAATCCAAAACAACTCAAAGGAAACCATTGATCCCTTGTGCATGACTAATCCTCATATTCTGAGAAGAAAGAATATTTATCGTAACATTAAGTTGAAGAAACAACAACCTAGTCCATCAAAACTTGCCAAAAGAAATAAATTTTTATACATCAATCGTCAACTATTCAAGTCTCATCGAACTTTCCTTTGTCATGTGCGATTATATATTCAGAAGAAATCAAACGAATTTAACAAGGAACCTTTGAAAACTCGAGAATTTTGTCAAAAATCCGCATTCAGTCAACAAATAAATCATGGAGGAAAGATCAATCCAGCATTCTTTCCTGATGAGTGCATCACTTACAACATCCCTAGATTTGAACCACAAACCCCTGAACAAAACATTGAAAAAGAGTTCATTCCTTTTGTCACAGAAAGCTTCTACTAGATGCCTATTGTTACTCGCTCTCAACAAAACAAATAAAGTGAAATGCAATCAGAATCTAGCATGAATCAGAGATTATCAAATCCTTTCGAGCATCCAAATCTAAAGGATGCCGAAATTTATAAGGAACTTCTTCAAGAATGTCAAGAAAGTGCTTCATTTCAAAAACTAGTGGAAAGACTCATGGAAAATGACAAAGAAAAATACCTACTCATGCTCACAAGCAAAGGGGTTAAACTTCCTGAAGACTTTGACACAGACATGTTTAGAAGAAAATCTCAACATTATGAATATTAAGAATGACAATGAGAAGGAGGAACACGTGACCCTGAGCAAGATATCCCTAAACAAAACATACCTGAACAAAATACACCAGGACAAAACATCCCTGAGCAACATATCCCTGGGCAAAACATGTCGTTCCATACACCATTTCAACCTAGAACTAATGCAAGGGAAGAACTCTTCCCTCAGAAAAATAATGCCCCTTTGATTGCAATTACTTAACCAATACAAATGTTACAAAGACAAATGCAAGACATACAACAAGGGACAACGGTAAGGTATTCATTAAATGAAATTTGTCCTTATCAGTTTGACAGAAGATTGAACATGATACCCTTTCCTCCAAACTGAGACGTTCCCAAATTTGACAAATATGATGGAAAAAGAGATCCCCGTGATCATGTTCGAGAATTTTGCACAATGAGTCTTGAATTCGCTCATGATGACACCTATTTGATGAGGTTATTCCCAAGAATCTTGGGAGGGAAAACAATGGAATGGTTATCCAAAATCACACCTCCTGTCAGATCATTTGATGAACTGGTCAACAAATTCATAACTCAATATTCCTATAACATTCAACATGCTATCACCATGTTAGACGTCTGTAACACCAAACAAAAAAAAATGAAACATTCATGGTTTTCCTTCAACAATGGCGGCATATGGTTTCAAGATATCCTCGAGATATCCCCAAAAAGGAGAAAATGGAAATTTTCATCGACAACTTGAACGGTGAGATGAGTTACAGACTCAAGCTCCAATGCATACCATCTTTCGCTAAATTGATTGAGAATGGAATTCAAGTGGAAGAAGCATGTGTCAAGAAAGGAGCATTAAAATTCTTCAAAGAAGGAACAAGTTCATCCCATTACAATAACCAAAACAACAGCAACTTGGACAAATCCAGATTCTGGACCAAAAACAAAAACAATGGAAATGAAGGAGGCAATGAATCAAATGATCCAAAATCTAAGCAGCCCATGCTTGCGTTATCAGGTAATACTCAGGCTATAAAGAATCCCAAAGGTGCTGTCATGACCCCACATTTTGTAATTATTTATACCTTTCATTTATAAGAAATGATTCATTATTTATATTAATATAATAATCATGCTCTAATTATTAAATTAAACGTTACCATAAAATATTATTAAATATACAATTATTGATACATAATATTTATTATATGATGTGTGCTACAAAATAAATATAAAATACACAAAACTTATAAATTATCACCATGCGATATCATTAAAAGGGAATCCATATTAATATATTAAAATAGAATGCTTATTAAATGTCAAACACATTAAAATAATGATAAAACCTTAACCATTATCGGGTATGTTGCAACCCGCAAATCACATGGCATACAGTGAAAGGTTTGAGGCGGATACGGCACGTCGTTTTAAGACGCCGAAAGGAGTTGCAAGAGAACCAGGGAGCGGTGACTCCCCATAGCCGCCACCTCACACCTCTCCCTCAGCAGTCGCGACCCATGGTTGGGTCCACGCGAACCCTCCCGTGGGTATTTAAGCTTAATGCGCGGCGGGCGACAGAAAAGGGGAGACGAAATAGGAAGCGATAGTAGCAAAAGGAAGAACAAACGAAAAGCGGTAGATGTAAAGGCAGGAGACGCAGGTAAGTAATTTGAATCTACAATAATATTTTCATACATCAATGGATGCTACATGTTTGTAAATAGATAAGTGTTTATTTCGTAGATGCATAAATTTGTGCAGCTACTAATTCAAAATAGTTATATTTAAAATGGTTAAATTACATTGTTGATATAGAAATTAGATAATGAACAACCCATCTATATATATATATATATATATATATATATATATGGGTATACCATATGAGTACAACTACACATATTAAATAAATTAATAAATAATATACAACTACTATTTAAGGATAAACCACATTATGCAATTAAGGACTAGAGGAATGATCACTGCCAAGATAATAAATAAAGCAATTACATATCCAAACCCAGTGAGATAAATGAGGAATTAGGCAACAGGGATAGCAGGAACTAGGCCTCTGTCAGGTAGGCCACCCACTGCAGTTGACAAAAGGGCTTCTGGCAATAGGGCCAAGGGGGAGTGTACCGCCCTTGGGCCTGATAAGCACTACGGGCATCCTTAGGTAGCTTATCCTCTTGATCCCCACTAGGAATTAAATATGGAATTGAATTATTGATAACAAATGAATTTTTGACTAAATTACGTCCTAAATGAATTAATCAATCATTAAAATTCATTGTTTACGTGTTTTCTTAGATTTGCGAAGTTGGGACATTACAGGTGCTAACCCAGACACTAATACTTACACACTAAATACCAATCAAGGTCAACCCAACACCAACAATGCTCAAAACAATCACACAAATCGAGGGCCTAATAACAATTCACAAGGTAACACCAACAATTTTCAAAAACATGTCTACACACCACTGGGACAATCACTGGAGTCAGCATTTATAGAACTCCTGGCAAACAAAATTATCTCTTTACTAGCAATTAGCAACTATGAACCACAAATCAAACCACCTTGGTGGAATGACTCGCACTTTTGTGATTTTTATCGCAACAAAGGTCATCAAACAAATGATTGCATGAGACTAAAAAACATTGTTCAGGACATGATTGATAGAGGTGATTTAATGGTGGATGGTCTCAAGACAAATGGTGACCATGGAGCCTTTAATAGTCCTCTTCCAAACTACAACAAGGATGGAGCTTCAACCTCGAATGATACATGTGGAGCTCGTATCAATCACATCTACAATAACACCATCAATCATATATCAGCTGAGGACAATCAAGTCAATGTCATCACAATCTGAGATCAACGTGATCATGAATCTGTCAATGTAACAACCAGAGCTCAAAAATATGTCTTAAAAGGACATACATCGACAACAAACACCGTACACAAAATTCAATATGATCTAGTCAGCCAACTACGCAAAACTCCTGCTCAAATATCTATACTAGAGTTGCTGAAACTTTTGCCAAAACATAAAGACATATTGGAACAAGCGCTATTAGAAACGAATGTACCTCAAGATCTGGATGCTGACAAATTCCAAGCCATGGTCGCTCATATGACAGGGCCTCGTAATCTCACTCTTTCTGAGCATGATAATATCTCGTTGATTCATCCACATAATACTCCTCTCCATATTGAAGTCATAGTCTATAAACACTGAGTAAAATGAGTATTTATAGTTGGAGGAGTTGGACTTAATATATGCACCTTAAAACTTATCTATGCATTAGGCTTCTTAGAGGAGTCTATTGATCCACGCAAAAAGATTACTATAAAGGCATATGATGATGAGAAAGATCCTCTAAAGGAACAGTGGTGTTGTCGATTCAAGTCGGACCGATACAAAGAGATACTATGTGCCAAGTCTTAGACATAGACCTCACATACAATATCTTATTAGGTCGACCCTAGATACATGAAATGCAAGCAGTGCCTTCTACGTATCACCAGTGTGTCAAACTCCCCTATAATGGGTAGGAGGTTTCTATATCTATTGATCACAATCCATTTCAACATTGTAATGCAATGGGGGTATCCCAGGACAGTTTGGTTCCACATAATAGAGAAAAACAGAGTTCCTCAGCACCAGATCTTCAACAAGAGAAGTCCAAATCATTACCTAGAGATTTCAAACAAAAAATGAAAATCAAAGAACAAGGCATGGGGGAATACTCTTTGGAACCCATTTGTTTGACTAACTTACCCACATCACCTAGATCTCATGGATTACCTACAACATCAACACATCAAGCAAATCAACCTATCACCAAGTTCAATGGCACATTCATTCAACTCGGCACTTTAGCACATGAATCCAAGGAAAAGGATATCCTTAGTTGGCTATACAAAGATGAGGAAGAAGACAAAGTGGCTACTGTAGAAGTAGCTATACCCATACACCTATATGGAAAAGGCTACTTAATCATGCAGCAAATGGGATACAATGGCAAAGGACCTATTGGTAAGCGTTGGGAAGGTGTCACAGAACCATTGGATCCTCCTTCACAATTTAGTAAAGACAAAAAGGGATTGGGCTTTGAACACACTCTACTACCAAAGAAGGTACTATGCAAATATCAAAAACCTTAGTGGAAAGCAAAGAAGAAGTACAAAGAAGAATCCTGGCAAGAAGCACTATTTGAGTTAGCAGAGACAATCCGTAAGGAATGTGAACATCAAGAAAGGAAGCAACATCAAGGGGAGTCCATCATTCACAAGAAGACAACATCTACAGAAGTCAATCATATTCAAGAACAAATATCCAACAAAGTAGTATCATCTCTTGATAACATCATTCCTCCTCAAGGAGGGACAATATATGAACAAATACAAAAGGTCAAAGTAGGATTTGACACAGAATCAGAGAAAACTATCAAACTTATCTCAATCATCAAAGACCTATTTTCACCATATAACATACCAGTTCGCAGCACTAATAGAATCTGGTATGATACCTCTGAGACTGATTCCAATGAATATGAATGGGGTAGTTGCTCAAATGCTACAAAAGATACCGCTGAAAATACTAGTTCTATATCCCTTTCTCAAGAAGAACATAGCATAGAAATTAGACTACTTGAATTTGGACCACAGAATATCTATGACGCTAAGGAAAATGAGCAGCAACATTATGAACAAGTCTATACGAAAGATGATACCATCGAAGACCTTGATGGAATCCTAGACTTCTTTAACACCCAAACCAATTGCAACAAAACCTCTATCCTAACACTTATAGTAGCAAAACTTGATCCACCAAATCATTCCTTACCACTTGTCTTTCTGGACCTCATAGACTAGGACGAACCCGGAATTCATGATATACCAATTTTCCCGAATGATGAATCCATTATCCATTACATATGTACCGTCAACCCAAAAACAAACTCTACCAATGAACAAAATAGCGATGTCTGCAATCAGGAGGGTGCCAAGTCTCTCAGTCGCAAAAATAAACCAAATAAAGGATTTGATGCTGAAAACCAGTCAATGGCAACTCTAGATCACAAAAAAGTAAAGATAAAGGACACATCTGAGGGTGAAAACCTTTTTAAGGTACCTAAAGATGGGAGACTTGACACTCTTCCTGAACATTATCATGAGCGATCACCCATATTGATTGAGCCCACTCAATCAATCAATATTGGTACTACAAAAGCAGTCAAAAACGTACACCTGGCAGATTCTCTAACAAAGGAAGAAAGATCAGAATTTATAAAAAAATTTAAAGAAAAGCAAATCAACTTTGCTTGGTCCTGTGTAGATATGTTTGGGATTGATCCATAATTAATCATGCATCACTTGTCTATGGCTCCAGGAGCTAAGCCAGTTAAGCAAAAATTGCGAAAGATGAATCCACATGTGGCACTCATGGTCAAAGCTGAACTAAAGAAACTATTGGACGTCGGATTTATTTGACCTATTGACTATGTAGAATGGATTTCAAACATTGTGCCAATTTCAAAACCAGATGGTAGTATCAAGAATATGCACAAATTTTAGAGATGTCAACAACACCTATCCAAAGGATGACTTTCCTTTATCAAGTATTGACATAATTGTAGACCTCATAGCAGGCCATGCAATGTTATCACTAATGGAAGGTTTTTTAGGATATAAACAAATCAAGATCGCTCCAGAGGATCAAGATAAAACAGCATTCACCTGTCCTTGGGGAACATACTATTGCAATGTCATGCCTTTTGGCTTAAAGAATGTTGGGGAAACTTATCAATGAGCAATGACAACAATCTTTCATGATATGATGTATACCTTCATGGAAGACTATGTGGATTATTTACTAGCTAAATCCTTCACCAGAGTAGAACATTTAAGCATCTTAGAAAAGATTTTTGAATGATTGGAAAAATTCCAAGTCAAGCTCAACCCTAAGTGTGTCTTTGGGGTTACATCAGGCAAATTGTTAGGCTACATAGACTCAGAAAAGGGAATTGAAGTGGATCCAGCAAAGGTACAAGCCATCATGGAAATGCCACCACTAAAGAATATCAGCCAACTCAAATCTCCACAAGGACGGCTCCAATCAATCAAGTGATTCATCACTCAGCTAGCAGATAAAAGTCTACCATTCAATCATCTGCTACATAAACATGTACCATTCAGATGGGAAGCCAAGTGTGCAGAATCCTTCTATCAAATCAAACAATATCTGATGAACCCACCAGTTCTGGTACCACTGATAGCAGGAAAGCCACTTATTCTCTACATTTCGACAACAGATAAATCTCTAGGGGCACTGTTAGCATAAGAAGATCAACAAGGCAAGGAACAAGCAGTATACTACATCAGCAGGACATTGAATGGCTATGAGCTCAATTACACATTTATTGAGAAATCCTATTTAGCTGTGGTCTTCACCTCTCAAAAATTCTGCCACTACATGCTAGCTCACACCATTAAGCTAGTTGCAAAAATTGATCCTCTCAAATATTTACTCAGCAAAGTAGCTCTTACAGGTCGAATGGCTAAATGAGTCATGATTCTCAGTGAATTTGATATCCACTACATGGAGCGAAGAGCTATCAAGGGACAAGTAATAGTAGATCAATTAGCAGAAGCACCGCTACTTGGTAAACAACCAATGGAGATCGAATTTCCAAACAGGGACGTTCTTGCTATCTCTACAAAACAATGGACCCTATACTTTGATGGATCATTTATCCAACATGGCTCGGGTGCCAGTATTTTATTCATCACTCTAGAAGGACACACCATACCAAGATCCTAGAGACTTTTGTTTCCGTGCACAAATAACATTGTTGAGTATGAAGCACTGGTCACAGCAATCAACATAGCTGTCGAATGGAAAATCATAGAACTAAAGGTCTACCGAGATTCACAACTGGTTATTAATCAAATCAATGATGACTATCAGAGAAAAGATGACAAGTTGCTACCCTACAAAAGAATGGTGGATGAATTCAAGCAGTACTTTGTACACATCAGCTTTGCACAAATACTAAGGTTGGACAACAAAGCAGCCGATGCAATGGCTACTATCGCTTCACTACTACAAATTCTAGAGCAACAGTCTCGTTATGAATTCCTAGTAGAGCAACTATTTTCCCCACCCTATGACAATTCTGCATCCCAGGTCATCTATGCCTTAACTGGTTCAGACTCCCCCTTATATGGAATGATATATGAGTATCTTAAGACCAATATCCTACCCATTGACTTGTCTTGAAACCAAAAATGTAACTTTATCCGCCAAGCTGCCCGTTATACCCTTACTGCTAATACTTTGTACTGTCGAGGTCTAGATGGTACTCTTCTTCGTTGCCTTGATCATAATGAATCTGACTCCGCTTTACACGAGCTGCATGAAGGTATTTGTGGCACACATTCTAGTGGTACTACTCTTGCTAAAAATCTTCTACGAATGGGATATTACTGGCCGACAATGGAAAAAGATTCTTATCACTTTGCAAAGAAGTGTCCTAAATGCCAAATCCATGACAATCTTATACATGCACCAACACAGGAACTGTAGCCACTCACAACATCCTGGCCCTTTTGTCAATGGGGACTAGACTTAGTTGGCAAAATTCATCCTTCATCATCAAATGGGCACAAGTTCATTATCACTGCAACAGAATACTTTACCAAGTGGATTGAAGCAGTCCCCATGACCACAGTGACTGGGAAACAAATTGCCTCTTTTATCCTTAATTATATGATCTGCAGATATGGCATTCCAAGTTCCATCATCACAGGCAATGGGCGACCTTTCAAAAATCAGGATGTGAGAGAACTATTTGAATGATTCAAAATCCAACATTGTTTCTCTACACCGTACTACCCACAGGAAAATGATTAGGCAGAAGCATCCAACAAAACAATATTGAAATTTTTTAAGAAGACAGTCAATGATGTAGGCAGAGATTGGCATGTACAACTCAATCCAGCACTTTGGGCATATAGAACTAGCATCCACACACTAACAGGAGCTATGCCATATTCATTGGTGTATGGATCAAAAGCAATTTTACCCTTGGAGGTAGAAATTCCATCTCTCAGAGTCTCTTTGAAAGGCTTAATCCCAGATGAAGAATATCGAGTTAACCGACTGCAAGAACTTGAACTTCTAGATGAAAGATGCCAACGTGCCTACACTCATCTCAAAGCATATCAGTAATGCATGTGCAGAAGCTACAACCACAAGGTCATCCCTAGAAACTTCAAAATAGGTGATCTAGTACTCAAAGAAAATCCTAGAAATCAACAGGATCGGGAAAAGAAAGGGAAGTTTGAACCTAACTGGTTGGGTCCATATATCATCATCTTAGCCTATGGATCAGGTGCCTATAAACTAACTACCTCAGAAGGAGATGTGCTCGACGAACCCACCAACAACATCTATTTGAAGAAATACTACACTTGAGCAATCTAAATGCATGGAAAAAGTAAAAATACAAAAAAAATCAAAAAATTAGAAAAAGCAAAGAAAAAGATGCAATAAAAGCAAATGGTGAAAACCTGGCAAAAAGGCGCTATTGTGAGAGGACAGCTCCTCCATCTATTCTTATCAAACTTTTGTATCCATGCATCCAAGTCCTATCGACCATTGACCAACACCTTTACCAACCTAGGCATTATCCAGGACACACTTAGCATAGTCACTGTCCTTGTTTATCACAAATCATTTCATCATATCCCACCATGGCTTGGTAATCACTTTACATATCCACATTGGGCAATACATTTAGCTAGGGGCAACATCGATCTACATCCTGTCCTATCAACATATCACGCATTGCAGCAGACTAGGTGAATCATGTCAAAACCAAAATTCAACAAAACATGAGGAGAATCAAACACGGATACATTTAACGAATTCACAACACATGACGGATGATTTTCTGAAGTAACAAATGTTTGCATCTTGCATAAAGTTTTGACTATTTTTGCATTCAAACTCTTTTTTGAACTATTGGATCCTCTACATTTTCTCAACGATGCATCGAGCTAGAGAAAGTAACGAGGACTCCAATATCTTTTTAGTCTTCTATCTGGGAGGCGATCACGTGTACTGTACAAAGACTTGTCTCGAGATGTGATTCGAAGCACATCACTGAAGACATGATTCCACTTTGCACATACAAATGGTTTAATCTTGTCTGTTTATCCGCAAGCAACATTCAGGTCGTCCTGGTTCACTTATACCTTGACGCTTATGCTATCTTGCAATATCAAAAATCATGTACATTTTTCTCAGGTCATTATGGTTCAATTACACCATTAGGCTTGTATAAATTTTCAATAGATCCCAAACAAATCAATGCTCAATGATGACACTACAAAAAAAAAAGCAAAACATGTGGCTATACAGGGATGACCAATGCAGAATAAGGATGCTCAAAACAATTAGTTGCATCTCATGCTACAATTAGTTGCATATCATTTTACAATTAGTTTCATATCATATTACAATTAGTTGCATATCATTTCACAATTAGTTTCATATCATTTTACAATTAGTTGCATATCATATTATAAATTAGTTGCATATCATGCATCTCATTTTCAAGATACATCTCATACATCCTGCATTATCACATCATATTCATCACATATAAAATCACATAAACATTGCATCATCATATAAAAAGCATCATCCATAACACATCACATGAAGATCAAAGAAAATGGTGTCATATATATATATATATATATATCAAAATGATCAAATGTACAAAATATGTCATGTTTGTGCCCAACACAACAAAATAATCAAAATACAATGGAGACAACATCTCTTAGGTATGACTATCTCCCGATGGTGATGGTCTCGCAGCAGATGTCCCAGCACATGGATCTCTAGGTGGATCATGTCTAGATGGCCCTGTCACGCCTCTTCTCTCTATCCTCGACCCAGTCTCTCGGGATCGACTAGATCTCGACTATGTGAAACTCTGAACTTGGCGCGCCCTAGGCACCGCATCCTCATAGTGCCTCCTATAGTACTCAGCCTCCTTGGCTCTAGCCAGCTCTCTCAAAGTGTCTCTCATCGGGCCACCTATTGTAGCTCTCTGCAAACTCCATGCAAGCTCCTCAACTCAACCTAACCACTCCAAAACTGTATCCTGCTCTGTGGTCAGCTATGTGATTCGTCGTTGTTGTGTCAATAGTTGTGCCTCCAACTATTGTACTGACAATTGTAGAGCCCTAATCTACGCATCCTCCCGATGAGTCAGGATCTGAATCTGAAGGGGCACCAGGGAAGGAGTACTCCCCATCCTTCCCCTTGTCCTTGGTACTGTTGGGGGTAGTACATCAGTCCTCCTCCTTTGAGCCGGTCATCTCAACTCATCAGTCCCTCCCACCGTTGCTATCACCTCTCCTACTCTCTCCTCACCCCCCTCCATAATCGCCAAACCTCCTCTCCCTCTATCCATCGCAGCCCGCTGTACCACTCTCTCCACCCAAATCCCTCTATCCCCTCCACCTCTACCTCTGTCTCCTATCCTCCCCTGATCTCCTCTCCTTCGTTGACCTTGGCCCTCTCCTCCATCATCTCCCCCATCATCAAATCCCCCATCACCACCTCCCTCCTCATCATCATCATCAAACGCGGGACGCATCTCCGCTGGATCTGATATCCTGGCCACTGCACGAGCTGCAAGCAATTTGGCAAACTCCTCTGTCATGCCCGCATCTAATATCTTAGGGGTGTAGTCCTATATCTAGCCAGCTAGTTGAACGAACTCCTCTACCACCACCACACTATCAAGAGTGGGTCCCCAATTCGGTATATCCTGCCTCCGTCGACCATATAAGTAGGTCTCCTGTGGTATCCCCTGTTGTCGTCCATATTGTTGCAAAACTTGAGTGACTAGAAATATCTCTATAACAAAGGGCATCCGCCCTATCAGATATCGGGTCATGAAGACATAAGGCATCTCCATCCCATCCTCTACCCATACCTCACAACCTGTATAGGGTCGCCAAACGATCGTATCAATATCATCTAGAACCCTCCTCTAGTGCTCTAGCTTGCCTAGCTTACGCTAGACAACTATCCCTTGATATACCTATGCATACACGTACCCGACAGGCCTATCTCTGTCCACCAGTGGTCTGACTGCAGGAATATGCTCCCAGCACCATACCTGTAACAGTGTCACTCCCATTGATAATCTAGCATACCCCAAATATACCACCTCATGCAAATACCTGTATAAGTGGGCCAGTATAGCCGACCCCATGCAAACTGACAACCCTGTGTCACCATCTCCTCCAAGACCAATCCCCATCCTATAGACAGTCCCTTCGACCTTCAGTCAAGACATAAGAACCCACCTATGAAACCTGCCAGTACCGATGGAAGAGGAGCATAATCCAAATCCAAAAACTCCTGCCATGGGATCTCGTATCCACACACTGTGTCATCCTGAAAAATCCGGTGCAATGCCTCTGTCCCACCCTCCTCCGACTACTCATAAGGTAGCAATGAACCTACCATAGGAATCCGAAGAATCTGGTAGCAATCCTCTGGTGTCACTATAATCTCGCCTGTAGCCAAATGAAAGGTGTTTGTATCACTGTGCCACCTCTCAGCCAGCGCTGTCAATAACCCTCAGTTCACAATAAATTGAGGCATATCTAATAAGGAGGACAGGCCACACATATCAATAATGTCTCTGTCAGCCTATGTCAATCGTGGTATCAATGCCCACGGTCTAGGAAATCACTCGTGTGACTACACCACTCCAAGACGCTCCTGTCAAAAAGAAAAACAAGTCCAATATCAGTTTCCTCATCAAAACATAGATATCAAAATCACATTCATATCCAAAACTTGAAAACTTTGAACAAATCTAAATCAAGTTCCACATCATATCAATCCATCAAATCATATCAACTTGTAATAAAACTCAAGTTTCAAATCATATCAACTTGTAATACAACTCAAGTTTTCAAATCATATCAACTTGTAACACAACTGAAGTTCCATATCAACTTATGACACAACTCAAGTTCCATATCACCTTGTAACACAATTCAAGCTCCGCAATTCATATCCAACACATTCATATCCAAAAACTTGAAAACTTTGAACAAATCTAAATCAAGTTTCACATCATATCTAAATCCACATCAAATCTATAATAACTTGAAACATCGCAAATCCAATCAAGTTATGTCAGAACTCATATTCGACAACTTATGACAACAGACACACAGGCGGACAATTTGCACCTATCTTGGCAGAACTAACCTCAACCTACCAATTTTCTTCATCCAAAAAAAAATCACACTTTACCACAAAAAAGTTTCCTATGTGTTAAACAAACTTGTCTACGCGCTAAAATATCCTCATGCGCTAACTTGTGCTCTTCATGCGCTACTGAACCTACCCTATGCGTTAGACAAACCCTGCGCGCTCCCCTTTTCTTCCAATGCACCATCCAATCTGCCCTTTGTGCTAGACAAACCCTATACGCTACCCTATCCCACTTTTGCGCTACCTATCTAACCCTATGCACTAGGGTACACCTATGCACTATCTGGCTCTACCCATGCGACCTCCTCATCCCCCTATGAGCTAGGTCTATCTGATGCGCTACCCATTTTATTCAATGCGCTACCTTGTGCACCTAATGCGCTAAACTACTGTTATGCGCTAATCTAGTTGACCTATGTGCTACCCTATATCTTTTGGATGCTACCTAACTTGCCAAACCCTACGCGCTATGAAATTTATCATATGCGCTACGAAATGACCCCGACGCGCTAAAACATAAAATCCACATGACAAAATTAAAAACATGATAAAAAATGACAAAATCAAAAATCAAAAAGGGCTCAAAAAGGTTGGCTTATCGGTGGTCCATATGCGGCAGGCCTCCGATACCTCCGTACGTGCTCAAATCGATGAGAAGAGAAGGGAACCGACATTTTGTCTTTCTCTCCAAAAGTCTCTCTCTCCAAGGTCAACAAGCACAAATGAGACAAAACAATGCACTTTTCCCCTTTTATAGGGTGAATTGAAATTAGGGTTTGGAGATGGGGCATGTATCTTGCTCGCGGGCTCCGTCTTACCCTAACAAACATTATTTATCGAGAGATGAATCAACTTTTCACATTCCACATTAACAAAATTTTAAAATGGAAACAAAATTATCAAATTAAATCAAATTTTCCAAATTCTGATTCATCTCCCGAGGGGGCATTATCAAACATCATTTATCAAATCTGGGACATCATTTATCAAATCTGGGACATCATTTATCAAATCTGGGGCATGACATGAAAATCTTAAAAACGACATCACACTAATCATAATCAAATTTTGACGACACATCATTTTCTCTGAATTAACATGTGCACACACATCACTTCAAAGAGGGGCAAAATGTAGACGTATAAGAATGACCATATTCCTAAAATGAATATTTTATGTTCATTCCTCTATTTAGTTAAATCTAATTAAATTGCCTACATTCTTCTATTTTGTTAAGTAAATTATTCAATTTACTTAGTTAAATTCACTTGTGTCATTTAAATGAATAAATCATTTATTCAATTAAACCCCTTCTCTCTACTTTTAATTAAATTTATATTTAATTAAAAGTTTACCCCAAATTGAATAAATCTAATTTATTCAAATTCCCAAAATACAACTAAATTGAGATAAAACATTTTATTTTAATTAAATCCTTTTATTCCTCGTCCACTTGCAAAATCCTACATCTCCCACTTGCCTCCTAAACCCCCTTCTAGACTCTTCTAATCACTTCTAAATTAACCTAACCCATTTCTTAAATATTGTCACATCCCTAAGCAAGGGGAAGTCACTTCTCAAACCCTCAAAGTCTTTGAAAACCATTAAAGGCTTCAACAACTTAACTTTGAAAGTCTTCCAATCCATTAATGGTTAACTCAACCCTCCAACATGATTAGAGACTTTCTCTAAACTCAACCCACATCTAACCCAGGGGTCTCTTCAAGCATTCATTGCTTTGACCATGGTTATCCCTTTAACCCTTGCACAAGAGTTTATCCTTTGGGTAAAAGCTTTATCCAATGGATAATCTTAACCTAACCTTAACCCTTATCCCCTAGGGTAACCATGAGGTCTTCTCAAGCATTTAATGCTTCCTACCTCTCCTCTCAACTGGTCTTATGTTGATAATTGTCACCATTTTATTGGTGAAAATTGTAAACATGGATTGCCAACTTTCAAACTTGACCCTTGATTAACTCTTTCAATCCTAGCCATCCATTGCCCTATTTTCACTATAAATAGAGCTCTCCTTCCTCCATTTTGAGGATCCATGCAAGCTTTTAGTATCTCATTTATGCTCATATTTCATCAATACATCTAGCCTCTTTTTATTAATAATTAATCTAGAATAACATTTTAGAGTATTTTTCTTTATCAAAAGCTTAGAACATCAACTAGTATATCATGTTAGGATAGTATTTCTACTAATCTTGTCATCTTATAATCTAGTTTACTTTGTTTATAGAAGCATGCATAGCTAGGATGCATTTCATGACAAATTTAATCTAAAGCATCCCTCGTTCTTGCATTTGTCATCCCTAAGCCACTTTGCTCAGTGATCTGAGAGCAAAGGCATTGGCTTGAGGGACCTTGTGAGATAGAGAACCATGGAACCAACCTTGGGAAGTTGAGTCATTCTTCATGACTCCATAACTTGCACCAAGAAGTCCTGTGGGTGTGTGAGCAAGCCTCTTTGAGACCACTTTTTCACATTTTGAGTTTCATAGACCCGCTTTTCCCGCACACACATACAGTAGGAAATGTCCAACCTTCACCAAACAATAACTATGACCAAAATGAATGAAGAAAGAAATAAATGTGGAACTGCTAAAACTATACTAGAATCTAATATCAACATAGTTGAAAATACAAAAAACAATTTTAACTCCTTGTATCAAGTATAATGGACTAATCTCATAAAAAAATATCAAAGACCAAATGGAGCAATTGGAACAATAGATTCTCCAAGTGGGGTGTAGCTACAATGCTCTACAAGACATGGATGGAAAAATAAGGACATAATTAGAAACTCTTCATCTCCAACTATAATAGGTGCAAGAACAACGAGAGTGGATAAAAAATCAATTCAAGCAATCAGGGGAGGTAGTGAGCTTGTGGTTGGCACATGTAATAGGTCTCATCTAAAATTCACAAAATTTGGCTCAACAAATTCAAATTCTCACCATCTTACCAAGGCAAACAAGATCCTTACACATATCAATATATAGAATCACCTCCTCTAGCAAGCTAAAGTTCAATGAGGTCGTACTTTTTCCCACCTCAAGGAGATCCATAAGAACATCCTTCCATCAAATTATTTGCTCTAAATGTCTTGAGGATAAGACATATTTTTGAAAGGGGGAATCATGTTGACAAGAAAAATGATAGAGATTGGATACAACATATTAGATCCTCCCACAAACCACCACAAAAGAGTTGTGAAGCTCAAGGTCGATAGAACACCTCAAAGAAAGGTTATAGTTTGTAAGGGACACATCCAAGAAATAAAATATATGTCTAAGATAGGAATAGAATGTAATAGTATGAAAAATAGTATTTATGGGATGTAATAAGGGGAATAATATGAGAGAATGCATATCTATGTAAAAGAGAATATAAATGTATACAAATCGTGAATGAAATGATGGGAAAGTAATATAAAGCACATCAATATATTGAGATTCAATAATTGTGCATTGTGTTATGGACTATTCATTGACATCTATTTATATTTAATATTGCTATCCTATTTGATTCCACATTCTAGCTTAACCTTTAATTCCTCTCTTACTACTAAATTTGGAGTATAAATTATACAACACAAAGAATACCTAGAGCATAGAACTCTAGTCAATGATCTCTCACTTTTCTTGCAAACACATATCACCGCAATTATTTATCATGAAGCAATCACAAGAATCGTGAAGAATTAGTTAATATTTTGTAGCATTTACACGTTGTTTAATGCTTTCCCTTAAATTGAGGTGTGTTTAATTTGGTTTGAGTCTTTTTTCTTTAATGCATTTCTCTCCATTTTATTTGCATTTAACATCTACAAGATTATTGCATAATTTTACTCACTTAATCAAAATCTTAAGATCTAATCATCTCTTCTCCCTAACCTAAAACTTAATATCAAACCTTAAAAATGAATCCTCTATCACATATAATTAAAAACTAGATCACAAAATATTAAAAAAAAAACCATTCTTATGAATTTAATTAAAATAATATAAATATAATTTTAATAACTTAATTTGCATAATCACATTCATTAATATATAACTATTCACTATATTATTTATTAATATATATAGTCTCATTTATCCTCAATATGAGTATACATGAACATACACAGTAATCTATGAGATTTTTATGATAAGAGTTATTATTATTTTAGACTTTGAAGTTGAGCATGGCCAAATAATAATGCCATTTTATCCCTCAAATCTATCATTTCATTTATATGTTGTCTAATTCCACAAGTGCCTTTCGTACTTGAAAAAATAATAATTATTATTAAAATATCAGCATTATAGTTATTTGATTCCAATTGAAATTCTCGTATAACATCAAGATTTAAATGATTGCAAAATCTCTCACACTAATCTTTAAAGTAATTATTTCGTCACCAGAATATAATTTCAGTTATGATTCGACAAAATGGATAATCTTTCAACGTGCCCCAAAGATATTTTGATATGGATCACTTTTTTTTAATAAAAAATAAAAATTGAATTATAATATGGAACAAGTAATTATGAATGTTGTAGTTTTTTATCAATTCAACTATCTAATTAATCAATTTAATTGATAATATTTTTAAAATGATAAGCATTATATTTTTACTTTAAAAAGCTGTATTTTATTATTAAAGATTTTGAAAGTGATGAATATACGAAAGAAAAACATATTAATATGCAAAAAAAAAGATGTTAAAAGTCTTTAAATGAAATTCCTAATGCTTATCATATTATTAGAAAAGTCTAATCTAGAAATTATGAAAAAGTAGATTTAATGAGCTAAAAAACAACTAAATGATATATTAAAAAATATTTTTTCTTGTAATTTAGAATATTAAAATTTTGATATTTATAAAAAAAAGTTAATTTTTTTATAAACTTTTGTTTTGAACATTTTTATTGTAAGTAATCTAAAAAACATGAGCAATGTTAAATGGTATCTATCTCTTAGATATCTCACATATAACTTAAATGTATGATTGGTTATGCATATTTATTTGTAATGTCAAATCTAGTAAAAATTTGTTGACATTGTTAGGATTTTTTTCCATCTATCTTATCACTAACACAAATATGCCATTAAACAATTGAAAGAATGTAATACAATAATAGAATTTAATTAAACTTTTGAATTGTAGAAAGTAACTTCAATATTTTAAACACTTTCAATACACTATTTAAAATTAATATATAATATACTAATTTTTTAAATCTTTATTTTAGATTTTTCTATTATGAATCTCCTATATTCCAATCAGACATTAAGCATTAAAAAATATTAAAATTACATAAAAATATTTAAAATAAAATTGGATCACTATAATAAAACATGGATTATTGCATATAAAAAAATATTGACAAGAAGTAAAATCATGATGTCAAATTCATAAATAGGAAATAAGATTACAAATCTTGAAAATGAAAGTTCATGTCGAATTAATAAGATAACTTTAACATTAGCTTTAGAATCTTCCTATTCCATTCTAAATTAAAAATATTGACAAGATAAGCAACTTG
Source organism: Cryptomeria japonica (assembly GCF_030272615.1). NCBI lineage: Eukaryota > Viridiplantae > Streptophyta > Pinopsida > Cupressales > Cupressaceae > Cryptomeria > Cryptomeria japonica. Next base: position 735,082,617 of record NC_081407.1, read on the forward strand.
AGTATATATCTATCACAAGAAAAGTACATCTTAACTTATCCTTACAAAAAATAAAATCAGAAAAAGATATGTAATGAATGACTAAAAAATAAAGCTTTGAACTTGATGTTTTTTTTTGTTTAATAAGAAATAGTCCAAGAAAATACACTCAAAGTTGTCAAGGACAAACTTTATATAATCATAAAAGCAAGGGATTGGAGAATTGTAAAGCCAAAAGAATAGGTAGCCACAATAAAAAAGAAAAAAGGAAAAGGAGTATATGAATGTGAACTAATATTTCTTTTCTTGATTTTTAAAAAATATTACTCGTAACTATTTTAATTAAAAGTTATGGGAATTGACATTAATAAATATAGAAATATGAAAAGATTAAAAATATTTACATAATGAAGTAATAACATAAAAAAATTAAGGAATAACAAGAAAGAAGTATTTATCAAAATTATGATAATAGTAATCTTTCATGAAAAAATAGTTAGCAGTCAATTACAAGGATCTTAATATGAAACTTTTTTTTTATAGGAAAATTGCTACCTAGGGGTAGCTCTCATTTCATTAAATCATAGAAAGAGAATACATCCATATCAAAATTATAGAGAAACCAACAAAACCTTGTTGGCCTCTATGACCTCTTGGGGTCGCTCATGTTAGAGTAATTGGGTCTTTACTTGATTAATTAAACATTATTTGTTTAATTCTTTAAGTTCCCAATTATCTTTCTACACTTAAGCTAACATTAGGTGCATATAATTAATTATTTTAATTAATTATTATGTGCAAGCCTAAGGTTTTCCCTTTTTAGGGTTTCTTGACCTATTAGAGGTTATTTTTTCTTTTCATTGTATTGTCTTTTCACAATACATTTTTGGTGAATTGGAGCTCTCATATTTTGAGAATACTTTTCTGTGTTTTTGTATGTTCTTCAGATTTTGCTTCATTGCTTCTCCTTGTAACAGGTTATTCGGCTTGCAGAAGATCTTCAAGCTACTGTGGCGTTGTATTTCTCAACTCCTATATGGTATCAGAGCTCAGATCTACAGCTTCCTGTTCCTGTTTTTGAGAATTTTGCATTTGAAGCAGATCTGGGGTTTCAAGCATTTTTTTGTGTGCTTAGGGTTAAATTTTTTTCTAAGCACTTTGGGCCTAAACGGACCTCACCATCATGCTCAAAAGACCCAAAAACCCCTATAGTCATATAAAATTTGTCCATTTTTGACCCCTAAGCATCTCAGTGATTTTTTCTCTCCCAGCCAGGGCATACGGCCCTAGCACGCAAATCGAGAAAAAAAATTGAAGAAATTTTTTTTTTTTGCCTTTTTACAGCATGCAGGCTGGATTGTTTTGATTTTTTAAAAAAATTTCACAAAAAAAAATCAAAAAATCCCACAAAGGGAAGGCGAAAAAAAGTTTTTTCAAAAAAAAAAATTTGTTTTGGGCACCGGACCTGACAATCCGGCGTCGTACGGCCCTGTGGACCTATCAGGCCGGCCCCACCCAGCGCTGTCAGTTGTCCCCGGCTTCGGCTCCGGCCTCCAAGACCCCCGCTCCGGCTATCCTTGGCTCCTGCTCCGACTGCAACCTCCGGCGAAGACCCCCGCTCTGGCTGTCCCCGGCTCCTGCTCCGGCTGCTACCTCCGACGACGACACCCCGCTCCGGCCTCCACCTACCAGCAACCCCCGCTCCGCTCAGCTGGGCCACGCCACCTCCGCCCGGCCCCTGCTCTGCCCGAGCTCCGCTCCGCCTGACAAGCGCTCCGCTCAGCTCGGGCCGCACCACCTCCGCCCGGAACACCACCAGCGCCTCCTCTCTAGTCCTTTTGAGAGGGGGTTGGTCTTTTTGGCCTAGATTGTGCATCCGGAGTTGGATTTTGGCGAATGAATAGGCGTTGGAAAGGTGATTCTGACATGGACCTTGTGGTGGTGGAATTTTTTCATGAATCTACTGTTTGACTATGTTTTTTACCAGTCAAAGTCGGGCTTCTTTTTTTCACTTCCGGGGTCATAGAATGGGCAAACGGACTCCGTTTTTCAAAAATGAATAGGCGTTGGAAAGCTCTCATGCTCTCTTCAGATTTGTGATCTTTTTTCTCAGAATTTCACCAAGTAAATGAGATATCAGTTTGAAGTTTTTTTTGCCTATGCACTACTTCCTTCTCATTACTATGTACTAGGGTTTGGGTTTCTCTATTGTGGGGGGGTGTTTTTTTCTCGCTTTCTATCATTTATATTAGAAGGAAAGAACACCTATACTCTCAAAACAAACAAACCCTTCTACATCTTCTGTCTATTCTAAAAGATCACATAATAAAAACAACCAACAAGCAGGTGCAGGTGCAGAGTTTTCTTTGTTCTCATGGCAGATCCTTCAGTTGAGTTGTTGACTTCACACAACTATCACACCTAGAAGCCCCACATCATGAGGCTTCTCAGGTGATGAGGGTTGTGGGCTTCTTTGGATGAGGTTCATCCAGACCTACAACGTCCTTATGAGATTCTTATGTACCGAAACAAGCTGGATGAGGCCATGGGTTTGATCTCTTTGCATGTCTTTGACAGTCCTTCTGTTTCACCTTGATGAGTTACTTACTCCTCGGGATATGTGGTTGAAGTTTGATTCTCTCTTTGGGAGGGTCAATGAGATTCGGGCATTACAAATTAAGGCAGAGTTGACTTCTTTGTTACCTGATTCCTTTCCCACTATTGAGGATTTTTTGAACAAATTCAAGACTACTAGATCTGTTCTTCAGGGATGTGGAAAGAACAAGACTGATACAGAGTGCATTCATTTGATTCTTTCGAAGCTTCAGGGTCACTTTCATTTTTTTGCCTCTGCTTTCTACTCCACCATGGATGGCTTGGGTACTAATTTCACCATGCCTAGCTTTGATGTCTTTTGTGAGCGATTGTCTCGTGAGCAGTCTCATCTTTCTCAGCTGGATACGCTCTCAGGCTCCAAGAACAAAGCATTGGTTGCTCAGTCCTCTAAGGAGAAGGAGAAACAGAAGCAGAAACCGAAGCCGAAAAAGCCTTCTGCAGGTAGTGAGAATTCCTCCAAGCCTGCTCCTGAGTCTAATTCAAAACCATTAGCTTCCAAACAAAGGAAATCTTCACAGTCCAGTGAGTCTTCCTCCAAGACTAAAAAGAAATCATCAGACACTTGCAGTTTTTGTGGCAAGGACGAACATCCAGTTTCCAAGTGTTAGAAACAATTAGAGGCTTTAGAGGAAGCCATGCAGCAGCATCACATTTCCTCACCTCAGGCATCTTCTCCTTCCATAAGGAAAGGTCATGCTCTCACTGCTAGAGCTTCGACCTATGGGTCCACATGGATTCTAGATTCTGGTGCTTCTCACCATATGACACACACTCAGTAGTTGGTTACTTCTCTTGCCTCTTGTGGTATTTCATAGATTGCAGTGGGTGACTCAGTTCAACTTTCCATCTTGGGTTCAGGTTTTGTCTCTTTGGATGGGGGTACTCTACAGGATGTTCTGGTTGTCCCTGACATCTCGACGAACCTCCTGTCCATTTATCAAATTTGTCACTCTAGCTCTGGTAAGACAGTTGAGTTCTCACCACATGATGTGGTTATTTGGGACCTCCATGACCCTGATTTGGTTGTGGCTTCTGGTAGTGTGGATTCTGCATCTCATCTCTACAGATTTGACAAATTTGAGCCCTCTTCGGGTACAGGTTCATCTCTCATAGCGCATGCAGATTCAGTGAGTAAGCTTTGGCATGAGCGATTGGGCCATGTCAATTACAGATATCTTCAGCAGATGAGTACACAGGCACTTGTTCTTGGGCTCCCACAGATTTCCTGCACTGATGGTGTTTGTCATGGTTGTGTGCTTAGCAAGCATCACAGAGATCCTTTTCTGAAGGGGAGAGCCTCTCATGCTTTGGCACCCTTGGAGTTGATTCACAGTGACCTCATGTCATTTCCTACTCCTTTTTCAGGGGCCAAGTATGTACTCACTTTTATTGATGACTTCTCTAGACGCACATGGGTGTACTTTCTTAAGTACAAGTCTGATGTCTTTGATTCCTTTTGAATTTTCAAGACATATGTAGAGAAGCAGTCTGGTTGTTCTATTCAGCGGATACGTACAAATAATGGGGGGGAGTATGTGAATCAGGCTTTCAAATATTTTTGCACTGAGCATGGTTTGCAGCATCAGTTTACTGTTCCCTACACCCCTCAGCAGAATGGTTTCACTGAACGCAAGAACAGAACTTTACGGGAGATGGTGAATTGTATGATTCAGTCCAGGTCCATGGATTCATCTTTTTGGGCTGGGGCAATCAATTGTGATAACTATATTCAGAATCGGATGCCTCACAAGGCTATTCGACATATGACTCCTGAGGAGGCTTGGTCTCATGACAAGCCTGATGTTTCTTTTTTTCGAGTATTTGGCAGTGAGGCATGGGCCTTTATTCCTGATGCTCAGAGGAAAGCCATGGAGCGGAAGAGCCGACCACTCATTTTTGTTGGCTACTATGAGGATGTTAAGGTGTATAGGTTGTTTGATCCTGATTCCAGAGAGGTCCTATTTCGATGGGATGTTCAGTTTGATGAGCGTCTTCCCACAATGGATACCCCAACTCCAGTGTCTACTCCTCTGCCTACTCCGGCCACTACACCTCTTCAGGATCTTTTTGAGGATGATTCTAATGATGGTGCTGATGATCCATCATCCCCACCCCCACCATCCCCACCTCCACCTACTCCACCTCAGATGCCCAAGTGGGCTCGCCTTACTGTTGCAGCGGCAAGTCCTATGGCTGGTGATCCTTCAGATACTCGTCACACTCATTCTCATACTGTGGGTTCTAGTCTTTTGAGTCATGCTATTTCAGATGATCCTCAAAAGTTTTCAAAGGCGACAAGTCACCCTAAGTGGGATTGTGCTATGGAGGAGGAGTATTCTTCTTTGATGAGGAATCATACATGGGATCTTTGTCCTCTTCCTAAGGGCAAAAAGATGGTTAGGTGTCGCTAGTTGTATCGCACTAAATATGTTGTTGATGGTTCCATTGATAAGTACAAAGCACGTCTTGTTGCGAAGGGTTTTTCATAGGTTGAGGGTATTGATTACTCCGAGACATTTGCCCCGGTTGCCAAGATGAATTCCATTCGCTTTGTACTATCTCTTGCAGCTTCTCGGTGTTGGCCTATTTTTCAGATGGATGTGAAGAGTGCCTTCTTGCACGGGGATCTACAGGAGGAAATCTACATGGAACAACCTCAGGGATTTTTGCAGGATAGTTCTTTGGTTTGCAGACTTCGGCGTTCATTGTATGGTCTCAAATAGGCCCCTCGGGCTTGGTATGAGAAGATGGACTCTTTCTTGCTCTCCATTGGGTTCTCCCGCAGTCATTCTGATCACACCGTCTACATTCAACTTCTTGAGGGTGACATCTTGATTCTTGTGCTATATGTTGATGATATTCTCATCATGAGTAGCTCATCATCTATGATTAAGCATATTCAGCGTGCCTTGATGGATCAGTTTGAGATGACAGATCTCAGTCTGTTGCACTATTTCCTTAGTCTTCAGGTGATTCAGTCTTCTAATGGGATCTCTCTCTACTAGCAGAAGTATGCTCTTGACATGCTTCAGCGCTTCGGCATGCTTGATTGCAAGCCTGCTCCCACTCCATTTCAATCAGGGGTTGTTTTGACCACAACTTGTCCCACTCCTTCAGTCGATTCTACACTTTACAGGCAGTTGGTTGGCAGTTTGTTGTACCTGACTCACACCCGTCCTAATATTTCCTTTGCGGTTGGTCTTGTCTCTCGATTCTCCCATGATCCTCATGAGAGTCATTGGCAAGCTGCCAAACGTATTTTGAGGTACATTCAGGGCACTAGTTCTCATGGCATTCACTACACATTAGGGGAACCTCACATTGTTGGCTACACTAACTTAGATTGGGCTGGTGATGTCACTGATCGGAAGTCTACTTCTGGCTTTGTTTTCTGTCTTGGCTCTAGTCCTATCACATGGTCTTGCAAGAAGTAGACTGCTCATGCATTATCATTTACAGAGGCTGAGTACCGAGCTATTGTGCTCGCTAGTCAGGAGATCTTATGGCTTCGACAATTGATGACTGAGTTTGGTTTTCCTCCTGATAGTCCCATTGTTCTTTGGTGTGACAATCAGAATGCTATTCATATTTCCCGCAACCCGGTAGAGCATTAGCGGACGAAGCACATTGAGCTTCACATGCATTTCATCCATCGGTTGATTCAGGATGGTGTTCTCATTCTGGAGTACATTCCCACTTCTGAGCAGGTTGCAGACATCTTCATGAAACCTTTTGCATCATCGCTCTATCTTTAGTTGCACTCTATGCTTGGGGTGAAGGAAGTTGTCCTTGGGTGGTCTTTATGAGGCCTTCCTTCCTTCTTCTTCTTTCAGCATGTTCTTTTATCTCTTTTTGGAGGGGAGTTTTTTCCCACTGGGTTTTCTCCTTTGTCTCCGTTTTATAGAGATTTCATTGTATTTGGGTACCTGATCAGGCCTTGTTGTCAGGACCCATCTTTCATGCTTTCAGTAGTTGTTCTAGGTTTTAGCTTCTCCCTAAGTCTAGCTTAAGGGGGGGTGTTAGAGTAATTGGGTCTTTACTTGATTAATTAAACATTATTTGTTTAATTCTTTAAGTTCCCAATTATCTTTTTACACTTAAGCTAACATTAGGTGCATATAATTAATTATTAAGTGCAAGCCTAGGGTTTTCCCTTTTTAGGGTTTCTTGACCTATTAGAGGTTATTTTTTCTTTTAATTGTATTATCTTTTCACAATACATTTTTGGTGAATTGGAGCTCTCAGTCTACTCATATGGGAACATGCTCTTGTAATGTGGTGAAAGTATCAGGGTTTCACCTAATGATGTAGTAAAACTACTAATATTTTTCTTAGGGACCAATTACATTAAAGAGGGATGAATCCAATAGATCTAGCCTCAAATCAAAAAGGATAGGGCTGAGAATTTTGATTAGATTCATAAGTTGGAGTTTGATTCCCTCTTTTTAAGTTGAATTGTGAAAATGTTGAAATTAGGCTAAATGTGTTGTAATTGAAGCAATTATGCATAAACAGTGAGCTACAGTAATCAAACAGAGACACAAACCTATATTTGAGCAATATGTGAGTGTTTGGATCTGTTCCCAAAAGGTTGTCCTGAATTGTCAGAACCAGAATGCTCGTCGCTCTGGTCCTTCGAACTTTTCGTCGTCCAAAAGGGAATATGTTCATCTCTACGAATAATGTTGATTCTAAAAATTGCATCTTTGTACTTGTTCCTACACAAAGTAGAGAAGGGAAATTTGTTAGGAATAGGGGTTTGCCTTAGGTCAAACCCTGATTTTGGAACTAACCATGGAATAGAATTGAAAATTAAATGAAGTACGACATCTCTTCCAGTTCTATCACCATCGCCCCAACTTCAATGTAGAGAAAATCTTCATTGTAATGAAAATGATTTCCTTTTGAGGGAAATGTTAAAAATGTCTGAAATGTTAATGCTATACCTTTTTATGAAGATTTGTTTATCTTCACAAGGAATTAGGGTTTCATGTTGTTGGAAGAATATGTTATTGTGGTTGTCATTGATGTCAAAATTGTTGTTTCAAATAGTTGCTGGTCTGGAATGTTTGTTGGTGCAAAGATATCTTGTTGTGTTGATGTTGCAGTTGTTCTATTGGTTGTTCTAGATGTATTTGGGTCCAGAAAGTGTTGCTGACATTGTTTGATGTTATTATCTTCTTTGGTTATGGTTTTGGTAGCATGTATATGTTGGTTTTGTGATCCGAAAATATCTTTGTGTTCTTTGGAAGTTGTGGCATAACATGTTGTGATACTCTATGCTAGACATATCTTTGGCTCTAGATATGATTTGTAGAAGGTAATGTGATGTGTTATGGGTCTCATCATAGTGTGTGAAGATCCAGATTAGAGTTACTTGAATTAGAATATGTTTTGATCGTTAATTACTTATATGGACACGTATCATGCTGGTATGTTGTTAGTTATATTTCGGTGATTACGGATTGGTGGTTTGATCTTTGGAAGATATTTTTTGGTCCCCTCTTTCTCTTGGAGTGGACCAGTGTGTGTTTTTTTGGTCCAGAAGGTATATTTTGGTTCAAGCTTTGATGATCTATCTTATATATAAGAAATGAATGTGATTGAGTAAAATATGCAATGAGGTGTTGAGTGTAGAGAGAGTGGAAAGAACAATGTAGAGAAGAAGAGTTGTGTTTGAATGATATGCAAGCTATTTTGAGACTATGGCAGATGTATGAGACATAGTGTTGACAACTGAGGTTTGAGTTATGTGTGTTGATGTTGGTCGCTTGATGCAGAGTTCAAGGACAACTTCATGATCAGGAGATCCTTCTTTTTAGATCATTTTTATATCTTTCCATGTTGCAGTTATATTTAGGTTTTGCAAGTCCTCTTTTGTATCTTGCCCCAATAGTAGTTAGCCTGGGTTTGCAAGTCTGGAGTAGTGAGCTCTTTTCATTGTAATCTAATATACATTGTGGATATATTTTATCAAGGTGCTCACCATGGTTTTTCCTTGTTTGGGTTTTCCATGTAGAAAATATTGGTGTTCATGTGTCAGATATGTGTTGTTGATTAATTGTTTATGTGTTGCATTAAATTTTTTATTAGACTAATTCACCCCTCCTCTTAGTGTTGCCTTGGGTTCAACACATGTAGTCTTAATAAAACATAGAACATGAATGTCATCTCCAATGCTTGAATCTTGGAACTGCTTGAAAGAAGATTGAATTCTTGCTCACTTTAATTTGAATGAATGATTGATTGATCAAATTGAATCAATGTGTGTGTGTGTGTCAAAATGAGAGAGGTAGACCTCCTTTTATACATTCTTGATCAAAAAACAAATTAATTTTTTGACATGAGTCGACACAAGATCTAGGTTCCCACCTATTTAATGTTATCGTTGAGAGGCCCCAAAATGGGCCGTAATTGGGAGGACTAAAGTGAGGGCACTTTGGTCCATGAGGACCACAGTGCTAGTGCTTTGGTCTTGACCAATCAGGGACTTAGAAAACTAGGGGAGAAAGTGTAGGTGCTGAAGAAAATGAGTTTTGTGCATGGTGTGAGCAGAATCAGGGCTCCAATTAGGCCTTAGGGGATGAACGCCAAGGTGAGGGCCCAAATGAGGAAAAAACTATAAGGGAGTACAATTTAGGATGTGACATTTATCCCCCACTTTAGTGGGATTATGAGACTAAGCATACTCTCGGTAAAGTACAAAGGTTTGTATTGAAAGGCTTTCATCAAGTCATCAAAGAGGCAAGACACACTAAGCCCCCAAGGGACTTTAGGATCTTAATAATTCAATATCAAGATAAAAGGGACATCATAAGAGAGAGAGAGAATCATGACTGCTAGCCTAGTAAGGTTCACTTACTATGAGTCATGAAAAAGAAAAATACCAAATTACAAAGAAAAAGGCTCAATATGCATAGTAACTTGAGTATCAAGATATGTGATAGTTTGTGCATAAAGTGAAACATTTAGAGGAGTGTATACCCCCATGTTAAAGCGATTGCATACACCTTATCGGGAGCAGTTGCTTTAAAGTAGCATGAATCCAAAAGACAAACACGTCACCACAATGATATGCCCCCAAGAAAGGACAAATCAAAGGATTGTCACAAAACACAAAGGGATCCACTAACATTGGGGTGAATATCCTCCTATGATAAATAATGTATATCATGAATATATTTGCATTGAATTGATCTCATCCCCCAAAGGTAGTGGAACCACAAGCACAATGGAAGAAGGGCACATATGTCTTTTGAGTCAACATGGAAGAGACCAAAAGAGATCTTAATACTTTGCATCGTCCCCAAGTAGACAACGCATAGGACAACAAATAGAAGAATTGTGATACAAATAGAAGAATGTCACATTAGAAAGAGCAAGAGAGTAGAAGGAGGATCTATGACACAAATGAAGCTAATCCAACAAATAATCTGCCTCCCAATCTTGTTGAACATTGTTTTGGGAAGGTGGACAATACGCAAGAGGAGAAACTTTAAGCATGGTAAATGCAGCTATTGCAAGTTCCAAACAAGAACCATGCTCTAATGATGAGTCACTTTGTTTGTCACTAAGAGCTAGGATTAATGCTTTTGAAAATTGTTTAGATAAATAATTTTCAACATCAACAAGCTCATATTCATCATTAGAATCAATATCATCAACATTGCTAGCATGAACATCATTTTCATCCATTTTTTCATTAAAATTAATAAAAATAAGAGCTCTAATACAAATAGAACATGAACTTTCATCTTTCTTAAGCATTTTTAATCTTGGTAACTTAGGTTGAACTTCTTCCCTAGGGTAAGGCAAAGGCTAGATAAATGGGACTAAGTCAACATTTGGTGTCTTTAGGGAGGAGATAGGTTGAGAAGCAAGTTCATGAGCCTTAGCACTATGTCTCTGTCGACGTTCTCTTTCACAATGGTTTATTTTAGTTTTACCCAAGGGTTGTAAATGTTTAGCATCAATGGACATAGGCTTTGTTGGTATTGAGTTGTCATTGATGTCAACTGGTGTTTCAGGCTACCAGTAGAAGTATGTCAAACTAGTATGAAGAAGATTGAACCGGCATAAGGAAGATTAACATGAATGCTTGTCAACAGGTATGGTGGAAGACAAGTAGTTATTGAGACTATCAGTGACTTCACCGGTATGAGGTGAGATGCATGCGTGTGTTAGCACATTGAGTGATAATCGGTAAAGCATAAACCACTTTGAAGGATGGTTACCTATTTATGATGAAGAGGCAGAATGTTAAAATGATCACAAACCACCGGAGGTGAAGATGTGCTACTGGTGTAGTGTGCACTACCGGTTAGCAGAAAGAGAAGGTCTCATTGGTAAGGGCTTGTGTCGGTATGAGTTTGTTGGATGTTCAAGTGTAAACCGACCTTGTGTAGGTGAGCTGAGTGTATGACTGTTGTGTTGCCATGTGGAGCTGAGGTGGCAAGCATGCAGAGGTCGGTGAAGTTTCCATCGACATGGTTGTTGGAACAATTAGTCGACATTAATGAAACAACCATAAATCACGGGATGGTAACAGATTGGTGTGGCTCAAGGAAGAATGAATGACAGAAAGATCAGGGAGTAGTTGATGCCTGGATCAAAGCAACAAAATTAGATTGCAAGAGAAACTTGAGAAGGAAATAGGTGGGCTATAAATGAGTCGACAGATTTCAAGGCCGAAAATCATGGTCGAGATTGCTATCTTTAGCAAATATGCATTAGATGATGGAAAACGCGTATAGATGCATTCCTCCAATGCAGGTGATCGATCCAAGATGGATTGGATCACATCGGATGCAAATTTGGTCGGGAGAAGGAAACCCTAACTGCCCTTAGTTTTGAATTGATTCTTGGCAGGAAAGCTCAAGATTAAATATGATGACTTAAGACTGTGATTGTTGCTGCTGAAGAGTGAAGGTAAGAGTGAAATTGCTTGTCTAAGAGCTGAAGAGATAAATACTTGAAGTGTTTATGAGAAGAATACTATATCGGTAAGGAGAAGCAGGGTAAACCAGTGTAAGAAACAAACTAGCAGAGTTAGCATAGGATGCAGAGGTGAAAATTTGAAGGAAGCCACATCTGATAAAGAGTGATCAATGTGAGTTGAATTAAAAAGACATTGTGAGAGGAGACTTAGAAAAGTTGGAATCAACAACAAAGAAAAGTTGCAGAGTGTGTGGAGGAATCACAGACCAGTAAGGTTGAAACCAGTAGAGAAGAATATTCTAAGGTTGCAAAACTTATTTTGAAACAAGGATCTCATTTGTATAACTGAGTCTTATATTGTTTTCACTAAGTTGGTACTTAGTGCAGGGGTTGTAGCTCCTTTATCTTGTGGCATATAAATTGTGCAGGGTTTGGTGCTCCTTTGAGTTTGTGCTTATAAATCAGGGGTTGGTTCTCCTAAGGTTGGTGCCCTAAAATTGTAATCAAATCTTTTACATTGTGAGGTTGGATTGGAGCAGAAGATCTCCAGTAGCTATTCTCAATGAGGTTTTTCCCACATTGGGTTTTCCTCATATATCTGGTGTTGTGTGATGCATTCTTGTGTATGAGTTATGTTGATGTTATAGCAAATAACTTCACACACTTAGTTTGCACTGTTTGAGCCATCGGTTAACTCTTAGTTTTTTTTATATATTGCTGGTATATCCCTGTTAAAGAAAAAGTTCTTAAATCACTAATTCACCCCCCTGTCAGTGATCCATTATGTCCAAAAATTGTTATCAGAGCCTAGGTACTCTATTTTATCAAAAGAGTTCTCTAGCTTGGGTAGATCCTGTCATGTGTTCACAATGGCAAGAAATGAATCCACCTCCTCAAAAGCCCCTATGTTTGATGGTGTCAACTATGCATTTTGGAGTAGAAGAACGGAAACCTATTTGCCCTCTCTAGGTTGTGATGTATGGATGTCAGTTGTGAATGGGTATACAGTCCCTAATAATCCCCCTACTACTCCTAATGCTAAGAAGGAATATGAGAACAGTGCTAAAGATAAAAATGCCATTCTTAGTGGGTTATCTGATAATGAGTTTGTTAAAGTCATGCATTGCTCCTCTGCGAAAGAAACTTGGGATAAGTTGCAGAAGATATTTGAAGTCGATGCTAAAGTCAAGGAAGCCAAGTTACAAACATTGAGAGCACAACATGAAGGTTTGAAAATGAGAGATGAAGAGAAGATTGCTGACTATCTCCAAAGGATTGATGAAACAACAAACACAATTAGAGGGATTGGAGAAGAAATAAAAGATGAGGTGGTAGTGAAGAAAGTACTTAGATCTCTTAAATCTAAGTATGATACAAAGGTCTCAGCATAGAAGAAGAAAAAGATCTGAAAGTCTTTACAATGGATGAGTTGTATGGTTCCCTAACTGCTTATGAGATGAGGATTGTCAGTACTGATGTTGTGAAGAAAGAAGTTGCATTCAAAACATCAAGAAAAGGAAAAGAAGAATCTTCTCATGATGCAACTAGTGAAGACTTGGATGACATCATGGAAAAATTTGTCAAAAGACTCAAGACAGGTTCAGGCAAATACAAAGGCAAGATGCCTTTAAAATGTTTCAACTCTGGAAAGATTGGACATTTTGCTAGTAAATGTCCCTATGGTGATAAGAATGAAGATGATCAATCAAGTGGTATGGTAAGGATAGGAAGAAGAATGTCTATCGGCATGGTAGAAGAGGCTACCGGAAGCAGAGAAGTCTTTACACACATGAAAATGATACCACAAAAAAGGAAAGTGCCTCAGATGACTGTTGTAGTGGAGATGAAGTCAGAGCAAACCTTTTCATTGCTCAAGAGGTTCTGGTACCTGAAGAAGGAGAAAAGGAAGAGAAAGAAGGAGAAGTAGATCTTGAAGTAGAGCTCATTAGTGCCTTAGATGAGATAAAGAAAACAAGGAGAGATTTGAAGAAGGTAAAAATGGCTGTAGCTGAAGAACAAGAGTTGTTGGAGCAATCTCTTGAAGAGTCCAAGAAAACTATTACAGATCTAAGACTTCAACTAGAAGAAGCCAAAAGGATCTATGAAGCCACTAGAACTGATCTGAGTGAAAAGGAGAAGGAGTATCAGAATCTGAAAGCAAAAATAGTGAAGCTCTAGAAGAGATAAAATTGAGAAGAAAATATGAAGGCAGCACTGAAGCCCTGGATAAGATGCTAAGTAAATAGAAGCAATCTAAAGATACTGGTGGCTTAGGCTTTCAGGAAGGACAAAGTTCAAACAACAAAGACACATCGGGTAAGGAGATACAATTCACCTCTTTAAATGATGGTGAAGAGAGGAAGACATTCACAGTAAGCAAGGATACCGGTAAGAAGACATATGCAAATCCTTCTAAGAACCACCACACAAACTGGTATACTCAATCAATGAACCAGAGACCATACTCAATGTACCGACATGCAAATCCAAGGAGAAATGCAAGTGTTGATCATGAAGGATTCACAAGAATTAGTAGCATGAAAGGAAGACCCCCATTGATGCAGTCGTTTGTAGGTTCAAGACAACCTAACCGGTATGTTCAAAATTTTCATGGTTATTGTACCCGGTGCAATAAGTTTGGTCATAGAATGGCAGATTGTAGGAAAATGAATATCAACCCTAATTTTGAGAGTAGAAACTCATTTGCTACATTACAAAGTACAAATGTCACATGTTATAACTGCAATAAGTTTGGTCACAAGAGTTATGAATGTAGGAGTAATATGTGAATGTCCTACAAAAATGCCTTGAGTACATCTTACAGTGCTAATGTGAAATGTTATAAGTGCCAAAATTTTGGTCACATAGCAAGGTACTGTCAGCTAAGAAATGACAAGCAAAAGAAAATGGTACCAGATGAGAAGTTAGAAACAAAACCAAAACACAAAGTGACATAAGAGGAAAATAAAGAAGAGAAACCAGTTTGGGTAGAGAAGGAGAAAAACAAGACAGAGTCTAGCCTGATTGTGCAGACTGCTCTATATGCTAAAATGAGGAATCTATGTGTAGTTGATAGTGGTTTCTCAAATCACATGACCAGGGATAAGAAAAAGTTCATCAAGCTTGATGATTGGAATGGTGGTTCAGTCCGGTTTGGTGAAAACTCCTCCATCAAGATCAAAGGTCGGGGTACACTTAATATTGATGGCAAGCTCAAGGCTCATGATGTATACTATGTGGAAGGACTAAAGCATAACCTGTTGAGTGTAATTCAGATGTGTGACAAAGGGTACAAGTTTTCATTTGCTCTATAGGTTGTCAGATAAGAAAGAAGATTATCAGTCAGGTGGTAGAAGAAGGAAAGAGAACAAAGGGCAATCTGAAGGAATGTTATGAGTCCCAATGCATGATGGGATAGGTTGATGAAAGCTGGTTGTGGCACCAGAGATTAGGCCATGAGAAATTTGATCATAATCTAGTTAAGATAAGAAAGAACCGATGTGTGAGAAACATACCTCAAATCATAAAATCGGCAAGCACATTCTATGATGAATGTGTCAAAGGTAAGCAAGCAAAGGTCAACTTTTAAACAAAGGAATATAACACCTCAAGACCTTTGGAGTTGATACATATAGACTTATGTGGGCCAACAAGGACAAGAGCATTGGCCAGAGAAAGGTATTTCATGTTGTTTATAGATGATTACTCAAGAATGACTTGGGTAACCTTCCTTCATGATAAGTCACAAGCATTTGAGAGATTCGATATTTTCAAGAAGATGGTAGAAAATGAAAGTGGATACTAGGTAAAATTCTTAAGATCAGACCAGGATGGAGAATTTTCTTCCAATGAGTTTGTTGACTACTATGAGAGACATGGAATCCGAAGATAGTATTCAACTGCAAGGATACCTCAACAAAATGGGGTGGTAGAGAGGAAAAATAGGACAATGAAGGAGATGGCTAAGACAATGTTGAATAAGGACAACATACTGGATATATACTGGAAGGAAGTAGTTCATACTACAGTGTACACATTAAACTGGGTGCAGTTAAGAGTGAATAGTAGAATGACTCCTTATGAGTTATGGAATGAAAGGAAACCATCACTCAAGAACTTTAGAGTGTTTCATCAAGAAAGATGTTGATGGATTAGGAAGTTTTGATTCCCAGAGTGATGAAGGAATCTTCTTGGGATACTCAACCAACAAAAAATCCTACAAATGCTACAACAAGAGATTAAGAAAGGTGGTTGAGAGTGTAAATGTGAGAATAGATGAAGACTCACATAGAGGAAAATATGCACCGGGAACTTACATTGATGATTTAGATGTTGAATATGAAGAACAATCTGACAATGGACTGGTAGAAGATGCACCAAACAAAATCCCCAACCGGTATGTGCAGAAAATCATTTGGAAGAACAGATCATAGGAGATAGGAATGAAGGTGTGCAGACCAGAAGGAGATTAGCCCAGGAAAGTGAGCAGGAAAATTTACGCCTCATGACAGAAGTAGAGGCCAAAAATTTTGACGATGCTAGCAAAAGTGAGAAGTGGGTAGATGCCATGGATGAAGAATTGAGACAAATTGAGAAAAATCAAACCTGGAAACTTGTTCCTAGACCAACAAACAAGAATGTCATAGGTACCAAATGGGTCTACCGGAACAAGATGAATGAAGAAGCTAAGATAGTCCAACATAAAGCAAGGTTAGTTTGCAAAGGGTATGATCAAGTGGAAGATGTTTATTTTGAAGAAACCTTTGCACTGTTTGTTAGGTTAGAGGCAATAAGAATTTTTTTAGCCTTCTCAGCCTATAAGGGATATAAAGTGTATCAGATGGATGTAATATCTTCTTTTCTCAATGATAATCTTGAAGAAGAGGTGTATATGGAACAACCAAAAGGGTACTTGTTTCTTGAAGATGAGAGCTTTGTATGCTAGTTAAACAAAGCCTTGTATGGTTTGAAGCAGGCTCCCAGAGCATGGTATTCCCGGTTAGACAAATACTTGAAGGAGCAAGGATTCTAGAAAGGGAATGCAAACAACAACTTGTATGTCAAGGTAAATGGATATCACATGAATATAGTTGTTGTATATGTGGATGATATTATCTTTGGTGGAGACAAGGACATCATGTGCAAAGAATTTGTACATTAGAGGAAGTCAGAATTTTAGATGTCCATGCTGGGTGAGTTGTCCTAGTTTCTTTGTTTGCAGATCTCACAGTCGGAGAAAGGAATTTTCATCTCCCAAACCAAGTATGTTAAAGACATATTGAAGAAATTTCAGATGGAGGACAACAAACAGGTCAGTACTCCCATGGTTACTGGTTGCAAGCTGAGAAAACTAGATGAGTCACTAGAAGTTGAGCAAACACTATATAGGTCTATGTTTGGTAGTCTGTTATATCGAACAACATCTAGACTAGACATTGTACAAGTTGTTTGCATGGTAGAAAGATTCCAAGCTGCTCCTAAATAGACTCAGTTAAATGCAGTCAGGAGAATCTTCAAGTATCTGCAAGGAACTATTAGTTATGGCCTATGGTATCCAAAGAAAGGAGACTTTTCTTTGCAGGATTATACTAATACAGATTGGGCAGGAAGTATAGATGATCGGAAAAGTACAAGTGGAGGTTATTTCTACTTAGAAGACGGGTTAGTATCATGGCACAATAAGAAGCAAGATTCAATGTCATTATCTACTATTGAGGCAGAGTATATAGCAGCTACTACATGTTGCTCGCAGGTTTTATGGATGAAGCAGACATTGAAAGACATACAGGTGGAGATACTGAAACCTATTCCAATCCGGTGTGATAACTCAAGTGCAATCAACATCTCCAAGAATCCAGTAATGCACTCAAGAACAAAACACATTGAAATCAAGTATCACTTCTTGAGGGAGAAGGTAGTAGACAAGGAGGTCATGGTAGAATATGTTCCAACTGGTGAGCAGATTGCTGATATATTTACCAAGCCACTTCCTTTGGGCCCATTTGAGTACTTGAGATAAAAGATAGGAGTTATCCTACCATCTGGCAGCACTTAAATGCATAGGAGAACTCATGTTACTATCTTATATCTCTTGAATCATGAAGCATGGACATAGGGGAGAGTGTGTCTTAATCAGATGTAGTCAAGGGAAAGATTATTGGTGTTAGACTAAGGTTCCCTTTGCCATTGTTGTCAAAGGGGGAGACAAACAGGATAAGACAATGTTGACATCAATGCTAAAGGGGGAGATTGTTGGTATTGAGTTGTCATTGATGTCAACTGGTATTGCAGGCTACCGATAGAATTATGTTAAACCGGTATAAAGAAGATTGAACCAGCATAAGGAAGATTAACATGAAGGATTGTCAACTGGTATGGTGGAAGACAAGTAGTTATTGAGACTATCAGTGACTTCACTGATATGAAGTGAGATGCATGTGTGTGTTAGCATGTTAAGTGATAACTAGTAAAGCATAAACCAGTTTGAAGGATGGTTGCCTATTTGTGATGAAGTGGCAGAATGTTAAAATGATCACAAACCACCAAAGGTGAAGATGTGCTACCGGTGTAGTGTGCACTACCGGTTAGCAGAAAGAGAAGGTCTCACTTGTAAGGGATTGTGCCAATATGAGTTTTTTGAATATTCAAGTGTAAACCGACTTTGTGTCGATGAGCTGAGTGTATGATCAATGTGATGTCATGTGGAGCTAAGATGGCAAGCATGCAGAGGTCGGTGAAGTTTCCATCGACATGGTTGTTGGAACAGTTAGTCGACATTAATGAAACAACCACAAATCACGGGATGGTAATAGATTGGTGTGGCTAGAGGAAGAATGAATGACAGAGAAAGATCAGGGAGTAGTCAGGGCCTAGATTGAAGCAACAAAATCAGATTGCAAGAGGACCTCGAGAAGGAAATATCTGGGCTATAAATGAGTCAACATATTTCAAGGCCAAAAATCATGGTCGAGATTGCTATTTTTAGCAAATATGCATTGGATGATGGAAAAAATATACAAATGCATTCCTCCAATCCAGGTGATTGATCCAAGATAGATCGAATCAGATTGGATGTAGATTTGGTCGAGAGAAGGAAACCCTAACCGCCCTTAGTTTTGAATTCATTCTTGGCGGGAAAGCTCAAGATTAAATATGATGACTTGAGACTGCGATTGTTGTTGTTGAAGAGTGAAGGTAAGAGTAAAATTGTTTGTCTAAGAGCTGCAGAGATAAAAACTTGAAGTGATTATGAGAAGAAGACTATACCGGTAAGGAGAAGCAAGGTAAATTGATATAAGAAACAAATCGCCAGAGTTAGCATAGGATGCAGAGGTGAAAATCGGAAGGAAGACACATCTGATAAAGAGTGATCGGTGTGAGTTGAGTTAAAAAGATATTATGAGAGGAGACTTAGAAAAGTTATAATTAGCAGCAAAGCAAAGTTGTAGAGTGTGTGGAGGAAGCACAGGCCGGTAAGGTTGAAACCGATAGACCTAAATATTATAAGGTTGCAAAACTTCTTTTCTAACAGGGATCTCATTTGTATAACTGAGTCTTATATTGTTTTCACTAAGTTGGTGCTTAGTGTAGGGGTTGTAGCTCCTTTAGGTTGTGTCCTATAAATAATGCAGGGGTTGGTGCTCCTTTGAGTCGGTGCTCATAAATTAGGGGTTGGTGCTCATTGGGTTGGTGCCCTAAAATTGTAATCAGATATTTTACTTTGTGAGGTTGGATTGGAGCAAAAGATCTCCAACAGCTATTCTCACCGAGGTTTTTCCCACATTGGGTTTTCCTCGTAAATCTGGTGTTGTGTTATGTATTATTGTGTATGAGTTATGTTTATGTTATAGAAAATCATTTCACACACTTAGTTTGCACTATTTGAGCTATTGGTTAACACTCAGTTTGTTTTATATATTGTCGGTATATCCCTGTTAAAGGAAAAGTGCTTAAATCACTGATTCACCCCCCTCTCAGTGATGCATTATGTCCAACAGGCTTCTTCTCTTCCTTTAAAGGAGGAGGAATGGGAGAAGGTCTACTATGTTGAAAGATAGGAGATGTTGGGAACTTCCCTTTGTAAGATCTAGGAGGTGCGACTATAGAATATATAAGAGGAATAGAAGGTGTAGGAAGGAGACTGGGTCCGTCATGAGAAGGAGGAATAGGTCTAGGATCTCTAGACTTACTCAAAGATAAGATCATGTCATTCTTCCACTTTTGATAAGATTTAAATAGAGCATCACTTCAAGTTTTAAGTGGCTCAAATTGTTTAGGCAAAAAGTAATCAAGGTTGACATCTCCATGCCTCACCATGGGTTGATATATGCTATGATTGATTGTTATAATTTTATCATTATGAGGGAATTTGAGACACTTATGAATAGTAGAAGGGATCACTTTCATGGAAGAGAGCCAAGGATGTCCCAAATTCACACAAAATTGATCCAATGTAGGAATGATAGCAAAAATGACATCTAAGCACTTAGTACCACCCTCAACAGGAAGAGCAATAGAACAAATAGTAGGGAAAGAGAAACCATCATATACCTTAACCAATACATTAGATTTATCATATGTTACTTGATGCAATTTTAAAGTATAAAGATATTCTTCAGTGATTACATTCACCATACACGTTGGTTCAATGAGAACCCCTCATGAGAGTTTGTCTTTGATATTTGTAGTGACATATAGTGGGCCATCAGGTGCAACAATAGTCTCACTAGGATAAAAGGTAATGCATAGGTCCTTAGGAGGTGTAGTTTTATCAACACGATTAACCACATTATTAGACTCAAGGCCAAGGTCATTGGGAGAATATGTAAGAGGCTCAAACTCAACCACATTAGTAGAATGGGAAGGCAAAGGATTGGTAAATATTTGGAAGTTTTGATTAGGAGGAGCTACGGATTTTTTTCCTTTGTCATTCACACCAACCACATATATGGTATTGTTATCAATAAAGTCTTGTATTCTACTCCTTAAGGTATAACACTTCTGTTGGTAAACAAATTTGTCACTGTGAATTTATCTTCAAAATTGACCCTGTTTGCTCGAAGATAAGTGACAATCATTCCAACAATTGGAGAGATCACAATCAAACTGCAATCTTTCTCTGCATTTGAGATGGGTAGCTCCCTCATATGATGGGGGGTTTATGGGATTTTTGTGTACTTTTTACCTGAAAGTACAAAAAGAAAGGAAAACACAAAACTAATGAAAGTAGATAACATAAACCACAATGGTAGACATAAGAATACACATTGAGATTCCATAAATGATGACATATACAAAGGGGTTTTAAGCACAAAACAAGTTTTAACTTGCAATGATGATGAAAGAAGGGTGACATATCTCAACATACGAAGAGATGGGTAACTCTAGCACATCCAAACCAAGATACCAAAGCTTGATTGTGTTCCATTACATCAATTGCATGAATTATAAGCATTCCACTAGATGACAAATGATTTTATCATAGACAGAATATATCACCAATTTGATGCACAAAAAACCAATAATAATAACTCAAGAAGCACATCTAGAACATACAAGCTAAATGCATCCTTTGTTATTTTCATGAAATTATACAATCTCAAGAACTCTTCTATACAAAGTGTAAACACAAAATTCATCAAACTATTTCTCTAAGAATTTTTCCATAGTCTCCCCTCTGTAAGAATTCCTCTTTACAATGAAAAAGCCTTGTATTTATAGGCTTGAGAGAATAACTACCTTGATAACCAACTCATAACCACTTTGAATAACCACCTTAGGTAACTACTTTGTGTAACTATTTAGGATAACTACCTAGGACAATCACTTAAAATAACTATGTTACTTAATCACTTGGGATAACTACCTAAGCCAATGCTTAGAATAACTACCTTTTTTAAGATAAGTTAGGTAATCCTAAGTTTTACAAAAGTAAGCCAAAAAGATAACTTTAATTACAATAAGTGACATAAGTCACTTTTTTGAAAGGCAATTTGAAACCCATTACATTCAAGAAAGAACTCGATGTCAATTTTGTTGAGGTGGCCTCCATGTCTTCATCTGCAACTTTTCTCTTTGTAACCATTTTATCATCAACTCTATGAGCAAATAATCTTGAACCTTTTCATAAGGATGAAAAAGCTCTTTGATTGCACTACAAAGTGTGTTCATTAAATGGAATATTTTGAGAGCTTCCTTGCACAATCCATTTATTGTATATTCTACTTTTATTTCATTTCATTCCCTGAGGAGACATCTCTTTGATGCATTCTACAGAACAATTGGCATTCATTGTCCATGCATCCACCTTTCACATACATGTATACGAGTGCACTTGTGACTATAACACATGACAAAATTCCTCTATCCTTGATGCTTCGATGCATCTCTATAACCTATCTAATAATTTTTATTTCTCTACATGTGCAAAGATTACTGGAAGATGTTTTGAAATTCATATATACACCTACGAGTTTTCATTCGTTTGAGAGATTCTAAAGCCCGTTCAATAAAGTTTATTATTGTGCATAACCTTGTGCTTTCATATTTCCTCTCATGAACTACTGTCAATGCTCCCATCTCGGTATTGGTAGAGAAGAAGAATTATGGTGAAGGTTGTGGCATTTGAATTTACATCTATCATTTTGCATTTGCTTTGAAGTTCATAAAGAATTGTTAACAAATATATTTGGTGCACAACTACAATCATTGCATTCTTGAGATAGCATCTCATTGAAGCAATCTGTCAAACACTATTCATGCCTTGTTTATGATTTTTTATTTTGCATGTCAGTTAATACACTGCAAATTGTAAGAACTCCCAGAACTCTCTCCATTCGAGTGGTCACGAGGATATGAAGGACACAGTGAATGTGTTTCTTGTCGCTGCTAGTGATATTCTCTCAAGATTTCTAAATACTTGTCAACATACTCAACATGCCACCATGATATGCCATGAGATGTTGTTTGTTAATGACCAACTCATGACTCATCTTTAACCTTGAATAGTCATATCAACCCATCCATTTCTTGCATCTTGTGATTCACGACTCTCCATGAGATAATGTCTTCTCTGAGAGAACTCTAATATACCTTGATGGGCCCGCGCATTGCATGCATATCTCCTATGTATTTATGATTATAATACGTGTTGCAAGACTTTCATTTCTCCATGTTCATGGAGGGGAGGATTGACAAGGGTTTTTGGCTTTGGCTTTATGCCTTCCAATAGCATTTTCTTAAATATTTATAAAAACAATTCAAGAAATCCATCCTGTGCACGTACTATGACTTCATCTGCAAGTGAAGTACAAATAGATACCCAAACTAGTTATTCCTCTTCCTTGCATGCATAGACCGAGTCAATTCTTTTGTACATATGCTATCAGCAATTATATATTACGTGGGCTTAACTGTGAGAAAAGGTATGAAAAATTTTCAGAAACTTGCGAAATGAATATTGGGCTCTCGTTTACTCTTCATCGACGCCATACATGTTGCCCTACATCTTATTTTATCTTTGATATTCATTACAACTGGAGTTGTAAAAACACATAAGTCAATGGCATGCATGGTCTATCGACATGCTTGGCAAGCAAACAGATTACTTCGAATGAGCTTTAAGAGGTAGTTATAAAAACTAACTTTGTATCACAATACTCCTATCATGGACCACATGTCGAGTCATCTATGCCAGCTGGATGCTATCTTTCTAACTAATGTGCATCGACTTCTTGGAGAAATTTTAGAACAAGCAGAAAGCACAATAACATTCACTTCACTCTTTGCATTTCGAGAATCACTCGCCAACCTCCTCATCGGTGATTTGCACAAGTTCTGCAACTTGTCAATGAGAAAGTATAAGGTGAATTGCATGATAAATGTGGTTGATGGAGTGACTATGCTTCTCAATCTTCATCTTATCGGCAAATTTTGAAAGTGCCACAAGTTACCAATATTAACATTATGACCTTGCTTAGTCATTATTAATCACTTAGCATGTGGTTTGTCAGTTATAAGAACTACCTTGTTCTCATGTCATTGGCCTTTCAAATCACTTAAGCAACTAAGTAAAGAGACTGTTTAATATTTCATAACCAACATTTCAAATATTTGATAAATCATAGAATATGACCAATGTGATGCATTTGTATCGGAAAAGAGGTAGCTTTGGCCACTTTGACAATTACTTTGAAAGGTTGAAATAGAAACTATCATTCCTTTAATGCCACCTTAGTCATCTTCCCAAATATCATAGGATCCAACTTTTGATTGTCAATATGGATGCAAAATACCTTTACCAAGTAACTTGGGAACTAAAACATTGGATTTGAAAACTTCCATTGTGCAAGTAATCAACAAGATGAACATCAGTCATTTTGGCACTTTCTTGCAAAAAGTTTAAATTTTCAGCAATTCAAAAATAGGGCAAATAGCTAGCTCTAACTAGGGATAAGGACTGAAAAGGACATAGAATGAATCCAGAATCTTCACAAAGGATTAGTTCCTTATCCATTTGGGCAATAGAGTCAAGGAGCGGAGACAAAAAAATAGATTAACTGGAGAGACTAGACACAAACCAAAAATGGGACAAACACAACAAAACTTCTAACTAAATATGTACATGGTAGGCAAATCCTACCTCTAGCGGCTCCAAAATGATCATACAAATACATTCACAGGTTGAAAGAAATAGGCACCTCTATGGAAAAGTGATGTCAACCTGTGTAACACTTATAAGTTCCATAAGCTGAGTAGATCAACATGTATAAGATGAGAAATGTATTTGACCAAAGAACCATATCTCAGCATAAATCTTCGGACTCTCTCGAATCAAATTGGTACCACCTTGAACATTATTGGAAAGTTTTGGAATATTTTCAAGCATACCAATATCCTTTATCTGAAAAATCCTTCTAGTGATTTGAATTGGAATGATTCAAGTGATGAATTGGACAACCTTCATATAGTTTATGATGTGAATAAACTTGAGTAGGCACAAACATTGAATCGTGTTGTTGAATATCAACTTGAGAATCATCTATAGAAATGCCCTCATCCACAAATAAAAGATTGAAGTAGACACCTTGACCACATAGGGAATCATTGTCAAAACCTTTCAAACACCAACTTGGGATACAATCATCATGAGAGTTAACTTTAGTGAAATCCTTCATTAGATCATCCACTACCTCTTTCCTTGCTTCACTATTGGCACAATTCCCAAAATTGTTCTCTAATATAGTGTTGTCTTCTTTATCTAAAGATTCAAAAAGAGGATTTCTTCGAACCTTGAATTCTCCATAAGGCATAGGTTGCACTTCCACCAAGGTTGACACACCTACATCGCTTTCAGTTTCAACTTGCTTAACAATATCTGTATAGCTTTCTATATTCTCTTGACTCACTAATTCTTCTATATGAAACTCTTCATGAAATATGAAAGTTTCATACTTGGATTGCACGTATGATAAAGAGTGGATGCTTGGTGATTCATATTCTTTCACTTGGGGCTGATCTGGAAGTTCATCAATATCTTAAAAAGTAAAGGTCTCCAATTCTAAAGAAAAAGAAGATATCTATAAAGTTTCACTTGTAGTTGCCTCTCCATTGGTCATGGTAATGAAAGGTTTCTCAGAAGTAACACTCTAAATGTTGTCTCAGACTTTCCATGTGATTCACCAAATTTGCCTAGTTCAAATGCAGCAATCTTTCCAACCAACATATCTCTTGTCATAGTAGTCACACTTTGGATCTCATCAATAATAGCTATCTTATGTTTGTAAGCAAGGGGAAATGATCTCAACACCTTAGTAACAATTTTACCTTCTTCAAGGGTTCCACCAGCACATCTGATACCTAGGACAAGTTCATTCACCTTATCCATAAAAGAGTTTATCTTCTCATCTCTCCCATCTTCAACATCTCATACTTCCCTATCAAACTCTGCAACTTAGAAACTTTGACTTGTTTATCTCCTTCATACAAAGTCTCAAGCTTCTCCCAGATCTCATGTGTAGTATGGAGTCCCATTACATTAGTCATTTCTAAATTGGTCAGGGCACTCAGTAATGCTTCCTTAGATCTAATATTATTTTCAACATCCTTGATCTCAACAGTAGTAACCGATCCATTCTGAGGAACATAATAGGCATCCTTTGTAATCTTCTAGTAATCCTCTCCAAGACATCTCAAGTGCACCTCCATCCAATTCTTCCATATTGCATAATTACTACCATTGAATCTCGGACTCTCCTTAAAAATAACACCTCCAGTTGCCATCCCGGATCCCCTCAAGTGGTCAATATTCTTTCGAAGGATCTAGCTCTACTAACAATTGTTGGAAACAACAATGAAGGAAAATTGAGAGGGGGCTGAATCAGTTTTCACCGGATTAACAAATTCAACCCCAAATACAAATCTGATTAACTTCAGCAACAACAAAGATAACCAAATTGATAGCACAACACACAACACCAAGATTTTGACGTGGAAAACCTGGTTAAGGGAAAAACCATGGTGGGAACCTACCCACAATAAGATGATACTCTGCAGTAGTATGTGAAAATAATTATAATGGGGAATGCACCCACATTCAGGCTCACTACTCAAAATACAATAACCCGGAAGGCTACAACCCTCAGGGTAGGTTCACTACCTTACAAGGAAGTCTCACTAACTTATAAAATATTCAAACAACAATTCAGAACCAGATGAACTAAAAGAATAGCATTTGCAAATGCCCAATGACAGTTCCGGTTAAGCACATATGTCTTCTCTAAAACACTCCAATATTTTCTCAATCACAATTCTGAAGGATGTATTCGCTTGTTAGCACCTTTACCATTCTCTGATAATGCAGACACAACACTGATACCAAATTTACATATTTATACAATTCATCAACCTTGACTACAAGGTCGGCCAAACCCTCAACTCACAATTATAAAATTTCATCACACGATACAAAGATAGACCACCGGACCAATATAATAATATACATGATATAACATGGACCTAAACCAAATGCTCAAACATGCAAGACCACTGAAAAACATGTCAAGATCAACCGCAACATGCTACACCACCAAGAATACCGCATAACATGAAGAATATCACCGGTTCAACAAAATCGCCAAGAACATGCACAAGCATCAATGTAGATCATAAAAAAAAATTAGGACACAATTAGGAAACACCAGCAAGAACATTAGAATCATTTGTAACAGCTACACCAACACCACTTATCAAACCTTCATCGATCAACATTTGAAACTCACTCAAACTGCAACAACTGTCACAAGGAAAGATAACTTGCGAGCACCAAATCATGAACCATCTAAAATGAAGATACACAAGAACATCCTAAACAAACTCCCAAAAAATCAACTTAAGATCTGATCACACCAAAATATACCAGAGGAAATACCTAACTTTGCAAAGTAATGATCAGAAGAACCAAGTTGTAAACCATATCATATGATATGATCAATTAAGCTCCTGGATCACCAAAACCAATACAAAAAGATATAATGATACTATAAATACTCTATACACTGAACCATGATCTCAATAAACCAATTTGCAACCCCTGAAACAATAAATCACATGAATATGTTGACATCAATGACAACAATGTATCCTAGCAACAGCAATGTCCAACACACACACACACACACACATGCATAGCCCTTTGCGTAGGTAATTAATTATGATGTGTGTGTGTGTGTGTGTGTGTGTGTGTGTGTGTTTATTGCGAGTCTTATAATATTGTTATAATGTTGTGTACACACAAAAAATAGGTTAGTTAGAAATCCAAGTGTACCAATGAGATATTAGATCGAAAGATTTAACAAGATCATATTAGAAACATCGAATGCAACAAAAATCCTTCAAGAGCATCCCATTGTCCTCTATCTCCAAGGACATATTGAGTATATCAATTTAGTACTCTCAAATTATGTACAAGACTCACTTATATGACAACTAAGAGAATGAGATTTACAAGGTGGAGTACAATTACACTAAAATGGGAGCTAATGCAAGATATAAAAAAAAAGATAATATGAAGCTAAGATGATGTTGATCATGATATAAACAAGATGATTTAAGCTAAAAATGATACTAAAATGATGATAAAACAAGTTAGATGGATGCACAAGCTAGAGATAATTTATCATTCGTATGATGCAATAATAAGAGATGATCTTCATGCTGGAGATGGCTCTATTTATAGACTTTCCAAGGCCAAGAGTGAGATGACATGGAATCAAGGGCTGAGATTCAATCTGGCAAATTGGATGGTGAGGATGTAAAGATCATTTATTATGGTAGATGGAAGATGAGAATTTATTACCAAGCTATGGGTTAAGGAGGCAACATGGAGTAAATGGGCATGGAGAAAGCAAGATCCAAGTACCCAAATGTAAGATCCAAGTACCTAGATGCAAGAAGCAAGGAAGACCTGAGTACTTGAGTGTAAGACTTAAGTACCCTAAATGTATGTGTAAAGAAGTTTCAAATACCCAAGTGTAAGGCTTAGGTACTTTGGAAGAATGGACAAGCAATGGTTCAAATACCCAAGTTTAAGGCTTGAGTACTTCGGAAGCATGGACAAGCAAAGGTGCAAATACCCAAGTGTAAGGCTTGAGTACTTTGGAAGAATGGGCAAGCAAAGTTGTAAGTACCCAAGTGTAGGACTCAAGGTACCTTTGATGTGAGTATTTTTGACCAATTTGTAAATTAGCTATTTACTTGTTACAAGCTAATGTGTCATGATGAAGTGGAAAGAGGAGTGGGGATGTGGATTTGAAGGAAAATGCAAGTGGGTGTAGGTGAATAGGATTTTAGGGAAAAGTGAATTATATAATTAAATTAGAGAATTCAACCATAAAATAGAAGAATATTTAGATGACCTTTGTATTTAAATTAATTGAGCCAGATTTATGTGTATACATGTTGTTTTATGGAATTAAATTATTTGAGAATTTATGTTTATTTATGGATTTAATTATTTATTTTTATTTTATTGGTTATTTTGGAGTTGTAATTTAGTAATTAATTATTATTATCTTTTCTTTTGACTTGTGGATTGAGTTGATCATATGTTTGAATGAGAAGTTGCTAATTGAGTTCTCATTCAAGAGGAAATAATGTTTTTTTGGTTTTGCATGTATTTTTTGCAAATTTTGGAGGGTGGTTTTTGGAGTTATTTTGGGCATGGTGGTTTTTACACAAGGGCTGAAAAATTCAGAATGCAGTAGGAATTTTGGGAGTTTGAATTTGGTTTTTTTTTAAAAGGAATTTTGATCTTGGATTTTGAAGGGATTTTCTTGTGCATGCTTGGGAGTGATTTTGGAGTGCTTCTCGAGTTTCTCATTGTTGTTATGTATGCATTGGAGAAGCTTGAACGGGCTATGGATTGATTGACGTGTCTAGATTGTTTATGTGGGATCACCCTTCTTTCAAACTTATTGTCCGATCTTCTTATTCTAGGTTGGTGGTTTTCTCCATCCTATCTTATTTATGTATCTTTGTTTCAAAAGGGGAAAGATTGTTTGTTGTGAATTTAAAGGATTTCTTTTATAGTTCTGGTAAATTTTGGGCCTTGGTTTTGCGTTTCATTTGTGGTTTGTTGTGGTAATTTCCCAGACGCTAATTTGATTGATTATGAGGATTGTATGTGTTATTTCTTCCTTCTTATGTATTTGAACATTTTGGTTTATTGGTTGGACAATCTGATGTTGCATGAGACCTATTTGTTGAGTAAAGTGTTATGGATCAGATTTGTTAATGTGGATCAAATTCTATTATGGATCCAATTTATCAAGTTTCATACTGAATTATGAGGATTTTGTTTATGAAATGTGGTTGTGATGATTCATTATGTGAACCATGGATGTTATGATATTTTTGTTGTCCTCTTGTTTTACCCCTAAGTTTTAGGTTCATATTAGGGGGAGTGGCTCTCAAGTGGGTGTCAGGGCCCTCAAGTGGCTGCTAGGGAATCTCATTGAGAGTTGGTTAATCAAATGATAACATTAAATTAAATGAATTGGGTTGGGTTTAATACGCATTAATAAGATAATTTTTGGTGCCCCAATCATGCCTCGTGTGCTTGTATAGACAGAGGATGAGATCTCATGGCCTGGAGTTCTTGTATAAATAGAGGATTGTTTGGTTCCACATGTGCATCAAATGGGCACCGAGGTCTGGAGTTTGGAGAGGGTTAGACTACTAGGAAAACCCATGTTGATGGCATGTGATGACACTCTTCTCTATGAGTTTCCTAGGACCTTAACCTTTGTGATGTGTGGAAGCCTCTAGTGAGTTTGTATTATGTGGTTGAGCCTATGCATTGTGGTGTTTTAGTTCTTGTTTTTGTCTATTCCATGTGTATATTTGTATTCCCTTGAATGTATAAGTGTCGGACTAGGTCAAGTGATGTGTGTGGGGCCTTATGTCATTCTTTGGAGAATGGGGGTGGACCTTTTTGGTTCCACATGGCTGGGTGGTTGATGCCTTCTTCCATTGGGATGTCTCACAGTTGTTCGCGAGCATATGGATCTTTCTTCTTCTCTTCAGTTCCATTGCTATGGATTTATGATGTAAATGTAATCTCTCTTATATGAAAAGATTTATCTATGCACTTGTATTTGTATATCCTTCTTGTGATCATTGTATTATGAAATTTTGTATGTAATGATTGATGTATATATGTAATGTAAACCATGCCTACAATGTATTATGTAATGTAATGATGTTTTTATATGTTCATTTTGTGTGGAATTGGAATCGGTTATATTTTAGGAATGGTTAGATTTATCATGTTGAGTGATTTAATAGCTTAGGAACATTTGATATTGGTGTATTAAATCGAATCTGGTATCCTAGAAGTGTTAGTTATGATATAACTCATGGATATTATGTCTATGGTTTAAAATGAACACTTTCTTATTTTGTGCTTAATAAAAAGGCATTAGTTTAAGTAGGAGATGCATCATGTATCATTATAAATGTTACACATATCTATTCAATTGTTGCATTGTCAGTAATGATGTTAAGAACCTTAGAGGATGTAAGTTAGATTTTAGAGTTTATTTCTGCTTATGCATTAGTGCTATGTAATCATGTAAGTTTAAATGTATGAATGTCCTTTAAGTTTAATGTGATGTTGTGTTCTTTTTTAAAAAATTTATCTCTATGATGTTTAGTTAGGTTGTTAGTTGGCTTAGTTCTCTAGGGTTTCTTGGTGGGCATTACATATCTCATCAATATTTATTGTATTTTAAATATATATTTCTACCATACACTTGAGGATTCAAATATTGCACAACTAGTGGAAGCAATTGATTGAAGAAAATAGATACTAAAGAAGTACTAAAAATATATTGTAAAAGTATTAGCCATGTGCATTGGAAAGAAGAATTGATGAAGTGAGTAAAAATAATATCTTATTTTTTGGAAGGCGTAAAGGCATTGGAAAAGGCTCATGGATTTTCAAAGTTGAAGTAAACTAGATTGGGTGGTAAAATTAGTTGTTCATAGGGTCCAAAAATATAATCCCCTAGGTCAAATTCTATTTATCAATAGTGTTTGGTGCAAGAGTATCCTTGGGTTAGCACAAATGTGTATCACTGAAAAATATTTGTTTTACTTTATAGTTCCTACATGTAAGCCTAACTTATGTGTACAATTTATTTTGTGTGATAGCTATTGCAAGTAGGATTAACTCAGGAACATGTGTTATTTTGTTTTGTCTAGGTAATGTTGATGTCTCATATGCATTATGCATATTGACACATCATCATTTGTCCTTTCATATACCTTGTTAGTTTGGTATGTGACTATATAAGTGCATTTCAACCCACATGCAATATTTACCTTACATTAAACTTGGTACCAAACTTATTAGAGATCTCATGCATCATCAAATAATCTATGTAACCCCTAATCCTAAGATACCACCCCCATATAATTATTATTCATGTGTACCTTGAAAAAATCAACAGATGTAAAAATGCCAAAATAAAGTTAATTTCACCACAATTTCTATCATATGACAATGATTAGATTATTTGATGATTTATTAGTTATTAAATATCAAGAAAGAATTATATTTCAAATTTATTAAGGGACGTAGCAGTTGATCTACTTTCATACTAAACCTCTATCAATCAAATTTCCTCCTAACACACATTATTATAAAAATGACCAACATTGATTCTTCATTCATGTATGCATAGGATTTTCTATTTTATGTCTGAGTATTATTGATGTTTGTTCATTTGTGGAGGTCAAATAATTAGGAAATGTGGTTAAGTATGTTCCTTGGTGATAATTTGCTGAAATTATATTTCGGAAAAAACTTAAGTTGAAGTAATTGTAGTGTAGAGAGTCCACAAGGGTTATGTAGCATGTTTTTTGTTTTCACATATTAGTAGTGCTTTGCATGCTTCTTGTTTAGTTATTGAATTGGCTTGCATTCATTTACTCCACCAAAATAATTAGTTTAGAAAGTACAATGGAGCTTGCTTGAGATGAGAAGTAAAGTCTTAATCTTACCTTGCAAATAATTCAAGCCCATGTATGTGATAAAGATGCAAATTTTGATGTCCTAAATACAATAGTGTAGGCCCTAAGTGAAAATTTTGAGCATTATTCTTACATTTGCATGCTTTCTCCTGATGTTTAACTAATGACCTAATAAAGTGGCATGTGAATATACATGATAATGATTAGTCTTAGGAAGGATCAATTTCGTAGAGCAATAATTTTTAAATTTAAATGATATGGACTAAGTATCATTAATGGTCTATTCTATAGGCTAGGTTGCACCATTAAGATACAATCCAAGGTGGAAAGAGGTTATGAATAGGGATTGATTTTCAACCAAGAGAATTTATAGTGGTAGTGGTTGGATGATAACTTTTGAGGCCGAAGTCAATTTATATGTCAAATAAATCACATTAGAATTTATGATTGTGCATTTACATCGATATGTTCAAAGAGGCATAAAAGGAAGGAGTAAAAGTGTATGCTATGCACATCTGTCCCTTATAAATTAAAGTGTAGGAAAGATGAAAAATATACATCTAAAAATAATATTATTAATGATAACCCATATAGTAAGGGGCTTTGCTTTCCAAAAAATAATTAAGATCATAATAAATGAGCTCAATTTAGTTGAAGGGGTTGAGGCCAATTGGTTAAGTCAATTGGTTCACATGTTAGATATTTAAGTTCAAATCCTCAAAACAACACATACATTCATTTTACTAGGCCTATCGATAATAAGTTTCTATTGAATGAATTAGATTAATTATCATGTCCACTTCAACAAGTCTATTGATTCTAAGTTGCTATTGTTATTTGTGCTGAATAAATTAGAATAATTATTACATCCACTTCTTAGTATGACATGGTTTTATTGACGAGTTAACTACCACATCTATTTTTGAATGTGGTATGTTGATTTCATTGAGTCTATTGACTCTAATTTTACAATTATTTTTATTTAAACCAAAATAATTGTCATAACTACTTCTAAATTTAGTATATTTCAACAATCAAGACCAAATATAAATCTTAAATGAAATTGGAAAAAAAATATACCCCTATTCATAACATCTAAATCAAAAGTCTTTCCAATAAAAAAAAGCAGCTCAATTTACTAATAGTCTAAAACCACTACCTATATAGCGGTACATAGTGCTATAATTACCATTAATAGTAGATCGCATTAACAACCATTACTTTGGCAAAGTGGAAATAATTGGTAATAATTAACATTTGGAGAGTGTGGCATTTGGATGGAGTGGAGGAGAATAAAGTTGTCTGTGGACGGTTTAACAAATTTAAATCATCCCAAGCATGACAAAGTTGTCATGCACCCAGGGAAACTAAGCATTATGTGTTCTTTTTCTTGGACATCATGAGCAAACGTTGCCTAAGTGGGGAAAAGTACAACATCACATGCTCTAAACACATTCTATTCTAAAGCTTACATCCATACAAAGTACAATATTACAAATAAATTGCATATACACGTGGCTACTTTAACATCCACATACTTTCCCTCATTGCCCTATTGAGTTACACACCCCTATCAAGTGGGTCTCACACACACACTTGCTTATCCTACAATCCTCCTAGTGCATTTTGTTTCTTCAAACTCCTTATTAGGTGGATGACTACTTTACCAAAGAGCACTATATTGGGAAAGCACACAAATCACTTTTTAAAACCTTCATTGACTCTTAAAGCACTTTAAGTCAATAAGTCAATTGGCATTATATTCGCCATCTTTTTCAAGAGTTTATGAGGAATGATGCACTAGAAACTCAGCCAAAGAATTCATAGTCATCTGTAAGTCTATCACTAAAGCACACTCCTCCTGGGGGATCATCCCAATACAATGTTCCTGTCACAACATCCCATCCACTATCAATTTTTAGGGTCACCATCTAACATCTTTTATCCAAAACACATCACATCCATGGAGGGGCTTCCTCAGTGGGTTTCATCATTGTTTAAGGCACATGAGCATTCATTTCTTGAGCCACTTACCACCATTAAAAAAACATTACTATGAAGTTTGGACTTTTGCATGTATTCCTTTCCATCTAGGATTAGCAATAGAATAATTCAAGATTTCTCTTGGGCAAAAAGATCTTTTGGGCAACTCAATTAGATGCCTAGGTTCCTTTAAATATAATGAAAAAACAAGCTTAAAATACTCAAGAAAGACTTTAATATGAAACATTAAACGTTGTTCCTCTTTTTGTTTGGAGTTTAATGCAAATTAAAAAAGTGACTCACCCACAACGAGAAGAAGAGATTTACCATGGTGAAATATCTATTGTAATCTTATATCATAAAAGGTCATAGGTGTGGGTCCCCCACTCCAAAATACGAAGACAATGTCACC
Source organism: Cryptomeria japonica (assembly GCF_030272615.1). NCBI lineage: Eukaryota > Viridiplantae > Streptophyta > Pinopsida > Cupressales > Cupressaceae > Cryptomeria > Cryptomeria japonica. The sequence goes on from NC_081407.1 coordinate 735,117,076, forward strand.
ATTAAGTCCCACCCATATGACTCTAGTTATACTAATTCGCCATAGAATACAATCAAAATTTTAAAATGACATATCACATGAAAAAAAACAAAAAGAAATGACATTATGCCTTGATAGTCTTGAAGTGTTTTGAGAGCCTTTGTTGTCATATGCTTGGCTTTTGTGTCGTGGGTCTCCCTTCCCACTTGTGTCACATCACTTAGTGTCATCTATTGGGCATCTATAATGGTGAAAGTTGGGTCTTATACAACCACTATTGTATTGGTCGATGAAAGATGGCTCCCAAGTTTATGATCAGATTTGTCTTCAAATCTTGATGCTAATTTCTTAGTGATGTTGAATTTGTAAGTAACTAGTATGAGACTGTAATCTTATTTCTGTTAATTTGGGTCATATTTTTGTTGGAAATATTGTTATTAATGTCAAAAGAGCTTGTATTTAATATCAAAGGTTATTAATATTAAATCAATTTTTTTCTAAGTTAAAAATATAAATTTTGTTAATGGTCTTATTTGAAGCAGTTGAGAGGTGTTGGAATAAGAAGAGATGCAAAAATTAAAGGTCAAAATTTTATGTATTTTCTAAGATCTAGTAAATCACATCTTCAAAGCAGAATTTGGCATCGAAATTGTCATCGATCCCTTTATATGATTGGTTGAAGACATTCATTTCAAGGGACTGAAATTAGATCTCTTGGAAACTTTCCAACAATGTAAATGTATTCATATTTTATCTATTGAGTTGAAAGTTAAGACCCCACCAAGTTGATCAATATTGTGAGGAAATATGTAAAGGGATTCCCTTACCCCCGCCCCCGAAGGTGTCTATCAAGTTCTCTATTAGTTGTTGGGCTTTGTATTTTTGTTTTAAAGCTTAAAGTTTTGAAGTGTATGAGGTAAAGGTTACCCCTGACCTCCTATAAGATATTGGTGATAGAATCTTCTGACTAATTGTTAAGTTTGTAGAGGTTAAGGCAAACCTTTAGGCCTCGACCCCACGGAGGCTTCACTAGGTAGGCAATATTATATTACGTGTATTCATATTGGGGGGTTTAATATCCCAAAAATGAGGGTGCAATATATTGCCTATCGATGAAAATAGGTGGGTTTTTAATTCTGGCTATGAAAAAATATAATATTTGGTGAAAATAGGGGGGCTTTTAATTCGAGATGTGTATTGGGAGGGGGTGACAAAAAGAGAGTTTAGGGCAATATTTTTTGAAAATAGAGGAATTGTTTAGTATGCTATGAACACACGTGCTATAACCCAGGTTCACTAAGTGAAGCCCCTATGCTCGACCCCTGAAATGGTCTAATTTCTCAAATCGATGATCAACATGTCTAATTAACAAGTTTGGTTAGCAATATAAAGATATATGATGAAATTTTGACCCTCAACCCCTGAAAGGTCTTCATTGTTCACTATTTTAAATCTTTTTGGTATGTGGTGTGATTAAACCCAATCCCTAATGCCTCGATCTTTTAGAATCAATTATTTTCTATTGGTCGAATCAAGGGTTTTATGGGTGAATTTTTAAACTATATATATTTGGTTGATGTAAGACACATTTCTATGATCTAATTTAATCATTTTGAGGTTGACCTCTCTTTGTAATTGTATGCGGGAAAAGCGGTTCAATGAAACTGAAATTGTGAAAATTATTCAAAGACTTGCCCACACACCCATGGGACTCTTGGTGCAAGTTATGGAGCTATGAGGAATAGCTCAACTTCCCAAGGGGTGTTCCATGGTTCTCTAACTCACAAGATCCCTCAAGCCAATGCCTTTGCTCTCAGATCACTGAGCAAAGTGACTTAGGGATGACAAATGCAAGAATGAGGGATGCTTTAGATCAAATTTAGTATGAATGCATCCTATCTATGCATGATTCTAACAAATGAACTAAACTAGATGATAAGATGACAAGATTAGTAAAAATACTATCCTAAAATGATATAGTAGTGATATGATTTAATCTAACATGATAGAAATGCATCTAAAATGATTATTACATTTATTTCTATTGCAAAGAGAGGCTAGATGTTTGCTAAAATTGGGTATAAGTATGATTCTAAAGACTTGGATTATAAAATGGAGGGATGAGGGCTCTATTTATAGGAAAAATAGGGCAATGGATGGTCAAGATTGGATAATCTTATCAAGGGCCAGGATTGAAAGTTATCAATCCATATTTACAATTCTCACCAATGAAATGGTGACAACTGTCAACATAAGACTGCTTGAGAGGAGAGGCAAGAAGCATTAAATGCTTGAGAAGACCTCATGGTTAGCTTAGGAGATAAGGGTTAAGGTAAGGTTAGGGTTATCCATTGGATAAAGCTTTTACCCAAAGGGTAAACTCTTGTGCAAGGGTTAAAGGGATAACCATGGTCAAAGCAATGAATGCTTGATGAGACCCCTGGGTTAGATGAGGGTTGAGTTAGGCAAAAAGTCTCTAACCATGCCACAAAGGGTTAGTTAACCATTAATGGTTTAAAAGACTTTGGGGACAAATTTGTAAGAGTCCTTCCAAATTTGTGGGTATTCAACAAGTTAGCTTGTTGAAGGCATAAAGGCTTTAATGCCTTTGGAAGACTTTACTTCAAAATTGAGAAGTGACATCCTCAAATTTAGGGAAAGGGGATAATTGAAGGATTTAGGCTAATTGATTAGGATTAGATGGGTTTTTAGAAGAATTTAGGAAGGGGGTTTAGGAGGCAAGTGGGTGGGGGATAATATGATTTTAATTAAAATAAAATTAATTTATTTCAATCGCGGTTGCAAGTGGAGGATTAAATAAATTAGATTTATTTATTTGGGGTGAAATTATTTAATTAAAAGTAGAGAGAAAGGATTTAATTAAATAAAATGATTTATTCAATTAAATGATATAAAAGGCTTAAGTGAATTTAAATAAATAAATTGAATAATTTATTTAATTAAATAGAGAAATGTGAATAAAATGAACATTAAATATTCATTTAGGAATATGGTCATTTTTATACGTCTACATTTTGCCCCTCTTTGAAGTGACGTGTGTGCACATGTTGATTCAAATAAAAATGATGTGTTGTCAAAATTTGATCATGATCAGTGTGATGTCATGTATCGAGATGTTCATGTCATGCCCCAGATTTGATAAATGATATTCCAAATTTGAGAAATGATGTTGATAATGCCCCCTCGGAAGATGAATCAAAAAATGAAGATTTGATGTGATTTTGATAATTGTTGATAAATTTCATTGCATTTTAAAATTTTGTCTATGTTGAATGTGTTAATTTGATTCATCTCCTGATAATGATGTTTGTTAGGGTTAGAAGTGAGACCACGAGCAATTTACATGTTCCACCACGTAACCCTAATTTCCGTTTACCCTATAAAAAGGTAAAAAGTGGTTTTATTTGTATCATTTGTGCTTGTTGACTTTGGAGAAAGTGACCTTTGGAGAGAAAGACAAAATGCCAGTTCCCTATGCTTCTCATCGATTCGAGCGCATTCAGCGGTATCGGAGGCCTGTCACGTATGGACCACCGGTAAGTCATCGATTTCTGCCCCTTTGTGTTTTTCATTTTGTCGTTTTTAGTTACATTTTTCATTTTTTACCGTAGATTTTAACAGTTTAACGTGTAGGTTCTACACCCTAGCGCATACAATAGAAAGGATAGTGCGTCAAGGTTTAAAAGCTAGGGTAGCATCCGGGTTGGGTAGGGTAGCTCATAGGTAGTTTAGGATAGCGCATCTAGGGATTTTAGCACAACGGGTTAATAGGCTAGCGTGTAGGGGGGAAAGGGTAGCGCATAGGTAAGACCTAGCACATACGATCAACAGGGGTTCGTATGGGTAGAATAGGATAGCGCATAGGTAAACCTAGCATGTAGGGTTAGGGTTGCAGTGTAGGGGTAGATTAGGATAGCACATAGATAAACCTAGCGCGTAGGGTTAGGGTTGCAGCGCAAGGGTAGACTAGGATAGTGCATAGAAGAATTTTAGCGCATAGGGTGAATGTGGTAGCACATAGCTAACAACTTAGCGCAGAGAAAAAAGTTTTTAGCACATAGGTGGAAAATGTTGGAGAAAATAGGATTTTGTGAGGATTTTTTGAGATGAATGAAGATAGGTTGGGGTAAGTAGGCATCTGCCAAGTTTTCTGGGATGGGTGTGATAGTCAGTCTGCGTGCTTGCTGTGTGTTATTTTGATAAACTGTTCGATATGAATTCTTATATGGTGTTTTGATATGGATTTTTGATATGGATTTGATAGATAACTTGATTTGATTTTCAATGTTTCAAGTTGATGTTGATCTGATGTTAATATGGATTTGATATGATGTGAACTTTGATATGGATGTTTGATATGAACTTGATTTTATTTTCAGTGTTTCAAGTTGATGTGGATGTGATGTTGATATGGATGTGAAACTTGAGTTGTTTTTCAAGTTGATATGGATGTGAAACTTGAGTTGTTTTTCAAGTTGATATGGATGTAAAACTTGATTTACTTTTCAAGTTGATACGGGTTTGATAGATAACTTGATTTGATTTTCAATGTTTCAAGTTGATGTTGATCTAATGTTGATATGGATTTGATATGATGTGGATTTTGATATAGATGTTTGATATGAACTTGATATGATAGTGGAACTGATATTGGACATGTTTTGTTTGTGACAGGAGCGGCTTGGGGTTGTGTAGTCACGAGAGCGATTTCCGAGACCATGGTCTTTGATTCCACGACTGACACAGGCAGACAGGGACATCATTGAGAGATGTGGATTATCTTCTTTGTTAGAGATGCCCTGGTATATCATTAACCAAGGTTTATTGACAACTTTGGCAGAGAGGTGGCATAGCGACACCAACACCTTTCATTTGGCAATAGGTGAGATTACAGTGACACCAGAGGATTGCTATCGGATTTTGCAGATTCTTGTGGTAGGTGCACTTTTGCCATATGAGCAAACTGAGGAGGGCGAGACAGAGGCTCTTCGCCAGATTTTGTATGATGAGCATATTTGTGGGTATGAGATCTCGTGGTAGGAGTTCATTGATTTGGATTATACCCCACTACCATTAGTACTAGCAGGTTTCATAGGTGGGTTCTTGTGTCCCGACCGTAGGTCGAAGGGACTGGCAGTAGGATGGGGGTTGGTCCTGGAGGATATGGTGACACAGGTAGTCGGTTTGCATGGGGGTCTGCTATGCTGGCCCACTTATATAGGGACTTGCATCAGGTGGTATACTTGGGGTATGGGAGTCTATCAGTTGTGGTTACATTGCTACAGGTATGGGCATGGGAGCACATTCCCGTAGCAAGGCCACTTGCAGATAGGGATAGGCCAGTTGGACGAGCCTATGCATATGGATATAGAGGGATAGTTGTCCAGTGTAAGCTGGGCAAACTAGAGCATTGGAGGAGGGTGCTTGATGATATCGATATGGTTGTTTGGAGACCATATATGGAGTGTGAGGTGTGGGAGGAGGATGGGATGGAGATTCCCTATGTCTATATATCCTGATTTTTGATAGGACGGACATCTTTTGTTATTGAGAGATTCCTGCATAGCTGAGTTTAGCGGCAGTATGGACGACAGTAGGGGATACCACAGGGAGCATGCTTATATGCTCGATGGAGGCAAGATGTGCCAGAGTGGGGACCGACTATTGATAGCATTGCAGTGGTTGAGGAGTACATGCACCTAGCCAGCCAGATATGGGACTATGCCTATGGGGTAGTGGATGCAGGCATGATAGAGGAGTTCTTAGCGCTCTTTGTGGCTCATGCAGTGGCCAGGATATCTGATCCAGTGGAGATGATTCCCACTTTTGATGACGATGAGGATGAGCAGCCCGAGAGGTTAGGGAGATAGAGAGAAGAGGGAGAGGAGTTTGATGAGGGAGGTGGGGATGGTGGAGGAGGTGATGATGGAGATGGTGGAGGAGGTGGTCAAGGTCAGCGTGGAGATAGAGCAGGGAGAGGAGATCGGGGGAGGAGAGGAGATAGAGGTGGAGTTGGTGGGGACAGAGGGATACAGGTTGAGAGAGTAGTGCGGTGGGCCATGGAGGATAGAGGCAAGGGAGGTTTGGCAATTGGAGCCGGGGGTGGTGGGCGAGCAAGGGAGGTGATAGCAGCTGTGGGATGGACAAATGATTTCAGACAACCTATCCAGAGGAGGAGGTCAGATGTGCTTCCCCCACCATTGTCGAGGACAGGGAGAGGGACAAGGGGTACCATGACACAAGTACCCCTCCAGATTCGGATTCCCACTCACCGAGAGGATGCTTAGATTAGATCCTTACAGTTGTCAGTGCAGCATCTGCAAACATAGTTATTGGTGCATCAGTGTCAGATTACTCAGCTTACCACCGAGTGGGACACACAAAGAGAGCGTCGAGGTCGAGCAAAGGATCTTGTAGAGAGATTGCAAAGAGCGGCAGTGGGTGCCCCGATGCGAGAGACGCTGAGGGAGATACGGGACACTACCATGGTAGTCGAGTACTATAGGCAGTTGTATGAGGACCTAGTCCCCAGAGAGCAGAGGGCCCCTAGCTTTAATGCTAGTCAGTCATCTCAGAGTCAGTTAGGGACAGAGAGTAGGGGTGTGACTGGGCCACCTCAACATGATCCACTTGGAGATCCAGGTGTCGGGACATCTTCCGCGAGACCGTCACCCTCAGGAGATAGTCATACTTAAGAGACCTTGTATCTATTGTACTTTGATCATTTGTTGTATTTTGGGACAGATGTGACATTTTTTGTGTACTTGATCATTATATATATATATATATACACACACACACGACATTGTTTTCTTTGATCCATATGTGATGTGTTTGATGAATGATGCTTTATATATGATTTTTCTTATTCTATAATGATGTTGAAATGCTTAGATAGACACATGTGATTTGATATTTGATGGATATGATATGATGATGCATGATGCATGATGCATGATATGTGAGATGTATCTTGAAAATGAGATGTATGATAATGATAATGATAATGATGTGAGATGTATCTTGAAAATGAGATGTATGATAATGATATGATGTGCAACTATTTGTAAAATGATATGCAACTAATTGTAAAATGATATGCAACTAATTGATCATCCTCATTCTTTCGTTTGTCATTCCTGTATAGTCACATGTTGTTGCTTTTCATTGTGTTTATCATCATTGAGCATTTGGGATATATTGAAAATTTATACAAGCATAATGGTATAATTGAACCATAATGACCTGAGAAAAATTTACATGATTGTTGATTTTGCAAGATGACACAAGCGTCGAGGTATAATTGAACCAAGATGACCTGAGTGTTGCTTGCGTATAAATAGACAAGATTAAACCACTTGTGTGTGCAAAGTGGAACCATGTCTTCAGTGATATGCTTTGAATCACGTCTCGAGACAAGTATTTGCATAGTACAAGTGATCGCCTCACAGACACAAAACTAAAAAAATATTGGAGTTCCAATTACTTTCTCTAGCTCGATGCATTGTTGAGAAAATTTCTAGAGGATCCAATAGTTCAAAAAAAGTTCAAGTGCAAAAATAGTCAAAACTTCATGCAAGACGTAAACATTTTATACTTCAGAAAATCATCCATTTTGTGTTGTGAATATGTTAAGTGATCAATGTTTTGTTCTCTTGATTGTTGATTTGTTTGCTAGAAATGATGCTCTTAGTCTGCTGCAAGTTTTGACTTAGTACGGAATGTTGATCAATGTTTCCCCTAGATAAATTTACCTCCTGATGTAGATATGTACAGTGATTACCAAGTCATGGTGGGATATGATGAAATGATTATTGAATAAACTAGGATAGTGACTACACTAAGTATATCCTAGATGATGTTATTTTGATAAAGTGTTGGGTGATGGCCGGTAGTGTTGGATTGTGGATATAAAAGTTTGAGAGTATAGATAGATAGAGGAGTTGTTCTCTCACAATAGCGTCTGTTGTCAGGTTTTCACCAGTTGTTTTTATTGCACCTTTTTGTTTGCTTTTTCTGATTTTTTTTTTTTTTTTGTATTTTTGTATTTTTTGATGTTTTTTGATGTTTTTTGATTTTCTAACTTTTCCATGCATTAGACTGCTCAAGTATAGTATTTCTTCAAATGGATGTTGTTAGTTGGTTCATTGAGCACATCTCCTTCTGAAGTTGATAGCTGATAGGCACTTGATCTATAGGCTGATATGATGACATAGGGACCTAACCTGTTAGGTTCAAATTTCCCTTTCTTTTTTCGATCCTGTTGATTTCTAGGATTTTCTTTGAGTACTAGAACACCAATTTTAAAAATCCTAGGGATGAACTTGTGATTGTAACTTCGGCACATGCGTTGTTGATATGCTTTGAGGTGTGTATAGGCATGTTGTCGCTTTTCATCTAGAAGTTCTAGCTCTTGCAGTCGGTTTACTCAATACTCTTCATCTGGAATGAGGCCTTTCAGAGATACTCTGAGAGATGGGATTTCTACCTCTAGGGGTAAAATTGTTTATGATCCATACACCAATGAATATGGCATAGCTCCTATAGGTATGCGGATGCTAGTTTTGTATGCCCAAAGTGTTGGATTGAGTTGCACATGCCAATCTTTTCCTGCATCATTCACTATTTTCTTGAGGATTTTCAATATTGTTTTGTTGAATACCTCGGCTTGACCATTCCCCTGTGGGTAGTAAGGTGTAGAGAAATGATGTTGGATCTTGAATCATTCACATAGTTCTCGCACATCCTGGTTTTTGAAAGGTCATCCATTATCTGTGATGATGGAACTTAGAATACCATATCTACAGATCAGATAATTAAGAATTAAAGAGGCAATTTGTTTTCCAGTCACTGTGGTCATGGGGACTACTTCAATCCATTTGGTAAAATATTATGTTGCAGTGATAATGAACTTGTGGCCATTTGAAGATGAAGGGTTTATTTTGCCTACCAAGTCTAGTCTCCATTGGCAAAAAGGCCAGGATGTTGAAGATGGTTGCAATTCATGTGTTGGTGCATGTATAAGATTGCCATGGATTTGACATTTAGGACATTTGTTTGCAAAATGATAAGAATCCTTTTCCATTATCGGCCAGTAATATCCCATTCGTAGAAGTTTTTTAGCAAGGGTAAGACCACTTGAATGTGTGCCACAGATACCTTCATGAAGCTCTTGTAAAGAAGAGTCAGATTCATTATGATCAAGGCAACGGAGAAGAGTACCATCTAGACCTCGACGCTAAAGAGTATCAACAGTGAGGGTATAACAGGCGGCTTGTCGGATAAAGTTACGTTTTTTATTTTGAGATAGGTCAATGGGTAGGGTATTGGTTTTGAGATAGTCGTATATTGTTCCATATAACAGAGAGTCTAAACCGGTTAGGGCATAGATAACATGGGATGTGGAATTGTCATAGGTCGGGGAAAACAATTGCTCTACCAGAAACTCGTAACGACTCTGTTGTTCTAGAATTTGTAGGAATGAAGCGATAGTAGCCATTGCATCAGCTGCTCTGTTGTCCAACCTTGGTATTTGCTTGAAGGTGATGTGTACAAAATATTGTTTGAAATCATCAACCATTCGTTTATATGGTAGCAGCTTGTCATCTTTCATCTGATAGTCATTGTTGATCTGATTGATGACTAGTTGTGAATCTCTATAGACTTCTAATTCTGTGATTCTCCATTCCATGGCTATTTTGATCCTTGTAACCAGTGCCTCATATTCAGTAATGTGCATGGAAACATGAGCCTATATGATCTTGGTATGGTGTGTCCGTCAAGAGTGATGAACAAAATTCCAACACCTGAGTCATGTTGAGTGTAGGAACCATCAAAGTATAGGGTCCATTGCTTGTTGGTATTAGTAAGAACATCCCTATTTGGAAATTTGATCTCCATTGGTTGTTTATCTAGTAGTGGTGTATCAGCTAATTGATCTGCAATTACTTGTCCTTTGATAGCTCAACGCTCTGTGTAGTGGATATCAAATTCGCTGAGAATCATTACCCATTTAGCCAATCTGCCTGTGAGAGCTTCTTCGTTGAGTAAGTACTTTAGAGGATCAATTTTTTCTACTAGCTTGATTGTGTGAGCTAGCATGTAGTGTCAGAACTTTTGAGAAGCGAATACCACTGTTAAACAAGCCTTCTCAATGAATGTATAATTGAGATCATATCCATTCAAAGTTCTACTGATGTAATAGATAGCTTGTTCCTTGCCTTCTTGATTTTCTTGTGCTAATAGTTCCCCCAATGATATGTTTGTTGTTGATATGTAAAGAATAAGTGGCTTGCATGCTATTGGTGGTACCAAAATTGGTGGGTTCATTAGATATTGCTTGATTTGGTAGAATGATTCTACACCTTTAGCTTCCCATCTGAATGGTACATTCTTATGTAGAAAATGATTGAATGGTATACTTTTATCTGCTATTTGAGTGATGAATTGCTTGATTGACTGGAGTCATCCTTGCAAGGATCTAAGTTGACTGATGTTCTTAGGTGGGGGCATCTCCATGATGGCTTGTACCTTTGCTGGATCTATTTCAATGCCTTTTTCTAAGACTGTGTAGCCTAATAACTTGCCTGATGGTACCCTGAAGACACACTTCTTAGGGTTGAGCCTGACTTGAAATTTCTCCAACCTTTCAAAAAATTTCTCTAATATGCCCAGATGTTCTGCTCGGGTAAATGACTTAGCTAGTAAATCATCCACATAGTCTTCCATGAAGGTATACATCATGTCATGAAAGATTGTTGTCATTGCTCATTGATAAGTTGCCCCAGCATTCTTTAAGCCAAAAGGCATGACATTCCAACAATACGTTCCCCAAGGATAGGTAAATGTTGTTTTATCTTGATCCTCTAAAGCTATCTTGATTTGATTATAGCCAGAAAAACCGTTTATTAATGATAGCATTGCATGGCCTGTTGTGAGGTCTACAATTATGTCAATATTGGGCAAAGGAAAGTTATCCTTTGGACAGGCTTTTTTGACATCTCTAAAATCGGTGCATATCCTGATACTACCATCTGGTTTTAAAACTGGCACAATGTTGGAAATCCATTCAGCATAGTCGATGGGTCGAATAAATCTGACATCTAGTAGCTTCTTTAGCTTGGCTTTGACCATGAGTGCTACATGTGGATTCATCTTTCTCATTTTTTTCTTGACCGGCTTAGCTCCTAGAGAAATAGATAAGTGATGCATGATTGAGTGTGGATCAATCCCGGGCATATCTGCATATGACCAAGCAAAATTGATTTGCTTTTTTTAAATTTTTTTGATAAACTCTGATCTTTCTTCCTTTGTCAAAGATTCTGCTAGGTGTATGTTTTTGGCTACTTCTATTGTACCAATGTTGATTGATTGAGTTGGCTCAATCAATATGGGTGATCGCTCCTGATAATGTTCAAGAAGAGTGTCAATTCTCCCATCTTTAGGTGCCTCAAAAAGGTTTTCACCTGCAGATGCGTCCTTTATTTTTACTTTTTTGTGATCTAGTGCTGCCATTGACTGGTTTTCAGTAGTAGATCCTTTATTTCATTCATTTTTGTGACTGAGAGACTTGGCACTCCCCTGATTGCAGATGTCGTTACTTTATTCCCTGGTAGAGTCTGTTTCCGGGTTAATGGTACACAAGTAATGGATAATGGAATCATCATTTGGGAAAATTGGTATGTCATTATTTTCAGGTTCATCCCAGTCTATGAGGTCAGGAAATATGAGTGGTAAAGAGTCATTGGGTGGGTCGAGTTTAGCTGCTGTAAGTGTTAGGATGGAGGTATCATCAAGGTTGGTCGGGATATTAAATAAGTTAATAATTTTATCGAGGTCTTTGATGGTATCATCTTCCATGTAAACTTGCTCGTAATGTCGTTGTTCGTTTTCTTTGGCGTCATAGATATTTTGTGGACCAAATTCAAGTAGTCCAGGCTCTGTGCCTTGTTCTTCTTGAGAAAGGGGTGTATGACTGGCATTTGCAACAATATCTTCAGTAACATTGGAACAGTTGCCCCATTCATATTCATTTGAATCAGTCTTAGAGGTATTATCCCAGATTCATTCAGTGTTGTGGACTAGTATGTTGTAGGGTGAAAACAAGTTTTTGATGATTGATACTAATCTGACAATCTTCTCTGATTTTGTATCAGATCCCGCTTCTACTCTTTGCATCTACTCATATATTGTCTCTCCTCGGGGAGTAGTGATGTTATCAGGGGGTGATTCTTCTTTGTTTGAAACAGATTCTTGAACATGATGTACTTCTGCACAAGGTGTTTCTTCAGTTTGAATGGATGACTCCTCGTGTTGTTTCTCTTTTTCTTGGTATTCACATTCCTTTCATATTGTTTCTGGTGATTCAAATAGTGCCTCCTACCATGAATCCTCCTTGCTTTTCTTCTTTGCCTTCCACTAAGGTTTTTGATATTTATTTGGTGTCTTCTTTAGGGGTAGACTGATTTCATAGCCCAATCTTGTTTTGTCTTTATAAAACTGGGAAGGAGGATTCAATGGTTCTGTGACACCTTCCTGACGCTTGCCGATAGGTCCTTTGCCAGTGTATCCCATTTGTTGCATGATTAGGTAGCTTTTTCCATATAGTTGTATTGGTATAGCTACTTCCATAGTAGTTGCTCAGTCTTCTTCCTCATCCTTGTATAGCCAACTAAGTATGCCATTTTCCTTTGATTCATGAGCTAGTGTGCCGAGTTGAATAAATTTGCCATCAAACTTGGTGATGGGCTGTGTTGTTTGATGTGTTGATGCTAAAGGTAACCCATGAGATTTAGACGATGCTGGTAAGTTGATTAAACACAAGGGTTCCAAAGAGTATTCTCCCATGCCTTTTTCTTTGATTTTCATCTTCTGCTTGAAATCCATAGATAAAAATTTAGGCTTTTCTTGCCGAAAATCTAGTGCTGAGGAAAGTTGTTTTTCTCTGTTATGTGGAACCAAATTGTCTTGAGCTGCCCCCAAAGAATTACAATGTTGAAAAGGGTTATGATCCTCTAAAATAGAGATCTCTTGTCCATTGTATGGGAACTTAACACATTGGTGATAAGCTGAAGGTATTGGTTGCATTTCATGTATCCAAGGTCGACCTAATAAGATATTATATGTGAGGTCTATGTCTAAGACTTGGCACATAGTGTCCTTTTGTAGTGGTCCCACTTGAATTGGGAATACCAATGTTCCTTTGGATGATCTTTCTTCATCATCATATGCTTTGATAGTAATCTTTTTGCATGGATCAATAGACTGCTCAGAGAAGCCTAATGCACAGATAAGTTTTAAGGTACATATATTGAGTCTAGCTCCTCTATCTATTAATACTCTTTTGACTCGATGTTTGTAGACCAAGACTTCAATGTGGAGTGGAGTATTGTGTGGATGGCTTAATGAAATATTATCCTGCTCAGAAAAGGTGAGATTATGAGGCCCTGTTATGTGAGCCACCATGGCTTGGAATTTGTCAGTATCCAGACCCTGAGGTACATTCGTTTCCAATAGTACTTGTTCCAAGATGTCCTTGTGTTTTGGTGAAAGTTTCAGCAACTCAAGTATAGATATTTGAGCAGGAGTTTTACGCAGTTGACTGACTAGATCATATTGAATCTTGGGTACAGTGTTTGCTGCTGACGTATGCCCCTTCAAGACATATTTTTGAGCTCTGGTGGTTACATTGATTGATTCATGTTCACGTTTGTCCTTGATTGTAATGGCATTTACTTGATTGTCATTAGTTGATATATGATTGATGGTGTTATTGTATATGTGATTGATACGAGCTCCACGTGTATCATTTGAGGTCAAAGCTCCATCCTTGTTGTAGTTTGGAAGAGGATTCTTAAAGGCGCCATGGTCACCATTTGTCTTGAGACCATCGACTGTTAAAATGCCTCTATCAATCATGTCTTGAACAATGTTTTTCAGCCTCATGCAATCATTTGTTTGATGTCCTTTGTTTCGATGAAAATCAAAAAAGTGTGAGTCATTCCACCAAGGTGGTTTGACTTGTGGTTCAAAGTTGTTGATTGTTGGTAAGGAGATAATTTTGTTTGCCAGGAGCTCTCTGAATGCAAACTCCAATGATTGTCCTAATGGAGTGTAGACGCATTTTGGAAAGTTGTTGGTGTTACCTCATGAGTTTGTATGAAGTTCTCGATTGGTGTTATTGTTTTGTGCATTGTTGGTGTTGTTTGTGTTAAGATGATCTTGATTGGTAGTTGGTGCATAAGTGTTAGTACCTTGGTTAGCACCCTTTTGATTCTTGGTAGTCTAAGGATTTCCTGATAAAGCCAACACTGGTTGTATGGATTTTACATTATTGGCCTCGTTTCCTCCTTCATTTCCAATATTTTTGTTTCGGGTCCAGAACCTAGATTTGTCTAAGTTATTGTTGTTTTGGTTATTGTAATGAGAGTTGGGTGAATTTGTTCCTTCTTTGAATAATTTTAATGTTCCTTTCTTGACACATGCCTCCTCTACTTGGATGCCATTTTCAATCAATTTGGCAAAAGATGGTATGCATTGGAGTTTGAGTATGTAACTCATCTTGCTATTCAAATTGTCGATGAAAATTTCCATCTTTTCCTTTTCAGGCACATCTCGAGGATATCTCGAGACCATTCGTCGCCAACATTGAAGGAACACCATGCATGTTTTGTTGTTCTTCTCTTTGGTATTGCAGACATCTAGCATGATGATGGCATGTTGAATGTTGTGGGAATATTGAGTGATAACTTTTTTGACTAATTCATCAAAGGATCTAACAAGAGGTGTGATTTTGGATAACCATTCCATTGTTTGCCCTCCCAATGTACTTGGGAATAATCTCATTAAATAAGTGTCATCATGGGAAAATTCTAGGCTCATGGTACAAAATTCCCGGACATGATCACGTGGATCGCTTTTCCCATCATATCTGTCGAATTTGGGAATGTCTAAATTTGGGGGAAAAGGTACCATTTTTAACCTTCTGTCAAAAGGATAAGGACAAATTTCATGCAAGGAATACTGTACTATTGATCCTTGTTGCATGTCTTGCAATTGTTTTTGCAGCATTTGCATTTGCTATGTAAGAGCAACCAAGGGTTCATTTGTTTGTTGAGGGAACAGTTTTTCCCTCTCATTGTTTCTAGTTTGGAATGGCGTGTGTAGCGGTATATTTTGCTCAAGGATGTTTTCCTCAGGGTCACATGCATCCTCTTCTCTTTGTTGTCCTTGATAAGTATAGAGTCGAGACCTTGTTCTAAAAGTGTTTGAATCAAAGTCTTCAGGAATCCTAACTCCTTTTCTTGCGAGTATGAGTAGGTATTTTTATTTACCAACCTCTATGAGTCTTTCCATAAGCCTTTGGAACGAGGCACTTTCTTGACATTCTTGGAGGAGTTCTTCAGTGATCTTTGTGTCTTCTAGATTTGGATAGTCGAAGGGATTTGATAATCTTCGCCCCATACTGGACTCTGGTTGTGTTTCGCTTTGTTTGTTTCGTTGAGAGCGAGTGATAGCGGGCATCTAATAGAAACTTTCTGTGATGAAGGGAACAAATTCCTCTTTTGTGTTTTGTTCAGAAGTTGGTGGCTCTACTCGAGGTATGTTGTAAGTGATGCAAACTTTTGGGAAAAAGATGGATTGATTTTTCCTCCGTGATTCAAGCATTGGCTGAATGCCGCTTTTTGACAGAATGCTCGACTCCTTAATGGTTCCTCGTCAAACTCGTTTGTTTTGTCTTGAAGATACAAGCGCATATGACAGAGGAATGTTCGATGAGATTTGAAGAGTTGGCGTTTGATGTATAAAAACCTATTCCTTTTAGCAAGTTTTTGAGAACTAGGTTGTTGTTTCCTCAACTTAGTGTTGTGATAAATACTCTTTCTTCTCAAAATATGAGGATTAGTCATGCACGGTTGATCAATGGTTTCCTTTGATTTGTTTTGGATTCAAGATATCTTATTTGGAAACTTAAGTCTACTTTTATCAAATGAAGATTTAGATGCCCCCTCACGACAAAGTGCGTCAAATGTTATGGAATAAGAGCTTTCCCGATATGGAAACTCGATTTGACAACTTGGAGTTTGAAACAAGTATGTTTTTGGAATAAAATCTGTTTGATTGGAGGACCTTTCGATACGTGTGATGGTGTTACCTGATTCTAATAGGAAAGATGTGTTAATCCTTTGACTAGTTTTTGGCTTTTGACAACTTTGTTCTAAGAAAATCTTGTTTTTGGAGTAATTTTGATACTCTGACTTTGTATTTATGTCTGATGGAGTCCAAGTGAGGAAAGATCGTTTATTAAACTATTTTTAGAATTTGCAAAAAAGTTTTTGTTTTGCTCTTTGTTTTCTCAATTTTGGCTATGCACTAAGCCAGAAACCCAATGTGCTACCAAATGTCTCCAATGCGCTAGAGAATGATCTCAACACGCTAAGCTACCCTTTCGACGTGTTGATTCAGACTGTTTGCTTTTGATTTAGTTTTGAAAGTTATGCGCTAATATGTTCTACCAATGCACTATCTTTTGACCTCAACGCACTAATGTTTGATCGCAATGCACTAAGATGTTGCTCCAATGCGCTAGGATGTTTTTAGCAAGCACTAAGGTTTGAACTGTTGAATGTGGGGATTGTTTAAGCACTAGATTTCAAAATTGATGTGCTAAGTTGAAGGTTGTACGCGCTAAAAGATCGTTTCAAAGCGCTAAGATGTTTCTCTTATGCGCTAAACTATCCTGGTTGTTTTGACTTGGTGGCTATTTTGTGATTCTTGAATTTTCTCAACTGCGATTGGATGATTTTCTGAAGTATAACATGAAAACACAACATAAAAGAGATAACCATTTTGCTTAGTCTAAGCAAAGAGTGTATATTCTGCGAGGATGTGTTCAAATCCCTAGTGTTTTAACAGGTTTTGATATAGATAATACAAATCAGTCAGACTCTTTATTCAAGGGCCATCAACAATACCATAGCCCACTAGTCTCGATACTCCGTCAGCTCAACAGCCTTGTCACCCCCTAGGGGGCACCTGTTTTTTTGTCTTTTGCTAGAAATTAACTCAAAGTGAATTGCTTCACAATTGAGTAGTTATCTTGGGAGATATATGGTGAGTAATCTTGGGGGCGGATTCTTCCCCACCCTTGCACTATGATATTGCAAATGTCTGGATACTGACTCGGCTCAAAGTTTCTAATGCTAAGGTTTGTAATCAACCTTCTTGTTCGGTCGTTAGTAATAAACTCCCTCAGGAGGCTTCCCAACCTTTAGAAAAAAGGTTTTATGTATTGTAAAGATACTAGGGGAAGGCTAATCGTTGCGCGCAATCATTGAAAAGGACTTTTGTCACCTTCCACTTTTGATTATAGTGGGTTGGAACACTTGGCGTCAAAGTCGTTCCCCACTTAGGTCATTCCCCTCACACCGGCCAAAGAATGTCTTTAAGAGTTTGTTACCTCCTCGGGAGGGAAGGCCTGCTAAACGATTTAAAAATGTTTTAAAACACTGAAAGCATAAGAGTGGTTTGGATTTTTGATCACCCAGTTAAGGGGAGAGCATATACCTTCCACTTTCGAAGCAAAGCACACAAGTGTTCTTTTTATCCTTTTATCGCAATGATTTGTTAAAGTCTATATGGAGATATTTCTCTACAAAAACATGGTGTTCATTTTATTTCCTCAAATCAATGATTATCTAATCTAGTGAAAAGAAACCTAGTTAACAAAGCAAAGATTCCGACTTTGTCAACAAAAGAAATCAACAAAGGGGAAGAATTTCCCTCTTTTACATTGAATAAAACTTGACAAGTGAGGTTCTTTTACCTTGCAGAAATTAAAATTGATCCTTTTAAAAACCAAAGGATGGTGAGGTTCTTTTTAAAGCTCTTTTGCAAAATAAAATTTTGTTGGTTCTTTTTAGATGCCCCAAATGAAAATTTTCTCCTAAGAAAGCAAGAAAGATTCTTGTTGTTGTTTTTTTTAAAGTGTCCAAAACGAAATGTGAGTTCAATTTTAGTTTGACAAGGAATAAAAGAAATTTTAATCTTAACTAACTTAGCAAAGTTAGTAAAATTTAAACTACTTTAATCCTAGCTTAAATAAAATAGACTCCAAACCTGTAATCAAATTGTTAGTAACCTATAGAAAATCAGTTAATTAGTTAGCAAAAAAGATGGTTTCGTGGACTTCCACAAGTCTAATTTGAGGTTTCTGTTATAAATTATTTCCTACCTTCTGTCTGTGATGCGCTACAAAATGTACTGGATGCGCTACATAATGCCCTAAATGCGCTATCAAAAATACCCAACGCGCTGAATTGTTTTCTAGATGCACTTGGCTGTTAAATTTTGACATTGAAAGCTACAGGAAATATTAAAAAGTCTATGCGCTTAAGAAGGATTCCCACGCGCTAAGAGATGAGTCCAATGCGCTAAACAGGACACTGGATGCACTGAAGTTTTAACCGGATGTGGTATGAAATGTTCCCTACGCGCTGATTCTCATTTCCCGCATACCTACAAAGTTGGTCATATTCAAAAACCGATTTGATTAATGGGGTCATGCCCCACAGTGGCCGCAAGAAATGTATGCAGGAAAAGCAATTCAATGAAACTGAAATTGTGAAAATTATTCAAAGACTTGCCCACACACCCATGGGACTCTTGGTGCAAGTTATGGAGCTATGAGGAATAGCTCAACTTCCCAAGGGGTGTTCCATGGTTCTCTATCTCACAAGATCCCTCAAGCCAATGCCTTTTCTCTCATATCACTGAGCAAAGTGACTTAGGGATGACAAATGCAAGAATGAGGGATGCTTTAGATCAAATTTAGTATGAATGCATCCTATCTATGCATGATTCTAACAAATGAACTAAACTCGATGATAAGATGACAAGATTAGTAAAAATACTATCCTAAAATGATATACTAGTGATATGATTTAATCTAAGATGATAGAAATGCATCTAAAATGATTATTACATTTATTTCTATTGCAAAGAGAGGCTAGATGTTTGCTAAAATTGAGTATAAGTATGATGCTAAAGACTTGGATTATAAAATGGAGGGATGAGGGCTCTATTTATAGGAAAAACGGGGCAATGGATGGTCAAGATTGGATAATCTTATCAAGGGTCGGGATTGAAAGTTATCAATCCATGTATACAATTCTCACCAATGAAATGGTGACAATTGTCAACATAAAACTGCTTGAGAGGAGAGGTAAGAAGCATTAAATGCTTGAGAAGACCTCATGGTTAGCTTAGGAGATAAGGGTTAAGGTTAGGTTAGGGTTATCCATTGGATAAAGCTTTTACCCAAAGGGTAAACTCTTGTGCAAGGGTTAAAGGGATAACCATGGTCAAAGCAATGAATGCTTGATGAGACCCCTGGGTTAGATGAGGGTTGAGTTAGGCAAAAAGTCTCTAACCATGCCATAAAGGGTTAGTTAACCATTAATGGTTTAAAAGACTTTGGGGACAAATTTATAAGAGTCCTTCCAGATTTAGGGGTATTCAACAAGTTATCTTGTTGAAGGCATAAAGGCTTTAATGCCTTTGGAAGACTTTACTCCAAATTTGAGAAGTGACATCCTTAAATTTAGGGAAAGGGGATAATTGAAGGATTTAGGCTAATTGATTAGGATTAGATGGGTTTTTAGAAGAATTTAGGGAGGGGGTTTAGGAGGCAAGTGGGAGATGTAGGAAAATGCAAGTGGGTGGGGATAATATGATTTTAATTAAAATAAAATTTATTTATTTCAATTGTGGTTGCAAGTGGAGGATTAAATAAATTAGATTTATTTATTTGGGGTGAACTTATTTAATTAAAAGTAGAGAGAAAGGATTTAATTAAATAAAATGATTTATTCAATTAAATGATATAAAAGGCTTAAGTGAATTTAAATAAATAAATTGAATAATTTATTTAATTAAATAGAGGAATGTGAATAAAATGAACATTAAATATTCATTTAGGAATATGGTCATTTTTATACGTCTACAATAATTAATTTATAAATTGATATATAAAGGAGAAGGTTGTTGGGCAGTTGGGTGATGTGATGTGATATATATGTAAAATGCAAAATTAATCGCATAGAAAAGAAAATCATAGTAGAGTAGAATGTTCATCATTTGTTGAAGAAGCTACACTAAGAGATGAA